>NC_056735.1:22876972-23481972 GCF_019279795.1 Protopterus annectens | reverse complement strand
TAAGGGCTAGACTATAAATTTGGTCTCTTTGTCAGACCAGTTCAGTGTTAGCTTTATTTGAACAATAAACCTGAAGATCAGCATTATTCATTTACTTATTTATTTAAGCATGCCTTTTTCAGTATTGTATCAGTAAAATTTTTGTTTTTTTCCATTTGTTTTACTTTGCTGTATAAATAAATCTTCCTGTGGATATAATTATCATTTAATATAAACTACTGAGTAATTTGAGGTGATGAGGTGTGTCACAGCATACAGTATAGGCACAGATTATGCAGAATCATAGATCTATAGGTGATAACTAGGCTAACAGCACAAGAGCCTTTACAAGTCTAGCGAATAACACCCAGGATATGACAATATTATATATTTATTCCCCAGATATGGAATGGAGTAGTATCGTGACAGTGTGTCTTTGGGTGTCAGAGCCCTAAGTCATTTTACAAATTGCCTGTGTCTATAAGAGACATGCATGGTACCCCATGAGTAAATTTACAGTTCAGTATCCATTTATACAAATTCATTTTGTAGAGGGCAAGGGATGGGCTTTGCTTTATGAAGATGAGAAGTTTATTCCAGGGATGAGGTAGCCTTTGGGATAAGAATCTGTCTCTCCGGCAAGTTATGTTAGAGTCACAAATAAGGTTCAGGTCCATAACATTTTCATCATGGCTGGATCAGATAATGCCTTGTAGGTCAGGCCTAAGTCCCCTCTCAATAAATGATATGAGATGGAGAAAAAGGATAGGACCTAGGTCGGTCTGCATAAGACATATGTCTTACGCTTTGTATTTTTAGTGAGAATTCTCTGGGGCTGCTCCAGTTGGTATAAGTGCCTGGATAGGTACATGTAGAAGGGAGAATTTGATTATGGGCCTTATGATGGCTGAGTACAATGGCACTATGACTTCATTTGATCTTGAGGCCATACCTTTACTTATAAGTTGAGCCACACAGAAAGATGACCTCATTACTGTAGCTACCTGATGGTCAAAGTTTAGTTTACTGTCTTTTGTTCCTAGGTCCCTCACCACTGTGTCTATTTTAGGAATGTGTTATCAATATTATAATTAGCAGGGATATCTGATTTACTGAATAATATGATTACGGATTTTTTAGCATTAGTCTTAGACCATGGTTTTGGCACCAATCGTTTGTCATTTCTAGGCCTTTAACAGTATCTGACTCCATTTTCCCTTTTCTAATCATAAAGACATTTGAGATTTATTTATTTATTTTATTTATTTATTGTCATTTGTTGACCGGGAAAGTCCACTGGGCCAAGGACCCATTTTCAGTGGAGTCCCGGGGAGAAAATCTCCACAAAAAGAATTGCATTGAAATATAACATAACATAGTATATAAAAATGAGCAGGAAAAATTACATATGTATGGAAATTGGTTGATAAAACAATCATACAGAATCATACAAATTTCATGAACAAAAATTATAGCAGTAGTAACACAGTGGCTAGCAGTATTAAACACATTGCCTAAACTAAAAAAAGAAGAGTGTAGGATTAGGAAGTAGGTTTAAGGAGGTTTAGTCAGGTGGTTATAGGGGACCATTAAGGGTTACATTTATTAACTTTGCTTGTTCGTGGAGATGGCTTGACTCAGCTCATTAACAGCTACCTGAGGCCTTGCTACATGAATTTATTGACTTATATACTCATGTATTACTGCAATTCTTAGAGATAAGCATAACTAAGCCTAATTTGCTTACACGACACAAATTATCCTGAATTTGTGAGAATAACTTTAAGACCACCATATTAACTTGTAATCACTCAAGATAGACAGCAAATGGTCTAAAAAAACAGGAACTTAATCAAGTGAGAAAACAACAGTAAAATTGTTAGGAATTACTGGGAACAGTTTATATTGATATTAAATAACACTGGGCCAGATTCACAATGGCTTGCACGGAGTCTAAGAGTAGAGTAAGACTCCATGCAGCCATGTCTGATGAGCGATCCAGGAACAGCCTGCAGGGGCATGCAAGAGAGCTCCTAAAACGGCTCTTACACGGACAGGGCTGGGACATGCAAATTACCTCAACTGCAACCGAAAGGTATGCAAATGAGGTAGATTTGCAATTCAGGAAACCCAAACCTGTCCGAGTAAGAGCAGTGTTACTTGCAGAAATGTACTCAGTTGACAACTGAGTACCATTCTGCAAATAGCAAAATGGAGCCGTGACAGGTTGCATCCAGTACAGGAAGCATGCCAATGGCCAAATATATGGCCATTGGCAATGTTTCCCGATGCAATATGAAAAAAAATTAATTAATTTTTTTTTGTCCGGTTTCCGATGTTTAAGCGTAGCACAGTGTCGCGCAAATGGGCTGCGCTCTAAAAACCAGAAAACTAATAATTAAAATCCACAAATGTGGATTTTATGGGAATTTGTAATGTACAATGCAAGGTAATGGCAGGCTGAAGACAACATGGCTACCGAGTAGGGGTTGCTAAGGGGCGAACCCAGTCTAAGAGATGTAACCAAGCATTAGTAGGCAATCCTATGCAAATGAGGGTAAGAATAGTGAATGCCAAGTCTACATAGCAAATGACCACAGTCAGTGGAGTGTAAGACAAGGATAAGGGGAGTAACAGAGTAGGATATAGGTGACATCATGAGGGGGTATGTATGAAAGAAGATAATATCATTGGAGCAGAGTGGCATGTGTTAGCTGTCAGTTGCTCATCACTGGAAGAGGTGTGTCACCAGGTATCCTAGCTAAAGTCAAGAAATAGAAGGTGCACACTGTGGGTATCACTAAAGTTTCTTGTAAAAATGCTTGCAACGTGTATGCGCACGTGTGCTCGCCTGTAAACCCGAGTAAGACAGTGTGCGTGCGTGTAAGCCGGAGTAAGCATGTATAAGGCAGTTTAAAGTATTGTAAGCGCGTTTGTGCTGGTGTGCGTGTGTTGAAGCAGGAATTAGCTAGTGTAACTCTGTCTAAGCCTGTATGCATGCGTGTTAGCGCGTGTGCTCGCATTTGTGCTATTGTGCGCGGCGTTGCCCCCCTGAGGAAATGGAAAGGGAAAAGAAAGCACAACAAACAGTTGGAAGTTAACCTGGGAGAGTCAGTAGAGCTAGCAGGTGGAAATAATTAGAATCAGGCAATTACACAGGCAATAAACCAGCCCAGCACTTAAAGCTCTGCAAACAACTTTTCACCATGTGTTGCTCAGAGACACTACAGCACTGCAGTAAGCTAAGAGAAGTGAATACTGAAAAGGCTTAACTGAGACAAAGAAATGTTAGGGGCTGTCATTACTGTCATAAACTGACATATGCAACATGCTGAGGGTGGTGACAATGGGAATGCTGCCAACCGACCCCCAGTGAGGAGACGGAGAAGAGTGTACAGGCCCAGGGTAACTTACCAGGGGCTACATGAGCTGGAGATAGTGGAGCGCTATAGAGTGGACAGAGACCTCATGCAGCAAATTGTTGAGCTGTGCAGGTCACGCCTCACACACAGAACCAACAGAGGGGAACCCATTCCAGTGGAAACCAAGGTATGTGTTGGCCTACGAATACTAGCAACAGGTACCTTCCAGAGACCAACTGGTGATATGATGGGGATATCACAGGCATCAGCATCCAGGGTACTGCACCAGTTCCTGGATGCCATGTCAGCACACGTCGGTGATCATGTATATTTCCCCAATTCCCATGAGGTATTGGCCAGCAATATGCGTCTCTTCCAGCAAATAGCAGAATATCCTGAGGTAGTTGGTGCAATTGACTGAACGCACATACGCATCAAAGCTCCAGCTGGTGAGCAGGGTAGGGCCTACATTATCCGCAAGGGCTTCCCCTCCATCAACTGCCAGGTCGTGTGTGATGCCCAGGGCATAATACTGAATGTGTGTGCTGGCTGCCCTGGAAGCTACCATGATTCCCATATCTGGCATCTGATGCAGCTGTACCAGACATTTGCCAATGGGGACATCCCACATGGTCACCTAGTGGGGGATGCTGGCTATGCACTGGAGCCATGGCTGATGACACCCATCAGAAATGCACACACACCTGAACAGGAATGCCATAATGAGGCACACGCACAAACACGAAATGTAATCGAGCGTGTGTTTGGGCTGCTCAAGTCACGGTTCCGGTGCCTGGACACATCTGGTGGAGCCTTGCAGTACTCACCAACTACATGTACCCAAATTGTCATGGTATGTGCTATGCTACATAATATGATTCTGTGAAAACAGCTGCAGCAGGAGCAGCATAGGCCTGGGCCAAACAGCCCCCCACCATTGCCAAGGTCATCACAGGCAGAGCGTGACTCGGAGGAGGAACAACCTGAGCCTGCCCCAGTTGGCAGAAGGAGGTGTGCCCAGTATGCTTTGGCCTTGGCAAAGAGGCAATGCATAGCCCATACACTGGCTCAGTAGGAACCCTGGAAATGATACCTCTCTCTGACTCGCACATATACTAAAAGGGATGCCTAAGTTGACACTACCTGCTTTCAAACATGTACAGGGAGTGTAGTATGTGCATCCGTCATAGGTAGCCCTGCAGCACCACCTGAGGCATGATTGCCATGTGTTAAGCAATTTAAGAAAGTGCAAAACAGCATTTACCACCATGTAGTATATGCAAACAGAATCGCACACACCAACTAGTACAACTGTGGTCAATGTCAAGTAATATTGGGCAATGTCCAGCAAAGTTGGTGACTATACAGCAATGTCGGACAAGCCTGGTCTAAGTAGGGCATAGCTGAACAAAAGCCAACATGCTCATATTTGCTTAACTGGCCCTTAAGCAGTCTGGTCTGCTCAGTATGAAAATATAAAGCAGTGATGGACCTCGAACCCAGGATACTGTCCACCATAGTTAAATTACAGAACCACTAAACCATGACAGTATTGCAGTGTTCAGCCGGTATGAAGGAATGTTGATAAGTCTATGCAAAGTATCTCATGGAAACCCTGCAGGCACAGCATAATCCCTGTTGAGTTGTGACACAAAGGTGAGTCCTGCAGTAAGAACAGAACTTGACTTCCAACACACACAGTATAAATGTTAATATTGGTCATGTTCACACACATCCACAAATGTAGTGGACTTCAGATAGCAGCATACTGAAAGGTCACACTGGGCATGCTCACACACTTGAATAAATGAGACATATGTCAGGCAACAAAACATGGAAAGCCTGAACTGGGCATGCTTACACACTTAGGCCATGTCTGAGTACAGCAGTGGGCCACACATATCTGGCAGTTGCAAGTGTTAACCTCTCACTATCCAGCAATCCAGCCTGTGCACACAGTTACATGACAACAGACACATATATAATATAGTGGAACCCTGTCATGATCAAACATGTTCTGCAGATAGCCAAGTTGTTTATAGAAACTGGGAAAGCAAAGACGATAAAGACCTGCAAACAGTATCAGCAATAAATATTGTGCATCCCGAACATAAACATAGGTTCAGAGGTCAATACTAGGCTATCTGCCCTAGGGTATGTACAAGCCTAGCCAGAGTGTGTTTGGCTTTTGCAGCCCTGTCAGATTACTACACTGTGCCAGTGAATAGTAGGTCACACAAGATAGCCCATGTACGTTTAGGCTAGTGTGCCTCTGTCTAGCAGGGACACAGAAGATATCCCAGGGGTAAACATACGATCACCCATACAGCCGTCAAGATGTCCCCTGCAGGTGGTCAGTGGGTGGCTCTGCCTATGTGAAACTGTGATCACAATCCAGAGTGAGTGGAGGCCCTGGGATAAGAATCTTTCCCTCCAGCATGTCCTACTAACATCTGTGCTGAGGTATATGTTCCTGGAGTGTGTAGCTACAAGGGAGTTGGATATCCTGAGGTGGAGCATGTCCATTAATTCTGGGTTGGGTATTACTGCAAACAATAGGCACACATCATATCCGAGTTGGTGATAAGCGACTGAGTAGAGCTGGAGTTACTGCATCCAAACTGTGCAGGTCATCCGTGTGAGTCCCTACATCTGCTTGGTGCAGAACTTATAGGTTTATAGGTTCATAGGTAGATACTAGGCTATCTGCCCTAGGGCATTTATAAGCCTAGCCAGAGTGTATTTGGCTTCCGCCTCCCTATTAGATTAGCCTACTGTGCCTCTGCAAAGTAGGTCACAGACGGTACCCTTTAAGATTAGTTTGCTGTGCCTCTGTCTAGCAGGGACACAGAAGAGATTCCAGGGGTGAATTTGTGATTTCCCATCCACGCATCCAGATTTCACTTGAAGAGGATCAGCGAGGGGCTATGTCTAACATGAATTGGGATTCTATTCCAGAGTGAGGGGAGCCTCTGGGAAATTAATCTGTCCCTCCAGCATGTCCTATTTATTTTTGTGCTGAGGATTAAGTCCCTGGAGCGTGTAGCTCTAAGGGACTTGGATTTTTTGAGGTGGAGCATGTCCATTAATTCTGGGTTTGACATGGCTTTGTACGTCAGGCATAAATTGCCTCTGAGTAGGTGGTAAGCAACTGAGTAGAGCTGGAATTTCTTTAGTCGAGCTGCATAGGACATCTGTTTGTAGCACATGATCCTCTTGGTGAGGTACTTTTGGGGTCTCTCCAGTTGCTGCAGGTGTCGGGTAAGGTACATCCCAAAAGGGGCATTGTATTCAATTATGAGCCTGATTAGTGACGAGTAGAGGGGCACAATGACCTCTCTTGATCTAGATGTGAACCCTTTCGTGATAAGGTGGGCTATATAGAAGGTCTTTCTAACCACTTTGGCAACGTGATTATCAAAGGAGAGATTACTATCTACGTTGGTCCCCAAATCTCTAATTACATCTTCCATAATTAATGGATTACCACCTATGTGGTAATTTGTGGGCACCTTGTTTTTCCCAAAGGGGATGACTATGCACTTTTTAGCATTTATCTTGAGGCCATGGCTCTGGCCCCAAGCATCCATCTCTGTGAGACCCTTTTGTAGGATGCTTGTGTCAGCTGGAGAGTTGATTATGGCCCCCATTTTGCAGTCACCTGCAAACTTTGTCAGCCATAATACCCCCGTGTTAGCCTGATCCTCAGAGAAGTATATACCGAACAAGAGAGGTCCCAAAACTGAGCCCTGTGGGACGCCACTTGTAACTGGTTTGTATTCGGACATGGCACCTGCAATTCTGACCATGTGGGCTCTATCTCTGAGCCAGTTTGCAACCCATCTTGTGATATAGGGGTAGATATTTAAGCTGGTAAGCTTATTTATGATGCCCGAGTGGGGTATTGTGTCGCAGGCTTTTGCAAGATCCAGGCAGGCTGTGTGGACTACCCTGCCCTCATCTATGGCTTTGGTAACTGTTTCAAAGAAATCAACTAGGTTTAAGAGGCAAGATCTGCCCTTAACAAAGCCGAATTGGGTAGGGTCCAGTGTCTGGAGGCTCCCAATGTCTTTGTTTATGAGTTCCATGATAATACGCTCCATAGCTTTACATACCAGACTAGTCAAGCTTATGGGGCGATAGTTCCCGGGGTCCGTTGTGGCACCACCTTTGTGGAGTGGGACCACTGTAGCTGTACGCCATTCTTTGGGTACATATCCTGTAGTAGGGCTAAGTTTGAACAGTGACTTAATGTGAGGGTTCAGTTCTTGTTGGAGCTCATGTAAGACACAGCCTGGGACATCGTCCGGTCCCATAGATGCTGTGTTTTTTGCTTTGGAGAGGGCAGCTTTCATCTGTGCATCTGTGATGTCAGGGAGGTTACATTCAGTTGGGATAGGCATTTGTTCCTTTGAGGGGGAAGGGGGGGAGAAGTTTGCGCTGAATCTGTCTGCCAGGATGTTGGCTATGTCTGTAGATTCATTATATTTTGTACTGTTATGCAACAATTCACAGCATATTTGGTAGTTTCCATCCATATTCCTGACATAACTAAAGAAGGCCTTGTGATCATCTTTAGTGTCTAGTGCAATTTTTCTTTCAAAACTAGCCTTTGATGATTTTATGAGGGATTGAAGTTTCTTGCTAATACTTATCAGAGATGCCTTCCCTTTTTGGGATTTTGCTCTGTCATGTAGTAGCTTCCTCCTTCTGTTGTATAGCTTATTTATGGCCGGGGTCCACCAGACAGGTCTCCTGTTTTTGGAGGAGTGAGTCTTGGTTTTATTTGGGATAGCACGATCCATGCATTCCTGCAGGTGCTCATAGAATGCATTTGTAAAGGATTCTGTGGATTGGCCTGTATTATCCTCTGGCCCGGGGGCTTTGAAGGATTCCACCTCAGTCTTGAGAAGTGCAAAGTTGGCTTTTGAGAAATTCTTTATAGTGATTTCCTTGGCTGGGGGTGGGGATGGGATATGGATGTCCAGGGAAATTTGTTTATGGTCTGATCTTACCAATGAGGGGTTTACCTCTGGTGTGGAACATAGTCCCCATGTTGGTGATGACCATGTCCAATCTGTTGTTCCCTCTTGTGGGAGTGGTGACCAGTTGTTTCATTGTGTTAGAATTTATAAATTCAAGGAACCATTGGGCGAGGGTGTTTGAGCTTGAGTAGTTTTTCCAGTCAATGTTTGGGTAGTTGAAGTCACCCAGTAACATAGTGTTTGGAGAGACCTTCATATTCTCCAGTGTTCTCAGGAATGCCAAGTGGGGTTCCTGTAATAGGGAAGGTGTTCTGTAGCAGGCTACAAACTAAAAGGCAGTTTTGCCCGCTGTTAGTTGCACATGGATGGTTTCCGATGCTTCGTGTAGTGCCACTAACCTGGAGATGTAGGTATCTTTGATGAATATAGATACTCCCCCTCCTTTTGTGCTTCGGTCCGAGTTCACATGGTATGAGTTATAACCTGGTAGTGCTGGGGTGCTCTCAGGAGCCTTGAACCAGGTTGCTGTTACTGCACAGACATTGATTTTCTCCATACTGAGGAGAGCCTTGAGTGCATGCATCTTGAGGTTTAGACTTCTGGCATTGAGTAGCATTACCTTTAGTTTTTTTATATTTGGGTTGTCTATGGAGGTGTGTTTGTCCTTTGAGCCTTGCCTAACAAAGGCACTATGGGGGTGGCAACAGCCTTGGCCAGTATACGAAAGCTTAAGGGTGACAGGTGCAAGCCGTCTCTAGCGAAGCAACGTGGCTTGTCGAGCATGCCATCCCAGGCTGACAGACACTGGATCCCCTTTGAATGACACCAATACTTTATCCAGTTGTTGAAACTGATCATTTTGTCTTTATACTGTGGCATCATTCTTGGTGAGGGCAAGATGCTACTCAAGGTCAGGGTCATACCAGCCTGGGCT
Organism: Protopterus annectens; assembly: GCF_019279795.1. Taxonomy (NCBI): domain Eukaryota; kingdom Metazoa; phylum Chordata; order Ceratodontiformes; family Protopteridae; genus Protopterus; species Protopterus annectens. Next base: position 23,472,712 of record NC_056735.1, on the reverse strand, counting down.
ACATGATCAGAGAGCACCTCTATGTCTCTTTTCATGTAGTCCAGGGAGGTACGTCTCAGGTCATTCTCACCAGCATGGACAATGACGGAGTCATACTTGTACTTGCTTTGGAGTAACCTGAGTGCCTGCATTATGTGGTGGATCCTGACACCTGACAGGCAGCATACAGTGACTTTCTCCTTGTTCAGTCTGGTGAGCTGGACGTCAGTGTGCCAAACAATAGAGTCCCCTATAACAAGTGTATTTGGTGTGTTGTTTGGCCTTAAGGTCTGTGACTGTGAGGCACACTGATTTTGTGAGATATGTGATTCATGGGTATGGTTTAGGGGTGGCTGTTGCTTGGATATCTGTAGCCAGTACAGTTGCTGCAGGTGTTGGGTAAGGTACACCCCAAAGGTGGCATTGTAACCAAGCATGGTTGTGATGAGTATAGGGGCACAATGACCTCACTCGATCTAGATGTGAAACCATATGGGATAAGGTGGCTTATATAGAAGGTCTATACATGGTCTATACATGGTATATTGGACAAACTAAAAGAATGGTTAGGGTGAGAATTCTAGAGCATTTAAAAGACATCCGAAACCATAATTTATCTAGTCCCGTTGCCAAACATTTTTTAGAAGCTCATGAAGGAAAAGCTGATAGTTTAAAATTCAGTATTTTGGGCAAACCTTTTTGTTGTAAAGGTGATAATATTTGTGACAGATTATTGGAGCTAGAAACTAGAATGATTCTAAAATATAATACTTTAAAACCTTTAGGACTGAATTTAGAATTAGGCATATGATAATTTGATTAATTAACATGTTATGAATATTTTCTGATGATAAAATAAATAATATAAAATGTTTATATTTTTGATACAAATATTCACATATTTATATAAGAATTTACAAACAGTAAGGTCACTTTAAATATATTTTTGATGCTTCTTTTCCCTCCTTTTTTGCATTTAATGATGTAATAAATTGAATAATTGATCCAATTAATGTTTATATAAATACTGTTACTAAGTAGCATTGAATTGTGATTCTTTGAAGGCGAATGGCCGAGGTACCAGATCTTTGGAGAGAATAAAGAAAACTTCTGCTGGATTAAGTATTGGCTGTTTGGTGTGTTTTATATATATAGAAGGTCTGTCCAACCACTTTGGCAACTTGAATGTCAAAGGTGATAGTACAAACAAGTCATGTCCCCAGTCACCTAACAACTCCTACCGTATGTAATGGAGTACTACCTATGTGGTAATGTGTGGGCATGTTGTTATTCCGAAAGGGGATGACTATGCAACTAATGGCATTTAGCTGTAGGCCGTGGCTCAGGCATCAGTCATCCATCTCTGTGAGACCCTGTTGGAGTATGCATGTGGCAGCCGGAGAGTTGATTATGGCACCCAGTTTGCAGTCAAGTGCTAACAAGGTCAGCCATATTCCCCCTGTGGTAGCCTGTATGTCAGACAAATATATACTGAACAAGAGAGGTCCCAGGACCGAGACATGTGGGATGCCACATGTAACTGGTGTATAGGCAGACATGGCAACTGCAATTCTGACCATGTGGGTGCTATCCTTGATCCAGGTAGCAATCCATCATGTGAGATATGTGTCCATATCGATGCTGGTGAGCCTATGCATAATGGCCCAGTGGGTTGTTGTGTTCAGAGGTTCATAGGTACATAGTAGGCTATCTGCCATAGGGCATTTATAAGCCTAGCCAGAGTATGTTTGGCTTTCGCCACCCATTTTAAATTAATTTTGCTATGCCCTTTTTCGAGGTTAGTATACTGTGCCTCTGTCTAACAGTGACACAGAAGTGATACCCGGGGTAAACCTACAATCTCCCATCCACTCATCAAGATTCCTCTTGAAGAGAGTCAATGAGGGACTCTGCCTAACCTGGACTGGGATTTTATTCCAGAGTGAAGGGAGCCTCTGGGTTATGAATCTGTCCCTCAAGTATGTCCTATTTATTTCAGTGCTCAGGTTCAAGTCTCTCGAGTGTGTAGCTCGATGGGATTTGGATTTTTTGAGGTGCAGCGTGTCCCTTAGTTCCAGGTTGGACATGGCCTTATACGTCTGGTGCAGGTCGCCTCTGAGCAGGCGGTATGCCACTGAGTAGAGCTGGAGTTTCTTTAACCGGGCAGCATATGGCATCTGTTTGAGCCCTTTGATCCTCTTGGTGAGGTACCCTTGGGGTCTTTCCAGTTGCTGCAGGTGTTTGGTAAGGTACATCCCAAGAGGGGCATTGTACTCTATTATGGGCCTGATGAGGGATGAGTAAAGAGGCATGATGACCTCCCCTAATCTAGATGTGAATCCCTTCATGATTAGGTGGGTTATATAAAATGGTTTCTAACCACTTTGGCCACGTGGTTGTCAAATGAGAGATTGCTATCAACTTGGGTCCCCAGGTCCCTAATTACTTCTTCTGTACTTAATGGATTACCACCTTTATGGTAATTTGTGGGCACTTTGTTTTTGCTAAAGGGGATGACTATACACCTTTTGGCATTTAGCTTGAGGCCATGGCTCTGGCACCAGTTGTCTGTTTCTATGAGGCCCTTTTGGAGGATGCTTGTGTCAGCTGGAGAGTCAATTATGGCGCCCAGTTTGCAGTCATATGTGAACTTGGTCAGCCACAGTCCTTCCGTGTTGGCCTGTACCTCCGAGAAATATATACCGAACAAGAGAGGTCCCAGGACTGAGCCTTGTGGGATGCCACTTGTAACTGGTTTGGAGTCTGACATGGCTCCAGCAATTCTAACCATGTGGGTTCTGTCCTTGAGCCAGTTTGCAACCCATCTAGTGACATAGGGGTTTATATTTAAGCTGGTGAGCTTATCTATAATGCCTGAGTGGGGTATTGTATCGAAGACTTTTGTGAGGTCCAGGTAGGCTGTGTGGACCACCTTCCCTTCATCAATGGCCTTGGTGACTGTTTCAAAGAAGTCGACCAGGTTTAAGAGGCAGGATCTGCCCTTAACAAAGCCGAGTTGGGTAGGATCCAGTGTCTGTAGGTCCCCAATATCTTTATTTATGAGGTCCATAATGATCCTTTCCATAGCTTTGCAGACCAAGCTAGTCAAGCTTATGGGGCGATAATTTCCAAAGTCCGTTGAGGCATCACCTTTGTGGAGAGGGACCACTGTTGCTGTACGCCACTCTTTGGGTACATATCCTGTAGTAAGGCTGAGATTGAACAGTAGTTTTATGTTTGGGTTTGGCTCTTCTTTGAGTTCATGTAGGACGCAGCCCGAGAGACCGTCTGGCCCCATTGATGCTGTGTTTTTTGCTTTGGAGAGGGTGGTTCTTATCTGAGCATCTGAGATGTCAGGGGGGCAGCACTCTGCTGGGATAGATATTTGCCCTTTTGGTGGGGGGGGGGAGAAGTTTGCACTGAACCTGTCAGCTAGGATGTTGGCAATGTCTGTGGGTTCGGTGTATTTTGGGTTTTGCAAGGTTCAGGTAGGCTGCGTGTACAACTGTCCCTATGTCGATGGACCTGTTAACCTTCTAAAGAATACAAACATGTTCAAAAGGCAAGATCTCCCCACAACAACGCTGAAATGTGTAGGACACAGTGTATGTAGGTTCCCGATGTCTATGTTTAAGAGTCCCATGACAATACGCTCCATAGCTTTGCAGAACAGGCTAGTTAGGCTTATAGGGCAATATTGTCTGTGGTCCCTTGTGGCACCAAGTCTGTGGAGTGGGACCACTGTCGCTGTAAGCCATTCTGTGGGTACATATCCTGTAGTAACTCCAATATTGCACAGTGATGAAGCTCGTGTAAGATGCAGGCCGGGAGTCCAACTGGTCCCATTGATGCTGTAATGTATGCCTTGGGGAGGGCAGCACTCACCTGTTACTGTGTGGTGTCAGGGAGGTTACACTCTGTTGGGATGGATAGTTGCTTCCTAGGGGGGATGGGGGAGACATCTGCACTGAACCTGTTTGCCACGATGTTGGCTATGCCAGTGGGTTCAGGGTAAGTTTAGTCAGTATGCAGTAACTCACAGCATATCAGTGAGTGTCCACACAGGTTCCTGATATAACTGACAAAGGCCTTGTGATAGTCCTGTGTGTCTGGTGCAATTGTCCATGAGAAGCAGACCTTAAATAAGTACATGAGTGATCGTAGCTGTCTGCTAGTACAGATCACAGATGCTTTCCCCGTCTGTGATTGTGCTCTATCATGTAGTAGCTTCCTCCTGACGTTGTACAGCTTATTAATGGCTGGGTTCTACCAGACAGGTCCCCTGCCATTGGAGGAGTGAGTCCTGTTGTTATTTGGTATAGCACAATCCATGCAGTCCACTAGGTGTCCATAGAATGTGTATGTAAAGGATTCAGCAGTTGGAGCCGTATTTGCCACTGTCTCAGGGTCTCTGAAGGATACCACCTTGCTTTGGTGAAGTGAGACGTTGGCTCATCAGAAGTTCACCAAGATTACCCAGGATGGGTGTGTGGAGTGTATATGTATGTCCAGTGAGATATATGTATGTTCCAACCTTACTAATGAGGAGTATATCGCTGGTGTGGAACACAGAGTCCCCATGTTGGTGATGATCAGGTCCAATATGTATTCCCTCTTGTGGCTGTGGTGACTGGTTGTGCCATAGCATATGAATTTACAAATTGTAGCGACTGTAGGGTGACATTGTTGGGGCTTGAGTAGTATCTCCAATCAATATTCGTGTATCTGAAGTCACCCAATATAATGGTGTTTGTGGAGACCTTCATATCCTCCACTGTTCCCAGAAAAGCCAACTGTGGTTCCTGAGTATGGGAGGGTGGTCTGTAGCAGGCAACAAACTGAAAGGCAGTTTTGCACAATGGTAGTTGTATATGTATGGTCTGTGATGCTTACTGCAGTGCTACTAACCCGGAGGTGTGTGTATCTGTGATGTATATGGATACACCCCCTAGTTGTGTTGTCCGTTCCAAGTCCTGTGGTCAGAAAGCATGGTATGAAACATAACCTGGTAGTGCCAGTGTGCATATGTGACCCTGAATTAGGTGTCTGTTAGTGCACAGATATCGCTATCTCCCATACTGAGGGGAGTCCTGAGTGGCCACAATATGAGGGTAACACATCTGGTGTTGAGCAGCATTACCCTTAGTGTCATTTAACCTGTAATGTCTATGGAGTTGGGTTTGTATTTTGAGCCCTGCTCAACAAATGCACTATGGTGGTAGCAAGAGCCTTAGCCAGCATTCGAAGGTCCAAGGGTGACAGGTGCAAGCTGTCCATAGTGAAGCTACGTGGCATGTTGAGCATGTCACCACAGGCTGACAGACACTGTATCCCCTATGAATGACACCAATCTGTTAGCCAACTGTTAAACATGATATGTTTGTCTGTGTACTGTGACATCATACTTGGTCAGGGTCATACTTGCCTGGGCTACATGATCACAGTGTTACTCCATGTACCATGTCATCTGGTCCAGGGAGTAACGTATGAGGTTTTATATACCAGCATGGACAATGATGGTGCCAGTTCTGTACTTGCTTTGGAGTGACCTGACTGCTTGTGTTATGTGGCAGATCCTGGCACCCGACAGACAGCACAAAGGGACTATTCCCTTGTATGGGCTGGTGAGTGGTACGTCAGTGTGTCTGACAATAAGTGTCACCTATCACAAGTGTATTATGTGTGTAGTTTAGCCCGAAGGGCAGTGACTGTGTGGCACACTGACATTGTGAACTATGTGAGATGTGGGTACTGTAGTGGGGTAGCAGTTGTGTGTGTGCCTGCTGTGGAGGTCTCTGCTGCTTAGGTAGAGTTCATTTACAGCATCCGAGTATGTGTATGTGTGATAATGTGGTTTGAGTGCTGTCACCAGAGGATATGTGAGACTGATATGTGGTGTGTGTGGTTACCTTCACCACCTGATAGACTATGCCAGTCATGGGTTGAGAGAGTTTAGCACCCTGTATGTCTCTATAGGTGCATCTCACACATATATCTGAGTTTGTCGGGAAGAGGAGAGTGTTGTCTGTCTACATGAGGCAGATGTGAGATTGTGTCTACATCACAATATTCACTAGCTGGACTGGAGAGTGCACACGAAGCCGACCCCTGGACATGCTGGGATATCATGATGACATACTCTGTAGCCAGATCACAAAGGATCAGTAGGGTGTTAAGTGTGTAAAAGAATATAACAGGGATTAGTGCTCAGGTTCGTTGGTGTTCTGTAAAGAGTAACTGAGAAGGAGTCCAGACTGAATCATGACAACTCCGACAGCTATGTCATATATAGCAATGTACACACATATATGTCATGAGTCAGGGCCAACTGTACCTGACTGACAATGCCAACATCATGACAGACATGCCCATATATACATACCCACCTCCCACTGACGACAGTCCATATCATCATACCAGGAGATATCACAAGTAGAATGGATGAACAGCTACCCCCAATGCCAAAAGCATGGCATCAAGTGGACTACATTGATTTCCAATATGTGTTATGCATAAACTACAGAACAAACAGATCCTGCACCTGAACAGTCAGCTGAGCCTCCCCCCGTACACAGGATGTGGAACCGTTGAATGTGTTACAGCAACATATGGCAATCCACACAAGTGTTGGTGCACAACACACCATGGGAAGTATAGTCCAGTACGCCTATGAAGTCTGATCTGCAAGGCCATGGAGTCCATCATGGTTGAAGTCATAAACTGAGCTATTGGAAGCTGACATACACACAACCCTACTAACTGTGGTATGTTCATGTGCGTATCATGGTTCCCAAACATGCTAGACTGTTAGCAAGGCAGCCACCCAGGACATACATCACTGAACACAGCTACACATGTCTCACATACACTTTGAATAGCCCTTTATCAACATCCCAGATACATGTAGTACCCAGAAAACCAACAAGCTGTGCATAAATATGTGTTGACATATGAAGGAATGTCGATGTGTCCACAGATAGATCACACAAGGTAAGGATTATGAGTTCCTGTTCCAGCTGTTAACACCTGACGACCCACATGGACCATTCCTGGAATGGCATAAAACAAAGTGTACACACATTACCATGTCCAGTCTGATGATGTTACCATCCTAGAAATACAGCATACAGCAGGAGAAGGGAAGTCACCCACTAAAACAAATAGCATGCCATGCTAATGCGTCTCTCTCTCTCTCTCTAGTATCATAACATAGTTCGGTAGGGGGTTGAATCCTGCAAATGCTGACTGTGTGTGTGTGTGCAATTCTCTTTGAAAGGAGTGGCCTTTTTGAAGACTGGGAAAACACACTAAAAGATGTACATTCCTCTTTGGAAAGACTGATGATTTCACCACCCTATGAATACAGCAGGAGAAGGGAAACCACCCAGTAAAGCAAATAGCATGCCATGCTAATGCGTCTCTCTCTCTCTCTCTAGTAGCATAACATAGTTAGGTAGGGAGTTGAATCCTGCAAATGCTGACTGTGTGGGGGGTGTGTGTATGTGTGCAATTCTCTTTGAAAGGAGTGGCCTTTTTGAAGACTGGGAAAACACAATAAGAGATGTGCATTCCTCTTTGGAAAGACTGATGATATCACCACCCTAGAAATACAGACAGAGAAGGGAAACCACCCAGTAAAGCAAATAGCATGCCGTGCTAATGCATCTCTCATTAGTATCATAATATAGTTAGGTAGGGGTTTAAGCGCTGACTGTGTGTGTGTCACTCTTGGTCAATGCAGTGTGGATTTTGCTTTTACTATGTTATGACATATTATGATTACAACAGTTAAGTGCATTGCACACATCAGGTATCTGCGTGTCAAATATATATGTGTACATGTTCCCTTAATCAGTACATAGGTGTGAAGCCTGCATACTACATGAATACATTTGTTGCCATTGACAGGTTGTGCCACTGCCTCTCAGATCGTAGGTCACATATGTATGTATGTGACAAGGCCATCCACTGTCATGATCCGTGGCCAAGGTCATCTGTGCCACACACACCCATGACAGTTACTTAACAGTAGTGTGAGTGAGGGTATATGCCTGGGGTATATGTCAGACATGTTCATACACAACAATGACTGCCAATAATGGACAGTCTTTATAGGTGTAAAACTGCATTGTGGATATGCATCCAGGCCTCTAATGTCTCATGTGACACACCTTGGGACTCCACAATACCTATGGATACCAAGGGACACATGACATAACATGAGACTGTACGTACACATTGGTACCCAACATACATGTTGAGGGCTACCACCTTTGTGGTACTGATGGGATAGTAAGTATAGTACATGTGGATCACTATGCCATAGTCAGCGTACTGCTATACAGCATGTATCAGATGACAGGCATCTGTCTGTATGATACCCTTGTGTAGGATATGTGTCCCATCCAGGGAATGGATTGTAGGCCAATGCATGCATTTCCAGATTTGGATGGACACATCCCTAGTGTGTTTGCATGCACCTAAGGGGGCTATATGCCAAACAGGTGTGGACACAGGAATGGGTGGCGGTCATTACCATTGGTTAGTGTGATAGTGTAGCACTGTTACTGAGTTCCCTACAACTGTGTGTCATTTGTCAGGACATCATCCAATGATTGCTTATAGTTATGCTGTTGAGGTTGTGTATACTACCAGACTGCAAATCATTGACAGATACTAACAGTATCACCCACAGCATAGTGTCAACCCATGTCATATACACATGTCTACCCATGTTAGTACATAACTGTAGTAGGAATGCATACTGGCCATTGAAAGATACTATGAGATGTTAACAATGTGTACAACAGGGTATGCCACACGTCCCATGTGTCCACTATGCACGTACATACAGTCAGTGCGCACCCACCATGTTCACAGATGTACACTTGCTAATCTGTACTGCACACATCACACACATACTGTCCACTCACTAACACATGCTGGCAACACATTACACTTCAGCCAAGTGGCACATGGGTGAACAATACATACTCAGACCTAACAGTGGTGTAAACAATGCTACATTGACAATCAGAGCTTTGATGCATAATGTCTGCTGAGATATACCTACAAGGATGTCATTACACTTTCCTGTTGCCAACTGGCTAATATTGCTACACTGCTATAGTGTCACCCTGTGCATCAGCACCATGTTAGTCTGTTCCTCCATCAATGTTACAGATGACAGGAGGTGACACAGTTATCATCATATGCACAGGGCATTTTGTTGTTGGCCAGAGCCTGACATTGACCCATCCAATCGACATGTCTGTGTGTGTGTGTGTGTGTGTGTGTGTGTGTGTGTGTGTGTGTGTGTGTGTGTGTGTGTGTGTGAGGGACAACAGTACAGCATGGGCCAATGTTGATGTAATGTGTGTGTGTATGTGTGAGCCCTAGTTGTTTGGTTAATGTGTGTGTGTCTGCATGCACACAGCTCCACCATGTGGCTGCCATATACAGCAGTTTGTGGGATAGCCACAGACTGTACCTGCTAGGTTGTACAGATCACTGTCTCCTACCATGGACACAGTACCTGTGCCTGGCAGGGGTGCTACGGACAGTATCGGGTACCAACCCTGACTGGGTACTGTCCTCAGAGGCAGAGGTAGGACGACTGGACCCATGTCCCTGCTGGGACTGGCCAGAGCCACGTGCACATGGTCTACTTGGACGGTCAATGGACAGGCCAGCCCCAGCGTTGCTGGGGCTGGTACTGGCACTACGGGAGCGGCTGTGAACCGGGGGCCATCTGTGACCACTGCCAGCTGTTGCTGTTGCTGGCATGCGTCCGTGTCGACGTCGCAACCATCCCGCATGGTCCTGGCTGATGGAAGACATATTGTGGAGGGCATCTAATGTCTCCCCCCAATGTCTATCAATGACCTCGGTGTAAGTCCAGATGGCGCCAGCAAGGTCACGGATGCTGTCTTTGATAACAGTGTAATGTGCCCTCTGTGCCCTAAGTCCCTGCCTGGTGTACCGTTCCATATGTGCCTGAGCCTCAATTACAGCCCAGAACATACTGGACGTCGTAAGCTCAGTGAGGGCATGCCTGCCAGGGGCAATACGACCAGCGGTGCTCCCCCGAAAACCCCTGGACCTCCGCCTATGTGGTACCATTCCAGGAATACGGCTATGGCTGCTGTGAGGGGATGCAAGTGCCATGGGTACCACACTCTCCTGGTCAGTGCCAACTGTATGCTGTCCCTCGCCTATGGCCATTGGTGGTGAGGGATGTATTGGCAGTATGAGTGCGCGCATAGATGGGGTTGAACGCTGTGTACTGTCAACTGGTGGACCAATAACAGACCCTGTCAAACCTTCCTGTGTCAAAATACATGTCTCATCATCAGCACTATTCGTGGCAGTGGCTTCAGGTTCCCTGCTGCATTCGGCCAGCCCTAACTCAGCACCTGTGAGAGGAAGACAGGAAACAGACTTTACGGTCTGCACATGAACACATGAACACATGCACACATGCACACATGAACACATGCACACATGAACACATGAACACATGAACACATGCACACATGCACACATGAACACATGAACACTAATACACTCCTCACTACAGCACATACACACACACACCAGCAATCCAACATATACTCTATAGTGGGTGAAGGTGGGTGTCAGTATCATAAGGTAAACAGTCACCACACACATGTCAGCATGCAGAATATGTGTTGCCCAAGACCATATAGTGCAAGTGTAGATGCCCCAATGTAATGGCAGTATACATGGCTTTGATGCAACTGTGTAGTTGTTCAGTGATTGGCTACACCCTGGAACACAATTTATACATGGACACAACATTGCTGTGAAGGTATTATCAGCTCTGGAATGCCCTGTGCACCATCTCTCACAGGTATACATGCCATGGCTGCATGTGTTATCTGTATGACACATAGATATCCATGTCTGAGTACAGTGTCTGTGTCCATAGCAGATAATAGTGGACATGGGTGTAGCACATGCATGCAATGTACACACACGGGATGAGTGGCGCATGTTGACGTGAAGGTATCCCAATGCTCGACATGGCCAGTGTACAGTGATTATGGCGAGTGCGGGACATATTGCAGATATGTTGGTGCCAGGCATGGCATGCTACACGACTGCAACATTAAACACCACACATACCCAATGTGTGTCAAGTGACCTATACACCCACTAGCATTCAAGGGCATATAAGTGACACTTTGGATGGTGACTGCTGTGCATATTGTGTATACTGGCATATGTAGGCGCACACACAACATGCTATGCATATTGTGTATAGGTGGATATGTTTGCACACACACAACATTGAGGTGCAAAGCAATGACTGCTATGAGTAGTACTGTGGTCACTGTAACTGGATGGGGTGTAGTACCCTGTGCCATCATCAACATGCATACTGTGGTCATTCACAGCTACTAATGTGTGCAAGACCACTGCTTAGCATGCTGTACCTGAACTGCAGTGCCGTGGCTATGTTCACAATTACACAGGCACCTTGTACATGTGTGTGTGTGTGTGTGTGTGTGTGTGTGTGTGTGTGAGGTGCCCAATAGGGAGCATTGCCTAACATGACTGTGTTATGTGTTGCAGAGTGTTGCACAGACCCATGACAGGCCTCTACCCCTGAGGTACAGCATGTGTGTGTACATGACATGTGGGATACTGACGTGTGAACTTACGGCGGGTGTGTGGTAATGCCAAATGTAGCATGTTCTCATGTACTGCGTATGATAAATGTGTTCTGTTGTGTACAGCTGTAGCAACTATGCATATTCAAGGTGCAGTATAGTGTTGCCACAATTGTGTCTGCTGCACTGTGCATTGTATGTGATTGAGGCAGCTACTGACTTTACTGAGATGATTAATGTCTCACAGCAAACATGGACAGCATGCATTATGCGTAGGTGTGTTACGTGTACATGACCTACACCTCACCTATGACATGCACATTTCATTACCAATATTAAAGTGTTAACACACTCACCAGCATGTATCGTCTGCCCTGCTGTCACACCAGAGGGACCTACAAGAATATGACACAGTTTGTCAGTGGCCATAACTGTGGCATTGCTACCGTGAGTGAGTGTGCTAATCTACAGTGGAACAACAGTCAACAGTCACAGGTGTGGAGATACTATTCCACTATTCCACATATCAGTATTGCACACGAGAGGCAGCACAACTGCTAAACACACAGTACACATTTCACATAAGCATATTCTAACAATACAGGTAACAGTAGTCTATAGCTAGGGCATATTACCTGCACGCTCCATGTTGTCCTGCTGTGTGGCTCCGGCCTCCATGATGACACATGTATGATGCTGTTGCTACTGTAGGCCAGGAGCCACCACGCTTAGGAACAGTTCCTCCACTCTGGTGAGGAGGGATGTATGGGCGCCCCACCACCTGTGACAAGCTGTTGTCTATGGATATCAGATGCATGCCACCAGACATGTCTAATTAATTCACTGCAGTGATGGCGTACCTGCTCATATATCCGGTTATGCATGCCTATGTCATTTACCCGGCGAACAAGATCTTCTCTGCAGTTGTATACGCTGGATTGCATTGATGAGCCATAACCCTGGAAGACAATTAAACGATATGTGTGAGCAAGTCATGTGGCACACTTAACATTATGAAGTACAGATATCACTTAACTGCCATATATAGCATCTGTCTGTCTATCAGAGGATACACACTTTCAATACCACATATCAGTGCTCAGCCCACAACTGTCTGACAGTGCCTGCCACACTCCATACAACAAACCAGTATACACTAGTACTCGGCACACTGTTTGGGATACAATGCACAACCTCACACTGGGGGTATATATCAAGCTAATGCACAAAGAATATTGTCATCCTTTGCAATGAATGTAATGTACATTTCCAGTATTAACAGTCATCCACCCTAGTCTTTGATGCCATAGCCCTACCTACCTAACATGTGCACAGTTGTTAATATAGCTGGCATACTGCTGTAACAGAGTATACATGTTGCTAGGTACACACACATACCCTGTAACACACATGTGATTGCGACCATGGTACAGGCATCATTACACACACATTAGACATACATACAATCTAACAGAGAACATTTGTGAAGGCCAACCCACTCAGATTCTTAATGTTGAACTAACTTCTGTCCCAGCTTTCTCCATTTCCACTTTACTGGAAAAAAAATTTCTAAGCTTGTTTCCCTCCTTTCCTGTGGCAGGTCAGATACGGATTTGCTGTGTCCAGGACTGTTTATGAGCTCCTAAGCCCCCCCCCCACATAACTGGGGTTAAACTATTTCTGGCGCCAAAAGTCTGTTTTTCAAAATTTCCATTGCAACTAGCTAGCTTCTTAGTTTTAGCACTCATCTGTTTCTTTGAGCTCAGTACTTGTTCAGAACTCATTGTAAGCACTAAATAAGTTACAAATTACTACAGCACTCAACTTTCCTCACTTGTCTAGAGGAAAACAGTTTTTATTACTTAATAAATAAGCACCTATTTAGGCATGTCTAAAGGTAAGCTCCCAGTGTTTTCTCCTGTCTACCTGATGAATCTAGTCATCTTGGGACAATGCAGCAATTGCCTCATGTACACAGACAACCCTCTCCTCCTACCACCCAACACTACAACCTGTGAGAGATGCACTTATATAGCCAAACTGGAAGTAAAGCTCTCACCAAAGACTGGCCTGGACAGTCAAGAGGAGACGGTAAACACTTACACCGCACTACACTCATCACATAGTCCCTCAAAACCTACACCACCAAAACACACACACAGAACCACAAAACATTCACCTACATTCGTGGAGGCTCTCAGTACTAATCTGCCCAAACAACAGAGACCTCCAAAGCAGAAATGCAAGCAATCTCCACCCCCCCAACAGAACCCAAATGACACATAGCCCACATACTCAGTGTGCCACTCAACTACAGCCCATAAGGCATAACGTACCCAACACTCTTGTCATAGGTGACTCTATAGTCAGGCACACTGATGTTCCACTCACCAGGCTAAACAAGGAAAAAGTTACTGTCAGCTGCCTGTCAGGTGCCAGGATCCGCCACATAACGCACACACTCAGGTCACTCCACAACAAGTACAAATATGACTCTGTCATTGTTCATGTTTGTGTGAATGACTTGAGATGCACCTCCCTGGACTACATGAAAAGAGACATGGAGGAGCTCTCTGATCCTGTAGTCCAGGCCGGTAGGACCCTTGTAGCATCCTGCCATCACCCAGAATGACATCACAGTACAAGGACAAAATGATTGACTTTAACAATTGGCTAAGCTTCTGGTGTCATTCTAAGGGAATCCAGTATCTGTCTGTCTGGGATGACATGATCGACAGACCACGCTGCTTTGCCAGAGATGGCCTGCACCTGTCACCCTTGGGATTCCGGATACTGGCAAAAGGCTCTTGCCACCCCTATAGTGCCTTTTTAGGCAAGGTTCAAATGACAAATAAACCACCATAACAGGTACAAGCAAGCAAAACTGAGGGTAATGCTACTCAATGCTAGACGTCTAAACCTCAAAATGCACTCACTCAAGGCACTCCTTAAAATGGAGAACATTGACATCTGTGTAGTGACAGAGACCTGGTTCAAAGCTGCAGAGAGCACCCCTGCAATACCAGGCTATAATTCATACCACACTTTTCGACCACCAAACCTGGACCAAAACACTAAAGGTAGAGGTGTGTCCATATTCGTTAAGGATATCCACACCTCCAAGCTAGTTACTCAGCATAATGCATCCGAGATTATCCAAGCTCAACTAACTCTAGGCAAAACCGCAATCCAGATTGAAACTTGCTACAGACTCCCCACCATGCCCCAGGATTCCCACTCCTCTTTTTTTGATACACTGGAAAATATTAAGGTACAACCCAACACTCTAATAATGGGTGATTTCAACTACCCTACCATTAACTGGGAAAACTACTCATGTACCAACTCTTTTGCTCAACGTTTTCTGGAAATCATCAATTCCAACACTTTGGATCAACTTATCCACACCCCCACCAGGGGCAGCAATATCTTAGACCTGGTCATCACCAACATGGGGAACCGGTGTTCCACACCAGAGGTCAGCTCATTGGTCAGATCCGACCACAAGCTAATCACCCTAGACATCCACATCCCGCTCTCTCCCCCCATTAGAAAAACAACCATAAAAATTTTTTCCAAAGCCAACTTCACGCTTCTTAAGACAGAAGTGACAAACTTCATGACACCCATGCAGATGGACAATAGAAGTACGACTGCTGAATCCTACACAAATGCACTTTACAAGAACTTACACAAGTGCATGGATCATGCTATCCCTAACAGAACCAAGATGCTATCCTCCAAAAAAGGAAGCCAATCTGGTGGTCTTCTACCATAAACAAACTCTACAACAGAAGAAAGAAACTGTTGCAAAAAAGAGTAAAATCCCACTATTGGAAGAACTCCCTGATCAGCCTCAGTAAGAAGCTGAGATCCCTCATAAAATCCTCCAAAGCTAGTTATGCAAACAAAATTGCCACTGATTCTAAAGACAATCACAAAGCATTCTATAGCTATGTCAAAAATCTCAATGGTAACACTCAGATCTGCTCTGAGTTACAGCACAATGACACTAAATACACAGAACCAACTGATATTGCCAACATCCTGGCGGATAGGTTCAGTGCTAACTTTACCCCCCTCTCACCCCCTAAAGGGCCCATCTTTATACTGGAAGAATGCAAAGTTCCTGTAATCACAGCTGTACAGGTAAAAACTTTACTCTCCAAAGCCAAGAACACAGCATCCATGGGACCTGACAACATCCCAGGCTGCCTTCTACATGAACTACAGAATGAACTGGCACCCCACCTAAGTACCATGTTCAATCATAGCCTCACCTCAGGCTTTGTGCCCATTGAATGGCGCACCGCAACAGTTATCCCACTCCACAAAGGGGAGGCCACAACAGACCCTGGGAACTATCTTCCCATTAGCCTGATGAGCCTCGTCTGCAAGGCCATGGAACGTATAATCATGGAACTCATAAACGAAGACACTGAAGATCTCCAAACTCTGGACCCCACACTGTTTGGGTTTGTAAAAGGCAGATCATGTCTCCTAAACCTGACAGACTTCTTTGAAGTAGTCACCAAAGCCATAGATGAGGGTAAGGTGGTTCACACAGCCTATCTAGATCTTACCAAGGTGTTCGACACCATCCTCCACTCTGGAATTATAGATAAACTCACTGAACTAGGTATAAATCCGTATGTCACAAGATGGGTTGCCAACTGGCTTACTGAAAGAACCCACACCGTGAAAGTAGCAGATTCCAAATCAGACTTCAGACCAGTGACAAGTGGAGTACCACAGGGTTCAGTCCTGGGTCCTCTCCTGTTTGGTATCTACTTCTCTGAAATACAGGCTAACACAGAAGGTCTTTGGCTAACTAACTTCGCAGATGACTGCAAACTAGGAGCCATAATTGAAACTCCTAACGATGTGAACATCCTACAAAAGGGCCTCACTGAGACAGATGCCTGGTGTCAAAGACATGGTCTCAAGCTCAATGCCAAAAAGTGCATTGTCATCCCCTTTGGTAAAAAACCACATAGGCGGTAGTCTACTTAACACCGAAAGTGTGATAAGAGACCTTGGGACACAGGTGGACAGTAGTCTCTCCTTTGATAATCACATTGCCACAGTGGTCAGGAAATCCTTCTACGTGGCACACCTCATCACAAAAGGTTTCTCATCCAGAAATAAAGAGGTCATTGTTCCCCTCTACTCATCACTCACTAGACCCATTATAGCGTACAATGCCCCTTTTGGTATGTACCTCACAAGACATCTACAACAACTGGAAAGGCCGCAAAAATACCTCACAAAGAGGATTACTGGCCTCAAACAGATGCCTTATGCAGACCGTCTCAAAAAACTCCAGCTTTACTCCATCGCATATCGCCTACTCAGAGGCGGTCTCTGCCTAACATACAAAGCTATGTCACACCCAGAGCTGTTGGACATGCTCCACTTAAAGAAATCCCAATCCCTCCAAGCTACACGCTCTAGGGACCTAAACCTTGTCACCACAATAAACAGAACATGCTGGAGGGATAGATTCCTGTCCCAGAGACTTCCCATACTCTGGAAAAGACTACCTATCTATGTCAAACAGAGCTCCTCATTAGCACTCTTCAAGAAAAATCTTGATGATTGGATGGGTAATAGGAAATTCACCCCGGGGATCACTTCTGTGGTTCTGCTTGACAGGGGCACAGGAAAATAATTTTCTTGGGTGGCGAAAGCCAGGGTACCTTTCTGGCTAGGCTTGTATAGGCCCTAGGGCCAATAGCCTAGTACCTACCTATGAACCTATGAACCTATACAACACACAAATGTATGCCAACACAGATGAGCATTACCTGTGTACCTTATAGTACTGTGTGCCCCTACTTACAGATACCTATGCCTGAGGTATGTAAACTGTGCAGACTACAGGAAACACACAAGACAGTGTTACCAGGGAATGTGAACATACACCATACTGTGGTGTTTAGGCCTACAGCTTCAGGTAGTACAACAGTTCATATGTGAGCTGGATTCACCAGCAGTACCACTTACTGAGCATACATGTATTGCTTCAGCCTACAATGGGACACCACATTCGTACACAAGGAACTTCAACTACCCAAGCATAGACTGGGAGCATTACTCTAGCTCCAACACCCTAGCCCAAAGGTTCCTAGAATTTATAAACTCAAATGCTATGGAACAACTTGTGACCACTCCCACAAGAGGGGAAAAAATACTGGATCTGATCATCACCAACATGGGGATTCTATGCTCCAGACCAGAAGTGTATCCCTCACTGGTAAGATCAGACCATAAAATAATCTCACTGGATATTCACATCCTGACCCCACCCCCTGCCCAGAAAACCACAGTGAAAACCTTCTCTAAAGCAAATTTCACACTCCTCAAAACCGAGGTGGAATCCTTCAAAGCCTCCGGGCCTGTGGAGAATACAGCCCAGACCGCAGAATCCTTTATAAATGCATACTATGAACACCTTCAGGAATGCATGGATCATGCAATCCCAAATAAAACCAAGACCCAATCCTCCAAAGGCAGACGTCCTGTCTGGTGGACCCCAGCCATAAACAAACTATACAATAGAAGGAGGAAGCTACTACATGATAGAGGAAAGTCCCAAAAAGGGAAGGCATCTCTAATTAGTATTAGCAAAAAACTACGGGCACTCATAAAATCGTCTAAGGCTAGCTTCGAGAGAAAAATTGCACAGGACACTAAGGATAATCACAAGACTTTCTTTAGTTATGTTAGGAACCTGGGTGGGAATTCCCAGATATGCTCAGAATTACTCCAAAATGACAAAAAATACACCGAACCCAGAGACATTGCCAACATCCTAGTAGACTGGTTCAGCGCAAACTTCTCCCCCCCACACCAAAAGGGCAAATATTTATCCCAGCAGAGTGCTGCCCCCCTGACATCTCAGATGCTCAGGTAAGAGACACCCTCTCCAAAGCAAAAAACACAGCATCAATGGGACCAGACAGTGTCCCGGGCTGCATCCTACATGAAATCCAAGAAGAGCTAAACCCAAACATAAAACTACTGTTCAATCTCAGCCTTACTACAGGATATGTACCAAAAGAGTGTCGTACAGCAACAGTGGTCCCTCTCCACAAAGGTGGTGCCTCAACAGATCCTGGAAACTATCGCCCCATAAGCCTGACTAGCTTGGTCTGCAAAGCTATGGAAAGGATCATTATGGACCTCATAAATAAAGATATTGGGAACCTACAGACACTGAATCTTACACAGTTCGGCTTTGTTAAGGGCAGATCCTGCCTCTTAAACCTGGTCAATTTCTTTGAAACAGTCACCAAGGCCATCGACGAGGGGAAGGTGGTCCACACAGCCTACCTGGACCTCGCAAAAGCCTTCGATATAATACCCCACTCGGGCATTATAGATAAGCTCACCAGCTTAAATATAAACACCTATGTCACTAGATGGGTTGCAAACTGGCTCAAGGACAGAACCCACATGGTTAGAATTGCTGGAGCCATGTCAGACTCCAAGCCAGTTACAAGTGGCGTCCTACAAGGCTCAGTCCTGGGACCTCTCTTGTTCGGTATATATTTCTTGGAGGTACAGGCCAACACGGAAGGATTGTGGCTGACCAAGTTCACAGATGACTGCAAACTGGGCGCCATAATCGACTCTCTAGCCGACACAAGCATCCTCCAAAAGGGCCTCATAGAAACAGACAACTAGTGCCAGAGCCATGGCCTCAAGCTAAACGCCAAAAAGTGTATAGTCATCCCCTTTGGCAAAAACAAAGTGCCCACAAATTACCACATAGGTGGTAATCCATTAAGTATGGAAGAAGTAATTAGGGACCTGGGGACCCAAGTTGATAGCAATCTCTCATTTGACAACCACATGGCCAAAGTGGTTAGAAAAACATTTTATATAGCCCACCTAATCATGAAGGGATTCACATCTAGATCAGGGGAGGTCATCGTGCCTCTTTACTCATCCCTCATCAGGCCCATAATTGAGTACAATGCCCCTTTTGGGATGTACCTTACCAGACACCTGCAGCAACTGGAAAGACCCCAAAAGTACCTCACCAAGAGGATCAAAGGGCTCAAAGAGATGCCATATGATGCCTGGTTAAAGAAACTCCAGCTCTACTCAGTGGCATACCACCTGCTCAGAGGCGATCTGTGCCTGATGTATAAAGCCATGCCCAACCCAGAATTAATGGACATGCTGCACCTCAGAAAATCCAAATCCCATCGAGCTACGCGTGCGAGAGACTTGAACCTCAGCACTGAAATAAATAGGACATGCTGGAGGGACAGATTCATAACCCAGAGGCTCCCTTCACTCTGGAATAAAATCCCAGTCCAGATTAGGCAGAATCCCTCATTGACTCTCTTCAAGAGGAATCTTGATGAGTGGATGGGAGATCGTAGGTTTACCCCGGGTATCACTTCTGTTTACGAGTGCTCATGCCCACTACAGTACTGAAATATGTCCATTTGTCCTGAGCAGACTGTGCTAATGTCAACACAAACAAAACACACACTGTTCAGAAGTGAGTAGCGTACTAATGACAGTATAGCAGTTCACAAACAGTGCATGTGCCTGATATTCATAATTGGTAGTACAACATACTTAGTTGTCCTCACCCCTCTCTCAGGGGTGGAAGGTTTCAAATATCCCTCCTAATGTATTGCATATGCACAGCTGTTGCTGGTAAAGAAATGGGCAGCTATGGACCTTCACCACACCCATCCTGTACATCCCGAGCTGGTTTCCCTATTGTCTTCCCCTCTTTGTGCACCCTTTATCACCGCATTCCTATCTCCCCATTGACTTTCCTGTCAAAGAAATGAGTGCGGGTGTTAGCGGGCATGAGCACTCGTAAACAGTAGTAAGCGTGTTTGCACCAGTGTGCGCATGTGTGCGCTTAGCTTAGCATTGCTAAGATATGATAAGCTAAACCAAGCTTGGCTTAGCATTGCTAAAATACAATACACTAAGCTAAGCTTCACTTAGCATCGCTAAGCATCAAGCAAACCCGCGCAAACCCACTTACAACTGCATAAAAGTGCCTTAGTCACTCTGTATGACAAGGCCCTTGTACTGCTCAGCAGCAAAATAAAATACACTTGTTAGTCTCAAACCCAACACCTTGGACTCACCAGTCTGCATGACGTACCACTAAGCCACAGCAGATATACAATAATTTGGTGCTGAAAGAAATATAACATGCATTACAAGGAGTGAATGTAAAGGGAAAATAGGAAAGCCATAGCAATACATTGCAATAAAGAAATATAACATGCATTACAAGGAGGGAATGTAAAGGGAAAATAGGAAAGCCATAGCAATACATTACAATAAAGAAATATAACATGCACTACAAGGAGGGAATGTAAAGGGAAAATAGGAAAGCCATAGCAATAAATTGCAATAAAGAAATATAACATGCATTACAAGGAGTGAATGTAAAGGGAAAATAGGAAAGCCATAGCAATACATTGCAATAAAAAAATATAACATGCATTACAAGGAGTGAATGTAAAGGGAAAATAGGAAAGCCATAGCAATACATGTCAATGATAAATGTCAGTTCTTTGAAAAATGCAGCATGGTAGTTGGGGTAGAGACTTTATGCTTTTGTTTTCTGTAACTAAGGTACAGGTTTTGAGCTTGAGTAAATTACTAACCACCTGCTACCACTAACTAGGATGTTTCATTCACACACACACCCCTACCTACCTCTTAGTGCAAGAAATATGGACAAAGCCTAAAATAAACAGGGACAGATACTAAATAATGTTCTCGTGAACTTAGAAAGTTGCTAGAATAACAGGATTTGTGCTAGTATGAATTTTTCTAAAGGACATGAAGTCTGAAGCTCAAATGTTTGTCATTATTTAGCAACTTCAGCCTTCAATGATTTTCTAGAAAATCACAAAATTTATGAGGAACAGACAAAAAATATGGGGCAAAAATCTGGACATTCTTCAAAATGTGGACAGTTGAGAGGTATGCTACCTACCACACACACACACACACACACACACACACACACACACAACCTCTCAACCTCTTACAGCAACAAACTCATAAATAAAACTGAGGCATAGGCCCAAAAATAAGGACATTTTTTTTAAATATTGCTCTTATAAACTTAGATAATAGAAGAGTAGTAGGTCTTGCATCAGTACGAATTTTCTGAAAGGTATGAAATCTGAAAGTGAAATGTCTGCATTATTTTCTAACTTCAGTCTTTAACAATTTGCCACTAATTTGCCAGAAAACTGCAATTTTATGAGAAACGGACCAAAAATGTGATGCAAAAATATAAAATTGCCAGACAATACAGCTGAGAACCTGTCAAATGAGGGATACCATTTTAATATGAGCACAGTTAACTTAGAGCAGCTGACAAAATTAGAGAATCTACATGCATTTCTGAAATAAAAGTAATGTACAACTCTGATCATTACAGTTATTTATAAAAGTAAAGTAAACCCTCTATGTTTTCTTCCAAAATTGCTATTTTGTGGAGGGATCATTAGGAGAAGAGCAACATTTTGAGCCAAAATCAGGGACAGTTAAGGTTTGGCTATGCCTAATTCTATAAAGCAATTTATTTGCATGTACCGCTCAACCTGTTAATGCAATAAATCTGGACAAGGCCAAATATATTGAGGGAACATATAAACAGTACTAAAAATTGCTCTTGTATAAACTGGGACAGTTGATAGAACAGGTCTTATTTTAGCATGCATTTTTCTGAAGGTTATAAAGTCTGAAACTAGTGTGTCATTATTTAGTGACTTAATTCCTAAATCATTTGCCAGAAAACCACAAATTGAGGAACAAACCAAAAATAAGAAGCAAAAAATCTATTCATTCTTTGAAAATCTCGACGGTTGGGAGGTATAGTTCAGCTGGGGCTGTCTAAGTTTGCCGCCCTTTCCCCTCACAAAACCATGGTCGAATGGAGCCTCCCCCTGCAGCCATTCCAATGATACATTACTTTGCTATTTCACTCCATTTACCATAAACACTAATGTACATACTGATTTACTTCTATGATGATTTGAACTTCATTTGAAAGTTTTATTTTGCATTTTAAAGCACAAACACTAAGACATCTGCTAAACAAACTTGGCATTAAAACTTCTCTGCCCTTGAAACTCACATTCATTGAAACAATATTAAAACCCACATTCAAAGAAAAATACATTTTACCCGTGGCAGATAAAAATTAATTCTGGGCTGCTTTTAAATCATAGGCCCCTTGCATATGAAACATACATGTGCTCTTTGATACACCTTCCTATTGCTTTGAACATTTTTCCAGTAAACAATGAAACAAAACTGCCCAATTCAGAACATTTCCATCATAAAAGTCTAGTCAAACTTTTACAGTCCACCATTATCAGTAAATAATATGCACAATCTCTGAAGTAGTAAAAAAAGTCATCTAAATAATTCCATGTTAAATAAATCTAACTAATGAAGAGGTTGCTGCTAGCAATCACCTTTATATTTCATGACGTCACCGAAAAATAAAGTGTCTGATGCCCCTGAGGAATAAATTGCCTAAATTACATTAATAATAAGCTAGTAATATTGCAATAGGAAATGGATGGCAAACTGATAACAGGCTCATAGTTAGTGTCTTAACTTTCAGTACAGCAGCATTTACCCCTTATGGGAGTAGAAGCAACAACCTTCTGCATTAAAAGCAAGTACACAACATTGTGTGCTACTAGCAATGTGAGCTGACTTAGCATAATCAGCACTAAACTTCCCCTGCAGCTCTCAGCTCCTTGTAAAATCTACGCAATACTCAACTACATCTCAACTTCGCAGCACAAGAAGTCTGGAAAAAGCCAAATTTATTGGGGTGGGTCAAAAGGGCAAAAAACAGGAACACATTAAACATTGCTTGCATAATCTTGGAAAGCTGCTAGAATAAAATGCTGTGTTACCATCATACATTTTACTGCCAAGGTCACTGTGCAAAATAGTCAGAACAACATACCACTATGCCAAATCACCTGCTTTGTGAAAGAGAGGAAGACTGAAACTTAAATGGCTATCATTTAATGAATTCAGTTCTCACCATAGCTGTCAACCTCTTAGCACAAAACACCTGGACAAACCCAGTAATGAGGGAATACAGCCCTCAAACATATTCAGTGAATTCAGTTCTTGTCATAGCTGTCAACCTTAGCACAAAAAACCTGGACAAAGCCAATAACAGGGTATTACAGTCCCAAAATAAGGACAAATTTCAAATAGTCATAAACTTAAAAAAATTGCTATAAAAAAGGTTGTGTTAGTATATATTTATTGCTAGAATAAAAAGTTGTTTTACTATGTCACAAACACAGGGATAAGATGCAGACTCCACACAGAAGGCACCCCAGCCAAGAATCAAACCAGAAAACCTATAGCTGTGAGGCAACAATACTGCCACTGCACCATCAAATATGTAAGGAAGTGAACATTCAGAAACCTGAAGTCTGAAATTTAAATGCCTGTCAATTTGTTAATCAGGACAGTCTGACTTGGAACAAAAAAAACAAAACAATTCTCAGCAGAGGCCCAGGAAAAAATAATGCAGACATGTCTTTGTAACATGGGAGGACACAAAAGCAAACCCACACAAACACAGGGAGAAGATACACACACCCCTCCCCCCCCACAAAGAAGGCACCCCAGCCAAGAACCAAACCCAAGAACCTATAGCTGTGAAGCATCAATGCTACGTTGCTACCACTGCACCATCAAATTTCAAGCATTGCAATATTTAAAAAACACAGATATGATACAGATATTGATCAGATCAAATATGAGACAAAAATCTGCAATTTTTTTACAAATGGTGGTGGGTAGGGAATTCAGGTCTTTAACACCTGCATATAAGGTACAGGGTTCAAGCCTGAGGTATTCCCTACCACACCACCATGAGTAATCACCAGTACCCCCCACCTGGGGCATTTCACACACACACACACACACACACACACACTCTCCTTATTACTCACCAACCCTCGGTTCCCGAAGTGAGACCAACAAATCCCCCCGCTCGTGTACATCCAACATAATGCTCCTCCCACTTGAAAACGCATTTGAACTTACGTGCGCGGTGAGCTCCATTCTGACTGGCTGCCCTGATGAGCTGATGTCATCGTGCACTAATAAAGCGTGAAATAGAAAATGTAAAAGCTACCCCCCTTCTAAATAAGTTGTACTGAAATCAGTACAGTGCGTATGGCTGCCGACGTCCCTGACTGCATTCCATGGCTACATACTCAGTCGTGGGGCATCCTGCATCCCACAGGCCTCCTGGATCCATTGGTTTAAGCGGTCCTCCTTTCAGGTCTGCATGGTGGTGATGGACCTGCTCACCAGTGCGAGGAACGCCTCTGGCACTGGTGAGGTCATGAGCCAACCGGTTCCAAGCCTCAGCCTTGTATTCCGACTCATGATGGTGGACAAGGAGCCAAACCATGTATTTTGACTCCTCAATGCCCCAACGCTGTGCTCGGAAGCGTGAACCCTCTCCTGCACATGCCATTCTGACTGCAAATGTGAGCTACAATCAGTTATGGTGAGTATTCCCACCTATGGGGCTTAAATATGCCGCATTTCCTGCACTTTTTTGTGATTGCCCATTTTTGAGAATTCTAAGCTGACTGCAGACCTGCTTAGTAATGGTTACTCTACCATTTCTAAGTATATGTATGCTAATAGTGGCTATTTTGCATAAGCTGTCATGGCTTAGTGGTTCTATACTTAGATTATAATACACAGGGTCATGGGTTCGAAACTTGTTATTCTTTTATTTTATTACTGTCTAGACAGGCTAGGGGGTGTGGCTGAGTTTAGGCAACTTAGCTCTATGTTGCTCCCCAGTGCCCAACAGTGCCCTGGTTGGCATGGCGCGCACGTCTGCGCAAACACATTGCGCTGGGTAAAGTGCTTTTAAATTTGGGCAACTCTGTTTAGCTGGTTAAAGCACTTTTAAACTATGGGCAACTCTGTTTAGCTGGTCAAAGCGCTTTTAAACTATGGGCAACTCTGTTTAGCTGGGTAAAGCGCTGCTTAACAGCAGGCTATTATATATCTGGATCCTTTAAAAATATATATTTTGTTCACTGATACGTTGGCCATTTCACTGCTTTTAATAATATTTTAATCATATATGTCTGGTATTATTTCAAATACTGATTTAAAACATAAATAAGAAGGGGAGTGGTGGGACTCGAACCGTGAATGCCTCCTCTTTGTGCATACGCTCTAC
Source organism: Protopterus annectens (assembly GCF_019279795.1). Classification (NCBI taxonomy): domain Eukaryota; kingdom Metazoa; phylum Chordata; order Ceratodontiformes; family Protopteridae; genus Protopterus; species Protopterus annectens. The sequence goes on along the minus strand of NC_056735.1, from coordinate 23,446,837 downwards.
CATTACGCTATTGCTATTTGGCTTAATTTGCATAAGTTGTTCTTATATGCTCTTCAATGTCACAATTGCTAACTGTGGTTAAGCAATGGGCACACCCACGCAAACAAGCGCAAATACAGGCAGCTATATCGTGGATTTAAAAAAATAAAATAAATATTTTACGACTGCCGAGTAGTGCAAAGGTCTACGCCCTTGCAAGAGTCAGAGTTGTGAAACGTCAGCACACATGAGCGAGCCCGCTCAAATGTCAACAAACACAACACTACACATCCCCACATACTAAACCCCATTAAAATTGTAAAATGTAGAATTTTTAATGTTTTTTTTTATAATTCCCAATATAGCTGCCCGTATTTGCGCTTGTTTGCACGGGTGTGCCCATTGCTTAGCCACAGTTAGCAATTGTGACATCGAAGAGCATATAAGAACTACTTATGCAAATCAAGCCAAATAGCAATAGCATAGTGGTAGAGACTTCGCCAAAGAGGAGGCAGTCACGGTTCGAGTCCCACCGCACCCCTTTCTACTTCATATTTTAAAGTAGTATATGAAAGAATTCCAGACATATACTAATAAAATTTTACTAAACCGCATTAAAATGGCCTATGTATCAGTGAACAAATAGTATATTATTTACATATAAGAAGGAACCGGACATCTAATAGCTTGTAGCTAAGCAGCGTTAAGCCTAGCACAATAAAGTTGCCCATATCTAGGCAGCGCTTTACCAAGGGCAATATAGTTGCCCATAGCTAAGCAGCGCTTTACCAAGAGCAATATAGTTGCCCATAGCTAAGCAGCGCTTTACCAAGGGCAATATAGTTGCCCATAGCTAAGCACAGCGCTAACCAGTGCACCGCAGGGCAACGTGGATTAATGTGGAGCAACGTGGAGCAAAGTCAGCTAAACACAGCCACACCCCCTAGCCTGTCTGGCCAGTTGTAAAATAAAAAGCAATGAAAAGGTTTGAACCTGGGACACTATGCACCATAGTCAAAGCACTGAACCACTAAGCCATAACAGTATAGGATAAGTATGCACTGTTAACATACATATAGTAATAAATGGAAGATTAACCATTGCTAAGCAGGTCTGCAGTCAGCTGAGAAATTCCAAAAATGGCCAATCACCAAAATGTGCGGGAAATTCGGCATATATAAGCTCCATAGGCAGGAATACTCACCATAACTGATTGTAGCTGTCATCTGTAGTCAGAATGTCTGGTGCTGGAGAGGGTATATGCTTTAGAGCGCAAAGGTGGGGCATCGAGGAGTCGAAATACATGGTTTGGCTCCTTGTCCACCGTCATGAGTCAAGACTCCTGCAGGGCCAGTTCCAAGGGATGGAGTACAAAGCAGAGGCTTGGAACTGGTTAGCTCATGATCTCACCAGTGCCACAGGCATTCCTCAGATTGGTGATCAGGTCCATCACCGCCATGTAGACCTGAAGAGATGGAAGCAGGACCTACTGAACCGATGGATACAGGAGGCCCGTGGCATGCATGATGCCCCACCACTGAGTAAGTAGCCATGGAATGAAGTATGTTGGACATGCCAATTTAGTCTATATAATGGATAGGAATGTCTCAATATCCCTTCATTTACTCCACAGCTGCTGGTGACCATGCTGTGAATCAGCAAGCCTATGCAGATAGGCTGCTAAGGCTACACCACCAGGCAGGTTAGTAATTCTTCTGCATGTATTGTTATTTAAAATAGGTGAAAGAGTCTTGAAAAAAGTGTTGTATCTCCATAATAAAGGCATACAATGCCCTGAATAATGTTTCTGCATGTACTGTTATACAAAATAAGTCAGAGAGCCAGAAAAAGAGTGTAGTAACCCATAAATAAAGCTAAAAGAAGTCCAGAATAAATATCTCTGCATGTACTGTTATATAACATAAGTGAGTGAGCCTGATAAAGAGTGTTGTAACCTATTAATAAAGGTTTAATATGCCTTGAATAAGTCTGCTGTATGCACAGTAATATCAAATAAATGAAAAAGCCTGAAGAAAAGTGCGTAATGTAATTAATAAAGGTATAATACTTGGAGTGTGTGTATCACTTACTTTGAAATGTAGTTGTACCCTTGCATCATATAAATAGTACTGTTGTATTAAGTGCTGTCAACCCACAGTTGGGCAGTCCCATATAAAGTGGATGAAGGAAGTGCCAGTAGTTGTGAAGCATATATACAGTCCTCAACAGTTGCTTATTGGCTGGCATGCATAGGTTAATCTGGCACATGTGTAGCTTGTTTATGTGTTCCCCAGAAATGTGAGTGTGCTACCCGAAATGTAGGGTTCTGTAGAAATATAACTGAAAATGTCACATGAACACATCCAGATATGCAGATATATAAATATAAATAATATATATAAGTATGTAGCAGTAACATTTGCATCCTGGACAGTTAGTATGTCAGATATAGGTCAGATGTATAATGAACTAGCCAAACCCATTACACAAGTAATGCACGTTGCCTAGGGTAATAATACATGTAGGGGATATACACCTGCAGTCAATAGGAATGTAGTGTAGAGTAAAAGTACTTATAAGATGTTAATGGAGGTATCTTTTTTACACCCTACTCTGTGTGCATAAACAATGCAATTCCACACCTCAGTGGGTATGTCTAATCTCATAACATTTGTTGGGACATATGTCCTATTGTTCTATAAATATCTGCATGTACGTTGATGCCTGTGCCCTGATCAAACACCACAATCTTGGTGGCCTGTTGCCACCAATCATCCCTGCATGCTGTTGGAATGTCCACTGTCGTTCAATATATGCATGTGTTATGCTTGCTGTTCAACTGTTGGAACCCTGGTGTGTTGGGTTAATGGGAATATTACTGCATGCTGTTACAACTAATTTGGAATGCTGTTGTCTAACTTGTAATTAAACACACCTAAACACAGAACATATGGGAAGGCTGGTCCCAGTGGACCCACCTGTCCCTCCTCAGCTGGCGATTGCACCTGGCACCAGCAGGTCCGGTGTCCAGTCCGGGCTCCCCTCCTCCATAGGTCCTGTGCCACCTTCAGGTGGAAGCACTGCAGGGGATGGGGCATGTCCCCCCCGTGCAAGCGTGGGTGGAGGAGGGCCACCTGTCACCCTTCTAAGGGTCCGGGCTGTGGTGCTTAGGAAGATCCAGCGTTCAGTCGCTGATACCCTACACCAGCTCGAGGTGAGAGTGGTGAGACTCACAGGTGAGCCTGCCCCTCCTACACAGCCCCCAGCATAGCCACCCTCGAGGCTGTGAAGGTGCAGTGGTGACTGCCCATGGGTGGGGATCTCAGTTCCACTGTTACCATCTGTGGGCTCATGGGCGTGCGATTTCCAAACATCCTTCCCTGTCAATTGTGTTCACTCACCCCATGTGTCATATTCCACCCCTGTATGCGTCTTGTTTGTCTTGTCTGTTTACCTCCCCAACCTACCACCCCAAATATACCTGCATCCTCTACCTCACATTCCACTCTTACCTGAAAAAAAAATAAAAAAAAGGGCAATCTGTTCCCACAAAAAAATTACGCCCCATACATAGCTGCCCATTTCGCACACATGTCCACTGGACATGTAAACTGATAATTATAATTGGCAGTACAACATACTCTGTTGTCCTCACCCCTCTCCCAGGGGTGGAAGGTTTCAAATTTCACACCAAATTTCTAACATAAGCACAGCAGTTGCTGGTAAAGAAATGAGCAGCTATGGACCTTCCCTACACTTGTCCTGCACATCCCGAGCTGGTTTCCCTACTGTCTTTGCCTCTTTGTGCCCCCTTTTTCACCACTTTCCTATCTCCCCATTTTCTTTTCTTTAAAATAAATTAGCACGGGGGTTAGCGGGAGTAAGCACTTTTAAGCAGTAGTTAGCGGGAGTGAGCGAGTGTGAGCTTGTGTGCACTTAGCTAACCATTGCTAAACATCACGCAAACCGGCGCAAACCCGCTTACAACTGCTTAAAAGTGCCTTAGTCACTCTGTATGACAGGGCCCATGTACTGCTCAGCAGCAAAATAAAACACCTCTGTCAGTCTTGAACCCCAGACCTTGGACTCACTACACTGCATAAAGTACCACTAAGCCACATCAGATATACAACAACTTGGTGCTGAAATAAATATATCATGTATTACAATGAGGAAATGTAAAGGGAAAATAGGAATGCCATAACACAAATCTTTGTTCTGTGGGTCTGTACCAGCAGGTGTTGTGGAAGTGCATGACATGACTGTGAAAAGAGAACCAGCCATTCTAGTGAGGAATAATGTTACAGTAGCACCTTACAAATCCCACACAGTATCAGAGCAGGATAAACACTGGCATATTTGAATAGGGCAGAGGCCAGACCTCCCAACTGTGACTGATTTACAGGGATGTCTCTGATTCATAAACAAATGTTAGCTGTGCCCCTCTGACTCCCTCTAAAATGTACTAACAGTAGGCAGAAAGGTGGGGAATCGCACTTAATGAATAATGTCAATAAGTGAGAGTAGACACTGCTTGCACGTCAGAAAAGGTGTAGTAATACATATGCTCCGAATCCCTCGAAGTCTCAACTGAAATATGTCTGTAATATATCACAGGTGTATCTCACTTATATGTACCTTTCCCCGAGGCTGTGCAAATATATACCTGAGAGTATCTGAGGCCTGGCAGAGGCAGAAACACACAGGCATATCAGCTTGTCTGCTGTTACACACTCTGCAAATAGCTTTGGAAGGAATTCCACAAGCATGCCTTATGTAGGAGTACAACACAGAAATATCAAAGGATGTAGTCATGTACTGCTAGCAACCACCCGTGACAATGCCTTTGTTCAGGTGCTGAAAAGACTAGGGAGGTGCACAGACAAAGAATACTAGGCTAACCTCTGTCTACCATCTGGATATGTCCACAGGTGGGAGCTACACAGACAGACTACTTGCCTTGATAGACTAACAGGTACACAGCAACCCTGTATGTTCAGCAAGATAAACATCACATGTTAATAAATAATGCGTTCTGCAGTTCTGCACCCCTACCCAAAAGTACTATAAACCTGTGTATTCAGGCACAACCAAGGGTGTAGCTAGGCATATTCAGTACTGAAATATGTCCAGTTGTCCTGAGCAGCCTGTGCTGTCAACACAAACTACAAACTGTTCAGAAGTGAGTAACGTACTAATGACAGTATAGCAGTTCACAAACAGTGCATGTGCCTGATAATTATAAATGGTAGTACAACATACTTTGTTGTCCTCACCCCTCTCTCAGGGATGGAAGCTTTCACATTTCACTCCTAATTTACTGCATATGCACAGCTGTTGCTGGTAAAGAAATGGGCAGCTGTGGACCTTCTCTACACCCATCCTGCACATCCTGAGCCGGTTTCCCTACTGTCTTCCCCTCTTTGTGCCCCACTTTTCACCACTTTCCTATCTCCACATTTACTTTTCTTTCAAAGAAATGAGCACGGGGTTAGCGGGAGTAAGCACTTGTAAACAGTAGTTAGCGGGTTTGCACCAGTGTGTGCATATGTGTGCTTAGCTTAGTATTGCTAAGAGTCGTGCAAACCCGCTTACAACAGCTTAAACGTGCCTTAGTCACTCTCCATGGCAGGGCCCCTGTTCTACTCAGCAGCAAAATAAAACGCCTCTGTCAGTCTCGAACCCCAGACCTTGGACACACTAGACTGCATGAAGTACCACTAAACCACAGCAGATATACAAAAACTTGGTGCTGAAATAAATATATCATGCATTATAATGAGGGAATGTAAAGGGAAAATAGGAAAGCCATAGGAATACATTGCAATAACTACTTTTTATGGCAGTTAATTCTCTAATTCGAAAAGAAAGTACAAACTCCCATGTATCCTGTGTTAGCATTTGGAGGTGTGAGTAAAATTACACACTGAGAAGAGTGTACTGGAAGCAGCAACACTCAGGTTTCAGTACAACATGGATATCACTGGCTGCCACCCTAGCTTCAGATATGAGACATATACCAACCTTCTGACTGACACAATGGTGTCCAGAGCAAACAAGCATGGGCCCCACCTTGGCAAACTGAAAGGGCTATGCCTACCTAACCTAGCATTTTATAGCAGTGGGCTGCAATCTCAGTGAGTACTGCAATTACCACACAGCAGGCTGCATGCAATTACTAAATGGTGGGCACCAATTGGTGCAGAGGTCATCACATGCACATGTGCAGATACCTAGAAAAGCAGGCTGTAGTTGCTGTCCACACATGCAATAACATCATTGCAGCAACAGAGAGAGAGAGAGAGAGAGAGCGAGAGAGAGAGACAGAGACAGAGACAGAGAGACAGAGACAAAGAGGCAGAAACAGACACAGAAAAAAAGAGCAACCTCAACAAACAGAGGAAACCCAAAAAAAAAAAACAGTAACAACAGACGGAGCAGAGAAATACAAAGGTAAGGTATGTAACACATATGTATTTGCTGGCATGTGACTGATGTGTTTGAAGAGTACTCCACATACTGTGACTCATCCATATGTGGCAGCAGTACGTATCTATATGTATCTGCACATGTGCATAGGGCAAGGGACATACTGCAACTGTTAGTGAAGGGTGGACATATATATATATATTGTTGAAGGTTGCTATGTACATATATCTATGTAGGTTGTAGTGTGTGGCATAGAAAACAGCATGCAATGCTGGTATATGTCATGTGGTGGTTAAACGCTGTGGGACTGATTTGTCAGATCTGCTGTGTTACAGCCAGTGAGGCCTGCTACAGCTACATGGCCTGAGGACATTAAAATGCATTCTGCACAACAATGTGCAATATTATTACAGAACCGTATGTCTCACAACTGTTGCATAATTGATATCCCCACCATGAAAGGTGGGCTGTATATCTGCCTATATGTACATCTAGATGTACAGCAATGGATGTTTAGATGTATGTGTATATATATATATATATATATATATATATATATATATATATATATATATATATATATATATATATATATATATATATATATGTATATAGAGAGAGAGAGGGAGACACGGGGTCATATGTACTGCACACAGGTGCCTGGTGACCAAGGCATGGACTGAAGACCAGTGTCGATACTGCAGTGCCATCACTCCATTCCAAAAGACTGTACCCATTAACTACCACATAGGTGGCATCCTGCCTAACACTGAAGGTGTGAAAAGGGAACATGGGACACAGGTGGACAGTAGCCTCCCCTTTGAAAATCACAGTGCCACACTAGTCTTGTAATCTTTCTACGTGGTGCGTGTCATCACAAAAGGTGTGTCATCTTGGGAAATATAGGTCAGTGTTCCCCTCTACTCATCACAATGTCCCATGTGGAATGTACCTCACATGGCAACTACAGCAAGTGAAAAGGCCACAGACATACCTCACAAAGAGTAATACTGGCCTCAAACAGATGCCCTATGCAGACTGACTCACAAAACCACAGCTAGACTGTGTTGCATACTGCCCACCCAGAGGTGACCTCTGCTGGACATACAGAGGTATGTCACACCCATAGCAGTTGGACAGCCACCATGTCAACATATCACAATCCCTCCAGGCTACACACTCTAGGGCCCTAATCCTCGTCAGCTCACTAAACAGCACATGCTGGAGGGATAGGTTCCTATCTCACAGATATGCCATACTCTGGAATAAACCACCTAGCAATAGCAAACAAGGCTTCTCATTAGCAGTTGTCATACATACCCCTGATGATTGTTTGGGAGATAGGTAATACACCCTGGGAATCACCTCTGTGGTTCCGGTTGACAGGCACAAGTGAAATCAAATTACATGTGTGTCAAAGGCCAGGGTAGCATATGGCTAGGCTGCTCTAGGCCCTAGGGCCAATAGCGAATTACCTACCTATGACACGATGCACACACACATGTACTCAGTGCAATACCTGCTATGTGAGGTGGAATGAGTGTGACAGTGAATGTGTGCAAGGTCTGTAAAGGTGTGATAGCTTAGTGTGAAGTTGTTTCTGTCATGGTCGTTTGTGTCCTAGGTGTGAGGCCAGAGAAAGATGTGTCAGTTATTGTGATGCAGACATAGCAGGATGGCATACATTGTGAAGTAGTTCCTTGTGGATGACTGTGGTGTCCCATTGTAGGCTAAAGCAATACATGTATGCTTAGAAAGTGGTACTGCTGGTGAATCCAGCTTCCATATGAACTGTAGTACTACCTGAAACTATAGGCCTAAACAGCACAGTATGGTGTATGTTCACATTGCTAGAAAACACTGTCTTGTGTGTTTCCTGTAGTCTGCACAGATTACATACCTCAGGCATACGGTTTTGTAAGTAGTGGCACACAGTACTGTATGGTACACAGGTAAAGCTCATCTGGGTCGGCATACATTTGTGTATTGTATGTATGTCTGATGTGTGTGTAATTATGCCTGTACGATGCCCGCAATCATATGTGTGTTACAGGGTATGCGTGTGTATCTAGCAACATGTATACTCTGTTACAGCAGTATGCCACCTATATTAACAACTGTGCACATATGTTAGGCAGGAGTATGGCATCAACGACTAGGGTGGTTTACTGGTAATACAGTAACTGTACTTTACATTCATTGCAATGGATGACATCTTTCTTCATGCATTAGCTTGATATATACCCCCATGGCGAGGTTGTGCATTGCGTCACAAACAGTGTGCCGAGTACTGGTGTATAGTGGTTTGATATATGGAGTGTTCCAGGCACTGTCAGCCAGTTGTGGGCTGAGCACTGATATGTGGTATTGAACGTGTGTATCCTCTGACAGACAAACAGATGCTATATATGATAGTTAAGTGATATCTGTACTGTAGAATAAGTGTGTCACATGACTTGCTCACACATATCGTTTAATTGTCTTCCAGGGTAATGGCCCATCAACGCAACCTGTCCTATACAGCAGTGGAGAAACAGGAAATCCACCACAGCCTGGTGCAGCACTACACCCTGCTGTTTTCCTGGGCTAGCCAGCACCAGCATGAGCGGACTGCACTGTTGAAAAATCTTGTTCATCGGGTAAATGACATAGGCATGCATAACCAGACATATGAGCAGGTACACCATCACTGCAGTGATTTAATTAGACATGTCCAGTGGTGTGCATCTGATATCCATAGACAACAGCTTGCCACAGGTGGTGGGGTGGCCATTCACCCCCCCCCTCACCAGAGTGGAGGAGCTGCTCCTAAGCGTGGTGGCTCCTGGCCAACAACAGCAACAGCATCAGACATGTGTCATCATGGAGGCCGGAGCCACCTAGCATGTTGACATGGAGCGTGCAGGTAACATGCCCTATCTGTAGACTACTGTTACCTGTATTGTTAGATTATGCATATGTGAGATGTGTACTGTGTGTTTAGCAGTTGTGCTGCCTATTGTTGTGCATTACTGATATATGGAATATTATCTGTACACCTGTGACTGTCGACTGTTGTTCTACTGTAGTTTAGCAAACTCACAGTAGTAATGCCACAGTTGTGGCCACTGACAAACTGTGTCATATTCTTGTAGGTCCCTCTGGTGTGACAGTAGGGCAGGCGATCCATGCTGGTGAGTGTGTTATAACTTTAATATTGGTAATGAAATGTGCATGTCATAGGTGAGGTGTAGGCCATGTACACGTAACACACCTACGCATAATGTTTGCTGTGAGACATTGTACACCTCAGTAATGTCAGTAGCTGCCTCAATCACATGCAATACACAGAGCATCAGACACAATTGTGGCAACACCGTACTGCACATTGGATAGGCATAGTTGATACACATGTACACAACATAACACATTTGTCATACGCAGTACACCTCAACATGCTACACATAGCGTAACCGGACACCCGCTGTAAGGTCACACTTCAGTATCCCACATGTCATCCACACACCACACATAATATACCTGAGGGGTAGAGGCTTAGCATGGGGCTGTGCAACACTCTTCAACACATAACACAGTCATGTTAGGCAATACTCCCTATTGGGCACCTCACACACCCATGTACAATGTGGCTGTGTAATTGTGAACATAGCCACGGCACTGCGGTTCAGGTACAGCATGCTAGGCGGTGGTCTGGCACACATTAGTAGCCTTGAGTGACCACATGATGCATGATGATGATGGCTAATGGTACTACACCCCATACAGTTACAGTGACCACAGTACTACACATAGCAGTCATTGCTTTGCACCTCAATGTTGTGTGTGCACACTTATGCACCTATACACAATATGCATAGCATGTTGTGTGTGTGCAAACATATGCAACTATACACAATATGCATAGCAGTCGCATTCTGTACAAAGTGACACATATATGTCCTGGAATGCTATTGGGTGTATAGGTCACATGACACACATTGGGTATGTGTGATGTTTAATGTTGCAAATCCAACCACAATAGAAACTCGTAACCAAAAAGTCAGTAACCTTGAATCCTGGAATCTTCAATTAAATTTCTTTATTCACAAACAGGACCAAAACAAGAAAATAATCCACATAGGCACTAAGCGCTTTCACCCTTTCGTCTTAGGGCATCATCAGAGTACAAAGAAAGGCTGATCATCATCCCTTAAATACAGAACTCCAAATTTGTTAATTGAACAATTTCATAATTAAGACATTTAACTCCTTAATTAATAAATAAATGAATGAATGAATTAATCAGAGAGAGATGCTTGTAGCAGTATAACCTAGCCAGAACTTAAAGCAATACATCAATTCATATATTGGAATATGAAATTTAAAACGTCCATTATATAAATATTACATCCTTATATACAAAAATTACATAATAAATAACAATAATAATGAATAACATGAATCAATAACCAATTAAATAACAATTAAATGAATTATAATGTTAAAAACTTTTTAATTGTTATTTAATTGGTTATTGATTCATGTTATTTATTATTATTGTTATTTAAGGGATGATCCGTAATTACACCGAGGTCATTGATAGATGTTGGGGGGAGACATTAGATGCCCTCCACAATGTGTTTTTCATGTGCCAGGACCATGCGGGATGGCTGAGATGTCGATGCGGACATATGCCAGCAACATTAGCAGCTGGCAGTCATCGCAGATGACCCACAGATCACAGCCACTCCCGTAGTGGCAGTGCCAGCCCCAGCAATGCTGGGGCTGGCCTTTTTATTGAGCATCCCAGTAGACCATGTGCACATGGCTCTGGCCAGTCCCAGCAGGGACATGGGTCCAGTCAACATATCTCTGCCTCTGATGATAGTACCCAGTCAGGATTGGTACCCGATACTGTCCGTAGCACCCCTGCAGGCACAGGTTCCGTATTCGTGGCCAGAGACAATGATCTGTACAGCCTGGCAGGTACAGTCTGTGGCTGTCCCACAACCTCCCGTATATGGCAGCCACATGGTGGAGCTGTGTGCATGCAGACACAGACACATGAACCAAACACCTAGGGCTCACACAGACACACACACACACATTACATCAAAATTGGTCCATGCTGTATCCTACACATGGGTATCATACAGACAGATACCTGTTGTCTAACCCATGCTGTATAGCTGTAAGCCAACTATAGCATAGTCATCCACATTTACTATACATAGTATCCCGACAGTACCACATAGGTGGTAGCCCCCAACATGTATGTCGTGTACCGATGTGTACATACAGCCAAGTGTTATGTCATCTGTCCTTTGGTATCCACATATCCAAAGCTACTGTGAAGTCCCTCGGTGTATCACATAAGAAATTAGGGGCCTGTATGCATATCCACAAGGCTGTTGTACACCTATAATGACTGTCCATTATCGCCAGACTATGTTGTGTATGAACATATCTGTCATATACCCCAGGCATGTACCCTCATTCACACTAGTCTATAGAAACTGTCATGGGTGTGTGTGACATAGATGACCTTGGCCACAGATCACTACAGTGGGTGGCCTTGTCACATACATACATATGTGACCTACGATCTGAGAAGCAGCGGCACAATCTGTCAAAGGTAACAATTGTATACATGTAGTATGCAGGCTTCACACCTATGTACTAATTGAGGTCACATGTACATATATTTATTTGCCACACAGATACCTGATGTATGCAATGCACATACTGTTTTTATCCTGATATGTCATACCGTAGTAAAAGCAAAACCCACACTGCATTGACCAACAGTATCACATACACACAAACTCAGCAATTGCAGGCTTCAAACCCCTACCTAACTATGTTATGACACTAGAGACATACGCATTAACACGACACACTATATGCTTTATTGGGGTTTTCATTTCCACTGCTATATTTGTAGAATGCTGACATCATCAGACTTGCCAAAGGGGAATATACCTCTTTTAAGGTGTTTCCCTAGACTCCAAAAAGGGCGTTCCTCTCATTGGAAGTCACACAGACACATACACCCCCACACTCAGCAACTGCAGAATTCAAACCCCTACCTAACTATATTATGACACTAAAGACATACGGATTAACACGATGCGTTATATGCTTTACTGGGGTTTTTATTTCCACTGCTATATTTGTAGGATGCTGACATCATCAGACTTGCCAAAGGGGAATATACCTCTTTTAAGGTGTTTCCCTAGTCTCCAAAAAGGGCGTTCCTCTCATTGGAAGTCACACAGACACATACACCCCCCCACACACACAGTCAGCAACTGCAGGATTCATTTCCTTACCTAACTATGTTATGACACTAGAAACATACGCATTAACACGAGGCACTATATGCTGTACTGGGGTTTTCATTTCCACTGCTATATTTGTAGGATGCTGACATCATCAGACTTGCCAAAGGGGAATATACCTCTTTTAAGGTGTTTCCCTAGTCTCCAAAAAGGGCGTTCCTCTCAGAGTAAGTCACACATATGCATACAGCCCCACACACACAGCACCTGCATGATTCAAACCCCTACCTAACTATGTTATGATACTGGAGACATACGCATTAACACAACATGCTATATGCTTTCCTGGGATTTTCATTTCCACTGCTATATTTGTAGGATGCTCACATCATTAGACTAGACATGGTAATGTGTATGCACTTTGTTTTATGCAATCCCAGGACTGCACCATGGGGGACAGCAGGTGTTAACAGCTTGAACAGGACTCCACAATTCTTAGCTTGTGTGATCTATCTGTGGACCAGTTGCCAATCCATCATATGACAATACATATTTATGCACAGAGTGTTGCTTTTTTGGATACATCTGTCTTGGATATTGGAAAAGGCGTATTCAAGGTCTATGTGGGATGTGTGTAGCTCCTTTCTGTGATATCTGTCCTGGGTGGCTGCCTTGCATACAGTCTAGCGGTTTGGGAACCATGATATGCCCATGAACAGACCAAAGTTGGTAGGGTTGTGTGTTTGTCGGCTTCCAATAGCTCTGTTTATGACTTCAATCATGATGGGCCCCATGGACTTGCAGATCAGACATCATAGGCATATAAGAATTTAGTTCCCATGGTGTGTTGTGCACCGACACTTGTGGAGTGTGCCATATGTTGCTGTAATCCATTCAACTGTTTCATAACCTGTAGAGAGGGTAAGGCCAACAGACTGTTCAGGTGACGGGTCTGTTTGTTCTGCAGTTCACTTATGACACATATAGGGAAACAATGTAATCCAATCGATGCTATGTTTTCAGCTTTGGAAGGGGTTGTTTATGCATGCTACATGTGATATCTCCTGGTATGGTGATAGGGCCTTTTGTCAGTGGGAGGTGGCTATGTATGTATGGGCTTGTGTGACAGGATGTTGGCATTGTCAGTCATTTACAGTTGGCCTTGACTCAGGACATATATGAGTGTACATTGCTATTTATGACATAGCTGAAGGAAGTGTCATAGTTCTGTCTGGACTCCTTCACAGATTATCTTACAAAATGCCAACAAGCAAAGGCACTAAACCCTTGTTATACTCTTTTACACACTTAACACCCTATTGATCCTTTTTGATCAGTCAGAAGAGTATTTCATCATAACATCTTGACGGTTTTGTGTGTACTCTCCAGTCCAGCTGGTGTATATGGGGTATTTTGAGGCAATGTTACAACTGCTTTATGTACACAGACAACCCTCTCCTCTTCACAACAAACTCAGATATTTGTGAGAGATGCAACTATATAGACAAACTGGAGGCTGAGCTCTCTAGACCCATGACTGGCACAGTCTATCAAGAGGAGAAGGTAACCACACACACCATGACTCCAGTGTCACATAGACCTATAGCAACAGCAGACCAAACACATAAACACACAAAAACATACTCAGAGTCTCTAAATAAAAACTGAGTAAGCAGCAGGGACCCCCAAAGCAGACACACAAACAACTGCTTCCCCACAACTATACCCACATATCACAAACTACACAATGTCAGTGTGCACACAGTCACTGCCCTTAAGGCTAAACGACACACCTAATACACCTGTGATAGGTGACTCTATTGTCAGACACACTGACATCCCACTCACCAAGCTGAACAAGGTGAAGGTCACTGTAAGCTGTCTGTCAGGTGACAGGATACGACACATAACACATGCACTCAGGTCACTCCAAAGCAAGTACAGATATGACTCCATCATTGTCCATGCTGGTGTGAATGTCCTGAGACATTCCTCCCTGGACTACATGAAAAGAGAAATAGAAGTACTCTATAATCATGTAGCCCAGGCCAGTATGACCCTGACCTTGTGTAGCATCTTACCCTCACCACGAATGATGCCACAGTATAAAGACAACATGATCAAGTTTAACAGTTGGCTACTGTATTTGTGTCATTCACAGGGGATCCAGTGTGTGTTGGCCTGGGATGACATGCTCATCATGCCACATTACTTCACTACAGACGGCTTGCACCTGTCACCCCTGGGCTTTCCAGTGCTGTCTTAGGCACTTGCCACCCCCATAGTGCCTTTTTTAGGCAAGGCTCAGAAGACAAATCCACCTCCATAGACAATACAAGGTAAAAGAAACTAAGGGTAATGCTGCTCAATGCCAGAAGTATACACCTGTAAATGCACACAGTCAAGGCTCTCTTCAGTATGGAGAATTTCAATATCTGTGCAGTAACAGAAACCTGATTCAAGGCTCCTGAGAGCACCCCGGCACTACCAGGCTACACTTCATACCATGCTTTTCGGCCACAATAACCGGGCTACACCACAAAAGGAGGGGGAGTATCCATATACATCAAAGATACACAAACCCCCAGGTTAGTAGCACTGCACAAAGCATCGGAAAACATCCATGTGTAACTAACAGTGGGCTAAACTGCCTTTGGAGCCTGCTACAGACCACCCTCCCAAATGCAGGGATCCCACTCGGCTTTCCTGAGAACACTGGAGAATATGTAGGTCTCTCCAAACACCATTATATTGGGTGACTTCAACTAGCCATACACTGACTGGGAATACTACTCAAGCCCCAACACTCTCGCCCAATGGTTCCTCGACTATATAAACTCAAATGCTATGGAACAACTGTTCACCACCCCCACAAGAGGGGTATACATATTGGACCTAGTCATCACCAACATGGGGACTCTATGGTCCACACCAGAGGTATACCTCTCATTGGTAAGGTCAGACCATACATTTATCTCACTGGGCATCCATATCCCGTCCCCACCCCCAGCCAAGGTAGTCTCAGTGTGGAACTTCTCAAGAGCAAACATCACACTTCTCAGAACCAAGGTGGTTTCCTTCAAAGCCCCCAGGCCAGTGGGAACTACGACTCATACCACAGTATCCTTTAGAAACCCATTGTATGGACACCTACAGGAAAGCATGGATCATGCTATCCCACATGAATCCAAGACTCACTCCTCTAAAGGCAGATGACCTGTGTGGTGGACCCCAGCCATAAATAAGCTATGCAACAAAAGGAGGAGGGTACTACATGATAGGGCAGTATCCCACAAAGGGGAGGCATCTCTGATCACTACTAGCAAGAAGCTACTATCACTCATTAAATCATCTACAGCCAGCTTCAACAGTAAGATTGCACAAGTCAGTAAAAACAATCACAAGGCCTTCTTTGGTTATGTCAGGAACCTGGGAGTTAACTCCCAGATATGCTCTGCGTTAGTGCATAATGACAGCAAAATACACTGAACCCACAGACATTGCCAACATCCTGGTGGACAGGTTCTGTGCATATTTCTCCCCCCATCACACAAACGTACAAATGTCCATCCCAACAGAGTGTAGCCTCCCTGACATCACAGATGAACATGTGAGAGCTGCCCTCTCCAAAGCAATAACACAGCATCAATGGGACCAGACGGTGTCCCAGGCTGCGTCTTACACAAGCTTCATAAAGAACATAACCCTCACATAACGTCACTGATAAATATCAGACTTACTACAGGATATGTACCCAAGGACTAGCGTACAGCAACAGTGGTCCCGCTCCACACAGGTGGTGCCACAAGGGACCCTGGACACTATCACCCTATAAGCCTGACTAGCCTGGTCTGCAAAACTATGGAGCATATCATCATGGAACTCATAAACAAATATCAGCTACCTCCAGACACTGGATCCTACACAATTCACCTTTGTTAAGGGCAGATCTTGCCTCTTGCACCTGGTCAACTTCTTTGAATCGGTTACCAGGCCCATATACATAGGTAAGATAGTTCACATAGCCTACCTGGACCTCCCAAAGGCCTTTGACACAATACCCCACTCGGGCATCTTAAATACACTCACCAGCTTAGATGTCAACACATATGTCACAAGATGGATTGCAAACTGGATCAGGGATAGCACCCACATGGTTGGAATTGTAGGTGCCATGTCAGACTCTACACCAGTTACGTGTGGCATCCCACAAGGCTCAGTTCTGGGACCTCTCTTGTTCAGTTTATATTTCTCTGAGGTACAGGCTAACATGGGAGGACTATGGCTGACCAAGTTCGTGGATGACTGCATACTGGGTGCCATAGTCAACTCTCCAGCTGACACATGCATCCTCCTAAAGGGTCTCACAGAGATGGATTACTCGTGCCAGTGCCATAGCCTACAGCTAAATGCCATAAAATGCATTGTCATCCCTTTGAGAATAACAAAGTGCACACAGATTACCACATAGGTGGTAATCCATTATGTAAAAAAGGTGCGCTTAGGGATTTGGGGACCAGAGTAGATAGTAATCTCTCCTTTGGGATTCACATTTCCAAAGTGGTTAGGTAAACCTTCTATATAGCCCACCTTATCCTAAACGGTTTCACATCTAACTCAAGTGAGGTCATTGTGTACTTCTACTCATCAAGCCCATACTTGGGTACAATGCCCCATTTGGGATGTACCTTACCCGACACCTGCAGCAACTGTAATGACCCCAAAGGTACCTCACCAAGTGGAACGGGAGACTCATACAGATGCCCTACACATAGATTAGTACTAAGCTAACTGCCCTTGTGAGCCATTTTAAGCCTAGCCAATTACCCCTTGTGGGACTTGAATCCTGCACCATGTGTTTGCAAGGCAAACACCTTAACCATTAGGCCACCCTCCCACTGTTCAGCTACAGGAACTCCAGCTGTACTCAGTTGCTTACCACCTACCCAGATGCGATCTGTGCCTGCAGTATACAGCCATGTCCAACCCAGACTTATTGTTCATGCCCCACCTCAGGATATCAGAGCCCCTTACAGCTACACACTCCAGGGACTTCTACCTCAGCACAGGATTATTAGGACATGCTGGAGGGACAGATTCATATCCCAGAAGCTCCCCTCACTCTGGATCGTAATCCCAGTCCAAGTTAGGCAGACCCCTCACTATCCCTCTTCAGGGGAAATCTTGACGAGTGGATGGGTGATCATACGTTTACCCCTGGGATCTCTTCTGGGTCCCTGCTAGACAAAGGCACAATACACTGACCATACAACGGCTATCTTGTGAGACCTACTATTCAAAGGCACAGTATACTAGTCTACAGGATGGTGAAAGCCAAACACACTCTGGCTAGGCTTATGAATGCCCTAGGGCTGATACCTAGAATCAACCTATGTACCTATGATAATGTTTGTAGTGCACATTGTTTATTGATGATACTGACTGCCAGTTTGTTATCTTCTTTGCTTTCCCACTTTCTATGTACAACCTATGTATCTGTAGTGCATATTTGATTATGACAGGGTTCCAAGATGTTATATATGTGTCTGTTGTCTTATAACTGTGTGCACAAGGCAGGATTGGTGGCTAGTGAGAGACTCCTGGGGTAACACGTGAACTGCCAGATGTGTCTGGCCCACTGCTGCAGTCAGACATGGCTTAAGTGTGTGAGCATGCCTAGTTTGCCCTTCCAGTGTTTTGTTGCCTGACATTTGTCTCATTTATTCAAGTGTGTGAGCATGCCCAGTGTGACCTTTCAGTATGTTGCTGTCTGGAGTCCACTACATTTGTTACCATGTGTGAACACACCCAATAATAACATGTATACTATGTGTGTTGGAAATCAAGTTATATTTATAGTGCAGGGCTCACCTTTGTGTCATAACTCGACATGGATTATGCTGTGCCTGCAGGGTTTCCATGAAACACTTTGCATAGACTTCTCAACATGTCTTAATAGAGGCTGACCAGTGAAATACTGTCGTGGTTTAGTGATTCAGTACTATGACTATAGTGCAAAGTATCCTGGGTTCAAGGCCTGTCACTGCTTTCAATTTTCATACTGGCCAGACCAGACTGCTTAGGGTCCAGTAAAGCAAATATGTGCATGTTTACCTGCTTTTGCTCACCTATGCCCAACTTTGACCAGACTTGCTCAACATTGCTCAACATTTACCAGCATTGCTGAACGCTGGCCAATATTGCTCAACATTGCCCAAAGTTGTGCCAGTTACTGTGTACGATTATGTTTACATATACTAAGTAGTAGCAAAGCTGTTTAGCACTGCTTTATATTGCTTAAAACAAGGCAATCATGCCTCAGGTGGTGCTGCAGGGCTGCCTATGTCGGATGCACATACTACACTCCCTATACATGTTTGATACAGGTAGTGTCAAGTTAGGCCTCCCTTTCACTATATTTGTGGGTCAGGGAGAGGTATCATTTCCAGGGTTCCTACTGAGCCAGTGTATGTGCTATGCATTGCCTCTTTGCCAAGGCCAAAGCATACTGGGCATGCCTCCTTCTGCCTACTGGGGCAGGCTCAGGTTGTTCCTCCTCCGAGTCACGCCCTGCCTGTGATGGTCTTGGCAATGGTGGGGGGCTGTTTGGCCCGGACCTGTGCTGATCCTGCTGCAGCTGTTTTCACAGGATCATATTATGTAGCATAGCACATACCATGACAATTTGGGTACATGTAGTTGGTGAGTACTGCAACGCTCCACCAGATGTGTCCAGGCACCAGAACCATGACTTGAGCAGCACAAACACATGCTCGATTACATTTCGTGTTTGTGCATGCGCCTCATTATGGCGTTCCTGTTCAGGTGTGTGTGCATTTCTGATGGGTGTCATCAGCCACGGCTCCAGTGCATATCCAGCATTCCCCACTAGGTGACCATGAGGGATGTCCCCATTGGCAAATGTCTGGTGCAGCTGTGTCAGATACCAGATATGGGAATCGTGGTAGCTTCCAGGGCAGCCAGCACACACATTCATTATTATGCCCTGGGCATCACACACAACCTGGCAGTTGATGGAGGGGAATCCCTTGTGGTTAATGTAGGCCCTACCCCACTCACCAGTTGGTGCTTTGATGCGTATGTGCATGCAGTCTATTGCACCCACTACCTCAGGGTATTCCGCTATTTGCTGGAACAGACGCATATTGTTGGCCAATACCTCACGGGAATTGGAAAAATATACATGATCACCGACATGTGCTGACATGGCATCCAGGAACTGGTGCAGTACCCTGGATGCTGATGCCTGTGAAATCACCATATCACCAGTTGGTCTCTGGAAGGTACCTGTTGCTAGTATTCTTAGGCCAACACATACCTTGGTTTCCACTGGGATGGGTTCCCCTCTGTTGGTTCTGTGTGTGAGGCGTGGCCTGCACAGCTCAACAATTTGCTGCAGGAGGTTTCTGTCCACTCTATAGCGCTCCACTATCATGTAGCCCCTGGTAGGTTACCCTGGGCCTGTACACTCTTCTTAGTCTCCCCACTGTGGGTTGCTCAGCAGCATTTGCATTGTCACCACCCTCAGCATGTTGCATATGTCGCCTTATAACAGCTATGGCAGCCCCTAACATAGTTTTTGTCTCAGTAAAGCTTTTAAGTTTTCACTTCTCTTAGTATGCTGCAGTGCTGCAGTGTCTCTGAGAAAAACATGGTGGAATGTTGTTTGCAGAGTTTTAAGTGCTGGGCTGGGCTGGGCTAGTGTACTGCCTGTGTAATTGCCTGATTCTGACTGTTTTCACCTGCTAGATCTGCTGATTCTCCCTGGTTGACTTCCTACTCTTTGTTGTACTCCATTTTCCCTTTCTGTTTCCACAGGGGCAGCGCCACGCACACAAGCGCAAACACGCACACCAGCTCACACATGCGCACACATGCTTACACGGCCTAATACTTACTAATTCCTACTTAAACGCGCGCACACAGGCGCAAACGCGCTTACACAGATTTAAACATCCTTGCACATGCTTACTCCGGCTTAAACACCCGCACATGGCCACACACGCGTGCACACAGTCTTACTCGGGTTTCCAGGCGAACACGTTGCAACCACTTCAACCAGAAACTTTAGTGTTATCCACGGCATACACCTTCTATTTCTTGACTTTAGCTAGGATACCTGGTGACACACCTTTTCCAGTGATGTGTACCTAACAGCAGACACATGCCACTCTGCTCCAATGAGCTTACATTCTTTCATACATACCCCCCTTGTGATGTCACCTATCTTCTACTCTGTTACTCCCCTTATCCTACTCTTACACTCCACTGACTGTGCTCATTTGCTATGTGAACTTGGGATTCAGTATCCTTATCCTCATTTGCATAGGATTGCCTACTAATGCTTGGTTACATCTCTTAGACTTGGTTCCCCCCTTAGCAACCTCTACTCAGTAGCCATGTTGTCTTCAGCCTGCCATTCACTTGCATTGTATAGTATGATATTCTATTATATCCCTATTTGTGCCTTTAAATTTTTGGTTTTCTGGTTTTTAGAGCACAGCACATTTGCGCGGCACTGCGCTACACTTAAACCTCGGAAATCGAGGAAAAAAAATTATTTTTCAATATTGCATCAGGGAACATTAGCAATGGCCGTATATTTAGCCATTAGCATGCTTCCTCAACTGGATGCAGCCTTTATTTGGAGCTGTCATGGCTCCGTTTTGCTATTTGCAGAACGGTACTCAGTTGTCAACTGAGTACATTTCTGCAAATAACACTGCTCTTACACGGACAGGTTCGGGTTTCCTGGATCGCAAATTTACCTCATTTGCATGCCTTTTGGCAGCAAATGAGGTAATTTGCATATCCTAACCCTCTCCATGTAAGAGCCATTTTAGGAGCTCTCTTGCACACCCCTGCCGGCTGTTCCTGGATCGCTCGTCGGACATGTTGGCTGCATGGAGTCTTACTCTACTCTTAGACTCCATGCAAGCCTTCATGAATCAGGCCCATAGTTTATCCTGGTTTTGAGCAAAAAGAGAGCCACATTTTAGCTAGGAAGTCTTTCAGTGTGGTTTTGAAAGATGGGAGGGAAGCTATAGACCTGACAGATACAGGTAAAGAGTTCCAGCCCATAGCAGTCTTGTACAAGTACAGACAATGCCCAGCAGATTTGCTAGGTTTGTAGACAGAAGTTTTTGGTCATTGGATCACAATGACTGACTGAGAACACTGTTGTATAGAATTATTTTTAGTGCTGGACAGGCATATTGGCGCTAGATAATTTTTTAGGTGGTAAGAAGTCTGTATGTTAGTTGATGTGGCATTTCTAAGTTAGGCTTTTCATGCTACACAGTGGTGGGTTCTGAAAGGGGTATTTGCTGCAAGTTTAGCAACTTTGCTATATAATTTTTCAAGTTTTAATTTTTGTGAAGCCTGGAGGTTAGTAAGGATGGAAGTGCCATAAAGAAGAGTGGGAGGAGATAAGTAGTTTTAGTTGCATCAGTGAGAGTTTTTGGCTTTGCAAAGCATACCTGTTTTTTGATTAGTTTTTCTTATGCAATTTTGTATATGTAGGTCAAATGTAAGATTATCATCCACTACCACTCTTAATAATTTGCTATGAGAAGTGACTTCAATGGTTGTATTATCAAAAGAAGACTTTAAGGTTTGTTTTATCATGAGAGAGGGATTTAGGGAAAAATTTAGTAGTTTGGTCTTTTTTGGGCTGAGCACGAGTTGTGAGTTACGAAGCCATGTTTCAATGGCTGCTAAACCTTCCTGAGTAATTATTTGGAGATGTAGCATGTTGTCAGATGTGCAAAGGAGAATGGAATCATCTGTGTATTGTATTAGGGTGGCTTGTTATATGGAAGTATAGAGAGTGCTGGTGAAAATGTTAAAGAGGAGGGGACCAAGAATATAGCCTTGTGGTACACCAGTGGTGACTGGGAGGAATGGAGAAAGTATAAAGTACCATTTTACTGACTGATACCTATTGAATAGGTAGCTTTTGAACCACAGAAGGGTGGGCTGAGAGACCTAGTGAGGACATTTGATGTAGAAGTTTGCTGTGAGAAACTGTGTTGAAGGCTTTAGACATGTCTAGACATATGGAAGTGACTAGTTTGTCATTATCACTAGCTTTATTGACGGTATCTATATAGGTTAGAAGGGCAGTGCTAGTACATTGGAAAGGATGAAAAACATGTTGTGTCAAGGATATGAGTTCTTCCTGCAGGAGATAGTCTAGCAATTGTTTTTGAATGCATTTTTCAAGTGTTTTGGTGAGGAGAGATAAGATTGCTAAAGGACTAAATTATTAATGTCAGTTGAATTTCCTCCTTTGTGCAGAGAGATAATGTGTGACTTTTTCCAGAGAGGTTGAAGGTGAACTTGGAACGTCATCAACTGAACTGAAGATGAGCACAGTTTGTTTGTTTAAGACTAGTTTTATATAGGATTTGGGCAGAGGTTTGAAGATGAAAGTGGATGTGGTGATATGTGACTGTTGGGCAGAGTTGAGGTTAGATGTTGAGGAATCCTTTGTTATAGATGCTATACTATCTATCAAATAAGAGTTGAACTGTAGTGCAGTTTTGAGTAGTGGGTTATTGGGAGAAAGATTTGGGTTAAAGTTTTGGCCAGGATGTAAAATTTCTTTAATGGATATCCAAAGTTTTTTAGGGTTGTATTTAGTATTATTCTGCAAGTTATTATAGTATTGCTTTTTGTCTTCATTTATTTACTTTTTAGTATGATTGCAAATAATTCTGAAGTTGTCAAGATATTGAGGTGTTTTGTTTTTATGTCATTCCTTCCAGGGTTTTTCTCTATCCTGCATTAGCATTCTACTCTTTTTGGATGGCCAAATTGCATTATTTGTTTTCAGTCTCTTCCTTCTAGGAGGTGCAAGACTATTTAGGATATTTATTAAAGTTGTATTGAGTTTAATAAATCTTCTAAGGGGAGGATTTTTAGGAAGTTCCAGTTAACAGATGATAGTGTAGAAATGAATATTTCTGGGTTAAACTTGGAAAGGTTATGTGTTTTATAAATATGGTGTTAACTGGATGTGTGAGATGTCTAGTCATATAGATTGTGAGATGATCAATGAGAGAGTCTGACATTGTACCGGTGGTGGAGTATTTGCTAGGGTCTTATACTCGGATCCAGTCTAATAGAGAACTTGTTGTCTTGCTATAATGTGTGGGGCTATTAATTAGTTGTGTGAAACCATATAAGTTCATGCCATATGCAGGGGAGTTAGAGTTTATGTCAAACCAACTGACGTTCACATCACCTAGTAATATTTTTTTCTTGTGGAAATGTTATGGACATGCAATGTAGGATATCTTCCAGTATAACTGCATTGTCGCTAGGAGGGATATAAAGGACAGTAATACATATTTGTTTATAATTGTTTATTTTGAGGAAAGTAATAAGTAGCTCTGCTGAACTGGAATTTTGGTGTTGGTTTGCTGTAAGGGGAAATGTGGTAGGTACTTGGAAATATTAAATCAATACCACTACCTTTCTTCTTTATATGGTCATTACAGATGATATGTTAGCCAGGGGTATAATTTTGGAGTAGGTTATGCTGGGTTTAAGCCAAGTTTCATTTACAGGAAGAACATCAGGCTTATGTTAGATAATCCAAGCATGTATATCAGCAGTTTTATTTCTTATACTTCTAACAAAAATTAGATCACCGGGGTTGGGGACTGGTTGTTGTTGGGTTACAGAAGTATATGGGACAGAATTATTTTTGTGTTCATTGTGATATTTGGGGCCAGAATTAGGGTATAGATCTCCTCCTAGAAGGATTTTATTATATTGGGGAATAATGCACACTTGTTTACTGGAGAGGATTCCTGCACTTAACTTTGTTTTGGTTTGAGTTGAAGTACAATTAATCAGCTTATATTTGGAATACAGGTGAGGGTCAATAATAAATAGGTTTGGTACAATGTGTGGAGAGTGTAAAGAGGAAGTATGGAGAGGTGGTTAAGACAGAGTTGGAGAGATGCTGCGTATATTATTGAGTCTTGGTAGGATGACAGATGACACAGTAGGAGGAGACGAATAGAGGATAAGCAGAAGAGCAGCATAATTAAGTACAGGAGTCTGTATCTTATAGATGTCAGGTGGTGCAGAAGTACCAATGAGGAAGGAAACAGGAAGTTACAGGACAGCAGGAGATGCAGTGATGGTGGATTCTGAAAGATGGAGGATGATAAGTAAGGAGAGAAGTATTTTCTATAAAAGAAGAGAGGTAAGTTGTCCTGGTATCTTCTCAGGAATGCAAGGGATAGAGGGGTATTAAAGGCTAGAGTATTAATGATGTAGTCAAAATAAGAATAAATGAGTGTTTATTTGGGAAAAGAAAAAGCTACAATGTAGAACAGATTGGTTCTATTAGGGAAGGCTGTGATTATAAATGGATATAGTGCAAACCAGTATAGGAGGGAGAAAGATAGTTTGGAACTGAGTTAAAAATTAAATAGAGATAAGGAAGTAGAAAATAAGAAATAGAGGTGTATGTGCAGAAATAATAAGGTCATCAGGGGAGGATTTTGGAATAACAGTCACAAGTGAAATGTGCATTAAGAAAGTATATTATTAGTGTAAGAGGGAGCTGGGTAGTAACTGGGATTAGGGTAAAGAAGTAAGTCTGAGGTGAGTAGGCTTCCCACCCTCAGGTCAATTTAAAGGTTGTTTTATAGCTAGAATCACTTTATAGTGAGAACAAAGCAATTAACAGCTTTTTTGTCATTTCCAGAGACTAAATACCGTATAGTCTACTTGTAAAGCAAAAGGGAACAGTAGCCAACTTAGTAAGGGGCTCCTACTCTTTCACAGAGCCTTTCAGTCACAGAACAGGCATGTACTTAACTGATTAAATTTAAGACACAGCAAGGTTCTTCATGGTAAGTATGCTTACATTAAGCAATGACAAAAGTCTCAGTAAACTTGTAGGTGTAGGGCCTTGTGGCAGAGCTCCTGCAATATCGAGCTCAGATGTAGTGACTGCAGGCTCTGAAATGAAAGGAAGAAATAAAAGCCTTTACTAAGCCATAAAATTATATTGAGGCAATACATTTCTTCTTTTGTCCCTAGCTGGCAGCCACTGGAGGTGGTCGACCCCGTAGTTATTATGCTGCTATAGGTGCTGCTGGATTCTGGACTTCCTTCATGATGGCTTTCCATGCTCTTCAGTCCATGGCAGTGTTTCTGGCCTCCTGTAGGTCAAGTCACTGGCTTCTCAGGTCTTCTTCCACCAGTTTAGCCCACCTCTTCTTTGGTGCAGATTTGTGAACTTTCTAGTTCACAAGATGTTCTATCTATAATAGTCTGTATGACACGCAGCGGGTGTCCATCCTGTACATGTCCAAACTAATGCAGCCTCCTGTTTTGGATCTGTTCACTGATCATTGGCTGCTGATCACATCTGGTCTGGATACTCTCGTTTCTAATGCTGTCATGAAGCAAGATTCTCAAGATTTAATGCAGGCATCACATTTGGAAAATCTCAAGTTTGTTCAGGTCTGGCTTGAACAGGATCCACGGTTCCAATCTATAAAGGAGACTTGGCAAGATCAATGCCCATAAAAGGTAAATCTTGGTGGTGATAGAGATGTTTGTCCTCTTCCATAGACAACACTTGAGCAAGGCAAATGCTGCAGTGGCTTGTCCAATCTTACTATGGACTTTAGCTGTTTATGCCACATTTTTCTCCTGGACCAGAGAACCCAGATACTTGAAATCTTATGTTTGTTTGATCTCATCTCCCCCAAGGTGGATGGTGGTTTGTGACCTGTTGGTTCCATCACTTTGGTGTTATCCGTGTTTAGCTGTAGGCCATATGATAGGACGATGCGGCTGGTGTCGTAGAGGATATCTGTGTCCTCAACATAACTGTATGTGAAATGGTGCTGTCATGGGTGAACATCAGGTCAGTCACAGAATGAGTTTTGTTATACTGGACTCTGCTCCTGCCCTCAAATACTCTCCTCATGATGGTGTCCACCGATCTGTTGAACAGCAGTGGAGAGACCATATCCTCTTGACGGACCCCAGTCTGGATGGTAAGCTCTTCAGACAGTTCATTCCAAATGTGCACCTGGCTAGAAGTACCATTGTATGAAGTTTGAAGGGTCTGATTATTTTCTTCAGCACATGCTTGGCCTCCAATGTCTTCCACCGGGCAGGCCTGTGGATACAGTCAAATGCAGACTTGAAATCAATAAAGACAATAACTGTACATTGTCCACACCAGATTATTTCCTCCATTAGCTGACAGATAGCAAAGACTTATTTGCAGCATCCTGTTTGGTCTGAATCCAGCCTATTCTTCCCTGCTGGTTTGCTCACTGTGTTTATGCAGCCTGGATTGTATGATCTTCATAAAGACTTTGCCAATTATGGAGAGCAGGCTGATGCCATGGTAGTGCCTGTATTCCCTGTTGTCCCCCTTCGTGTGGATGGGTATGATGCTGGCCTTTTTCCATGTGGATGGTATCTGTTCTGTAACCCACAGCAGCTTGATCAGTGAATGGAGTTGGTGGAGCAAGATGCAGGGGACCTGACTGTGGCTCCGACCATTATCATATCCATGCCATGGTGCAGCTTTGCTTACAGTGTCCCAAGTGCAAGTCACCTCTGCCAGCCAGGCTTGACTGGAAGCAACTGATGGCCCCTACCCACAAACAGGAATTACAGATTGCACTGTCAAACTGGTTCACAACACTGGCCCAAATGGAGGATGTGGATGAGGCAGAAAAGCAGATATCAAACTCCATCATGGAATGTGCCAAATCACTATGCCCACTCATCTGCTGCTCAATGCAGCCATGAATATCTGATGAGTACCTGGATATCATAGCCCAACAGAAGTAGTTGAAGCTGGTCAACTACAAATGATACCAGCAGCTCAATTGAGAAGTTTGCCAGAGGCTGAAAGCAGAAAGGGGAGCATACTGGAAACACGTGGCAGCCAACCTTGAGGAGGTGGCATCCAGACACAAGTACCACACCCTGTACCCTGTAGAGGACCCTCAAACAACTGAGTGGGAAGATCAAATCCACCAGCGACAACATCAAAAAAGTAGACAGGACATTTGTCTGCTTACCTTGTGAATGTCTGAAACGTGGGAGGAAATTCTTTCAAGAGTTTTACAGCTATGACCAATCTCATGGACCAATGGTCGAGCTGCCACCCATTAATCTCCCTGAGGCCCCAATGACTGATGCAAAGCCAACAGTTGAAGAACTGAAATCAGCTATCAGAACACTGAGAAATGGCAAGGCATCAGGAGTAGATCAGTAGATCTGATCTAGACTCTTGGAAGAGTGCAATTAGAAGGAATGCCTTTCTTGATCTAAACTGAGTGGTTAATTATTGTGGTTAGTCATGGTTTGCCTATAGCAACATCCATATTTGAGCCCATAAATGCTTATAAGAGTACTTTGGATAAAATGCCAATAATTTACTTTGTCATCAGACATGAGACTTAGGAACGTAGGTAAAGTGAAGTTCTGAACTGTCAGCAGATTTACATTTAGTGGTGAGATGGTTTAGATGGCAGTGGCTGGAAAGACCTGGGAAACCATACCTGTAGTGAGGGCTTCCTGAAAAATACCCACTCAGTAACTCTGTGCACAATGACTTCAACTTCCTCCTCTAGTAGACCTCCTATATATCTGGAAGGGTTAGGGATATGAACTCTAAATGGATCATCTTCCAGAATTCCATAGCTGAGTAAGTGGCAAAACCTTGTGGCCAAAATGCTAGTTGATGCTTATCATGGTGGTAGCCTTAGGACCAGCTTATGGACACTATAGAGATTAGAGAAGTTGTTAAGGTAAAGGAAGAGGTCTTTCATACAATTTTAGCAAGTGTCACTCAATATATGACTGAGAGTTACTGATAGTATAAAAAAACAGCACCTGCAGCAGTCACCAAAATGAAGATCTAGATGTAGGAGGAATTTGGTGAAACCAGGGAAAATTAATGTTGGGCAGCCTCAAAGAAGTTTTGGCAAACTGTGCACCAACTCAGTGGGGAGGGGGACAGGATCTTGCAGCTGCTGTTCTTATCAAGGTGCAGAAATAATGACCTTGACTGAGAGTATTGTTGAGAAGCAGAAAAAGTCCTGAATCAAATCAACACACCATCATCTAATAAAGTAGTGGCACAAACAGAAACAGATGGTGAAACTGCATCCATTTTGGTAAGTAAATAAACATTTCTGTTGTGCAGGGCCACTTTGGTGGTATTTAAGTTCTATGTTTCCTGGTCCCACTGTTCTTGCGGTTATAGATGAGAACCTTGATATTATTTGTTGTTAGTTAAATACTTGAGTAGTGTCTGTAATGGGAAATATTTATTGTTATGCACTTATTGAAGCCTATTCTAAAGCATATGGAGACAAAGCACTAAGGCAGTTTTAGTATAACTGTCATTTCTCTTTTTTTTTCACTCAATCTAGGTTAAGCTATCTGGTGTTTGAGTGCACTTAGATGTGCCTTATACATACCAAGTTCTTGTAACATTTATATCCTGTTCAGGTATAGTTTGTGTGCCATGCTTATTTTAATCATTAACTTTGGGGAGGGGGTGCTCACATTACCCTTCCCTCCCCTTATTTTTCTGATCGCCACCTATTTTTTCTCCATCTCTTGCACTACTTTTGTTCATGTGAAGTTTTAACATAAAAATACTTTGGGGGTAATTCCTGTTTAAAACATTGCCAGTAGTGCTTTTGCCATGAACATGCTGCTGTATAAGTTGAATTGTTAGTTTGATAAATGCCACAGTTGCAAAAGTAATAATATGCTGCAAGAGTTATAGGACTTGCAATTATGCCACTTCTCAATGGACCATTATCAGAAAAACTGACTCAGTCAAAAAAGCTCAGACTAACCTATTTTTCTTAGTAGGCACCACCATACACCACATGTACAGCCTTCATCTCTGTGCCCCTCAGCTTAATAACACTGAATATAATCATAATTTCCCAAGGTGAATTATTAAAGTTATCAGTTCAAGTCCATCTGATTGAATGGGCTTGTTAGATCAAATACCACTCAATGCTATAGATACCACAAAGTTAATAAATACATATACTTGTCAATAGTAAGAACTGAACTGAGTACCCATTAAAAAGGTAATGGAATAAGGTACTGCCCTAGAGATCTCATAGATGACCTATGCCCCCCACCCCAAGCCTTCCATCATTTGATCTTTTAAAAAGAAATAATAGGTTAGAAAGTCATGTGGTAGCCTACATTTGAGGCATGGACTTTTCTAAGATAAGATCCAGTGGCCAAGCATACAATTTTGCTGCAGAATAAGGAAAGGCTTGCAATGTCTCTGAAACTGCCTAGAAATACCATGCTGGTATGTCACATTTGTCCATAGCAAAAGCACAAGTCCTCCCTTAGTCAAGGACACACCAGAAAAAGACTCCGGGAAGAAGTGTTTCATGAATTAAGCATGAAGTGACTTATGCAACTTTAGTGCTTTGGCTTATAACTGCTTCTGTTTTCTCATTGGCAAGAAATGTAAATACTGTAAATGTTACAGATAAATCTGGATTCAGGAGTGGTACAGGGCATCTACCTCTGCCTTTCAGGAGTCAGTGCCTTCTGATTAGACTGACATGAACACAAATACAGATACACACACACACACACATACACACACACACACACACACACACACACACACACACACACACACACACACACACACAGACACACACACAGAAATGCAGAAAAAAACTTCTGATTAGGCACTGTTAGAATCACTAAAAAATGAAAGGAATATATTAACATTCTGTGCTGGTGTCACTGCAGTTAGACCAAGAAGAGCCTACGGACATTGAGTTTTCCCAAATGAACCCTTTTTCATTTCAGCTAGAATGCCATTAGCATGCTGATTAAAGTCAAATTACAAATACACAAGCACACATGCGCAAGCATTCACATACACACACGCATACATGCACAAATGCAGAGAAAGCCTTCTGCTTAGGCACTGCTACAATCTTGGAAATATGAAAGGAAAATATTAAGTCTCATCCACCACAGGCAGGAATCCTGTCTGGTCCAGTTAATTTTTAAAGGAATATCTTCAAGATCCAAAAAAGTCATCTGACTACTTATCAAACTCATCTTCAAATACTATGCCCTTTTTGGTATTTACAAATCAAAGCATATGGCTCAACTGGAAAGGTCACAGTGACTTTCAGCTGTAAATCCTTCAACTGTAACAATAGATTAGCATGACTCATACTCAGTAACCAATCGACTACTCCGAACTGACCTATGTCTCACTTTTCAAGCCAAGAAAGACCCAATCATATTTGACCTATTTTTTTCAGAAACCCTATAGTAATACAGACATCCATACATGGTCCTAAATCTAGACCAACAAGTAAACATAATCTGCTGGAAGAATAAGTTCCTAAACCAATGTTTTCCCAGCATATGGAATAAGGTACCAGTACAGGATAAACAAAAAGTACTGCTTTGTCAACCTTTATGGTTAGTCATGATAAATGGATGAGTACTCACATTGATGAGATTGAGAGCATCTTCTTTGCTCTGTTGCCTGCGAGTAACCTATAGAAAGTTCCAGAACATTTTCCTGTGGCATATTCTCTTCAGGTGTACCCTTTTTCATCTGCTTTTCCTTTACATGGGCACCCTTTGGCCCATCATTCCACAATATTAGCTGTGTTCATAGGTTCATATATTAGCACTAGGCTAACTGCCTTTGCAAACCATTTTAAGCCTAGCCAATTATCTCTTGTGAGACTCAAACCCTGCACCTTGTGTTTGTAAGGCAAACACCTTAACCATTAGGCCACCCTGTTGGCACTGTTTATTGCTTCTTTCCTTGCTGTGCATCTTTAGCTGGACTTTTGTACTTGTCTCCTACAGAAGGCTTCCAGCATCATCATGTTACAAAACTTCTTCAGATGCTTCCTGCTCCACCTGCTGCTCCTCAGTCTGGGGACCTGCAACTCCAACATGTTGTAAAATCGCATGTGTTGAATTCCCCATACTAAATCTTTCATATCACAGATAATCCATAAATTCAATTTCTGTTTAACTTCTACCTTACTAATCAACTTTTCTGCATTCCCTTTTTGTTTTCTTTTTTTGAATTGTGAAGTATTTCATATCCAGACACCTTTGCCTGTATTTCTCTTCAAATATCTTTGGAGCTTGTGGTACAGATTGCCTCTGTGGCAGCTGTTATGTACATTGAAGACAGGTATGTGGATACTTCATTTAACTACAGCAATGATATTGGTGAGGCAGTGATCTATGGTACTGAAATATGTTCGAATAAACCTGCTGAGTACCCTACCGAAAAGCATGCATTTAGCAACAACCCAGCCCCCCCTACCCATGTACCTTTCTGTATGATCATTCATTTACTTTTCCTGGTGGAGGCTATCAGGATGTCCTTGCTGTGCAGTATGGTTGTTTGTGTAGGTGGCATGGTCCTTGTGGTCAGCCTATCCCTGGCAATTCCCTATGTCTTTTTTCTCTCATGGAGGATCGTGCTGATCGCCCTTTATGCACCTATAGTACTGTCTTGTTATGGCCACACTCAGCATTCACTTCTGCATCACATCTAGTTATAGAAGGCCTTATCTACCCTGCCCTTTTACTGTGGGCTTCTTGTGTGTTTGTAAGGTCAGTAGGCCAATAGGAACATCTCCTTAGGCTCATAGGTTCAAAGGTAAGAACAAGACAGTCAAACTACAGGCTATTACAAGCCTTCCAAATAAACCACATTAAAAAGTTCCCTCCAGCATAAAGTACCACAACCCAAGTTGGACTGGATGACTGGATAAGAGTCTTAGGCTGTCCTTTCAATTATCTAGGATTATACTGAAAGTTGAAAGTGTGCTATTTTTTTTACCATGTTAAATTTTCTTCCAATGCATAACACCTGAAATAGAAGGCATCAAAAAGTTCCACAGCTCTCACTTTCCTATCCTGCAGTGCTGTGGTCTAGAAGAAAAACATAGCACAACCTAATGTTCATATCAGATATTAATAAAAAGACATTGGCTAAGAAGGCAAAAGGGAAAAATGTTTTTGAGGTATTTTGATCAAAGTGAAGCACTTTTTTGTTAATTCACATATACTTAAATCCCAGTGTAAAATACATTTACACTGTGAACAGTGTTAATCATAATAATAGCAAAACATTTCTTTGTTATGCATAAGGCACCATGATTATGCTCCGACATTAAGAACCATTCTGATGACAGAAAGGCAGTGCCATACCTCTCAACTGTACGGACTTACACAGAATGTTCAGATTTTTGCCTCATAACTTTGGTCCAATTTACTTAAAATTTTGGTTTTCTGTCAAATCAATGGCAAATCATTAAAGACTGAAGTTAGAAAATAAAGACAGACATTTGAATTTCAGACTTCATACCCTTCAGAAAATTCATGCTAATGAAAAAAAATGTTCCATCAACTTTCTAAGTTTGTAGAAAACTGCAAGGAACCACCACGATAAGTAAAAACAATTTATTTTAACAAGAGAAACAAGCGCTTTCACGCACCACCATGGCGCGCTTCATCAGGTTACATTAATTAATTAAAACTCAGTGTTTAAGTATAAAACACACTCCCAATTATTCAATCTAAACCATCAATTAAAATAATCAATTAAACCATTTAAAAAGATAGCACCAATGTAACATCAGGTTTTGAGTGAGCAAAGCCGTTTAAGCATACATGACTTTTTTATATATATACCTTTTTCGAAGGTAGCAAAACAAAATATTCCAACTGCAAAGGCAAGCATTGTATTCAGATTATATGGCTCAGCCTAGATATTAACATTAATTTCATATCTCAACATCAATTCCAAAAGTCTACCTATTTCATATTAAGTCATAAAACATTATACCAATATAAATAAAAACAAAAAACAAATAAATAAATACATAAATAGATATATAGGTATTAATTCATACACATTACTATTACTAACATGTTATGTGCAATATTTATTTAATGCTTATACTATCAATTCATTGTTCGTATAATGCTGTCATTAAGTTGCAGATACTATGAAAATGTGAAATCTAAAATGAAAATATGAAAAATAAAACAAAATAAAATAAAATAAGACTACACAGAATAGAGCAAAACAGAACAAAGCAAAGATGGACGAGGTAGAGAGTTCATCCATCTCCTAACAAAGCTGGTCGGATACTAACTGCTGAGTTCAGACCAGGTTCAACATGAGATCTAAGATTTAGGATCCACCTCAGTTCATGGAGTTCAAGAGACCCCATGACATTCCCTTCTCTTTTATTTTTATGTACAATCTGAATAACCCTAAACTTAAAAAGATGTTGAGGGAACTGCTGACGATGCTTAGCCAATGCATTATTGGTGTTCCCCTTCCTTATATCATAGACATGGTTATACATGCGATCTTTAAGCCTCCTCGAAGTCATGCCTACATAATATGCATCACATGAATCACAGGTGGCTAGATAGATGATGCTATTCGAATCACATGTAGCATAGAACGTGGGTGTGAAAGTTGCATTTATACCTGGTACTTCAAATATCTGAATCTTCGATATATACCTACACATGCTACATTTGGTGCACGAATAAGTACCCTTCTTATAACATGACCTAATGTCCAATTGCTGAACATTCATTTTATCATTACAGAGTAACCTCTTCAGGTTCAAGCTGTTATTGAATCTAAAAACAGGTCTTTCACCCACTAACTGTGACAAGGTTGAATCAAGAAGAAGAATTTTCCAATTGTTTTGCACAATGCCCATGATATGTTGTATGTCATTCGTATATTTAATACTAAAAGGCAAGCTCACTTCATTCTTCTTAAAATGACAGCTAAAACCCGCTTTTTTAGCATACACAGAAGTCTCAGATGTGGATGAAACTAAATCCTCCACTAAACCAGCAGGGTAGCCTCTATTAATAAAACAATTCTTTTGATAATCAACAGAGTATGTATGTCCTCCTGCTTACTACAAAGTCTGGAAATTCTTGTTACCTGCCCTTTTATTACATTTCGAAAGATATAGCGAGGGTGCATGCTATCAAAATGAAGAATTCCATTCCTCCAGCATGGCTTTCTATATAATGTTGTAGTAATTTTATTATTATCATCTTTAGTGAGAGTAATATCCAGAAAATTTACATGATTTAATGAATATTCAAAAGTAAATTTTAAAAATGAGGTTGTAGATTCCATATATGCAACAAACTCATGCAGTGAATCTATATCATTATTCCAAAACAAAAGGATGTCGTCCACAAAACGCCTATACAGAATTATATTCTCAAACCTCTCATCAAAAATGAATCTCCTTTCCCATTGATAAATAACTAAATTTGCATATGCATTCACACAGGGAGTGCCCATGGCCACTCCCCATGTTTGTGCATAAATCTAGTCATGAAAAAGGAAAATGTTGTTGTTTAGCACCATATCTAACACACTACAGACTAGTATCTGTTCAGTATTATCCAATGTTCCATGTACATGCAAGCATTCCCTAATGGCCTCCAAGCCAAAATCATTCGGGATGCTTGTAAACAAATTCTTCATATCCAATGTCACCATTAGAGTATTCTTCTGTATGTTTTTACATAGGGAATCTTGTTTTAAATCATGTATTAGTCCATAGGAATCCTTTAAAATCGTAGGTATCAACTTAACCAAAGGACCTAACTTAGTCTGTACAAAAATCGAAGCATTTTCTGTCACCCAATGCCTACCTGAGACTATGGGGCGTAGAGGAGGTGAGTGCAAACCTTTATGTATTTTTGGGAGACCCTTAATTATCGGTATCAAAGGAGAATCTATCAACAAAAAATCATATAAACTCTTATCTATGCAACGACACATCAAAAGATCATCAACTGTGTCATGCACCTCCCTTACTAAAGAATCCACTGTCGATTTATCTATCATCTTATAAGCTGAATCATTATTCAACATATCATGCATTAACCCAACATAAAGGGAGGTGTCCATGGCAACCACCCCTCCTCCTTTATCAGCAGGTTTAAATGTAATATCATCATTATTACGAATGCTGTCAAGACAATGTTTTTGATTGATATTTAAATTGACATATATACCCTTGTGCTTCTTCTCTTTATAATATATATAAAAATCATGTTCACAAGAACGTACAAAACATTCAACCATGTTATGCAAAGGTGGCGTAAATAAACTCTTTCTTTTGCATACATGGGATGTATACGCAAAGTCATTGCATGAAGAGTCAGAAAACAGTACCTTAAGTGAAAGTCTCCTTGCAAAAAGGCGAAGCGCTATCAGCGTTTCTGAGAGTTCACTTCCCCTGGAAGGAATAAAGGACAAACCTTTATTAAGGAGAGATTGCTCATCTGCTGTAAACTCTAAAGAAGTGAGGTTAAAAAACAAAGTATTCAGTTCCTGGTTTTCCGCCGTGCCTCCAGGGTTTCGCCCGAGAATTTTCTCTTTCCTCTGCCTCTGCTTATTGAGCGCGTAGGCGCTCTGGCTTTGTATGGAAGCGGGAGGTTTAAAGGAAGAACACCAGTAATAGAAACAGGTGTTAAATTACTGTTCGATTTATGTCTTGCTCCTAGTGCATCGTTAACTTTCAATCCCTGCTGATTGCAGGGTAGTGAAACATTGGAAGGGGATATTTTATTATTCAGAGCATCACCCATTAATTCCTTTCTAGCACAAAGCTCATTAGGTGCCTCAATGTGATCCGTACGCTCAACAAAATTCATTGAGGGAACATTGTCACTAACAGTCGGTTCAGCCCCATTCCTATTGAATCTCGGCCATACAAAAATCTGGTCCAACTGGAAGTCCTGATAGTCTCGCTTCAACTTTTTCAATTTAATTTGCTCAAGCTTGCTACTATATAGCGCAACCTGCCTAAGCATATTGTTGAGCTTAGAAACGCACAAATCACTTTTATATTTCTGTATTAAGTTTTTATGCTCACCTTCCACTTTGGCAACAAGGTCTAATTCGATAGGAGAGAAATATTCTATTAATAGATTAATATATTTTGCACCAAAATCAATGTTAAGTTGTTGCCATTTGCACAACAAGTCCAGATGGCTGTCCCCGTAGCTTGGCATACACAATACCCGCATACCACGCGGGATTACTTGTTTTTGTATGTTTTTGAGGTATTTTGATCAAAGTGAAGCACTTTTTTGTTAATTCACATATACTTAAATCCCAGTGTAAAATACATTTACACTGTGAACAGTGTTAATCATAATAATAGCAAAACATTTCTTTGTTATGCATAAGGCACCATGATTATGCTCCGACATTAAGAACCATTCTGATGACAGAAAGGCAGTGCCATACCTCTCAACTGTACGGATTTACACAGAATGTCCAGATTTTTGCCTCATAACTTTGGTCCAATTTACTTAAAATTTTGGTTTTCTGTCAAATCAATGGCAAATCATTAAAGACTGAAGTTAGAAAATAAAGACAGACATTTGAATTTCAGACTTCATACCCTTCAGAAAATTCATGCTAATGAAAAAAAATGTTCCATCAACTTTCTAAGTTTGTAAGAGCAATATTTTAAAATTGTCCTTATTTCTTTGTCCCACTTTTATTTATGGCTTTGTCCAGATTATTTTCTCTAAGAGGTTGAGCGGTATGAGTGGTGCTGTTAATGTTCTAGTCTTGTGCTAGAGTATTAACAGCAGTCAGCACAAACCACACAACAGGGTAGGGATCTACAAAAGGCTGTAAAACTTTGCCTGAGTGAAAGGTTTGAATATTTATTTAACATTTGTTTACCAGGAAAGTCCAGCTGGGACAGAGCACATTTTTCAGAGGAGGCCCACAGAGAAAGGTTCCAGACACATGTCGTTGTAATGTGGGAGGAAACCAGAGCATCTGGAGAAAACCCACACAAACACAGAGGGTACATGCAGACTCCACACAGAAGGCACCACAACTGACAATCAAACTGGAGAGCCTCTTGCTGTGAAGAGACAATGCTAACTGCTGCACTACCCTAAATTATGTTTTAAAGGTTTTCTGTTTCCAAATCTTTTCTGTGGTGGCTGGTCTTTGTGTGACAACAGTAAGTGTTTTACTGTTTTCAAAGCTGTAAAATGCTTAGCAGTCCTACATTTTTCTCCAACTTTTGTATTATGTGGGACAGGTTAAGCTCAGTGCACTACGATGAATACTGATTGTCCCCTAGATTTAATAAATTCCATGTAGGCATAGCGTAGAACCTACATGGAATGTTACCATGTCCATGTACACAGTTCCCCCTCGGCAGTGTGTCATGCATATTAAACATGGTGAATTGCCAAGGGAGAGTCATGGAACATGTTTATTAAATCAGTGTAGGGAGTGCGGTGCTAACTGTGTCTGCAGATGAATAACACATTCCCTGTACTGTCCATAGGAGTATAGCAAAGTAATTACTTTTTTTTTTAAATCATGTTTGCAAAGCATGGCACAGAGCACAACATTGCTAAGTGGTGCCAAGACCCCAGACATCTAAAAATAGAAACTGGATATATTTATTTATTGAATTAAAGGTCAAGTTTAAGTGTAGCTGAACGGGTTTGCGCAGGGCTCAGTGATGTTTAAAGGTAGCTCAGAGGTATATATCAATGTACAGCAGTATTCTACATATCCATGTAGCCAAATGGGTAGAATTATGGCCTGGTAATGCAGTAGGTGCAGGGTTTGAATACATGGAGGGGATATTAAGCATTTATTTTCCAAATACAAATTATACTAATTAATTTTAAATCCTGATTTGCTGCACTCAGCTATGCTCTGCTAAGATGTGCTAAGCCTCGCTAAGCACTGTTTAAACAAGATACATTTTAGCACTGCCTGGCAGTGCTTGGCACCACATGGATGTGCTTTGCTGGTTTGTGCATTGCTAAGCACTACTAAGCATTGCCAGTTTAAGCATTGTTCAGTTGAGCTGAGCTTGTTTCTGTGGTGTTAAGCAATGCTCCGCATTTTTAAATATTGCCCAATGGCATGTAAGGGTGGGAAAACAGGCTATATTAAGCCTAATAGGCAAGAATACAGCATAATCTGTTGGAGTTCTGACTCTGAAGGATACAATGGCAGGCATTTGAGAGGATTTGTGGGTGCAGCACTGGGGCATTCAGGAGTCCAGGGTCATGGTTGGACTCCTTGTAAAAAACATGAGGACTGGCTGAAGCAGGGAGGTTACCAGGGCTCAGAGTGCAAGGCAGAGGCCTGGGACCAGCTGGCAAAGGACCTCACCAGTGCAACTGGTATCCCTCACACAGGTGAGCAGTGTCGTCACCATCAAGATCACCTGAAAAGATGGAAGAGGGCTCTCTTGGACACCTGGATCCAAGAATTCCAGTCTGGGAATGTCCCATATGTATGTAAGTACCATTATCTGTGTTATACCAATATCTAATCTTGAATGTCTGCTAAACCGGTATGCATAATGGTGTCCTTATCCCCCAACAGCTGTAGAGGAGAGGGCTTGCAATATTGAGGCACATGATGGGTGCTTGGCCAGGTTGCACCATGAGTGTGGTGAGTAGAGATGTATTTTGTTACCTATAGTCAAATAAGCAAGAAACAGTAAAGCATTAACTGTGATTACGTATATACTGTAAAGATTCTATTGCAGTGAATGTGGACTTACACCTGTACTGCAAGCTGTGCAGACTGCCAACTGTAGTGCCATAAGCAGATAAGACTAAAGCATTAACCATAATAAACCATTATATGCAATAAAACATAGCAGTACAATAACTGTGGAATTACAGTTGTGTTGAAACACCTGCATAATAACAACTGTTGTGCAATAAAAACATGAAATTATATAATTAGCTGATTGAAGGTTTCTCTAATAAGGTCTGTTGTACAATGACTGTGGCAGTAGGGTTTTTTGTTCAAGAAATCAATTATGACAACTGTTGTGCAATAAAAACATGAAATAGTATAAAGTCCGTTGTGCAATAGGGCTGTTTTGCAAGAAATCAGTTTTTACAACTGTTCTGCAGTAAAACCATGAATTAGTATCAGTTCCTGCATTAAGGTATGTCTAATAAAGTCTGTGCAATCAGCATATGTTCAGAGTTGTTTTGTAAGAAATAATTTATGACAACTGGTCACATGGAGCAATAGTGATAACACCAAGGTAAACATGTGCAGCAGGATTGATTTGTTGTCACCATTGTATGTCAGGTATAAGCATTCAGGCTGTGAGGTATGGTGCTGTAGTCAGGTATAACAGTGTACTAGTACACAGAAAATAATAACCCATAATCAGATATTGGTTGCTGACCTCACAGATATTTCAACACACTAACAATGTAATGTGCACACCTGAATTCCACTTAGTCATATATACATTAGCTAGCATCTCTGTCATGCTTGAATGTCATGCATGTGTGTTTCAACTGTCACTGCAATCAACTATAAAACTGCATCAGTATTAGCAGGTCATATTCTGGTGCCAGGTGAGATCTAGGAAAATATGTCAGTAATCACCAGTGAATCAATAGCCCAGTTTGCTAAATGCTGTGTATGAAGTACATTTTGCCACACACAGATCAGAGTTCAAATTCAGTGCTATGTAGATCTATATATTACAGTATCACTCACGTGTTTACAGATATTCTCTCCAAAAGAATAACAGGTAAATGGGTGAGGTAGCCCATATTATGAGCACATTATTGTGTGTTTACATGTCAGAGGCTGTTACAATCATTACCAGGAATGTGAAAATACAGCATAAAAAAACACGAAGTAAGTGTAATAATAATAAAATAAAATAGAAGAAATAAAATGTGTAAGCTCTAGTATGGCTGCATGCCTGGAGTGTGTGTTAAAGGTAGCTACAGTCAATTAATACATTTGATGCAGATGTCCACTGCTGTCACTGCTACTGAGTTCTATCTCCATGCCTGCCAAGCAAGGCATGACAGTTGTTAATTGTCTTTACTGTACACATACATGTCTCTCAAGTGTCACACTGTCACGGAATGTAATTACCATTGTGTAATCCCTCTGTCACAGATGTATCATCAACATGATTATGTAAATAGCAAAATAACACTACTTCAGCCCACAGTACACAATGGTAGCAATATAGGTACACCTAATGTGCAAGTGTTCTATGGAGTTGTGAACCCGAAGTTGTTACTGCTTGGCCCATACTGTCCCATGTGGCTAGCTTGAGAGGTATGTATGTGCTACAGCAGTTGTAGGGAGCTTTTACACATAAAGAAAGGACAGACCTGTAGAGTAGATAGAAGTACTGTTGTCAACTATATAGTCTAGAATGGTATTAATGGACTGTATTTCTCTCTTTCCCCACCCCTTATCTTCAAATATTTATTATTATTATTCAATAGCTATGGTTTACTATTAACATATGTTGTTACATAAACTTTATTTTGGGGCATCTGTTTTATTATTGTTGTGTATTAAACTGCTTGCATATTAACATATCTTGTTGAATCACCTATTCTGTTGGCCTCATGCTATAACTGTTACCAGCATGCTGTTAATATACTGCTCTGTTCTTTTATTTATTGTTGCTTTTCACATAATATGCATTGAAATGTAATGGGGTTATTTCCAATGCTCTGGTATGCTGTTATTACTAACAATGGTTTTGTTCACAACTAAACTAAATGCATTGCTTCACCTCCATAATCACAGCAAGTCAGGGTAGGCTGGTTCTTGCTGACTGACCTGAACTAACTCAGCTGGCCATGGCACTGGATACCAGCGCATCTGGGACCTACGCTGGTGGTACCACCTCTGCTGACCCTACACCACCTTCAGGTGTAACTGCCTCAGGGGACAGGGCCCATCCCCCCTTGGAATGGTGGCAAAAGGGCAGTATTCATCAGGATCAACAACCGGCCATGGTGCGTAGGATTCTTCATAGGAGTTATGAACATCTGCGCTGGACCGAGGGCAGACTCGACAACCTGGTGAGGCCTGCTGATCCTGGTGCCCAGCATCCAGCACAGCCACCTTCAGAGCAGTGAAGGAGCAGTGTGGACTGCCCATAGGTGGGGACCTCAGTCACACTGCTGCCATCTGGAAGCACATGCTCCTCGGATTCTGCAACACCCACACCATCCTCCCTTCCCCAACATTCCACTCTCTCCTTTTTAAAAAAAATGACACCTGTCCCACAAAAAAATATTGCCCCATACATAGCTCTCCATTTTGCACGTGTCCACTGGACACAACTAATTTAGTCCAATTTGTCTGCCAACACATTTATGTTGTCCTCACCCCCTCTGTGGGGATTGACAGTCCAAATTCATCCTCCAAATCTGTCAAAAGTCACAGCTGCTGCTGTAAAAGAAATGGAAAGCTATGGTCCTTCCCTGCACTCATCCTGCACATCCCTACCTGCCTTTCACTATGTCCCCCTGCTTTCTCCCATTTCTCCACTGTCCTATAACCCCCCTTTTCTTTTCTTTTTAATTTATTAGCATGGGTTTGTGTGGAACTAAGTGGTGCACTGTGATGCAGGCATCGTGCAAACCCGCTTCAAAGTGCCTTAATGATTTTATGTGTTTCTCATAGTGTTAGATACATGTACAAAATAATCATCCCTGCCATGATTCAAACCCAGGTCCCTTTCAACTACAGCTTACTGCACTAGCGTACACAGATCTTAATCAAAACAGGTATTTTCAGGAAAACATACTGAGTGCCACTGACAGACTGCAATTGAACTTAATGGGAGAAATGGGAGTGTACCTTTGACTCTGATGACATAATACATTAGTAGACAGCCAAATAAATATTAATGGCAGTATGTTAGGCCTGGGATAACAGGTAAATGTTCGCTTTTATCTGCAACATCTTTAAACACACCTGTTAAGCCATCAATGTCACAGTACATATGTTTAACTGGGTCCCTGTTGCAAAACAACTGCCTGTGAAAGCCATGCACATACCAATGGATGCAGACAATGTGTGTCACAGCTGCATGTATGCACATATATCTGGCAAATACACTCACTGCAGCCCTGACTCAGTAGCTCAGTCTGTTAAATGCCTTGCATTCAGAACATTTTGCCACACATAGTCCAGGGTTCGAACTCAGTGTGTTGCACTTCAATTACCTTGTCGTGAACACAGCAAGTAATGACTGACTCATGCAATTTTAATCCCCATAGGTTATTGCTACTGAGTTATCAGCTACCTAGTTTTGCAAGTCACAGGCCTGCAGGTAGGGACACACTGCACACATTCAGATAGCCTAACTATATTCCACCTACTACTCTGCTATTGGCACTGTTGCATAACAGATGTACCATAAGCACATGCCTCGACTGCACTGTAATGGGTATCCTTACCCTGGCTCTCCTGTGATGACAGGGCTGACATAGCTGCCACAGTTACATATACAGCTTGCAGGCCTCCAAAGTGTTCACACTCCTCCATTGTGTCCTAGGCTGCAGCAGAAGCTGCAGCCTGGAGCATACATGACTATGTTAAGGCAGCTCTGCACACTAAACATACCTTCCAACCCCCTATAACAAGGGATCTGGACACAACCATACATAAAGGGGGGAATGGCCCAGAGATAGATACATGTTTCACAGTTTGCCCCTACAAACATAGTAAGTGAATAGAATAGCAGCTACTGCATTACCATGCACATTCTGACAGTTATGAATTGTGACACTCACATGTCTCTCTCTCTCTCCTTCTGACCTCAAACCACAATGTTTGCCAGTGATCTGCCAGATGACCACACTGTCATGGGACACTGAGCAAACATATGAGGTAAAACTGTGGACGTACTGCATACATCTCTATAGAGGAGAGTATTTGTACTTATCCTCTGTGATGCTGTAGTCTCCACACCTAAGTAATGTCTATCTCAAAAACTAAGAAAAGGGCCAAGGCCTACATGAAGGCCTTATATATTGCACTGTGGTGCCATGTCATTGGCTAATGATAGTGCAATTCAGCTGTGCTGGACGCAATTAGCAAGTCTGAGACAGATTTGTGCACAGGGAATTACTTGTTAATAAGCATTAGCTACAAAAGGCAAGCAACTGCTTATGGGGAACAGGTCTGTATGTTCATAGGTTTATAGTTTTGTACTAGGCTATCAGCCCTAGGACCTATACAAGCCTAGCCATAACAATTCCCTGGCTATTTCTTCCCACACTATTTACTTCCCTGGACCCTTGTCTAGCAGGGCGACTGACGTGATCCCTGGGGTGAATTTTCTTTCTTCCATCCAATTGTCAAGGTTCCTTTTGAAG
The DNA here is from genome assembly GCF_019279795.1 of Protopterus annectens. Taxonomy (NCBI): domain Eukaryota; kingdom Metazoa; phylum Chordata; order Ceratodontiformes; family Protopteridae; genus Protopterus; species Protopterus annectens. Next base: position 23,402,864 of record NC_056735.1, on the reverse strand, counting down.
AGGGCCAAAGAGGCACTCTGCTTGACATGTATGGGCTGTCTATTCCAGAGTCTGGGGAGTCTCTAGGTCAGGAACCTATCCCTCCAACATGTTTTGTTTATTGTGATGACAAGGTTTAGATCCCTGGAGCATGTGGCTCTGAGGGATTGGGATTTCTTTAAGTGTAGCATGTCGAACAGCTCTGGGTTTGACATGGCCTTGTATGTTAAGCAGAGGTCGCCTCTGAGTAGACAATATGCGACACAGTATAGCTGGAGTTTTTTAAGGCGGTCAGCGTAGGGCATCTGCTTTAGGCTTGTGATTCTTTTAGCGAGGTATTTCTGCGGCCTTTCCAGTTTTTCCAGATGTCTTGAGAGGTACATACCAAATGGGGCACTGTATTCTATAATGGCTCTAATGAGGGATGAGTACAGTGGGACAATGACCTCCTTTTTTCTGGATGAAAAGCCCTTAGTGATGAGGTGTGCCATATAGAAGGATTTCCTGACTGTTGTGGTGATGTGGTTATCGAAGGTGAGAACACTATCCACCTGTGTCCCTAAGACTCTTATCACACTTTCGGTGTTTAGTGTACCTATGTGGTAATTCACGGGTACATGTTTTTTCCCCAAAGGGGATAACCATACATTTCTTGGCATTGAGCTTGAGCCCATGGCTCTGGCACCAAGCATCTGTTTCTTTAAGGGCCTTTTGTAGAGTATCCACATCATTTGGGGATTCAATTACGGCTCCTAGTTTGCAGTCATCTGTGAACTTTGTGAGCCAGAGTCCCTTAGGGTTGGCCTGTACTTCAGAGAAGTAGATGCCAAACAAGAGCGGTCCAAGGACTGAACCCTGAGGTAGTCCACTAGTCACTTGTCTGGAGCTGGATTTGGAGTCAGCTACTTTTACAGTATGGGTTCTGTCAGTAAGCCAGTTGGTAACCCATTGGGTGATGTAGGGATTAATGCCCAACTTAGTAAGTTTATCTATGATTCCAGAGTGGGGAATGGTGTCAAAGGCCTTGGCGAGGTCTAGATAGGCTGTGTGGACCACCTTACCCTTGTCCATGGCCCTGGAGACTGATTCGAAGAAGTCAATTAGGTTCAGGAGACAAGATCAGCCTTTCACAAACCCAAACTGGGTGGGGTTCAGTGTTTGAAGGTTGCCAATTTCTTTGTTTATACGTTCCATGATAATACGCTCCATGGCCTTGCAGATAAGGCTTGTCAGACTGATGGGACGGTAGTTTCTGGGATCCAAGGTGGATCCCCCCTTGTGGAGTGGGATAACTGTAGCTCTGTGCCACTCAGTGGGCATGAAACCTGAGGTGAGGCTATGATTAAACATGACACTTAGGTGAGGTGCCAGTTCATATTGTAGTTCATGTAGTACACAGCCCGGGATGTCATCTGGTCCCATGGATGCTGTATTCTTAGCTTTGGAGAGTGCGTTTTTTACCTGTGTGGCTGTTATTACTGGAATTTGGCAATCTTCCGGTATTGAGATGGGCTGTTTAGGGGGTGAGAGGGGGGTGAAGTTGGCACTGAATCGATCTGCCAGGATATTGGCAATATCCTTGGGATTAGTATATTTAATGCCATTTTGTTTTAGCTCAGAGCAGATCTGAGCATTGCCATTTAGATTCTTGACATAGTTATAGAATGCCTTGTGGCTGTCTTTGGAATCTTTGGCAATTTTATTTTCGTAACTAGCTTTGGAGGATTTTATGAGGGATCTCAGTTTCCTACTGAAGCTGGTAAGGGAGTTTTTGCATCCTGGGATTTTCCTCTTTTCTGCAACAGTTTCTTCCTTTTGTTGTAAAGTTTCTTTATGGCAGGGAACCACCAGATTGGTTTCCTTTTTTTGGAGGAGAGCATCTTGGTTCTATTTGGGATGGCACGATTCATATATGAGTGTGGGGGTGGGATGTGGATGTTAAGGGTGATTAGCTTATGGTCGGACCTCACAGATAGCATATGTGCAGACTCACACAGATAGCATATGTGCAAAACATTTGCAGATGACTCCTTCAATAAAAAGAATACATCGCTTACCAGGTATGTACTAAATTTCCCTATAAAAAGGGTTGCAGATGGATGGATGGAGGTATGGGGTATAGGGATTAAAACAGTAGGCTTATATTACAGCTATGAGACTGAATTGTCAGTGATACTCCGCTGTCCAACATCGACAGGCATGCCTCCCAACTGTCCCTGCTTTGACTCACATATCTGCTCTGTCCCTGTCTATCCCCTTCTACAACGGTTGGCTGTTATTGTAAAGATAGTGGATTACACCTAAAACATAGTTGCACTAAGCAGGGGTGTACAGTCATGTAACATCAACCTATGGACTTTAATTCATCTCCTCTCAGTCTTGTCAATGTCACATAAATAGTGCTAACACTATAAAAGTGTCCCTGATGTACTCTTGCTAAGTCCCCATTTTGTGAACATTCATCCATGTCTGGTTGAGAGCTATGCCTAGCATACCTGTCATCCTCCTACAGACACCAGGACAAAGACATATTTACTGGGGAGAAAAGGCCCAAACTCAGTGACAGACTATACATATTGGCCATACAAGTAAAGACTGTGATTAGAGTAACAGATATTACTGTATCATAACTGTTGTCTGAGGGGGTCTGATGAGTGATAGATTCTGTGTCATTTTTCTGACAGCAACCATCACTCAGTGGGCAACCATTTGTCAAACATCCAAACATTTGTACAAGATGGGCCATAGCTATGAGGCAAACATGGTGGCATTCTGCAAACATCTGCATATTTGAGATGTATGATGCCAACAGAGAACATATACGACAGCAGGATTACATTGCTGTCTGTCATTGTGGCACACTGGTGTGGCTGGACTGTCCCCATATAGTTGTTGGAATAGCACACTGCTATTTCTCTGACGGTGGCCGTGTCACATATTAGTGGTGATTTGCCTGTAGGGGACAAACCACAGTACACTACATTGATGGCTGTAGAGACATACCACACAATCTGTCCCAGCACACAGGGACATTATCCAGTATTGCTACCATCTTGGTGTTAGCCACACATATAGTGTGTCGCCAAACTGTGGAGTATGACATGTGAGGGAGCAGTGGATAGTGTAGGCCATTATGGGTGTGTAGGGTGTGTACCTAGTGGACATCCACGTATCTGGTCCTGTAATGTGTTTCCTTCAACCATCACATGATGCTTTTAAGGGGTTGCCACAATCATGAACAGTGGGCATTTTGGGCTGACCCTGTGAGGGCTGTTAATGATATTGGCCAACAGGACAAGGCCTATAAACAGGTTCAATAGCAGGCCACAGACATGGTCAATACCGCATGTCAAAGGGCAGTTGCTATTGCCAGAGATTGTGCTGCCACCGGTGGAGGGCCTGCAACAGAACAACCACTCTCAGCCACAGAGGAATCCCTGGTAAACCTAGGATCAACCCACAGCTTCCAGCCAACATTCACGCCATACACCCTGGAGGCAGGTGCCACAGCATCCACATCAGGGGAGCGTTGAGGTAAGCTGACTCTGTTCACCAGTATAATACATTAGCAGTCATTGTGGCAGGCTCTACAGACCAGTACATGGGTATCAGGTCTATCTGCATTGGAGGGGGTGTTGGCTTTCCACCACAGTTGTGCACATATGCTCAGAATGTCAGCAATATAGCCAGTATCACATTAACTACTATATATGTGAGTATACGAGCATATTACCTTGCAACACTGCAACATTTGGTGTTGCTGACAATACCTCTCCCTCACCTTTTCATAGGTACATCAGGTGTGGTCAGAGTTCATGGTCCTGTACCTGATAAGTATCATACTGCTGTTTTGCCGGATCGGATATATCCTATGAATGTTAAGGGTTAAAGGCTGCCATTTTGCTTTTTGCAAAAGTGTTCTGCTTAGCTAGAGTAGAATACTTGTATGTTCCATTTCAGAGCATTTAACTACAGTGCATAGCCTAGTGAATGACAAGTCCGTATTTCTACAAACATTAACATGTTTGCACTTACAGTTATGGGCAACTAGACAGCCTGCTATACATGAAGCAATTACTCCAAGATGCCCATTAAGACACAATAGAGAGAAGGTACATACCCGAGGCAGTGATAGTACAACTAGCATATCACTGTCAAGATAGGTATACTGTGTTTTATGTGTAGTTTTGTCACATACGCTGGCATACTGCATACCTCACAGGTGTATTGAACTGGCAACATTACCCAGATGTAGGTGACATGCATGTTATACAGGGACTATGTTTTCTGTGTATGTTGTGAGTGTGTGTGCTGAGCATGAGATCAGATATGAAAATCTGTGGGACATGTAACACAGTTGTGGATCCTCATCTGTATGAGTCTGTGTAGCTTACCATACATAATATTGCAGATAGTAATGTACTGAATTTGTCTTGCTTCTCACAGGTGAACAGGGGGGTTAGGGTCTGCCCCCCTCACAACCTGATGTCAGTGTCTCACTGGGCTCCGTTGATGATAGTGGCCATAGTGAGGCACAGGTGGGGTTGTCGGCTGAATCTGTCCCAGAGATTGACATCCCTCTTCTACCTCCATTGTCCCTGCACACAGTCAGTATGCCCACACATATCCAGTCACCAGAGGCAACAGATATTGGACAATCAGAGGGTGGTGACATTATACAATACAGTGTGAGACCTACGGTGTCAGTGAGTGTAGACACTGGCCATAGCCAGACAGCTGGTGAGGTCCCACAGAGGCAGATTGACAGGGTTGCTCGAAGGAGGACTACTGCTAATCCACGTACTGTTGCAAGTGTCACATCATGAGTCAGTCGCCACATCTTTCAGGCTGTCATGGCGGCACAGGCATGAGCTGAACACAACACCAGATGGGTGCTTCAGGTTATGGATGCAGCACAGTCTGACATCTGTGACTGTCTCCACCATACTGGTGACACCATGGAACAATTCATTGATATAGTGGACAGATGGTAGGCTCAGTCAATGTCTGACTTTGAGCTCACATTGTTTTTTGCTGGAACATGTGGTTGGGCTGAGCATCAGACATGTGGACGTAGACCAGCAACACCATCTTCTGGGAGTCCACATGGCTGTGCACACTCACATTCCCATAGTGGCAGTACATCCAGTGCTACAGAGGGAAGTGTGCTGTCCATGTCCTTTGTAGTCCCATTGGGGACACAGGCCCAGCAGACAGCAGTCACCATCAGGTACTAGCACAGCATCTGACCTTAGGCATGGTGCTACCCGTGCTACTCATGGAGAAGCCAGTTCCCATGTTCATGACCGGAGACGGTGAACTGTCCACTCTACCATGTACTGTCCACAGCTGTCCAGCATACACATGTGTAGGGATAGCACTGAGCTGACTGGGTACATGCATACACTCCAACACCATGCAGGTCACCTACAGAAACACACATCACCTCTCCATGACCCATGTCAAGAGCACCCCTTCCTGACTCACACACATGCTGTTAACTATTTGGCACAGCCTAGGCCTTTGGGACTACCACACCACACCCTATGCATGTGATGATACCTGTGTCACATGCCTGCCATCCATGCCATCAATGCAGGGACCTGCATATATGTGTCTGATGCATAGGATGACTATATAACTTTACATGTGTTTGTGTAGTGCAGCAGTATTATGCCATGGCAGTTGTGGGCCACGACAGGTACTGTCTGGTGGTATGTGTCAGGAGTACACATCAATTGTTGTGTATCTTTGTTGCCTGATGGTACACTGGTGGTACTATTGCAGAATGACAGGTGTGTCAGGAAGCTGTGTATGTTTTTGTCTCAGGAGTCTGAGTGGTACAACTATGGACACATGATGGACATACAGCGATACAGGATGGCAAGGCAGCACAGAAGAGATACGATGTCAACAAGGTATGCCAGTATATGTGCATGGCTCCCTAGGTGACTATGTGTAGAATTGTGTCAAGGACATTGGGGACAGTCAGCGTCATCATGCTTTCATACCCTGTGACACACACACTACTACCCTTGATAAATGTCACCTGGGTAGTCTGCACGTACAACTGTAGATGGTGGCGGACATCAATTATGCATATGTAGAGAAGGACACACACATGTTGGATGCTGCAAGAATAGAATCCCTACCTATCTAGTATTATACACTATAGCTCGCAGTACTTATCACATGTGCAACACTGTTTATCTGATAATACACTGTCAGTCAGTGCTCTTAAGGTGGATGACATCAACAGGCCTTGTAAAGGAGGTTTTTAGAGGCCAGCAACCAGTGACAGGGCTATAAAATGCATACCATTGCATGGTGACAGGCCATATGGGCATGTCCATAGTGTTATGAGGGCGTATTTTGACACACACACACACACACACACACACACACACACACACACACACACACACACACAGTTGGAGGATGTGGGATTACAACTCCTACCTATCTAGCATTACACACTACAGCTCACAATACCTATTGCATGTGCCACAGGGTATGTCTGTTGTATATATTGCTGCAGGCTCAGTACTTGTGGAGTATGTGAAGTGGCCTTGTGTTAGACAGCATGTGTGGCCTGCAGAGTTATGCTGCTTGGTACTGATAGTTTATGTAGGGGTGGGATACCTGGTATTATCCCTACTATGAGTGTACAGTTACCAGTCTAGCCATATGTGGCTGTGGTCAGGGATAATATGGCCTGTCCAAGGACTCTGTTGAACCAATCGTACATTACACCACCTGCGTATCTATGTCTGCCTGCAGGGTGACAGCCCGCAGGCTCAGGGATCTGTGGGTGAGTGGATTATGTGCTATTGCAGCCTTGGTCTAGTGTCATCGGATAGCTGTTGTGATGTTTATGTGCAGATAACCCCAGCATTCAGGGGTATGTGGGAATATTCATACATCCCTCCTCATATCTATACTAATGGTGTATAACAGGGTTGTCTCCTTAGATGTAGTTGTGTGTGTCATTAATGTAAATGTGTTCTGTAGAAGTATGTGTGGAATCTACGTATCATTGTATTTTATATAGCTATATATACATCTTGTTATCACAACTGAAGTAAAGTAATACTGATAGATATTTGAATTTCAGACTCCATGCCCAGCAGGTAAGTCATACAAATGCAGGCCCTGTTATTCTATCCACATTCTATGCTTGTAGGAGCAAGTATGTAAAATATGTCCCACGTTGCGGTCCTTGGTCCCACTTTCATTCACTGTGTTTTAACAAATTTCCTGCTGTTCACAGGTTCATACTAGGCTATCTGCCCTAGGGCATTTATAAGCCTAGCCAGAGTGTGTTTGGCTTTTGCCACCCATTTTAAATTAATTTTGCTATGCCCTTTTTCGAGGTTAGTATACTGTGCCTCTGTCTAACAGTGACACAGAAATGATACCTGGGGTAAACCTACAATCTCCCATCCACTCATCAAGATTCCTCTTGAAGAGAGTCAACGAGGGACTCTGCCTAACCTGAACTGGGATTTTATTCCAGAGTGAAGGGAGCCTCTGGGTTATGAATCTGTCCCTCCAGCATGTCCTATTTATTTCAGTGCTGAGGTTCAAGTCTCTCGAGCACGTAGCTCGATGGGATTTGGATTTCCTGAGATGCATGTCCATTAATTCTGGGTTGGACATGGCTTTATATGTCAGGCACAGGTCGCTTCTGAGCAGGTGGTATGCCACTGAGTAGAGCTGGGGTTTCTTTAACCGGGCAGCATATGGCATCTGTTTGAGCCCTTTGATCCTCTTGGTGAGGTACTTTTGGGGTCTTTCCAGTTGCTGCAGGTGTCTGGTAAGGTAAATCCCAAAAGGGGCATTGTACTCAATTATGGGTCTGATGAGGGATGAGTAAAGAGGCACGATGACCTCCCCTGATCTAGATGTGAATCCCTTCCTGATTAGGTGGGCTATATAAAATGTTTTTCTAACCACTTTGGCCACGTGGTTGTCAAATGAGAGATTGCTATCAACTTGGGTCCCCAGGTCCCTAATTACTTCTTCTGTACTTAATGGATTACCACCTATGTGGTAATTTGTGGGCACTTTGTTTTTGTCAAAGGGGATGACTATACACTTTTTGGCGTTTAGCTTGAGGCCATGGCTTTGGCACCAGTTGTCTGTTTCTATGAGGCCCTTTTGGAGGATGCTTGTGTCGGCTGGACAGTCGATTATGGCACCCAGTTTGCAGTCATCTGCGAACTTGGTCAGCCACATTCCTTCCTTGTTGGCCTGTACCTCCGAGAAATATATACCGAACAAGAGAGGTCCCAGGACTGAGCCTTGTGGGACGCCACTTGTAACTGGTTTGGAGTCTGACATGGCTCCAGCAATTCTAACCATGTGGGTTCTGTCCTTGAGCCAGTTTGCAACCCATCTAGTGAGATAGGGGTTTATATTTAAGCTGGTGAGCTTATCTATAATGCCCAAGTGGGGTATTGTATCGAAGGCTTTTGCGAGGTCCAGGTAGGCTATGTGGACCACCTTCCCCTTGTCAATGGCCTTGGTGACTGTTTCAAAGAAATCAACCAGGTTTAAGAGGCAGGGTCTGCCCTTAACAAAGCCGAACTGGGTAGGATCCAGTGTCTGTAGGTCCCCAATATCTTTATTTATGAGGTCCATGATGATCCTTTCCATAGCTTTGCAGACCAAGCTAGTCAGGCTTATGGGGTGATAGTTTCCAGGATCTGTTGAGGCACCACCTTTGTGCAGAGGGACCAATGTTGCTGTACGCCACTCTTTGGGTACATATCCTGTAGTAAGGCTGAGACTGAACAGTAGTTTTATGTTTGGGTTTAGCTCTTCTTGGAGTCCATGTAGGATGCAGCCCGGGACACTGTCTGGTCCCATTGATGCTGTGTTTTTTGCTTTGGAGAGGGCTGCTCTTACCTGAGCATCTGAGATGTCAGGGGGCAGCACTCTGCTGGGATAGATATTTGCCCTTTTGGTGGGGAGGGGGGGAGAAGTTTGCGCTGAACCTGTCAGCTAGGATGTTGGCAATGTCTGTGGGTTTGGTGTATTTTTTGTCATTTTGGACTAATTCTGAGCATATCTGGGAATTCCCACCCAGGTTCCTAACATTTATTTATTTTTTATTTATTTTTATTTATTTATTTTTTATTTTACATTTGTTGACCGGGCTAGTCTAGCTGGACATATATCCGTTTTCAGTAGAGGCCCGGGGAGAAAAGCTCCAATTACATGAAGTAAGAAAACATTTACAGCAAAAAACAAAGCAAACTACAAAAAATACAATGGTAGGCTTGTGTCAGAATTTAACAAAAAAAAAAAAACAACTAGCAAACACAAGGCAAGTTAACCAAAAACAGCTGGTTAACAATACAAATTTCAGGAATGCAGCATACTAAAGTTAGAATAATAAAAACTTATAAGAAAATCACAAGATGGTCAAACATGCAGAAGGAAAATAAAACAAATTGTTTAAAAAGTAATATAAAAGAAGTAGCTGGCATCAATTAGTTATATTATTTAGAGGGACAGTTAGGGGATAGTGAGGGAAGGTAGGAGTAAGGGAGAAGTAATTTCAGTCGGGTTTAGTACAAGGACATAGCCACTGAGTTTTAAGATATTCTTTGATGTGTTTTTTGAATAGGGGTGTGGAGTCTAGGTTAGTTATTTCTTGAGGGAGTTGATTCCAGATTTTCCCAACAGAGTTTGCAAATAATGAGTCACCAGCTTTATTGTATGATTTAGTAGAGGCTACTAGAAGTTTATTAGCAGAGCGTAGAGTAGCTAGGTTCTTATAAGGTGAGATAAGTTTTGTAAGGCTTGGGGTAGCTTCTGGGTAGTGAAGAGACTTATGAACGATAAGTAGTTGCTGATAGAGTAAGTGGTTATTTAGTTCTAACCAATCAAGTTGCATGAGGTTGAGACAATGGTGAGTTCTAAAGGGAGTAGCAGAAATGAATCTAGATATACTATTATAACAGGTAGAGAGTTTGGTCAAGTTATTCTTTGATAAGTTAGTATATATAGCAGTGGCATAGAAAAGGGTAGAGATCAGGTGGGTCTGGGCAATGGTCTTTCTAGCTGCTGGGGTAAGAAAGGGTTTAATTCTGTAGAGAGTACCTATTTTTTGTTAACTGATTTAATGGTGGTGTTAATATGGTCATCAAAATTAAGACGGTTATCAATAGTTACACCTAGTAGGCGAGTGGTCATGTCTGGGTTAATACAGGTAGCATTATTAGAGGAGATGGTAAAGAAAGGTGTGGAAGATTTGTGAGTCGGAGTGAAGAGAAGAAGTTTTGTTTTTTTGGCATTAAGAAGAAGGGAGTGTTCCATAAACCATTTTTCTACATCGTGGAAGACTGTTTGGGTGAGGGACTGGAGGGAGGACACATTATTAGCAGAACAGATTAAAGTTGAGTCATCAGCATACTGAATGCAGATGGCTTGGGGTATATTCACGTGTAGGTCATTTATAAATAAAGAAAAAAGAAGGGGACCTACAATAGAGCCTTGAGGGACTAAACTAAGTACTAGTTTAAGAACTAAAGAAAGCCTTGTGATTATCATTAGTGTCCTGTGCAATTGTTTTCTCGAAGCTGGTCTTAGACGATTTTATGAGTGCCCGTAGTTTTTTGCTAATACTGATCAGAGATGCCTTCCCTTTTTGGGATTTTGCTCTATCATGTAGTAGCTTCCTCCTTCTATTGTATAGTTTGTTTATGGCTGGGGCCCACCAGACAGGACGTCTGCCTTTGGGGGATTGTGTCTTGGTTTTATTTGGGATTGCATGATCCATGCATTCCTGAAGGTGTTCATAGAATGCGTTTATAAAGGATTCTGCGGTCTGGGCCATATTTTCTACAGGCCCAGGGGCTTTGAAGGATTCCACCTCATTTTTGAGGAGTTGGAAATTTGCTTTAGAGAAGTTTTTCACTGTGGTTTTCTGGGCAGGGGATGGGGTCAGGATGTGAATATCCAGTGAGATTAGTTTATGGTCTGAGCTTACCAGTGAGGGATACACTTCTGGTCTGGAGCATAGAGTCCCCATGTTGGTGATGATCAGGTCCAGTATGTTTTCCCCTCTTGTGGGAGTGGTAACAAGTTGTTCCATAGCATTTGAGTTTATAAATTCTAGGAACCTTTGGGCTAGGGCATTGGAACTAGAGTAATGCTCCCAGTCTATGTTTGGGTAGTTGAAGTCGCCCAATACAATGGTGTTTGGAGAGACCTTCATATTTTCCAGTGTTCTCAGGAAAGCCGAGTGGGGTTCCTGGGTTTGGGAGGGTGGTCTGTAGCAGGCTATAAACTGGAAGGCAGTTTTACCCACTGTTAGTTGCACATGTATAGTCTCTGATGCTTCATGCTGTGCCACCAACCTGGAGGTGTGGGTATCTTTGCCGAATATTGATACTCCCTCTCTTTTTGTGGTTCGGTCCAAGTTTTGTGGTCGAAAAGCATGGCATGAGGTATAACCTGGTAGTGCTGGGGTGCGCTCGGGAGCCTTGAACCAGGTTTCTGTTACTGCACAGATATCGATGTTCTCCATGCTAAGGAGAGTTTCGGGTGTGTGCATCTTTGAGGTTTAGACTTCTGGCATTGAGTAGCATTACTATTAGTTTCTTATCCCTTGTGATACCTATGGAGGTGGGTTTGTCTTTTGAGCCTTGCCTAAAAAAGGCACTATGGGGGTAGCAAGACCCTTTGCCAATATCCAAAAGCCCAGGGGTGACATGTGCAAGCCGTCCCTAGCGAAACATTGTGGCTTGTCGAGCATGTCATTCCAGGCTGACAGGCATTGGATCCCCTTTGAATGACACCAGTACTTAAGCCATTTGTTGAAATTTCACAAAAAAAGGACCCCAAAATAGGAATCCACTAAACAAACAATAAAATGACCAAATTGATCATCTTGTCTTCATATTGTGGCATCATTCTTGGTGAGGGTAAGATGCTACTCAAGGTCAGGGTCATACCGGCCTGGGCCACATGCTCAGAGAGCTCCTCTATGTCTCTTTTCATGTAGTCCAGGGAGGTACGTCTCAGGTCATTCACACCAGCATGGACAGTGACTGAGTCATATTTGTACTTGCCTTGGAGTGACCTGAGTGCTTGTGTTATGTGGCGGATCCTAGCGCCCGACAGGCAGCTCACCGTGACCTTCTACTTGTTCAGTCAAAAACAAAAGAAAGAGTCAGCAAACAGTGACTGGAGAAATAAAAATATTATATTAAATAAGCATAATCACAGCAAAATACAGACCGGTTTCGGCTGGCAAAGCACAGCCTTCCTCAGTGTACAAAAAAATCACAAAATACACAGCTGTTTTTAACTAATATGCTAGCAGTCTATTGGTCAAAAATTAAAGGTGTTCATTAAGCCCCGGGGGGAATAACCCTCCCAGTCTTATGATCCATTTCTTTTCCTTAACATTTAATATAGAATGCCATCCCGTTTTATTGGCACGATTCCCATGTATTGTATCAATGATAATAAACATGAACTTGGCTGTGGGATGAACTAGTTGGTGCTTGTAAAGAGCATTATGTATTCTTTTTTGTTTGATGTTGCTGATGTGTTCAGAAATGCATATTTTTAAGGGTCGTGATGTCTGTCCCACATAAAAAGAGCCACAACTGCAAGTGGCCAAATAAATAATCCAATCACTTGAACAATTTGAAAAAAAGTTCAAGTCAAATACCCTGGGACAATTGCGGCTAGAAAATTGTTTAGATTTGTGAATGTATTGGCAATTAGTGCAATGACCACAGGGAAAACAACCATATAACGGTTCACCAGATATTGTTTGTAATAATTCATTGGTCCCGGTATCTCTGTGTTTGTAATGATTACAAAAAGAATTTAGGATTTTTCCTTTCCTATAAGAGAACAAACAACTGTCCGGAATAATGTTGGTAATATCAGAGTCACATTGAAGTATGTTCCAATGTCTACGTACACTTTGGATAAGATGGTTAGAATTCCTAGCATACGTAGTGGTGAACCTGATAGGTTGTGATGGTCTGATGGTGTGCGCCCTATATGTAACGAGGTCTGATCTCTCCATGGAACTAACCTGGTGACTGGCCACTGAAATAGCACAAAGTTTAAATCTGTTGGTCAAATCTGTTTTGTGCTTATAAAAAGTGATACCATCTGAACAAATATGTTTAGCACGTATAAATTGGGACTTTGGAATGTTCCGTGCTATGTGAGGTGGATGGTAACTTGAAGCATGTAAAATGGAATTATATTGAGGGAATTACCTATATACTTCTGTACATAATGTATGATCAGATGATCTCTTGATTAGAACATCCAAAAATGTAATAGTGTTCATATCAAAATTTGCAGTAAAATGCAATCCCCATACATTGTTGTTCAAATAGGTAACAAATTCCAATAATGAGCAATCATCACCCTTCCAAACTAGCCAAACGTCATACAGGTAACGTCTCCATATGTCAATCTGAGCTAGAAAAATGTTTCTGTCCTTATCATATAGAATGCATTTCTCAACATAGGCCATAAAGAGGTCAGCATATATGGGGGCAAAGGAGGCCCCCATAGCAGTCCCTTTAGTTTGCCAGAAACATTGCTCTTTGTAATAGAAAACATTACTGGTGAGAATGTATTGTGCTAGACCAACCAAGAAGGCATTAAAGTCCAAACTATATAAGTTGGAAACTTCCAGCCAATAAGCTAATGCATCTAACCCAGCTTGGTGCGGAATGTTTGTATATAAGGCACTCACATCCAATGTACATAAGAGCCAATCAGGCTCTAATTGTGTGTCAGAAATAAATCTGCAGAAAATTTGTGGTGCCCTGTAAGCGTGATCGTATAAAAGGTAACAAAGGTTTGAGATGGTTAGTCAAAAATAATGAAAGAGGCTCCGTAATGTATCCCCTACCAGATACAATCGGTCTGCCTGGTGGATGTAAAAGATCCTTGTGAATCTTTGGTAAAAGGTAAATGTACTGAGTAACCGGATCTTTAACCAGAAGCTGATGCATAATATCACTGGTTATGATAGCACCCTCCTTGGCTTGTGTAAGAAACCCTTCAATTTGTTTGGTAAACATGGAGGTTGGATCCACAGACATTTGAGAGTAATATCTTTCATCCAGAAGTTGTCGCTTAGCCTCATTATCATAATCAACCCAATTAAGAATGACCACAGCACCACCTTTGTCTGCTGAAATAATGACAATGTCTTTGTTGTTTTTAAGTTCCAGAATAGCTTGTTTTTCCATAAAGGATAGATTATTATGTTTTAATGGAATATCTGAACCAAAAAAATGTAGATCCTTGAGAACGCTATTCTGGAACTGATGAACCATCGGGTGCATTGGTGGGGAAAAGTTAGATTTATGATATATAAACTTATCATGATCAAAAGTGGAATCTGATTCACCAAAAAACAATTTTAGGTTCAAAAGTCGACAAAAACTAAAGACATCCTGTGCCAATAACTCTTCAGAAACAGTGAAACCAGGTATGAATGTTAACCCTTTATTTAACATTTTAATCTGTGTGGGAGACAATTCAAATTCCGACAAATTTAGAACATTATGATATGATGTGTTATTCATTTCGCCAAAGCCATGTCCAGTAATCCCTGAATGTTCTCCACCTCTATGGTGTTTGCGCCCACCCCGCTTATATTTATATATGGGACAGACATCACGACCCTTAAAAATACGCATTTCTGAACACATCAGCAACATCAACCAAATAGAATACATAATGCTCTTTACAAGCACCAACTAGTTCATCCCACAGCCAAGTTCATGTTTATTATCATTGATACAATACATGGGAATCGTGCCAATAAAACAGGATGGCATTCTATATTAAATGTTAAGGAAAAGAAATGGATCATAAGACTGGGAGGGTTATTCCCCCCCGGGGCTTAATGAACACCTTTAATTTTTGACCAATAGACTGCTAGCATATTAGTTAAAAACAGCTGTGTATTTTGTGATTTTTTTTGTACACTGAGGAAGGCTGTGCTTTGCCAGCCAAAACCGGTCTGTATTTTGCTGTGATTATGCTTATTTAATATAATATTTTTATTTCTCCAGTCACTGTTTGCTGGCTCTTTCTTTTGTTTTTGACTGATATTGTTTCCTTGAGCCGTGCAATTGCCTACGCGCAGGAGGTTCGTTGATTGTGTTGCACTTCCTCTCCACATCCTGCTGGGGCCGGTGACTCTGAGATTGCTGCATGGATTCCAGTGCAGCTTGCTATTTTCTCAAGCTTTCGCTTTGAATTTGTTAATATTTTTATGCTCACAGTCGTTGTTGGGTTTGGAACATGATCCGTTTTATATCTGCCATCCTTGTTTGGGTTTAGGAACCTTTACAGCGCTCCTTCATTGACTTTTATGTTTCAGTGGATTTACAACGCTTGCAGGCCGGTTTTGATGACCATGATTCCATTTTCATGAACAGCAGTTTGTGGATTAAACTATCCTGTATTGGCAGGTTTGATTTTCAATTTATCTGAACCCTGATATTCTTTTTGTGACTGGTTCGCATTTATGTAACAACTTTTGCTATGGCTTTGTCGCCATTACATTTATATTTTTATATGCGAAGCCATTCATAGGGTCGGATGTCTACATACTTTTGGCTGGAATATAAGGCTCTGCACGTTAGCCGTTTTTGTTTTACAGCATCCTAAACCTTTTCTTTCCTTCGAGTTGGATGCTTGCAATTTACTCGGGCACAACTATTTATTCGTTTATACGGACTGGTCGTGGTTGGCTTTATGTGTACTCTCTTCTATATGCGGGCACAATCATTGTATGTGCTTGGTTACCACATTTGCAGAAAATTTCTTGGACGATAACATCCATCTTTGGTCGATTTTTTGTATTGGATCTACATGGGATTTACCTATTGGACCATTTAACAGAGACTACTTCTGCATATGGATTGTTATTGTTCGGAGCATTGAATTGACATTTATATGTGCTCACATATCCTTTATTGATTTAATTGCCAGTTTGTCACTTATGACTCTAGTCAGGAACTATTTCTTTTATAATATTGATCAACATACATTTTGGTCTTTTGGATTCACATGCATATTTTCTAATTTTGGATGCTTTCAGTCCTTTTATTGTTAACATAATTTGAAACGACCTACATACATATTGTTCTTGTATACAGTTCTGATTAACATCTTATTCTAGATATATGGTCTACATTTTATGTTTGCATACATGTCTTTTCAACAAATATTGTGCTCTTTCACTCTTGTTATCTAATTGGTAACGGTGTTCCTGTTCTATTGCAGTTTGTGATTACTGTTATCCATAGACCATATTTAATATACTCATTCTGACTAGCTGTTGTATATTTCATGCCAGTATATTATCTATCCACATCTTTATGGTTTATTGTGCCTAAGTATATTTGGCTTATGAGTCCATACACTGGCTTTTGAGAGCATCACATTTGTATTTACTTTTGCACATTCAGATGTCTTTTTTGCCTCCAAGTTCATCCAACCTTTATGTATACAATTATTCCTTCAGTTTATTAGCCAATGGGTACCAAATAAAAACAGCATATCAGCTGTTTTAGGTTAAAATATTTTTTCTTTAGATATCAGGTTGGGTCTGGTGGGTTGCTTACTCATTTCCCTTTATACTGTAACATATTATCCATCCATATTTTTATGGTTTATTGTGCCTAAGTATATTTGGCTTATGAGTCCATACACTGGCTTTTGAGAGTATCACATTTGTACCTACTATTGTACATTCAGATGCCCTTTTTTTGCCTCCTAGTTCATTCAACTTTTATGTACATAGTTATTCCTTCAGTTTATTAGCCAATGGACACTAAATAATAACAGCATATCAGCTGTTCAAGGTTCCAAAAATTTTTTTCTTAATTATTTAGATATTAGGTTGGGTTTGGTGGGTTGCTTACTCATTTCCCTTTATACTGCAGCCTCCATTTTGTTCCCTATCAATAACAATTGATATTATCATATCATAATATTTTGACAATTTTTGTTGTCATTAACAATTTCTCTGTTTGGTTCAGCATCAATTGCTTATGTTATGTCTATCAACATTAAACACTTTGGACTTATTTAGCCCTTTTGTCAACATAATCATTGCTGGTCAGTAGCTGTTTGGATTGTTCCTCTCGATATTCCTCACATTATGTATCAATATTTTGGTAAATATTACATTTTTTAGATTCCTGAAATTATAAGTTTTAGGTTCTTGGACGCGGCTTTGGAAACATATATTGGATTGCTGTTATTGTCCAGCTACCTATTTGAATTTATATATTTTTGGATTGACGTAGTTGTGGTGTTTGTGACTATTATTGTCAGCCTTTCTGATTTTTGGTACTTTTTAGGGATACTGATTACCCTTTTTTGTTGCTCCGAGATGGACCTTTCCAGTTTTATTCGTGGTTTGGCTGCTGATAGAGAGGACCTTGGGGCCTTTGGACACGGTCCTTCCAATAAGTCAGCACTGATGAGCTTGATACGATTCGTCAGAAATCCAATTGCAGCATGCTTTTTGATGATTTAAACAAACATTTAAGATCATTATGATCCAATATCTGGCACAGTAAACTATTCAAAGCTTATCAGACTGCAGGAATCACTCCAAGGGGTTTGCGTATATGCATTCTTCCCCATGTGGCGAATGCCGATGAGGAACTGAACCAGCGATGGTTAAAGATCCAACAAGAAGCTACTATGGCTTTTGTTGTTGAATTATATAATTTTCATAATCGGGCCATTGACAAGGAGTTGGAGCAGATCAATGTTATAGTTGGCAAACTTAACGCTTATGAGCAGGAACCACTTTTTAAGAAATTATTGAATAATGTGGCCTCAGACTTACGTAAGCTTGATGCTGAACTTAAATCCAGAAAAATTAAAAAAATTGCTAGGGATCAGGAGGACTACAAAAGGGGCACTCCATTTTTTTCCAACACTAAACATGTTAGGTTTACTACTTCTTACAAACCTACAAACAAGAGGAAACGACCCAGATTGATCCTTAGGAGGCATAACACTGACATGGCCTCCTCTTTTGAGGATACTTCCTCGTGCACTGATAATGAACCCCCAGCAGTCTCAGGGTCACCATCCCCAAAAAGGACTCCAGGGTCTATCCCTTTAGGCCTAAATATAAGCGGGGTGGGCGCAAACACCATAGAGGTGGAGAACATTCAGGGATTACTGGACATGGCTTTGGCGAAATGAATAACACATCATATCATAATGTTCTAAATTTGTCGGAATTTGAATTGTCTCCCACACAGATTAAAATGTTAAATAAAGGGTTAACATTCATACCTGGTTTCACTGTTTCTGAAGAGTTATTGGCACAGGATGTCTTTAGTTTTTGTCGACTTTTGAACCTAAAATAGTTTTTTGGTGAATCAGATTCCACTTTTGATCATGATAAGTTTATATATCATAAATCTAACTTTTCCCCACCAATGCACCCGATGGTTCATCAGTTCCAGAATAGCGTTCTCAAGGATCTACATTTTTTTGGTTCAGATATTCCATTAAAACATAATAATCTATCCTTTATGGAAAAACAAGCTATTCTGGAACTTAAAAACAACAAAGACATTGTCATTATTTCAGCAGACAAAGGTGGTGCTGTGGTCATTCTTAATTGGGTTGATTATGATAATGAGGCTAAGCGACAACTTCTGGATGAAAGATATTACTCTCAAATGTCTGTGGATCCAACCTCCATGTTTACCAAACAAATTGAAGGGTTTCTTACACAAGCCAAGGAGGGTGCTATCATAACCAGTGATATTATGCATCAGCTTCTTGTTAAAGATCTGGTTACTCAGTACATTTACTTTTTACCAAAGATTCACAAGGATCTTTTACATCCACCAGGCAGACCGATTGTATCTGGTAGGGGATACATTACAGAGCCTCTTTCATTATTTTTGACTAACCATCTCAAACCTTTGTTACCTTTTATACGATCACGCTTACAGGACACCACAAATTTTCTGCAGATTATTTCTGACACACAATTAGAGCCTGATTGGCTCTTATGTACATTGGATGTGAGTGCCTTATATACAAACATTCCGCACCAAGCTGGGTTAGATGCATTAGCTTATTGGCTGGAAGTTTCCAACTTATATAGTTTGAACTTTAATGCCTTCTTGGTTGGTCTAACACAATACGTTCTCACCAGTAATGTTTTCTATTACAAAGAGCAATGTTTCTGGCAAACTAAAGGGACTGCTATGGGGGCCTCCTTTGCCCCCATATACGCTGACCTCTTTATGGCCTATGTTGAGAAATGCATTCTATATGATAAGGACAGAAACATTTTTCTAGCTCAGATTGACATATGGAGACGTTACCTGTATGACGTTTGGCTAGTTTGGAAGGGTGATAATTGCTCATTATTGGAATTTGTTACCTATTTGAACAACAATGTATGGGGATTGCATTTTACTGCAAATTTTGATATGAACACTATTACATTTTTGGATGTTCTAATCAAGAGATCATCTGATCATACATTATGTACAGAAGTATATAGGAAATTCCCCCAATATAATTCCATTTTACATGCCTCAAGTTACCATCCACCTCACATAGCATGGAACATTCCAAAGTCCCAATTTATACGTGCTAAACGTATTTGTTCAGATGGTATCACTTTTTGTAAGCACAAAACAGATTTGACCAACAGATTTAAACTTCGTGGTTACAAGACTGGTGACATTTCAGTGGCCAGTCACCAGGTTAGTTCCATGGAGAGATCAGACCTCCTTACATATAGGGCACACACCATCAGACCATCACAACCTGTCAGGTTCACCACTACGTATGCTAGGAATTCTAACCATCTTATCCAAAGTGTACGTAGACATTGGAACATACTTCAATGTGACTCTGATATTACCAACATTATTCCGGACAGTTGTTTGTTTTCTTATAGGAAAGGAAAAAACCTAAATTCTTTTTTTAATCATTACAAACACAGAGATACCGGGACCAATGAATTATTACAAACACTATCTGGTGAACCGTTATATGGTTGTTTTCCCTGTGGTCATTGCACTAATTGCCAATACATTCACAAATCTTAACAATTTTCTAGCCGCAATTGTCCCAGGGTATTTGACTTGAACTTTTTTTCAAATTGTTCAAGTGATTGGATTATTTATTTGGCCACTTGCAATTGTGGCTCTTTTTATGTGGGACAGACATCACGACCCTTAAAAATATGCATTTCTGAACACATCAGCAACATCAAACAAAAAAGAATACATAATGCTCTTTACAAGCACCAACTAGTTCATCCCACAGCCAAGTTCATGTTTATTATCATTGATACAATACATGGGAATCGTGCCAATAAAACGGGATGGCATTCTATATTAAATGTTAAGGAAAAGAAATGGATCATAAGACTGGGAGGGTTATTCCCCCCGGGGCTTAATGAACACCTTTAATTTTTGACCAATAGACTGCTAGCATATTAGTTAAAAACAGCTGTGTATTTTGTGATTTTTTTTGTACACTGAGGAAGGCTGTGCTTTGCCAGCCGAAACCGGTCTGTATTTTGCTGTGATTATGCTTATTTAATATAATATTTTTATTTCTCCAGTCACTGTTTGCTGGCTCTTTCTTTTGTTTTTGACTGATTTTGTTTCCTTGAGCCGTGCAATTGCCTACGCGCAGGAGGTTCATTGATTGTGTTGCACTTCTACTTGTTCAGCCTGGTGAGCGGGATGTCAGTGTGCCTGACGATAGAGTAACCTATTACAAGTGTATCAGGTGTATTTAGCCTTAAGGGCTGTGACTGTTCGGCACACTGGCTTTGTGAGCTATGTGTTGCACATGTTTTGTTTTGGGGTAGCGGTTGCTTGGGTGTCTGCTTTGGAGGTCTCTGCTGCTTAGGCAGATTTTTATTTAGAGCCTCTGAGTATGTTTTTGTGTGTTTATGTGTTTGGTTTGCTGCGTGGTAGGTCTATGTGAGACTGGAATTGTAGTGAGTGTGGTTTCCTTCTCCTCCTGACTGGTTACGCCAGTACTGAGTTGAGAGAGCTTAGCCTCCAGTTTGGCTATATGGTTGCATCTCTCACATGTGTTGGAATTTGTTGGGAGGAGGAGAGGGTTGTCTGTGTACATGAGGCAGTTGTAACATTGCCTCAAAATTTCCATATTCACCAGCTGGACTGGAGAGGAGATTGACAACTGACCTTTGGACGTGCTAGAATAGTATTGGGAATTCCTTTATAATTGAAAAAAAGGGCCAATGGGGAACAAGGTACTCAAGGGGAGTTTGTGAGGGTGTCGTGCTTTTAATTTTTTAGTGCTGACTTATATAATTGCTTTAGTGAGCAAGTGCCAGGTAACTTAAATGCAATGTGTTACAGGTAACTTAAATGCAAAAACGACAAACAGTAACTTTCTTTCAAGTGAAACAAGGAAATAAGTACAGTAAGCAATGCAGATATCACTAGGGATCCACAGAAGCACTGAAAAGCTGTGTTTCGGGTGGAATTAGCATTTCAGGGAAATAAGCAAACAACAAGCATACAAACAAAGCTAGATTCAGCAGGCCTGAATCTAGTCTATGCTACAGCAAACAAGGTTTCCCATTTTCAGTAAGAAACAGTTCAAATATGCAGGCACTATAAGCCTTTAACCAGAAATTCCCAGCTCAGAAGGGCAGAGTCCAGCCTCTCCTCCCACAAGAGTGCAGACCACGAACCTTCTTAATGTAAAATAACTGGCCTGAAGCCCAAGTGCTTAAACCAGAACTAATACACTTTTAGAATAACAGACACTGAGCCCTCAATCAGCAGTTCCCAACTTAGAAGAATGTAAGCTACCTGTTAGGGGTTGAGAGGTATGATGTGACTGGTGTAACTAGTGAAACACCACACACAAGGTGACAGTCTGCATACCTCTCCCTGTACATGTTTTTGCAGAATGTCCAGCATTTCACCCCATATCTCTGCTGTGTTCCTCATACATTTGTGTTTTCCTGGTGCTATACTGTAACATCAGTCACTGACTTGTACTTACTGACATATTTAACTGATGGCTTGTACATCCTGCAGCTAATGTGAACTGTTGCAGCCTGCTGTTAAACTAGTCACCTGCTACGTTACTCAGAGCATGTATAATGTCTGATAGTAGCTCCCTTTGTGCCCCCAATTAACTCTGTCTTTGTTCATCTTTCTTGCAGTACCAGATTGAGGGGGTTCTGACAGTCTGTGGGACTACCAACATATGTGTACCTCACATGCAAAAGATGTTGGATGCTGCCAGATTTGAACCATCAACACCATCACACATGCTACTGTCCCTGGCCCACTGAGCCACACCAGCCGCCAAACAGAGAGGTTTCCTCCCTCACACTATCAACAAAATAAGAGAATTTTCTGGTCTGCTGGTATATCATTGCAGGCTTCCTGTTACAGCAGTTGTATGGCAACATTGATGTGTGTGGGGTGGGGGATGACCAGCCTATGCTCTGCTGGCATAGACAGTCATGTGACTGTCCTGTGACCCCACTGTTTGCATCTCTCTACACTACAGTCATGGAATTTCCAGCCATGTGGCCTAATGGCTAATATGGGGCACATACTAGTGATCAGAGTACCTTTTGTCCCAAGTGTCTGTTAGATCTGTACAAGTATCCCAGTATAGATCTCTGCAAGTAGCCCAGTAGCACACTATATATAGCCCACTATATTCCCTTGCAAACATGCAGCAGGTCCATACATAGGCTACCATATTATAATATCTGTTACAAGTGGTATACAGGACAGTGACTTACCTTGTGAATGCAGCAGTTGACAGACCTATAGTTCAGGGCTGTCTCTCTCTGATGCAGGCAGACCACAGCCAATACATGGTGAGGTACAGGTTGTATGGCCTGGCTGGCATCATTTTTACTGATATGTATGCGAGTTGGAGTACGGTGTCAGTCCCTAGGTTGTCAGTGCATGTGCTATGCATTGTCTCTTGGCCAAGGCCTGGGCACGTCTACGTCTGCCTACAGGGACAGCCTCAGGGGGTTCCTCCTCCAAGTCCCCCTGTCATTGCAGCTGTGGTGACCTAGGCACTAATTGGGGGCTATGTATCCCTTTACTTTGCTGATCCTGCTGCAGGTGATTCCACAGGATCATATTATGTAGCATGGCACATACTGTGAACATCTGTGCACATATGGCTGGAGAGTACTGCAGGGCTCCACCAGACATATTGGGGACTGGAACTGTGACTTTAACAGCCCAAACACATGCTCTGTGATGTTCCTGGTTTGTGCGTGTGCCTCATTATGGTGTTCGGTGGGTGTGTGTGCATTTCTGATGAGTGTCATCATCCATGGTTCTGGTCCGTAGCCAGCATCCCCAAGTAAATGGCCGTGTGGGATACCCCCCCAACAAACATCTGGTACAGCTATGATGCATGACAGATATGGAAATGGTGATAACTGCCAGGGCTGCTAGCACATACACTCATGTTAATGCCCTGGGCATTGCAAACGACCTTTGAAGGAGTGGTACCCCTTGCAGTTGACCTAGATTCTACCCTCTTCACCAGGCGGCGCCTTGATGTGTACATGAATGCAATCTATGGCACCCAGTACCTCAGGTTAGTGCTACATCGTTGAAGAGTCTAATTACTGTTGGCCCTCTCCTCAGGGGTTTGGGGAACATAAAAGTGCTCTCTGGCATGTGTTAGCATGGCTTCCACGAACTGGTAGAGTGCCCTGGATGCTGATGCCTGTGAGACCCCCATCATGTCTCCAGTTGTTATTTGGAGAGTACCTTTAGCTAGTATCCTAAGGGCTACACATACCTTTGTTTCCACTGGGATGAATTCCCATCTGTTGGCTCTGAGTCTGAGTTGAGGGTGGCAGAGCTCAGTGAGTTGTTGTAGTATGTCCCTATCCACCCTGTAGCTCTCTACAATCTCCAGCTCATGTAGCTCCTGGTAGGTTACCCTGGGCCTGAACACTCTTCTACTTCTTAGTCTAGGCCTATGGTCAGCATCAGCACCAGCTGCATTGACCTAGCACAAGCATATGTAGCAGACCTGCAGCAGCCCCTAGCATTCTTTTTTTTTTTTTTGCAAACAATTTTTATTGATTTTAGATAAAACAGAATTATAAACATTCACATACATTTCACAGAAAAAAAAATGATAATTAGCCCCTAGTATTCTGTAGGTTAAAGTTCCCAAGTCTGTACTACAATGGTTCTGACTATGGGGAAAATCAGATTGTAGGGTGTATACATACTTTATAATGTTCTGCTGTAGGTGTACTCTGTGCAATTGACTAGCTATGATGCATTCCACCTGTCAAGTGCATCATTAAGGGTTTTAATGGCTCTAGTTTAAGTGTAACAGGGCTCATCAGTAATTAATACCTCGTTGGCTTTCTCAGCCATTTTTTTTGACAGCCTTCCTCTGCTGAGCAGTGCAGTGTACCTGCAAACCCCACACCACAGAGGTAAACATGTATTAGCAGTAAGCAGACACACCCCCATGGAAGGCACACTCAGCATGGTTGCATGCCGCTCAAACACGCTCAAACCCGGTGAAACATGCACCTCTATGGTAAACAAAGCTTAGCATTCACCAGACATACACAACTGCTGAGCAGAGCGTCTCACCATGCAAGTAGGTGCCACTGCACTCCAATGCGCTTAAAAGTTTGCAAACACACCCCCTTTTGATGTCACCTACCTCTTTTGTGAACACCATCACAGTTCTGTGCCTACATGGATGGGCTCTGTGGACACAGATACCCATTTCTGATAGTCAGTAATCCAAGCTTATTTGCATACAGATCCGTGCACAGTACCTGGTAACTACACAGATTCAGGCCCTGAATCGTTAGAACCACAGCAGTCCTACATTGTACATACCCCACGCAGGGTCCTGTAATGCATTACTCTTACATACTCACAAATTCTGTTTTTTACAATATTTTTTCCATGTTTGCGCACTGCGGAGTACAGCACAAACATTACCATGATATTAAAAATATATACATAGTTTACATTATTCTCCATGCTGTTTTGGGCACACAGTGCTTACTTTTACACATAACTGTGTCTTCTATACTATTTATGCCACTGTAACTCCATTTTTACAGCTCCTGGCATAATTTTATCATCCTGTACACTGAATTTTTCCATGTACATTATGGACACCAACACTGGGTCTGCATGACTGCCTGTCTGTTTGCTGGATCACTCTACC
This sequence comes from Protopterus annectens, assembly GCF_019279795.1. Lineage (NCBI taxonomy): Eukaryota > Metazoa > Chordata > Ceratodontiformes > Protopteridae > Protopterus > Protopterus annectens. Next base: position 23,377,625 of record NC_056735.1, on the reverse strand, counting down.
TGCCTCAGTTGCATGCATTTCACCTGCTTATAAGGTGATTTACATGCCACGGACACTTCTGTGTTTGCATGCTCATGCATGCCCCTCAGCTCCCTTTACTGGATCGCACACATCTGCTTACTTTCATGTAAGCTGTGTGCCACTATGCCTACATGGAAAATAAGTTTGTGTAGGCTTTATTACATTCCCACTCTGTGTCTTTCTTATCATAACACTCTATCTTATATACTCTTTACACTGATCTCAAAATTTAATTACCTCTCAAGTTTCACTGTCATATAACATAAGCCAGTTATGATAGGAGACCCAATCATAATTCTCTATTTTATATAACAGGATACTATAACTGAACATAGGAATATAAACATTCTGTCATGTAAGACCATTACATATTGTCTGGAACTGTGTGGAGTTTGTAGTAGAAATGTTTCTGGCTTCAGTATTGAGTCAAGTGCATTTTTTAATTATTTTGATTCCAGAATATGGGTTATTTCAGAAGTCAACATTTTTCCTTAAGAGATTCAAACTGAAAATCTAAAGTGGATAAACAGAATATCATTGCATAACATTACAGCTGATAGCTGAATTACAGGCAAGTCTGTACATTTGCAACTTTGCCCGTGTGTTCAGCTGTGACTTCACTGCCACTACAGCTACAGGGCCAGCAAAGTCATAGACACAACTCTAGTTTTCAGGTGTCTGTCATGATCCCACTTAGCATTAGTCATGAGCAAGCTCTCTTGGTATTTAAATTCATGCCATGGGGGAGATGCCCTACTCCCATTGTGTAAAAGAAGCAGTGTATGCAGGAAAAAATAGCCATTGAGTCGAAGATGCTCATTTTCATTTGCTCTGCTTTGCAATCAGTAGAAAAGCATTTGAGTGCACATTGGAAATCCCAGTTAGACAATTTCTGAAGGATGACATCATCTGAAGAAAGGATGGATGGAAAGTTCAGTCCCTCCTTAACCCCACACCACCAGAACCAGATGTCTTCCTTTCCTTTGCTTTATTTTAAAATCTACTTTATGGAAATCATTAACAGTAAAGGAGAGAAGACAGCACACAGCCTTTGTGGAGTCCATTGCTCAAAATGGGAATACAGAAACATCATTTTTGGTATGAATGTGTGGTAGAATACCAATTTTCATCTTCAAATAGTACTAACCACAACTAGCTTCTATATATCCTGCAGACTGCCGATCCATGTCCAGCATCTTGCAAAGTAATGATCTCCCCAAAGTTACAATGAGGAAGTGTACAAAACAAAAAGATAATCAGATATGCAAATCATAAATCACCTGCCTCCCATATTCTTTATGGAAAATCAATAAGTCTTAAATGCAAGACATAGACTGAATCAATTTAAACTTTATTAAAATATACCTAAAAAGAAAATAACTGCAGTACAAATTACTGAAAGCAAGAAACTGGTAAAAACCTGTCTGAATCACTCCACTGTTGCATCCCTGTCTCTGTCGGTCTGTCTTTCTCTCTCTCGTGTGTGTATCAGGATGACATTGATGTGTTCATCAACAAGTTCCATTTTGGAGGATTTTTCTGTTTTGTTTTTTTGCATTTTATGTTATCTAGAGTACGATTCATGGAGGGTAGATGAGAGATGTACAGAAGAAGTGACGTGATAGTTTTTCCTAAGTGTTTCCTGTGTTTTATCAACTCTCAGTTCACTGAAACTTCAACTGTAATTTTACTGTACTTATCAAGTAGGGGGCTTATTTCTGTGAAACTTCATAGATATATAATTATGGAGAAAAAAGCCTTCCCCACACACATGCTCTCAAATACTACTAACATGTAAACAAAAACCATGCCAACAGTGATTTTTAATACGAAAAGTTATGAGGGAGTTCAACATAGGAGAAGTTAAGCCTGATTACTCCATACTCAAACAGATGTAATGAAACCATTGTCCATTGTAGTTTCTGTTGTTGATATATGCCTTCCATGTTATGTAATTGGTGCAGTGTTTTAATAACTTTTTATATCTTGGATTCACTCCTTTCATTTGTATCCTTTGTTTTCGTGTTGTAGTATAAAATCCCAAGTCCAGTCACAGCAATGAGGACCATTGCAACACCTACTGCCAGTCGAATGATTCCAGTTGAGTCACGTATCTTGAAAGGATTCTCTAAGAGGAAAATACATAAATGCAAACATTGAATGTCATTTAAAATGTGGGTTAAAAGTTTTTAATAAAACAGTGCTAACACAAAATAGGTAAGAGTCTGTACATCTTAACTGTCCAGATTTTTGTGGAATGTCCAGATTTTTGCATTATATTGTTGGCCTGTTCCTCATAAAAACTGTAGCTTTCTGTAGAATCATTAAGCATTAAAGTCACTGAGTTTCAGACTTCAAATCCTTCAGAAAATGCATGCTAATGCAAACCATATTGTTCTAGACACTTGCAAATGCTATAAGAGCAATATTTAAAATGTATTCCTGAATTTGCATTTATGACTTTGTACAGATTTCTTGTACTTAGAGGTTAAGAGGCATGATTACACATCAAATGAAATATTTCACCCTTACAGACAGCTACAGAACTTTCCACTTATTTTTCTTCTAATGTTTCTCTGCTGTAATGATGACTTTACTTTTAAGACTCAACATGCAAGCTTCTGAACTTATGAGAATGGCTTTTGCATCCTGTCCCCACCTAATTCCTGTATTTCTGCTGGATGAGAGTCATCTAACCCATTCATTCCATACAGGGGATTACTATTGTTATGGAGGTTGATGCAGTGGTCCAAAGACCCCGTTTGCAATGTTGCAGACCTTAACTCTAGGTACAGATTTGTATTTCCTGCAGAGCTGATGTTTATTGAGTCTCAAACAACTTTACAGTAAATAAAACCTTCATCTCATGCTTTAGAAACTGAGAATGAGGTTCAAAACAGAGGATATCAATACGAGCAGTTATTGATTATATTCCTAATTTGATGCACAGAGATGGGAAGACTAAAGATGCCAAGTGTTTCAGTCTGCATTTTGAGAAACAGGTTTGGAAGGACAGACTTTTTTTTCTAATAGGTCATCTGATTGAACTACTTAAGTAATCGGACGATTGTTTGAATTTATTTTATGTCTCATAATGTCCATGGATGGTGATGGACAAACACTAGTACTGGTTTATTAGAAGGTAATTTGGTTTCTAGACATGAAGACTATATATATATATATATCTCATTAGGACTGTCTAGTTAAATTACTCTGTTTATTTTAGTTTTTATTTGGTTCCTTTTTATGAGTCATAGAAGCGCAAGGATTTGGTAATTGGGAAAATGAATTTTCCAACAAAATTATGAATATATGTATGCTGTTGTTGTTGGTCTTTCGGCTTTTCCCGGTTAGGGGTCGCCACAGCCATAGCAGAATTCCTATATGTTAATATTTTGCTTAAGTGCTTGAACGTGAAGGTATTCCTATGATACGTTATGGTATCAAATGAAAGCTTACATAATGCTGGAAACACTTCTCATTGACACATGCTAACTAACAATACTTTAAAGATATTTGCACTTGAGTAAAAATAAAATAAAATATGCAAATATGCATAACTGTCATACTTCTATAAATATCTCAAAACTGGAATTACACAAACAAAAGTGCTTTGCAGCTATGAAGATATCACTGTGAACAAATGTCTCACTAAGAGTAAGAATCGGTTATGGTTAGACAAATATTATGACGTTCTGTGACTTACTGAAAATGAGCTTTAAGTCTGGCTGACAAATGTGAAACAAATATTTCATATTTGTGCTTTCTTTGTAACTTTTATAGGTCTAAAAATACATACCTTTGTTTACAGATGGGTTTCAAAACTGCACTTGTAAATTAGTTCAGGTGAAAACTATACAGGTACAAGCTTTGCATGACTCAGTAGGTGTGAAATTCCAGTCCCGCTAGGCATGTAAGAGTTAATATGCTAGTGGTCTACCAAGCTGAATGCTTTTATAAGGTCAATAAATATAGCTCCTGTGAGCTGACCTTTGTACATCTTCATTAATATATCACCTGTTAACATCCTAAGAGCTGTTAATTTGTTTTGCCCAGACCAGAAACTATGCTGGTTTGTGGAGATGTCCATACAGTTTGTACGTATTCAAAAAAATGGTTGTATGTTAATACTTCCAGTATTTTACCCAGAGCTGAATGAAAAGAATTGAGAGTTTTGAGGATACATGTCTTTCTATATTATGATACATTATAGTTATTTTGTGAAGGTATAATAACCTCTCATTGGGTATGGTGCATTGCCATTTTTTTCTACTTGTCCAAGCTTATTTTCTAAGTTGTAACAGAGATTTCAGATATTTGGTCATTCATCTATTTTGAGTTGTCTTATGAAGCCAGAAAATCAAAGGGAAAATGTTTTAATGAGAAACAAGAGTGGAGGTAAGGATGTCAGAAGCTTGCTTTGGATCTTAACAATGTAGGACTTGACTCTAGTCTATGAGTGCTTTATAGAGTTTTTGTTGGATATTTTGAGCTTAAATGAAATTTCACTGGGTAAACTTTGATGCTATTAGTGTGGAAAGTAATGGTCCAGTGATCACTCCAGGGATGAATTTCTGATTTCCATGCACTGGTTCAGGTTACACTTGAATGGGGTTAGCAAAGAGCTCTGCTTCACATTGATGGGAAACATATTCCAGAGACTGGGAATTCTCTGATGTGTCCTATTTAAAGCACAAGCAAAACCTTGGATTTATTAGTTGTGATGCTATTCACTTTTGTGGATAGGCCAAAGGTCCATCAGTATGGGATCCAAGGATGCCTTGTATAGCAGCCATAAATTGCCTCTCAGCAGTCTATAGGAAAGAAATTACAGAGACAGGGCTTTGCTTCCATCTGCATAGGACATTGTGTTGTGTCCTGTATTCTTTTTGTGAGGAACCTCTGTGGACATTCCAATTGATGCATGTGCCTGGTCAGGAACATCCCAAAGAGAGCATTACACTCAATGATGGATCTGCTGAGGGATGAGTATAGTGGCAGGATGACTTCTCTGGCACTAGGTGCCATGCTCTTGCTTATAAGTTGAATGACATAGAATGATTTTCTTGTTACTTTAGACACATGTTGGTTGAAATCCAGGTTACTGTCTACATCAGACCTCAAATCCCTGACTACTGTGTCTACTTTTAGTGGTGTTTTATCAAAGTAGTAGTTTTCCAGGGTGGCTGACTTTACAAAAGGTACTATTATGCATTTATTGGCACTGAGTTTTAAGCTGTAGCTTTGGTACCAGACATTTGTCTGTGTTAGACCTTCCTGTAAAATGTTTGTATCTTGGGAGGTTTCTGTGATAGTTCCTAGCTTGCAGTTATCTGCAAACTTGGTAAGCCAGATGCCTATAACATTGGCCTTGACTTCCAAGAAATAGATGCCAAAGAGGAGCAGACCCAGTACAGAGCCCAGCAGACTCCATTGGAGACCTGTCTCTTTGTGGAGGTGATCTCTCCAGTCCTATCCTCCTGAGTCCCATATGTGAGCCCGCTGGCTATCCAGTGGGTTACATAGGGGTTTATGCCTAATTCCATGAGTTTGTTTTACAATGCCCAAGTGGAATATTGTAACAAATGCCTTAGCTAGATCAAGGTAGGTACTATACATCATTTTGCCATCAACCGCTGTCTCTGTGACATTCTCAAAGAAGTCCACCAGGTTTGAAACCAAACTGGGTCCAGTGTCTGAAGGTTTCCCAGGTTATTATTAATCATCTCCATGATAATTCTTTCCATGGCTTTGCATATGAAACTAGTCAGACTAATGGGTCTGTAGTTCCCGGGATCCAGTGATGGCCTAACTTTGTGCAGAGGGATGGCCGTCATTGTCCTCAATTCACAGGGCATGAAGCCTGTGGAGGGGTTTTGTTAGGTGGCATTTCCTAGTAGGATACTGGGGGTAAGAGTGGGGTAGAGTTGGAGCTGAATTTGTCAGCCAGAAGATTTGTTATGTTTCCTGGTTCTGTGAATGTGACTTTGTTCACCAACAATTTGTCCACTGTTGTGTGCTACCTTTGAGGTTTTTGACATAGATAAAGAATACCTAACATGGTCCTTGGCCTGGAATGCTGTCTATACCTCAACATGTGCTTTGCTGTACTTAATTAGTATTCTTAGTTGCCTGTTCAGTATGATGAGAGTGTTTTTTTATTATTATTTTTGGTGTTACATTTCCTAATTTTAGCTTTTTTGTTTTGTTGTACAACCCACTTAATTTTGGATTCTTTCAGGGTAGTTTGTTTTCTAAGTTAGTTTTAGCTTACATCTGATAGGCATAGCAGTCTCTATGCAGTCATTGATATGGTTGTACAGAGCTTTAGTAAACAATTCCCCACAGGCTGCTATGCTATCTGAATTTGGAGGAGCTGGAAACTTTGACAGGTTATCGCTTAATAACAAGTAGATTGCCTTGGAGTGGTTCTTAACTGTGACAGAGTTTACTCAGGTTACAGAACTGATTTATATTTTGGAGACTGTTTTGTGCTCTGACCTTACCAGAGATGCCACTTGGATGGCAACATTCTCCTATGTATGTGAGTATCAGATCCAATATATTTGTACCTCTGATAGTGTATGCACAATCTGGTCCAGAGTGACTGTGTTTACAATGTCTAGGAATCTCTACCTCTATCTCTGTGCCTACAAATTTGGGTTCATGTAGGATTTCTAGTTTATACAGGGATAATTAAAGTCTTCCATGAATATGGTATCTGGTTGAATGCTGAGTGTCTCCAATCGGTCTACATAAGAGCTATGAGCTTCATGGGACACAGAGAGTGACCTGTAGCTTGCTAAGATATGGCATAGGACTTTATCCTTGATAATATGGATGTGGAGGAACTCCCTGCTTGTTACTGATGTAGATCAAGACACCTCCACCTTTAGTTCCTGTGTGGTTGCTAGTGTACATTTGTGGATGGCCCAGAAGCCTTGCACTGCTGGTGTACTCTCTGTGGCTTTAAACCATGTCTCAGTAACTGTACAGACGTCTGCAATCTCCAGGGGGAGGAACCCTTGGAGGGGATGGAGATTCTTGTTTAAACTTTTGGCATTGAGCAGTAACACATTTAGATTTCCTTGGGCAGATTTTGCTTTGTTTGGAAATTTTGTCAAATTTGTCAATTCAGCATTGCCTCAAAAAGGCTTTACTGGGCAGGGCAATGTTTTAGCTAATATTTGAAAGCCTAGAGGGGGCAGGTGGAGACCATCTTTGTCAAAGCAATGTGGTTTGTTAACCATGTTCTCCTATGCTGACAAATATTGTATCCCCTGGAATGATACCAGATACTAAGTCAATTATTAAAGTCAATAATCATCTGTTCGTATTGTAGCATCATCCTTGGTGAAAGTAGAATGCTGCTCAATGCTAGACACATACCAGCATTTGACACATAGTCCAATAGCTCCATAATTTCTGTCTTCATATAGTCTACAGAGGTAACCCAGAGGGCCACTTACTAAGTGAAAGTTTTGCATTTACTAAGTGGATTGAAATACATTCACTTGTTAGTTTAATAATTTTAGATTGAAGTGTTGGGTTTCAGTTTCATATAGTACATGCATGGTACCAGAAGTGATAGAAATTTCCAAGTCAATTGGATTCTAAGGCTTTAATGAGTGGTGATTATTAAATGTCTCTAACAGGAGGAAGGATGTAAATTATAGTAAAGCAGGATGAACATTTTATGATACTGTGAAAGAAAGTGAAATGTTTGACTGTGAATATTATTCCTAAGGATGAGAAGTAGTAGGCTTGTTTGAGTTTGTGCTCAAATGGACTACAGGCATTTAATACTGAAGACATTGATTTGTTAATGTGATGAGAACAACGAACTTCATTTTTAGAAGTGACGCCTGATATGTGAGACTGTCAAGGAGATATTAATAAAGAGAGAATAGTAGTGAACAAGCAGGGAAGGATGAATTGGAACTGATTATGTAGTAATGACATATAGTATTTGTATTGGGAAAAGGGAGGTGCTTTCTAAAAAAATAAGTTACAATTTCTCTGTTGCTAAGATTAAAATCATCTGAAAGGGGATGCTATGGAGTTAAAAGTGACTGAAGGGAGTGACCAGCCTGTGGAAAATGATTTCTGACATTATACATCTCACTAATGGACAGCAGTGTATGTGATAGAGGAATATGGTCAGTGAAAGAGTGTATGCAGTCAAGCTGTTTAAGGAGACCATATTATGGAATGAATAAATTTAGGACAACTGGAGATGGCTGGGGCTGGAGGCAGGAAGTGACCAAAGTGGGAGGACACTGGCTTTACTTGGAGTCAGTAAGTGCCAGCAAATACACCAGGTGTCAGTGTAAAGAAAAGAAATGCAACAGTTCAAATCATTAGGCACATGGGAAAAAAGAGTGCTGCAGCCACACTTGATGATACCACGACAAATATACCCCCTAAGAGTGTGGCATAGCTTTCAGTGGAAAATGGGGAAAAGCAAGAGCATGATGAAGCAAAAACCTGGGATGTCAGTTTCTTTCAGAATGGCTGTGTTACTTCTTAAAGAAATTCGCAAAGACACTCTCTGCATCCCTGTTTTAAGGGAAGATCCACCCACAAACCATGATGTAGCATTCAAAGTGAATCCACTAAAAGGAAGTAGAAATATGTAGATATTCCATGAATTCAAAAACATGTAAATAATATTATAACAATGCCAACTAATATGTGTATAACTCAGTAGAAAAGAAAGGAGGCTGAAAATGGGGAAAGGGAACCTCCGAAATGTTTCAAAGGCTGAGCAACCAACAGTGGAAGAGTTAATATTCACTGAAGCAGGATGATGAATGTCATGGAGAATGACAAAGTCATGCCCCGGGATTCATGAAGCTTGCACCAGGTGCAGGCGTAGCGTAGGTGGAATAACGTCAAATATGGCCGTCGAGCGATTCAGGTACGATCCAATACCACGTGCACTACCAGCGTACGCCAGAACTGCGCAGCCCTCGGCATAGGTATGCTAATCACCCCATGTGCAGTGTTGCACCATGCAAATGAAGGCATATAGCGATCCATGAAGTGGTGCAGGTGAAGCGTAAGGCCACGGAAATGTAAACCAAAAAACACGGTTTACATTTTCCCAAACAGAACATCTGAGCTATGGAAGCGGACCAGACTCATGTATTACAAAGTTAACATATGCCAATGGCTAAATACACAGCCAATGGCATAAGAAAGGATGCACAACACCTAAAAAACAACTTTAATGTTTTGTCCATAGTAATGCAAAGTACAACCGCAGGGCATGTGTGCGCAAACTGGAACATAAAGAAAATATATAAAAATGTCATAAAATCGCAATGTAATACAAATCAGGTGTACACTATAATACACAATGGTAGGCATGGAACACCACAACCAAGGTGCAAGGGTTGCTAAGGGCCTGCGACAGTGTTTGGTGCGGTAACTATGAATTAGTAGTCAATGCCATGCAAATGAGGCAGATAATACTGAATCACAAATGTCCTGCCGGATGAAGGTTGAACCATACGGCGCAGCGCTATAACACCGAGGAGTGGCTCAGAGGAGATACATGACATCAGCAGAGGGATGTGCCACCGTAGCAGTAAGCACATTGGAGCAATGCAAATCTGCCCTGTCCGTTGCTAAGCAAAGCTGCAGGTCAGGGGTGGGGAGGAAGGTATAGAACCGTTTAGTTGAGAGCACACATGGGCCCAAAAGGGCATGTGTACGGGGATGAAAACGTGCCCGAAACCCAGTAAGCGGATGCACACGGCACGAACAATAGCACAAACAGGAAGGTTAGGGGAAGAAAAGAAGGAATTGCCGAAATAGGGTAATTGGCATACTAATGAGCAATCAACAGCAATCAACTCACGGAGGCCAATCGATGGCAGCTGTCAAGTCTGCTCGCAGAAACCTGCAAAACAGGATAGGGGAGGCATTGGAATGCAAAGAAAGGAGGGGAGGCATTGGATTGCAAAGATAGGAGATCTGTCATAGCAGAGCAAAGCAAACCGAAAGTAGACCGGCAATAGCACACATTACGGAAGATACGCCAGGTCTAGGAAAGTACAAATTAAAGCAGGCTGCCGTATGCATGCCAGAAAATGGTAGGTGGAACATGCAGAAATGTAAAGGGAAGGTCAAGAAGTAATCCACGGCAGCCAAATGTAATTCAACACCAAAAGCACCACAATAGTATTTCCGGTAGGAAAACACATAAGATATCCTGTAGCTATGATTGTACATAGACACCCTATGACATCATCGGTGTTCACAGCATAATAGTATAAAGTGTGAAAGGTCCTGTGAATTCCCAAACACTGCACCATAGGTGTAAATACACGGGGAACTTTTAAAATGTACATGTTGGGAGCTGCCAGAGTTGTGATTCATCAGCATGTGTTAGAAACTGACGGTGTTGTGGAGGATGATGCCGGCAACCACCGCAGGCCCCGGAGGAGGAGAAGAGTGTTCAGACCAAGGGTAACCTACCAGGGGCTACATGATCTGGAGAGAGTAGAGCGTTACAGGGTGGACAGGGACATCTTACAGCAAATAGTGGAGCTGTGCTGGCCACGCCTGAGAACCAGAAATAACAGAGGGGAACCCATCCCAGTGGACATGAAGGTATGTGCAAGCATGTGAATACTACCCACAGGTACCTTTCAAAGGCCAACCGGAGATATAATGGGGATCTCACAGGCATCAGCATCCAGGGTACTACACCAGTTCCTGGATGCCATGTTACCACATGCCAATGAGCATATATACTTCCCCCGAACTCAGGAGGAGTTGGCCAGCAATATGCGTCACTTCCACCGTGTGGCACACTACCCGGAGGTACTGGGTGCGATAGACTGCACACACATACAAATCAAGTCACCACCCGGTGAGCATGGTAGGCGCTACATAATCCGCAAGGGATTTCACTCCATCAACTGCCAGGTCGTGTGCAATGCCCAGGTCGTGTGCAATGCCCAGGGCATAATCATGGATGTGTGTGCTGGCAGCCCTGGAAGCTACCATGACTCCCATATCTGGCATGCCTCACAGCTGTATCAGGTATTTGTCAGGGGGGACATCCCACATGGCCACCTTGTGGGGGATGCTGGCTATGCACTGGAGCCATGGATGATGACTCCCATCAGAAATGCACACACACCCATGCAAGAACGCCGTAATGAGGCACATGCACAAACCAGAATCATCCTAGAGCGTGTGTTCGGGATGCTGAAATCACGGTTCCGGTGCTTGGACACATCTGCTGGAGCCCTGCAGTACTCTCCAGGCACATGTGCCCACATCATCATAGTATGTGCCATGCTACATAATATGATCCTGCGGAAACAGCTGCAGCAGGGACAAAATGGTGAAGGCCCTCATAGCCCACTGCATTTGCCAAGGCCATCACAGGCACAGAGGGATTCAGACCATGAACACACTGTGCCAGCCCCAGTAGGCAGACGGAAGCGTGCCCAATATGCCTACACCTTGGCAAAGAGGGAACGTATAGCACATACGCTGAAAGTGTAGGCCCCTATGGACTGACACAACTCTCCATCTGCACACACAGTAAAATGGATGGCACACAAGCACGGCCACCTGTAAACTGTAATGTATAGGTGGCCCACTGTGTGAATCCTACATAGGCAGCCCACAAACATTGTACACACAACAGCTATTGGAACACGGAATGTCAACACTTGAACAGTACATGCGCCTATCAGCATATGTTGGTGCTGTGTGTATAGGTACCCAGGTACATCGGTGGGTACATAGCCAATTGTCAGAGGCCATACACCAAACGGGGCAAACAGTGTCCGCTGTCGCCACAACATAGAGTAACCAACTGTCGCGTAGAGGAGCAGAGGCAATCATGGGAGCACATGTGTTTAAGCACTGTTCTGCCGACACTCAGCACGGAGTCCCTGCTGCGTTAATGAGGGGCACCACATAATATAATCATGGATGTTGTGTCAAGGCATGGGGTGTACCCATGACAGGTATTTGTCACCCCAGCATGCTCCACCCACGGTCGTTTGAAGGTGTAGCACAGTATCGTGTGTGGCTCGCTGTGATATACATACCCAATGCCGGAGCACATACAGTAAACATCACATGGACATACCATTAACTGGACTCATCAATATGTAAACTAACTGAGTTACCCATGTGATTGCAGTATGGAGTAACAGCTGTAGTGTACTCCACGTACAAAACGACATAACACGTGTACAAATCCCAGATGGCCATATGTTAAATGCAGTGACCGTCGTGCATGCTCCCGGTCCCACATCCTGCAAGGGAAGTAACGTAATCCCGAAGGCACAAGTAATGCATGTCGGATGCAGGTCATCAGATCATATGTTTAGCACACGTTACCGGGAATATGCATTGCCCACTGCTGGTAAGCGATGTTTAAATATGACTATATGGATATGCGCAAAACAGGGATAAGCTACTCCGAATATCTCGCAGATCACGGTGAATGATGTCCAGAACAGGTGAAACCAGCATTATATACCCCTGTACTAATAGCGCCCGCTCTGAAGGTAAAACGACCACTGCCAGGTGTAGAATTAGCAATCATGTATAAAATCACCTAACACTATTGTTAGGCAAGATGTACCTATGGTAGGGTTGTCACCTCTTCAAAGTACTAATGTGGGACATACGTCAGATGTCTGCAGGCCGACACATACACCCGGCCAGTATGGGAAGCAGAACTGCACTGTGATAAAAGCTCATTCTTGTAATGTTTACTTACTTATTCTGTTTGTTGGTTCAGATACAGAATAATTGTATTATGCGATTATTACATAAACTATAGGAAATAAGTATGTTCTAACATCACAGGACATTTGCCATGTTTACAAATATTTTGCAGGACACAACTGCCCAAAAAGGGACTGTCCCTTGCAGTGGGGGACAGCTGGCAACCCTAACCTATGGCAGGTGTGTAATGTGACAGGTACAGACACAAACGTGCGGAGTCCAGGAAACAGTATACACCAGCAAGTACACCATGAAAGGTGTAGCTTGCCTGTCACTTTCCCCGTCATATATATATATATATATATATATATATATATATATGTACACATATATACATATATATAATACAGATAGAAATGGCGATAGAGTAATATATGTTGATATATACGGATTCAGCGATATCTGCAAATATATATAGATAGGTCAACGACAGTCATAATACCTTGGAGGTACAAATACTTAGGATACTGCCAACTATGGAATGTGTAACATACCGACATGCGTAACCACAAGGCTGAAAGACCGAAAGAGAACAGTACAACCGCGAGTAATACTATGATGATATGAATGGATAATTCGGTACCGCTGCCGGTGTTGCGGTACACGTAGGTACTGTGTTCAACTGTGTGTGAGTGCCGTAGTCTGTGTATGTGTGTGTTGAGGGTGCCGTGTGCGTCCCTGTGTGACTGTAATGTGTGTGTGTGTGTGTGTTCACATCATGTGTCTGCTAGTGCCAACTTGGAGGTAGATGATTATGGTAGGTGTGGGTATAGCTAGCCATAGGCATACAGTCACCACCTGTCCCACATTAGGAGGGACAGCCCCTCGCTGGGCAGGTGTGTCCCGACATAAAACATTACAAAGGGCAAATGTCCGAGATCGTAGGACATTAATATGTCCCATACATAATGTAATAGTTGCATTAAATAGTTATGCCTGTATGTAAGAAACATGAATGTTACATGCAATATGATAAGTAGCCAAAGTCCAACAACAATAGGTATGTACTGAGGATAAAAGTATGTGCTATCCTGTGTACTGACCGTGGCTATGTGTTGGCCTGTAAACACCGCTGTGTGTCCCGGAAGTGTCCAACAATGGCCATATGAAAAGGTGTCAACCCATGGCAAAGAGGTTCTGTTACCAACACAACCGCAATGACTGCAAATATCTGGGACAGACATACACGGGATAGCCGTCATGTAGACATATCCCTTTACATATCGCTACAATTCCGGAGGTATGGAAGTATCAACCTCACCTGCATACTATATAGAAACCAATTAACAACGGCCCAATGTACAATCCCGTAACATAAGTCTACTAACTGATAGCTCTTTAATAAGGGATGGAGTCCACAGACATATATATGGAATATGTAGAAATGCAAGGTCCACAAACCTGTATATGGTACGTACACCCACCGACATCTCCCACACTAGAAACCATAGCAATACAGACTGTAAAAACAGCACAAACACCCAGTCAGTCAATTACAACTGCAGAACCGTCGACATACCTTGTGAGAGACACAATTAAAGGCACCATGCAAAATTGCAGCCATTGTATAATGGAACAAACGGCGATGTTACAGGTTTTGTTTGCAACAGTCTGTTAACAGACGTTGGGATGACAGGTACACCCACATGATGAACCACATACTCTAGCTGTCACACACAATCCACGGGGGACATGAATCCAAAGTATACTTGTCTCTATGCATAGCAGTTGCAATTACACATAACAAAACGCAATACAGGCCGTCTCCCCGAAGGTAGGGCAAATGGCCAACACCCAAGTGGAGAAGTCAATTATACCCCACTGTTGCCACGTAATTGGCGAATGTAGTACCTGCAAAGCTGATATGCAAGTAATTAGTCACTCAGACTCACCAATAGGCGGCAGGAAACCACATGTTACAGGTATCGACGTATATAAGGAAGACTTGCCAGATATTCAAACCGTATGCTCATACAAAATACCCGTGTAAGCAGTGTGTGAGAGAGATACAGATGAAAGAACGTAACGATAACAAGGTATGTAGAACACTCGGTACGTAAGTATATGTATAGCATGTGTTGTATTAATTATTTACTGTATGTATAGCTCGTTTTGCATTAATTAAAAGTGTCCGCAATGCATAACGTGGGAAAAGGTATTTATGTAGTGATGTCTTACTGAGCATACTTAAGCTTGTAGAAACTGTGCATCCAGCTGTGGGCCACAAGGTACACATCACGGACACCACAAGGGATGCTACATGAGGGCTTTAAACAGAACAATTACATACAACCTGCCGTCAGTGGTAGGGTATGTCCAACAAGTACGTGCCATAGTCGGGGATAGTATATGTTGATATATTGTCACAGTAGGCATGTGTATGAGCATATAATGACAATGACATGTCTAAGGTGGTCCCGCTGTGCAAGTATGCTTTGTATTATGGGATACTATGTAAAATATGTGCAATGTATAGTATTGTAGGTAGATATGTCAGATATTCTACACAGCATAACAGGCATATCATGCATACCACAGGTATCATCTATTGGCATGTACAATAACAGGATACATATGACTTGTAGGCATGGGACATTGTAATAGCATGATAGCTAATCTAAATGGAAGGGCTACCAAGTAACCATGCACAAAGGACATGTAATAGCTTCACAGGTTCATAGTGGGGTACTATGCAGTCTGGCAAGTCTATATGTAAGCACAACCACAGTGTTCACACCAGTGGCACCTCTCTAGGGTAGTGTCCTGTGATCAGCAGAGCCATGTGTTACCTGCACCTCTGCACAGTACAGCCACTGCAGTGATCCCTGGCGTACATGTGTGTCCCAAACACCAAGGGAGGTATCACATGAACAGTGCTACTGAGTGTCCCTGCGTGATGTACATAGGAGTCATGTTCCAAAGCATGGTGAGTGTCCGGTTTGGGAATGTAACCCTCAAGCACATCCCACTCATTGTTGCGTGTGTGCACATATCCATGAGCATGTTGCTCACAGTGGCATCTGCGTATGTCGCGTATGTGGAGTATATCCACTAATATTGTTGTGGACATGGGCCCTGTCTGTTCAGCAGAGGTCACCCCTGAGTATGTAGTATGCAAATATGTACAGATGTGGTGTCCGTAGTTCAGCCACATACCTTAGCTGTCAGAGCTCAATAAACTTGATGGCGTGTTAATGTTGTGGTATGTAAAGCTGTAGCTGTTGTGTAAGGTACACCCTAAATGGGGTGGTGTACCCTTGAATGTGTGTAGAAGTCTTGAGTTCAGAGGTACAATGGCTGGCTATGTAGCAGCTACACACCCAGTACAGATAAGTGTGGCCATGTAGAAGGATGTCCACGCCACAGTGGCAATACGGTAATCACAGTAGTGGGTGTGACATACGTGTGTACTACAAACCTGTACAATGTGACACGTATGTAGGGGACTTCCACCTATGTGATAGTGGGTGAATGGTGTAATGCAAAGGTGATGTCCATGGACCTTGTGTCATGCAGCTTGATTCCATGATATTCATATCAGGTATCTGTCACAGTGACACCCATATGGATGGAGTCAGTATCAGCTAGTGGATCAATCATGGCGCTTTGTATGCAGAGGTTTGTAAAGCTAGGCAGGGAAAGTCCCTCTGTGCTAGCCTGTACTTCAGGGAAGCATATACTGAACATGAGGGGCCCTATGACTGAGGACTGTGGTATGCCAAATGTAACTGAAATGCAGTAGGTACTATGTTATGCCACTCTCATTGTGTGTCCTGTCCATGAGCCACGTTGCATAACATCCTGAGACATAGGGTACGATGTGCAGGTGGATGTGCATGTTGTCAATACCAGAATGGAGAACGGTGCTGAGAGGCAATGAGAGGACGATGTAGGATGTGTGGACTCCCGCACCATCATCAACTACCCTGGTAACTGTATGAAAGGAGTCCACCAGGTGTAGGGGCCATGCTCTGACCCTAACAAGTCCAACCCGGGTGGCATCAAAGGACCGGAGCCCAACAATGTCTCTGTGAATGACGTCCTTGATGATGTGCCCCATAGCCGTGCAGAACAGTTCAGTCAGGTGTGTAGGACTACAGTCCCACTCATACACTGTGGTGCCACCTGTGTGGAGTGTGATGAATGTTGCTGTGTGCCCTTCAGGGGCCACAATGTCTGATACAAGGCTATTACCGAATATGGTGGCCTAGTGGGGAGACTTGTCGTTCAGAGGTTTGTGGACATCACGGCCTGGGACTTAGGAAGGTGACATGGGGCCAGTGTCCCAGGACATATAGAGTGCAGGTTAGTACTGTGTAGGTGTGACCGCAGGGACACCGCAATGTTCCTGCATGGATTGTGGCCCTGTAGTGAGTGAGAGGGTGTAATGTTAGCATTGAATCCATCCACCAGCATGTTGCCAACATCACCTGGGTCTGTAATGTTCCTGAGTGACTGTTTTATGTGACAGCAGATGTGGGTATTGACTACTGACATACCACCATAATGCCTTGTGGTACACCCTGGAATGTGTCGCAGTAATGTTTATGTAGCTAGTCATGGAGTATGTGATGAGGGATCCCGTGGCCCTACCGAGGCTGACCAGTGAGTTACCCCACCCATGGGATTGTACACCACTGTGCAACAGCCGCCACCTGTTGTTGTATATTATGTCCATGGAACTTGACCACCAGAGTGGCGTCTGTTATCTGGTGTGTACCATCATGGCTCTGTGTGGCATAGCATGATCCATGCAGTTGTGTACGTGCTACTGAAGTGCACTGGGATGTGTTGCAGCATGTGTATGTGCAATGTCCATCTGCACTGGTGTCATGACATTAACAACCGCTGTCATAAGACGTCTGTAGTAGGTGTTGTAATACTCATGTACGGTGTATGCTGTGAAGTGTGTGGTGCCGAGATGTGGCTAACAAGGTTGATTAGCATATGTTCGGAATCCACCAATGAGGGGATGACCACAGGTGTGGAACACCAGTCACATATTGGTAGTGTTCATGTCAAGGTTAATGTTGGTCTTGGAGGTGGTGTGTATGGGTTTATCCAGCCGAGTGGAGGTTATGACTCATGGATGTGTCAGTACATGAGTGGCTATCCCAGTTAAGTGTGGGTTAGTGTCAGTCACACATCAGTAGTAGCTGTCTGAGCCCTACTGTCCAGTACACCAACAAATGAGGTCTGGTAACCGTGGGGTATGTAGTGGAATCTGTAGCTTGTTACAATGTGTATAGTGGTTCCGGTCACAGATAGTTGCATGTGGAGCACCTCTGATGCATTGTGCTAAGTAACTAGCCAGGATGTGTGTAAAACATAGTGGGATGTGGGAACACCTCAGCTGTGGGTGTGCCAGTCCAGGTATGTGCCTGAAAGGTATGGTCTGTCTATAACCTGTCATTGCAGGTGTGCTCTGCAGAGATGAGAGGCAGGTCCCAGTCACTGCAGAGATATTGGAGTGGTGCATTCTAAGGTGTGCCTTGCCTGCGTGCATCACAGAGGAAGATGCAAGCATTGTGTCACATGACCCCATGTTGTGCTTGCCATTTCCCGTTCTGCCGGTGACTGTTATTGGAAACTGTGCAAGACAGGCAGTATAGAAGCAGCAAGAGCCTTGCATGTGAGCTGTACTCCCAGGGCTGACAGGTACAGGTCATCTGTGCCAAAGCATTGTGTTTGACCAGGTCAGTCAAAGCGGACAGATACCAGATGCCTGTGGAATGACAGCAGAAGCACAGGCAACTGCTGAAGTGACACAGTCAGGCGCTGTACAGTGATATCGGGTCTGGATGAATGCATAATGCTCCCCAGGGCTTGGCCCACACCTTCAGGGCTACAAGAGTGGCAAGCTATTGCATGTCCCTGCACACATAGTCTGTGAAGTGGCATCTCAGGGCAGTCACACTAACATGGAGAATGACAAGTCACAGTGTACCTGGTGAGGTGTGGCATGGGTGCATAGGTCATGTTGCAGAACCAGTTACCCGACAGCAAGATGTAAGTGACTATGCCTTGTGTAGCCTGCTGTGTGGAACTGCAGTGTGACCGCCTACAGAGTCACCTATGACTGGTGTGTTGTTTATGTTATAACACACTATTGGCTGTATGTGATGGGCACACGAGTCTGTGGGCTATAAGTCGGTGATGTTGTGTTCCATATGGGGGCTTCCTCTGGTGCCTAAACAGAGTATGGAGAGGTACTGCACACGTTGTCCTTGTATGTGTGCCCTGTGGTGGAGATCATGTGAGACTATGTGATGAGTGTGGTGTGTTGCGAATGTTACACATCCCCACATGACTGTCAGGTGCAGTCAGGGTTGGTGACAGCATTACCCCCAGCAGGGCTGCATAAGTGCATCCCCCACAGGCTGTAGTGTCGTATGTCGGGAGGTGAGCATTGAATGTGTGCATGAGACAATTGCTCCATTGCCACATGTACGACATATCCATCTTATAGACAGGCAGTAGCACTGGTACGTGACATTTGGACATGCCTGTATATACAACCATGTCTCACAGGATATGTGAGTTACGTGTGTACAACAGTTGTTGTACCATAAGCAAGCTGGAAATCATAGCACAGCCAGTGTACCTGTGGGAAATGGTGTGGAATGGGTGCAATATTAATCAGTAGCTCATGACATGCTCACAAGTTCTGTACAAGTGCCTAGCATGACCATAAAATACAGATAGGGTGTTAGATAATATCAACCCACAAGTGGTGACGACAGTCATAATGTGTGGCACCACACTATAACCCTGCTGAGTATGGTGTGCATGTCCATGAACCATTATCACTGTAGATGTTAGCAGTATAGATGTACAAGACAGTACGCATGTTTGATTACAAATACCTTTGTATGTCACAGGAGTGTTCTACCAGTAGCCTGTTGACAGACTCACAACTACAAATGGTGCCAGAGTGACATGTGCATATCACACCAGTGCCAGCTACAGTAGAACAGGGTTAATGTGTTGTACTCCACCCTCATTGTAGCCCAAACCACACAGACAAATGTTAGGCATCTGTGTATGTAAGGATGTGAATGGCCATGACCTATGAGGAATAGCTGTGTCAGTGTTGTGAACAACATACGGAATGGGCTGTTTGGGTGAGGTGTGTGACATATGTGCACATTCTGATGGATGATACCAGCATTGTCACTGCTAGGTGAACATCCCTGTACACATTAACTACCACCTAGGCTGTGGTCATCATTATGGACACTGTGTAAAGGGATGGTGCTGTGCAGTACACCTCCCTGACTTGGTGACGTCTCCAGGCCCCTTAGGTAGTCATAAGAGGTACCCATGTCATGACAGGGTGCCATCCATGAGCACGGAGATCATTGGACAGGCATATACAGCAGTGGGGTGACCAATATTGGATCACATATCACCTTTAAGGGGTAATGGCCATGCGTGTATGGGTGATACCAGCCTTCACAATCCTCACCTCCACTATGCAGCATGCTGTCTACCTTGCATAAAGACATCTGCTACACCATGATGATGGACATGCTACATGTCCATATCCTGATCTGTAAGATATATCTCATGGACATCCACCGTCCGAATACTAGGATCACCCCATGCTGGACAGATCCCTGTGCCATACATGTGACATACTCCCGCCAAACCATGCAACCCTGTCCATCAAAGCTGCACATGTCATCCCAGTCATACATGGTGTGATGGCCGCATGGTAAATGTAGTATCAACTGTCTGGATCAGTAATGTGGCAATGATGCACCTCGCGGTGACATAATGGTTTTCTGTTACAGCTAGGACACCTTGCCCATACATGCTATGGTTCATAAGCATCCCTGCAAATGACGTCCGACTAACCATTGTCCCATGTCTATCACATGTGCGACACAGGTGATCCGTGGCAGGATGTTGAACAGCTGTACAGTGCTGTGTAGATGTATATGGCAAAACACATGCATGTACAGATTTCCATGTGTATGTGTGCATTGTCACTGCTCAAGTCCATTAAGGCTGTGTCTGTGTTGATATGTGACATATACACAGCATCAAGGTCAACAGCATTACCGTGGACACATCCAGGCATGTGCAGATAGGTAAGAAGACCAGTGCAGGCAAATAGACATGCCCATATCAAGACATCATTCACATGGAGTATGAACACTGTAATGAGATGACACACATATCTGGTGATGATATCCAATGTACAACGGGTGTTACATGTGTGTGACACAAACACGTCAGTCATGTCCGTGTCATGATGATTTGCAAAGATAACTGTGCAGATGTACTAGATGTCATAGTAATGTATGTGCAGCAGTATGTCTGTACATCTCTGAAACTGTGACCTGTCACCATCATTATAGGTTCATAGGTTCATACTAGGCTATCTGCCCTAGGGCATTTATAAACCTAGCCAGAGTATGTTTGGATTTCGCCACCCATTTTAAATTAATTTTGCTATGCCCTTTTTCGAGGTTAGTATACTGTGCCTCTGTCTAACAGTGACACAGAAGTGATACCCGGGGTAAACCTATGATCTCCCATCCACTCATCAACATTCCTCTTGAAGAGAGTCAATGAGGGACTCTGCCTAACCTGGACTGGGATTTTATTCCATAGTGAAGGGAGCCTCTGGGTTATGAATCTGTCCCTCCAGCATGTCCTATTTATTTCAGAGCTGAGGTTCAAGTCTCTCGAGCGTGTAGCTCGATGGGATTTTGGATTTTTTGAGGTGCAGCATGTCCCTTAATTCCGGGTTGGACATGGCCTTATACATCAGGCACAGGTCACCTCTGAGCAGTCAGTATGCCACTGAGTAGAGCTGGAGTTTCTTTAACCGGGCAGCATATGGCATCTGTTTGAGCCCTTTGATCCTCTTGGTGAGGTACTTTTGGGTCTTTCCAGTTGCTGCAGGTGTTTGGTAAGGTACATCCCAAAAGGGGCATTGTACTCGATTATGGGCCTGATGAGGGATGAGTAAAGAGGCACGATGACCTCCCCTAATCTAGATGTGAATCCATTCATGATTAGGTGGGCTATATAAAATGTTTTTCTAACCACTTTGGCCACGTGGTTGTCAAATGAGAGATTGCTATCAACTTGGGTCCCCAGGTCCCTAATGACTTCTTCTGTACTTAATGGATTACCACCTATGTGGTAATTTGTGGCACTGTTTTGCCAAAGGGGATGACTATACACTTTTTGGCATTTAGCTTGAGGCCATGGCTCTGGCACCAGTTGTCTGTTTCTATGAGGCCCTTCTGGAGGATGCTTGTGTCGGCTGGAGAGTCAATTATGGCACCCAGTTTGCAGTCATCTGCGAACTTGGTCAGCCACAGTCCTTCCGTGTTGGCCTGTACCTCCGAGAAATATATACCAAACAAGAGAGGTCCCAGGACTGAGCCTTGTGGGACGCCACTTGTAACTGGTTTGGAGTCTGACATGGCTCCAGCAATTCTAACCATGTGGGTTCTGTCCTTGAGCCAGTTTGCAACCCATCTAGTGACATAGGGGTTTATATTTAAGCTGGTGAGCTTATCTATAATGCCCGAGTGGGGTATTGTATCAAGGCTTTGCGAGGTCCAGATAGGCTGTGTGGACCACCTTCCCTTGTCAATGGCCTTGGTGACTGTTTCAAAGAAGTCAACCAGGTTTAAGAGGCAGGATCTGCCCTTAACAAAGCCAAACTGGGTAGGATCCAGTGTCTGTAGGTCCCCAATATCTTTATTTATGAGGTCCATAATGATCCTTTCCATAGCTTTGCAGACCAAGCTAGTCAGGCTTATGGGGCGATAGTTTCCAGGGTCCGTTGAGGCACCACCTTTGTGGAGAGGGACCACTGTTGCTGTACGCCACTCTTTGAGTACATATCCTGTAGTAAGGCTGAGATTGAACAGTAGTTTTATGTTTGGGTTTAGCTCTTCTTGAGTTCATGTAGACGCAGCCTGGGACACCGTCTGGTCCCATTGATGCTGTGTTTTTGCTTTGGAGGGCGGCTCCCACCTGAGCATCTGAGATGTTGGGGCAGCACTCTGCTGATAGATATTTGCCCTTTGGTGGGAGGGGAGAAGTTTGCGCTGAACCTGTCAGCTAGGATGTTGGCAATGTCTGTGGGATCAGTGTATTTTTGTCATTTTGGACTAATTCTGAGCATATCTGTGAATTCCCACCCAGGTTCCTAACATAACTAAAGAAAGCCTTGTGATTATCTTTAGTGTCCTGTGCAATTTTTCTCTCAAGCTGGCCTTTGACGATTTTATGAGTGCCCTTAGTTTTTGCTAATACTGATCAGAGATGCCTTCCCTTTTGGGATTTTGCTCTATCATGTAGTAGCTTCCTCCTTCTATTGTATAGTTTGTTTATGGCTGGGGTCCACCAGACAGGTCGTCTGCCTTTGGAGGATTGGGTCTTGGTTTTATTTGGGATTGCATGATCCATGCATTCCTGAAGGTGTTCATAGAATGCATTTATAAAGGATTCTGGTCTGGGCTGTATTTTCCACAGGCCCGGGGGCTTTGAAGGATTCCACCTTGGTTTTGAGGAGTGTGAAATTTGCTTTAGAGAAGTTTTTCACTGTGGTTTTCTGGGCAGGGGGTGGGGTCGGGATGTGAATATCCAGTGAGATCAGTTTATGGTCTGATCTTACCAGTGAGGGATACACTTCTGGTCTGGAGCATAGAGTCCCCATGTTGGTGATGATCAGGTCCAGTATGTTTACCGCTCTTGTGGGAGTGGTAACAAGTTGTTCCATAGCATTTGAGTTTATGAATTCTAGGAACCTTTGGGCAAGGGTGTTGGAGCTTATGTCTTACAGATAATGCCTCGTACATGCCTTCCGGCGTACAGCCGCCAGGAGGATGATGTCCTCATCCCGTACCTCCATGAGAACTATGAGGTGTTGTTCAGCCATGTGCCACAGCATGCCCAGCAGCGGGACGACCTGTGGCAGGATCTTCGCAGGAGGGTAAACAATGTGGGTGGCCATAACCGCACCTACCAGCAGGTGCGCAGACACTGCATGGACTTGATACGACATGCAAAACAGAGTGCCACTGCAATTGCCAGGGAACAAGGTGGAACAGGTGGTGGGCCACCAACCCAGCCCCCACTCACACACACCGAGGAGCTACTGGCCAGTCTGGGGACACCCTCAGAACAGCATCCAGAAACTGTAGCTGCCATCGTGGAGGTGGGTGTCTCCCAACCAATGAGCCTGGACTTGCTTGGTAAGTCAGTACTGCACATATGGCTATTATATCCCATTTAGTTGCATGTGTCACTGTACATTATGTAAAGTAACAACATATGCAAGGTATGTGGACACACAAGCTGCATACTACAGTATGCTACCCTGTGTTTGCACACATGTGCATACTATATGCTATTATACAGGCGAATGTGTTAACATGCACAGTGCACCCTGTGGCTGTCATACAGTCATGTATAATGTTCATACTGCTGTGTCACCCCTATACAGGTACCTGTGGCATGCCGCACAGACATGAGTCTGTTGCAGGTAAGACTGTCATCTGTATCAGGCATGTTAAAGCATAGATCTATTTGCCATGTGGCCAGTTAACACTTGCACACTTGATGTTCATTCCAGTCACGAGATACAGGTCGCACCACCCTTCATTCACACAGAACACCCATATGCAATATATACAAACGAAATGATAGACCAACCTGAAACCACAGTATATGTCATTGCTACATGTGTGGTCGGCTGTGCATACAACGGTGGAGGTCTTCTACAATGGAGGCATATGTAGTATGCATTGGAACAACATGTGTGATACGCAAACAGTACCACACAGTGAGCTGTGATATGGGCAGCCCACAGGTGTCACCATTGTGTTGTATGCCCCTGCATTGGGTGCACACATTGTGATGTGCCATCTGACATGTCCCAGACATGTAGTGTTCTGGCTGCAATATTGTCACACTATCCCATGACCCATACCCCACATACCAAACATACAACCCATTGTCTGCATAGCCCTGTGGATGGTGACATATCTCACATCTATGGGTGTATGTCATATAGGACAACACAGACATGTGAGATAGATGGCCATCACAAACATTTGGCCAACACATGTGCACACATGGCCATGGGGGATGGCCAGATATACATAGCCACACAGTAGATGTGATGTGTATACACCCTGTTGCACATTGTCCACACATGGTCCACTTATAGCCTTAGTTGACTGATTATACAGTTGAAGTGGTACAGTGGACATCCTAACAGCCTGTGCACAGCTAGTGGAGGTGTCACTGAAGTCTACCATAGAAGATCAGTTGCACATCACGACTGTGTCATAGCATGACAGTAGTCACCTGTACAGCTTCCACAGACATTGACACCACATCAGGCCACAGATACTGTACATTTCCCTTGCTGCTGTAGGACATCACCGTTAGCTGTGCATCTTGTGTGTTTGTGGTACATCAATGTCATGTGGGAAATAGTGAATTGACATGTCCGCTATGTGTGGACATGGTTGCCAGGCAGCTAAGACCCTGTAGTTGTTGTGCAGGGGTGTCAGCTGTAGGCCTCCAGTGACCAGTCACTTTACACAGCATGGTTTGGTGTGTATACACCTCAGCATCGTGGGTCACAATCCACAGTTATGTCATGGGTATGCATGCAGTTATGGCTATGCAATGTGTACATATTATGCATTGTACAGCAATATAGATGCCTCAAGATGCCATGCAATGGCACAGTGTCTGTACTTCACACTGTATAGCAATGTAGACAGCTCACATTACCTTTCCATGCTCATGCACATTTGCTAAACATGCAGTCTATCTGTAGGGCATACAGACAACATCACACTGTGATGCCCATTATGATGCTGTACATGTGTCAGGACACCATTGTGTCAGACATGTATGCATGTTAATGCACACGTCAGCAGAGTACATGTCAAGATCACATCAGCCATGTGTACTGTGATCCTGTTCTGGTCCACATGGTGTATCACAGGGATGCATGCATGCTACCATGATTGTGTGAACTGAATGGCTACTAATATGACACCTGCTTGCTGTAGTGTGCACCCCAGGGAGGTATGCTTACTAACACTATTAATGTCCGAGCTGCATGCCCTCTGCTGTACCACAGGCATGTTACATGCCATCTATCAAATCGCATGCATGGTGCGTGTGTGTGTGTGTGTGTGTGTGTGTGTGTGTGTGTGTGTGTGTGTCTGTGTGTGTGTGTGTGTGTGTGTGTGTGTGTGTGTGTGTGTGTGTGTTTGTGTGTGTGTGTGTGCATGTGTGTCTATCGTAATTTTGAGTATTTCTTTGCATTCACAGGTGATGTAGGTGCGTTACCCTCCTGTGGTCCATCTGATGTTAGTGTCCCCACAGATACTAGCAGTGATGAACATATGCATGAGGTACAGGCAGGGTTGTCAGGGGCTGAATCTGTGCCAACGGTTGCCATCCCAGCTATGTCCCCCTCTTTCCCCGCACACAGTTCTGCTGCTAACACATACCGCATCACCAGTGGCCATAGAGGAAGGACAGTCAGCATCTGTTAGCGTGGAACAGGAATGTGTGGTGGTACAGAAGGTGTGTCTACACACCATGGTGTCAGTGTAATGACTGCAGATGTGCCACACAGGCATGTGGCCGGTGCTGCTCGTAGGAGGACCTCTGGCAGACATGCACCTGCAGGACAGAGTGCAGCAGCTGGTATCACCAGATGCATGTTCCAGACTGTAATGGCGGCACAGGCACGTGCTGAACGGCACACCAGTGAAGGGCAGAGGTTGCAGAGGGCTGCTATCCGTACCCTAAATAACAACATCCAGGCAATGGCAAATGCTCAACAGCAGATTGCTGATGTTCTTGACAGGCGATTGGGTGACATGGTTGGAATCCTTGACCGTGGCATGGCAATCCGCGAGCGTGAGCTGTCTGTGCTGGAACATCTGGTAGGAGTGAGGCATAGGCCACGTGGACGTAGGCCAGCCACACCACCTAGTGCAGGTCAACGTGAGCGTGCCACCTCACATGCCCGCTCCCATAGTGCCGGTAACAGTAGCAGTGCAGCTGGTGCTGCGCTGTCCACACCAGGACACAGCAGGCCACATGGACGTGGCCCTGGACATTCCCAGCAAGGACACGGTTCCAGTGGACATGTGTCGTCGGACAGTAGCCAATCTGTACCTCCGCCTCGTAGTGCCCGTGCAACCCCTGGCAGGCACAGGTCACGTGGCCGGACACAGTGAGCTGTACAACATGGTCTGTACAATCTGGAGCTGTCAATCATACCCCGTGTAGGCCTCACAAAAGGCAGAACTGTGTGCACACATACACGCACACAGCAAAGACATCTGTAGGGCACAACAACGACATGCATACTGAAAAGACATGTCCAATCATATCACTGGCCTTTACCCACACACATGATGTCATCCATTGGTGCAGCCTATGCCCCGGCAAACATTATCACCCTGTGCATATGATGAAGTCTGTGCCGCATCCCTGTCATCCACACCATAGGTGCAGGGACATACTCAAATGGTCTGATGCACAGGGTGAACAGAATAGTGAGAAGTGTAATTTACATTAGTTGTGTATGAATAGTGAGAGAAGTGTATATTACGATAGTTGTGTGAGAATAGTGAGAGACATGTATATTACATTAGTTGTGTACTGTTGACACACACCAGACATACCATGTAGTACAGGTTTAGCATGCATTGTTATATGTTCACAGTATGTGTCATGGTAACAACATGGTAACAACAGTAACAGTATGTTGGTAATGATGCCCTGGTTCCCTCCTTATGGTCTACTTGCATGTGCCTACAGGTAGCACTGTCGTCTCCCATGTGTAACTGTGGAGTACTCACAGGCACATATGGCAATATCAGCATGCTAAACGTAGACTCAGCCTGACTGTCTGAAAGTCTAACATACCACAGATGTCCACACATATACTGATCCAGAAGCATGGGGGCAGTTTAATAGGCTACAGTGGCTAGAGACGTGACATCCATACCAGGTCACATCACAGGTATGTTGACATGGTGCAGGAGTTGTACACAGCGGTCTTGCCAATGATAATGTTAGAGGCCACTTGATAGCATGAGGCCTCACTGTGTAGCAGCAATACCCTGTCACATTACAGAAACATGCTCACACTAATGGGGTCAACAACACTATAACGCACACCCCATACTGTTGAGGTGAGGACCCTTGCCTATGTGGTCATCACCCTCACAGTACTTTGCACCCACACAGTGTGACACAGAGAACATACATGTACAGGTAGCCAGTGCGGCTGAGACCGATGGCATCAACAGGGTATTGGACTGCATCACCATGAGGGGTTAGGGATCCTGTGTGTTCTGTATGGTAGCATACACCCTCACTCCATGCACCAGGCAGCCATACATACCTACATACACACACACACACTGTGGAGACCACAAATGTCATACAAATTTGGATAGCTGATGTGTGTGATAGAAAACCAGAAGCAAACCAAGCAAAACCAGGAAAAGTAGTTCCAGGACCGTGAAATGGAGACAATGATTCGTAAAAAAGGCAAATCCTTTATTCCGTTACCAAGTGATAAAAGTCCAAGGTCAGTAAATTGAAAACAGCAAAATCAGACAAGCGCTTTCGCTTGGGTAATGCCAAGCTTTTTCAAGTCAGAAACAGTTTCCTACAAAGAGGCGACTGTTTAAATAAAGGTCTTAATTAGTCACATGCTTGATTACAGCTGAATTTCATTAAAAACAATTAAAAATGTCATAATCAGATAGCTAAGCAAATAGTTCGAGGGTGCATAAATTAACTAAACATCAACATTACTTATACATAACTAGTGGACCAAATAGATGTTATGATAGAATTACATACTTGGATTGTCCAACAAAAAGAAGACACAATGTTAAAAATGTAAATAAAAATATGAATAGAGGTTGTGTGTGAGCCAAGTGAGTTTAAGATCAGCAATCCTGTGTGAGATGAGGGTCCGTATAATACTGTTTTGTCATTTGGATAGCTGATGTGTGTGATACACACACCACACCTGCCTACGTCATGCTTTCCACACTGCAGTATGTACAGATCTCTACAACAGTGTACAGGGGTGTGTGACAATTGGGTTGTATTCCACACCATATGTGGCATATATGGTCACACAAGCAAACACACATGGCAGTACTGTGAATGATACACCTGCTATATGATGATACGTCTGACAGACATGCAGCAGTATTGGCCGCATTATGTGTACCAACGCTACCTTCGGCAATTGTACTGCTATATGCACATGGGAGGATGTAAGTGTTACGGGTGTCAAGTGACATACTGTCGGTAACACCGGTCCGCTGTGTAGGTGTTATGTATCCACCATCAAGTTACGGTAACATAGCGTACTGTTTGCACATGTCATGGTTGGATGGCGTGTGACACACCTGTGAGCCGTCCCTGGCAAACATCCATCTACACAGGTGCATCACCACTTTATGTACACACATCCATCCATACCTGCTGTACATCCTACCGTACTGTCAGTATGTCACCATATACAGGTGTCAATTATGGGGCTGCATTGCAGCTGCATGTTGTAGTTAGGCACAGATGAGTTACTTGCATCACCTACTGTACATGCATGGTAGCTGCATGCACACTACAGATTGTACATGTGTGTTGGTCCTACATGCCTGACATGTAGCCATGTTTGTATGCATTGCAATTGGTGGACATGTGTGTTGACATACATAACACATGGACTGTTATATGATATGATGGGTGTCATGGGTAACTAGTACAGAGGGAATGTGTCCTTGGTCAACATTGCTACCTCATGTACTGTTAGCATTCAACAGCCATGGACCCACCTTCCATTTATGTGAGTATGATTGCTGTAGCCACTTGTCTGCACAGTGGACAGCAAAAGCTATGCTATGTACATATGTGGTGTGTGTGTTTGGTCCATGCACATATCCACTGCAATTACATGTATGACATAGCCAAACGTGTGTTCATTGGTGTACAGCGACAGTCATCTGTCACAGCTGTGTAAGACCCAGGGTCCCTGGTATGTGTAGAGTCGACCTGGTTATGTACAGTGGTATCATTGTAATGCATAACACATGATGGAACCCTGTCGGTACATGTGTAGTCTGCACAGTTGCTGTACACCTATGTACAGTCCACTGGTCATGAGTCACACGGTGTTGTGTTAATGTATGGCTGTGTATTGCTGGTTCAATGACATGGTGATGTGTGACGGCTACATTGTAGATTGTGGTGTGTACCTCTGTGATCTACACCTGAGACAACTGTGATAGCTCCTGAGTGTGTACTGGTCAATACATGTGAGTGGCCTTCATGTACGTGGGGAAAGTAATACCATACTGTGCCCTTCCGTGATTAGAATCCGTGTGCATGCAAGACGGCCCTTTGCAACTGCTAAGTGTGTGAGCATGCCCAGTACGCCGTTGTGTAGCTGGACACACACTACATTCCAAACTTCACCCTTCCGTGATTAGAATCCATGTGCATGAAAGACGGCCCTTTGCAACTGCTAAGTGTGTGAGCATGCCCAGTACGCCGTTGTGTAGCTGGACACACAGTACATTCCAAACTGCGCCCTTCCATGATTAGAATCCGTGTGCATGCAAGACGGCCCTTTGCAACTGTTAAGTGTGTGAGCATGCCCAGTACGCCATTGTGTAGATTGACACACAGTACATTCCAAACAAACGTATGATACTAAGCGTGTGGCCATGGCCATTGACATCCTGTATAGTGCTGGTGGTCATGCAGGCAACAGATGTCCATTTCCAATATCACAATGGATGCCTACAGTGAACACACTGGTTGCTGTCTTGAAGGGTGTACTGTCTGTGGCGCGTCCCATATCTATGTAGTGTTCTTGTAGTGCTCCGTAGATATTTGGTTGCCCTGATCACACCACTGCCGTGTGTTTGTCTATGTCCACCTTGGGACAGTAATATGCTTTCAGACTGCTCACTCTCTATACATTCCCTGTCGGCGTCCTTGCCTTTGCGGATGATGTCACCCAACTAGAAGTATGCCTCTGGGAGTACTGTGCTCAGTAATCTCGGTAGCGCGTTCTGTAAATGCGTCATGCTGTAGTGTGATAAGGTAGTTAGGTGTATGTTCGACTCCCAGCCCTGTCAAGTGTGTGTTTGTGTGTGTGTGTGTTTGCAGCTGCCTGGGGACACAGTAATGCTTTTAGATGCCTCACACCACATACATTCCCTATCGGCGTCTTTGCCTTTGCGGATGATGTCACCCACCTAGAAGTATGCCTCTGGGAGTGCTGTGCTCAGTAATCTCGGTAGCGCGTTCTGTAAATGCGTCATGCTGTAGTGTGTTAGGATAGTTAGGTGTATTATCCACTCCCAGCCCTGGCAAGTGTGTGTGTGTGCGTGTGTGTGTTTGCGTGCATGCTCCCGTCCACCTAGGGATGCAGTCTTACTTTTAGATGCCGCACACCACAGCAGTTTGCTACCGATGTCTTTGCCTTTGCGGATGATGACACGCACCTAGATGACTGCCTCTGGGACTGCTGTGCTTAGTACTCTCGGTAGCGCGTTCTGTAAATGCGTCATGCTGTAGTGTGCTAGGGTATTTAGGTGTATGTTCAACACGCAGCCCTGCCAAGTGTGTGTGTGTGTTTGTGCGCATGCTCCCGTCCGCCTGGGGACGCAGTCGTGCTTTTAGACGCCGCACACCACAGCAGTTTGCTACCGATGTCTTTGCCTTTGCGGAT
The DNA here is from genome assembly GCF_019279795.1 of Protopterus annectens. NCBI lineage: Eukaryota > Metazoa > Chordata > Ceratodontiformes > Protopteridae > Protopterus > Protopterus annectens. The sequence goes on along the minus strand of NC_056735.1, from coordinate 23,346,055 downwards.
GATGACATGCACCTAGATGACTGCCTCTGGGACTGCTGTGCTTAGTAATCTCGGTAGCGCGTTCTGTACATGCGTCATGCTGTAGTGTGTTAGGGTAGTTAGGTGTATGTTTGACTCCCAGCCCTGCCAAGTGTGTGTGTTTCCAGCTGCATGACAACAGTACATTGCTTTTACAGTGTTTACTCTCCATAACATCCGTGCAGAGTCTTTGCCTTTGATGCTGCTGTCTGCAGGCTAGACGTGTGCCTGTGTGAATCATGTGATCCACTGATCACGGTAGCGCATTTTGTAACTGCGTGATGCTGTCGTGTGGTACAGTGCTTATGTTTATGTTCTGCTCCCAACCCTGCCACGTGTGTGTGTATCTATCTACATATATTTATATATATATATATATATATATATATATATATATATATATATATATATATATATATATATATATGTATGTATATGGCTGTATATAAATATATATATAATGTATATTGTATATAGATATGTATGTTGGGATTATCACTCTTGACTCTGCTGCATTGTCTGTATGTGAGCACCATGGATGTATGTACATCTGCTATGGCTCTATGATAGTGCACATACTGTGTGCTGTAGTGATCGTGGGTTATACATGTGTAGAGACCGGTTATTGTGTTGCTGGGTATTACACGGGCATTGGAAACAATGCTAGTGCAGCACCTTTGACTGGCCGTATGCAGATCTCGGCAACAGTCAGCAGTGGTTATTACATTGGAGTGTGAGTATGCCTCATATCCATCTGTAGTAACTGTCAATTCTGTGCACCTCAGGTTAACATTACAGACGCACGTTTATCCACAGGTTGTGGTACAGATCCCAGGACTGTATGTGTAGACATTGACAGGTGCAGGACTGAGTTGTGTTGGATGCATGGAGGGGTGTCCATGGCCAGTAATGGGGATCTCTACAGCCTGGCAGGTACGGTCTGTGACTGTCCCACAACCTCCTGTATATGGCTGACACATGCTGCACCTGTGTATATGCAGACACACACACTTACCACAAACAGCTGCGGCTATCACATACACACACCCAATGCAACACCACTGGGCCATGCAATAACCATTGTCCCTCACACACACACACCTACATGTACATTGGATGGCTCTATGACAGCTCTGGACATGTTAACACCACACCCTGTGCATATGATGTCACCTGTGCCACCACCTGTGATGTGTGACATTGATGCAGGATCTGACTAACCTGGTGCTGCTGCACACAGTGGCTTTATTCCACTGTATTGATGTTAGCATGCTGTGAACACACAGTGTGTTACTTCCAGGTGTACTTCAGCAGGCATGATGCATTGCAGCTATGACCATCACTGTAGCATAGTTTACAGCACTGTTACTTCTGATGATGTAGTCTCCATCCATGTGCCATTTCACTGATGTGTGTAGTATTGGCAGCATGTGTGTGATGTGTGTAGTACACATGTATACATGCTTACAAACGCATACATGATATTACACAGGCTTCAACATTTGTACACTAGCTTACTCGTTCTTCCACATGTGCACGCAGGCTAACACACGCGCACACATACTTACTCGGGCTTACTGGCGCGCATGGGTGCCGACACACTGTGGGCAAGTTTGCAGGTCACATCGGTGGTATCCATGGCGTACACTGTCAGTCTCCTGACGTTCCCTAGGATAGCTCATGACATGTCTCTTCCACTGAGTACTGACAGCACACATGTGACACTGCTCCGGTGAGGTTACAGTGTTTTGTACATACAAATTCATGTTGTCACCTATCTTCTACTCTAATAGTCCCCTTAACCTACACTACATGGTAGAGGCTTGGCCCATATGGCATGACATGTTGTGATTCACTATCCTCAGCCTCACTTGCCTCACACTGCCTACAAATGCTTCGTTACATATCTGACAGAGCGCTTCCACACATAAGTACCAGTATGCAGTAGCCATGTTGTCTCCAGCTTGCCATTCATCTGCATGGTGTACTAACATCTAACTAAACCTACATTTTGTATTTATATTATCCATATGTCTTGTTTTGAGGCGCAGCCCGTTCTCGTGGCACTGCGTTACGCTTCCACACCAGGGATCGGGGGAGGACAACTACTTGTTCATTGATATCCAATGGACAAAGCCGCCACTGGCCTTGGACTTGGACATTGGCATGCTTCTTCGACTGTATTCATACTGTATTTGCAGCTGTCATTGCTCCATTTAGCAACGTGCAAAACGTTAGTCGCATAACATCTGGGTACATTTCTGCACATAACGCTGCTCTTGCACGGACAGCTTACTCTTTCATGTATCACGTAATTACGTAGGGTTACCACCTGTCACACTTTGCAAGGGACAGTCCATCTTTGGGCAGTTGTGTCCTGCAAAAATGTGAGTATATGGCAAATGTCCTGAGATTTTAGGACATAATTATTTTCTATATTTTATGTCATAGTTGCATAAAACAGTTATTCTGTATCTGAAACACCTAAATGTTATAAGAAACAGAATAAGGAACTAAAATGCTACAATAATAGACTTTTATTCAGGCAAAACACTGAAGTTCTGTCCTTTGTACTGGCCGTGGGTATGTTTTGCCCTGCAAAATCTGATGTTTGTAGCACAAATGTCCCACTTTGGGCATTTGGAAAGGTGGCAACCCTATCATTACATCATTTGCATAGCTTACACATACAAATGGGGTATGTTGCAAATCCCAACATTGTCCGTGCAATGTTCGTGTTACGGGTGGTCTTGCACGCCCCTGCAGGTGTTTGCTGAATAGCCTGGCAGTCATCTTTCCTTGCTGTACTCTCACTCAATCCATACACGCCGGAGGCTTCATGTATCATGGCCTAGGCAATGTTCGTGTTACGGGCGGTCTTGCACGCCCCTGCAGGTGTTTGCTGAATAGCCTGGCAGTCATCTTTCCTTGCTGTACTCTCACTCAATCCATACACGCCAGAGGCTTCATGTATCATGGCCTAGGCTTTGCTGTGTGCTATGTCTATTTGTGGTGTATGCTTGGCAGTGGGTATGTCCCACTGTCATCACTGGTAATGGTGACACCCTATAGGTACTTCCTGTAGACTGCTGTGTCATTTGACATGTCAGCAAATACCTGCGGATGAACATCCTACTGCAACGCTTTTCATATCTTCTGTGTTATCTTGCAGTCGATAATGCTGTTTCCTCAGACATGTATCTGTTTCAGATCATACCTATCAACCTCCTAGTGCAAAACATCTGTACAAAGCCTAACATGATGAGGGGACAGATAGGGGCAGATTCTACATATTGCTCTTACGAACGTAGATAGCTGACAGTATTATAGGTTTTGCATTAGTATGAACTTTCTGAGGGATTTGGGGTCTTAAACACATATGTTTATCATTATGTAATGACGTCAGTTCTCAGGTATTTGGCTGACAGGTACAGACTGTGAGAGGAACACACCACACATATGAGGCATACATCTGCACATTCGTACAGTTGCGAGGTATGTTTCTGATACTGGACATCTATTTCCTTACAGCAATACACACAATACATGGCGCCATCACAGGCCAGTTACCATTACATTCCTATTGCGGGACACACCCACCCACTGGGTTATATTCCTCACACAGGCCAACAGGTGCTTATCCACACGAATTATTCCATCATATGTGTACGCCGGTATTTGCGCTTTCCATCAGTGGCAGAGCTCACGTACGAGTATGGGGGACTGGACACTGTATTGGTGACAGTGCATGACACCCTGAGGGACACGTTTTTTGAGTCTATTAACCTTGCACATTGACTTTCACAGACCATACATTGTAATTCCCATTTGTGGACAAACATGCTTATGACTTGTACATGTTTTATCATTTGTCCAGACGTCTTTCTTCTCACCTGTCCACCTAGTATCACTAGTTCTGTACATTTCATTAGGACGGGTTACCTTCATACCTCTCACCTGTACACATTATGGGTATATGCCCTGGGGTTTGACCTATGATTCTGTTACATTTGTCATGATAATGTGCCTTTCTGGTAGATTGCTGGCAAGCCATGATGGACTGTGTGGTTAGGTAATCATGACTGACATTTCTATTTCATGATTACTAACTCTCATAACATTCGTATTCCTGACTACGCAATTATTCTATCAACGGTCTGACTTTGTCTGAGGTATATTTAATATAGTCCCTATTTGTCTGTCATGTACTATGCCTTAGTCCAGCTGTCTTATTCTGACATTCTGGCAGGTATGGTTACCATCTTGGTCGTACGCGTGTCCTTCCATGATAATTGCCTACATGACACTGATATAGGTCCCTACATCTTCCCCCAATGGTTTACACAATATCCAGTAGATGGGTTGCACCATTTTGGAGAATGTAGGCGTGTGCTATACCCACATAGGTATATCGATCACTCCCATGGGGCGTACCTAATAGATTTGTGCCAACCAACACCTTGGCCCAATTCTGCATACCCATGATTCCCATACCTGACACACCTCCACAGTACCCATTAAACATGTTTAATGTGAGCGATAATAAAGTGTGAGGACACTCCTGAGCACTCCCCACTCTGCGGATATCAGCTCGTACGTCATACATTCAATCGACCCATGTGTTATTACCCTTGCACCTGCTACTGTTGCATGTACACCTATATCGTAGTTGCAGGTGTGACTTCTTTTGCATCAATGACGGTTGGCAGTTCGTACAGGATCAATTTTTGGGGTCCTGCAAAGGACACCTATATTCATGTTTAACGTGTAGAACTTGCAGGCCCTGTCACACTGGTACTTTCCGTGCAATGGTTCGGAAACCATCGGTGTATTCTCCTTTCATGCATGTCTGTCTGTCTATCCATATTAACTATACCGTGACCTATTTATATACATGTGTTATATGTACAGGGACATATGTTTGTTGTGTATATATCTATTCATGTATCGTGTGTGTATAGATTTATATATGTACATATATACATATGTCTGTACATTCGTCATCTCGTAATTTGCTTTGGATTATGTCTGTGGATATACGTGTATATATCTCTCCATATCATAACTTTCAACTGTACAGATTTCCGCTGCATGTACAGTTGTTTGCCTCTTATTTTTGGTCCATTTTTCATAACCTTGTGTCTATCTGGCAAGTTAGTGGCATATCATTAAAGACTGATGTTGGCAAATAATGACAAACATTTCAGGTTACGACTTCATACCCTTCAGAGAATCCATGCTAGTGACACACCTGTTATTCTATCCACTTTCTATGTTTATTAGGGCAATATATGGGGATTGTCCCTATTTGTACCAGTTGTTGTCATGGCTTTGTCCGGTTTCGTACTTTACGGGTTTAATAGGTATGAGCCATGTACATAGAACGTGGGGAAAACACTATTCATTTTCTATTCTGTGAGCGGATTACACACGTGCAGGCGCACTTGCATATCCTTATTGTGGGTTACATGTGTTTCATAGATAATTGTGCTTCCATGAACATTCATAATTCTGACCGTAACAGTTACATATCTGTACTCCAGTTTATGGACTACTGCGAAATTAGAAGTTATGTACATACCATAACGTTCCATGTTAGTTGTCTTCTCTCGCCTTCTTTCTTGCTGGATGGGTTCGGAGCCGATCCTCGGCTCCGACTCAGCACTTGCTAAGCTCGAGAACTCATTTTACCAGTTCGAGGCAACCCTATATCCCATGATGCAAGGTGTGACTACCTCAGATCTTGTTTGGTAGCTAGAAGAAAACCCTGCCAAAAAACACTTCTTCCAAGGAAGATTACAAAATGTAGGAGAAACTAGGCCGATGGCCACTAACAATAATGACTCTTCCTACTGTGAACTCTTGGAAAGAGTGACAACACCCCCAACAAAGGGAAGGTACAACCTCAAGATCAGTCCAGGCCAGTGGGAAGGAGGGAGGGACGCAAGAAAGAAGGTGAGAAAAGGCAACTAACATAGAACGTTATGGTATGTACATAACTTCTAAATGTTAAGTTGTCAAACTCGCCTTTATTCTTGCTGGATGGGACCTCGTCCCTAGCACCTCTATCCTGGGTGGCTCAATGGAACAGACTCTTGAGAACTGTGGAACCAAACCTAGCCCTGTCCCTGGAGGCCAAGTCCAATTTGTAATGAGAGACAAAGGTGTGAGGAGTGGCCCAAGTGGCTGCTGCACAAATGGTGTCAATAGGTAGCCTATCCTGAAAGGCTGTGGATGTGGATAGGCTCCTGGTAGAATGTGCTTTTGGTTTTGAGGACAGTTGCTTGCCTCTAAGATGATAAACATAAGAAATGATAGAAGACAGCCATCTGGATAAGGTCACTTTAGAGACTGGGAGACCTTTTCTGTTCTCTGCATAAGAAAGGAATAGTTGATCAGATTTTCTAAATTGTTTAGTTCTGTCCAAATAATATCTGAGTTGACGATGGACATCTAAGCAATGAAGTTTTTGTTCAGCTTTGTCTGAATAATTAGGGAAAAAAACTGGCAAATCAATAGATTGGTTAAGATTCGTCTGGGAAGCAACTTTGGGCAAAAAAGATGGATTAGGTCTTAAAGATACCCTATCTTTGTGAAAAACCAAGTAAGGGGAATGGACACAAAGGGCCTGAAGTTCAGAAACCCTTCTAGCTGAAGTAACAGCCACCAAGAAAATTGTTTTCCAGGAAAGAAACTTTAAGGAGCACGTAGCAGCCGGTTCGAAGGGGGGTAGAATCAAGGATGCCAGCATTAAGTTCAAATCCCACTGCGGAGGAGGATCTCTGATTGGAGGCTTCAGGAGAAATATACCTCTGAGAAAGGCTTTGCAAAGCTTGTGGGACATTATGTTTTGATCCGCTAAACCAACATGAAAATTAGAGATTGCTGCCAATTGGACTTTAACTGTAGAAGCAGAAGACCCTGATTGAAAAATCTCTGCTAAGAAGTCGAGAACTGAATGCACTGGAGCAGTAAAGGGATCTAAGTGCTTAGACTTTGCCCAGAAAGAAAAGCATTTCCACTTACTAGCATAAATCTTTCTGGTGGAGGACTTTAGAGAAGCTACTATGATATTCCTAACGGGGTTAGAGATCATAGGAAGCCTGGCTAAGGAAGGAAGTGGAGCAACCAAGCAGTGAGGTTGAGAGAACGAATGGCCCAGTGCGGTTGACCCGACTGGTGGGTCAGAAGGTCTGGAACTGGGTCCAGATGCCAAGGCTGCGCCAGGAGATGACGATGCAGGGACGGAAACCAAATTTGTCGAGGCCAGTAAGGGGCAATGAGGATCAACTTGGCTCTCAATACGGTAGCTTTCTGAATAACTTGTGGTATCAGTGGAAATGGAGGAAAGGCATACAGAAGTCCCTGGGGCCAATCCTGGGTTAGAGAGTCTCTCGGGGAATGGCCTGGTAGAGGAAAAAGGGTGAAGAAGTCCAGGCATTTGCTGTTTTGGGGTGTAGCAAAAAGGTCGCAGGAAGAGAAGCCCCACTTCTGAAAAATCTCGTCCACTACCGATTGCTTGAGAGACCACTCGTGTGGCATGCGAATAGCTCTGCTCAGTCTGTCCGCTAAGAGGTTGGATATCCCGGGGATATGCGTTGCTATCAGAAACCGATGAGATGAGATCGCCCATTGCCAAAGTCTGAGAGCTTCTCGACACAGTGGGTAGGACCTGGTCCCACCCTGCTTGTTGATATACCAGACTACAGACATGTTGTCCGTCTGAACTGCAATAGTCCCTAAGGGAAGAAAGTCGTTGAGGGCTTGCAACGTTAAAAGCACTGCTCTCATCTCTAGGACATTTATGTGCAGATGGTATTCTATGAGTTGCCAAGTCCCATGGACCATCCTGCCCTGATAATGCCCCCCCCCACCCGATCAGGGAGGCATCCGAAGTGACTGTGGCAACCGGAACTGGGGTCACAAACAGCCGGCCCTGATGGAGCAGAGGAGAAGACATCCACCAGATTAGATGACTCTTGCACGACTGCGTGACAAAAATCTCGTGACTCATGGGGAGCTGCTGGAATGACCACTGAGCGAACAACATCCACTGCAGAAGACGCATGTGGAAGCGGGCTAATGGCAGTAGAACAATGGCCGCAGCCATAAGACCCAGAACCTTCAGGACAAATTTGGCTCTGATCTTCTTGCTGAGTAATATGATCCAAACATACTTCTGAATGTCCAGAATTCTTTGCTTTGTGAGTCTGGCTGACATACTGACAGTGTTTAAATCTGCGCCTATAAAGGTAATAGATTGGCAAGGCGACAGAGAAGATTTTTCGAAGTTTATTGAAATCCCCAATTGTTTGCAGGTTTGCAGAGTGTAGTCTCTGGCCTTGAGAAGTTGATGCCTGGTGGTGGCAGAGAGGAGCCAGTCGTCTAGATACGGAAACACCTGGAATCCTTGACGTCTCAGATGAGCCGTAACCACTGCCATACATTTGGTAAACACTCTGGGGGCTGTAGTGAGGCCAAAGGGCAGGGCTCTGAACTGAAAATGACTGGACCCCAGCCGAAAGTGGAGAAACCTTCTGGAGCGCCTGTGAATCTTTATATGATAGTACGCATCCTGAAGGTCTATTGAGCACATCCAGTTGTCCTTGCCCAAAAAGGGTAGAATGGACTGAAGCGTGACCATCCGGAACCTTGCCTTCTTGACAAACTTGTTTAGTTTGCTGAGGTCTAAAATTGGTCTCCAATCTCCCGTCCTTTTGGGGACCAAAAAGAATCTTGAGTAGATGCTGGATCCTACTTGGTCTGCTGGCACTATTTGGACGGCTCTTTTTGCTAGGAGCTTTGATACCTCCTGCTTTGCCAATTCCCTTAGACCGGGTAAGACGTCTGGAAGGGATTGATGAGGAACGGGATACCTCTCGAAAGGGATATTGTAGCCCTCGGATATGATCGACTGTACCCATTTGTCTTGAGAGAGGGAACGCCAGGCTACTGAGTACAGCGACAATCTTCCCCGACTGCCTCCAAGGGTGGACAGTTGGGCAACACCTCAGGGATGCTGGAAGGGTTTATCAGGGAGAGGCTCCCTGCTACCCTGATTCTGCGGACCCCCTTTGCCCCCAGGGCGGCGCCTATTATTATTACCCCCTCTGCCTCTGGGGGTAAACTGACCACGTGTGTCCGGCGTGACTCCTTGAGATTTACGGAACCACATTTTCCCTCCCTTCTGACCCTTTGGATAGGGTCTTGAAGGGGTGAAGAAATGGACTCCTACGGCAGAAAGGGTCTTGCCATCTTGTTCACATCTGGTCAAAGTATCCTTCACCTGAGGTCCGAACAAAGCCGAACCGTCAAAGGGGGTATTGGTGAAGGACGCCTTAAAAGGGTCTGCAAAATTACAAAGCCGCATCCAGGCCTGACGCCTAAGTGCCACTCCTGTGCCTGCGGCCCTACTCGCTCCATCGGCTGCATAAGAAATGAGCCGCATGGAGGAGTTAGTCAAATAATTGAGGATTCCTAGCTGTGAGGCAATTTTTTCCTGAGCCCCAGTCGCCGAAGGATCCTGAACCACTTCACCTAGTTCCTTGAGAATGTCTCTCTGAAGTCTGGTAAAGTGACAAAGGTAGTTCAGCGAACGCATAGTAAAGGTCGCTGAAGAAAACAACCGCTTGCCGTACCTATCCATGGTCCTAGAATCCTTGTTAGGAGGATGGACAGGCACAGAAGGATCAGCAAGTTCCTTCTTGGTGGCCGCCACCACCATAGCATCAACAGGGACGCCCTTAGAAAGAAACTGTCTGTCTGAAGGGGCTGTGATGAATTTGGATGGCCTCCTAGGAACTGGTTCCACAGAATGGGGCAGACGCCTTCCGAGCCACTACTTGCATGAGTGGATCGAAAGGCGGAGACACCCAGGAGGTGGAGGGTCGGGATCCAAAAGCCTCCAGGTATACCGACTCATCCTCGGAGGGGTTAATGGAAGGCCAGTTCCCCCTCTGCTTAAGGAGCTCCAGGATGTCTGAAAAGGAGACATCCTCAGAGGGGGACCGTGGGGAGCCCTCCGACTCATCTAAGTCGGTATCTGATGTAGTAGACTCAGGGGAGTCTGTGTGCTTCCTCTTACACGTCCTCTAACGCGGGGGTTCTGCTGCAGGATCAGGAGAAACCTCGGAAGAGGAAGTTCTTCCCAATGGGGAAACCTGGGGTGATGGATCTCTGGGTCCGGGAGCAAGAGACTGGCAAGAGACATCAACAGGCACCAAAGATGGAGGAGCTAAAGGAATAGACCGTTGACCTAGCTCAGGGCTAGACACTCCTCATCACCTCGAAGGCTCCTCTCCCAGGGAGGCCAGAAGAATCCCGCTCCGAAGAAACAGGAATCCCCGGCCCCACCGAGAAAGAAGGCTCCGAAGCCGATGTCGGTGCCGAGCTCACCAATGCCGAAGCTCCAAGAGGGAGAGCAGGGTCGGACAAGTGTCCGATGCCACTCGCCCCCTTGGAGCCGACAAGGAAAACCCGACGACCAGATCCCTCCAAAGAAGGTCTCATGGAGGAGATCGGAGCTGAAGACGTCGGAGCCGAAAGGGGAAGTATCAGCTCCGGCGCACCCACGGTCACCGTTCCTAGAAGCTCCGGCTCCGAACTCTGAAGGAGAGTCGGAAGAGGAAGTTCAGGGGGATGAGTAATAGCAGACATCTGTTGAGATGGGCTATGGAGCATTTGGGCTAGTGCCTGTGGCTTCAACAGTCTGCTTACCACCCTCTCTAAATCGTGGTCTGACAGCCTGGAAGATCTTGAAGATCGGCTCCGATGGCTCCGCTCTGACAAAAGAGGAGATCCCGGAGCCGAACGGATCGACTCCAAGGAAGGAGACCGAGATCTCTTCCTGGATGGAGCCATCGGAGCCGACGACTCCTCGGCTCCAGATGGAGCCGAAGACTTATCGGCTCCAATACTGGATAAAGACACGTCGGCTCCAGCCGGAGCCGACAAAGTAACGGGTGTTTGTGTATCGGAGCCAGATGGAGCCGACACCACAACCTCCAAAGTAGAAAGATCGGCTCCGGCTGGAGCCGATCTCGACTCCGAAGGAGTCGGAACCACAGCCGAAGGCTTGACAACTACAGCCTGGGCCTTAGATGGCTTAGAGAGCTTAACCGACCCAGCCTTGGTCAGAGAACCCTCTGGCTTTAACAAGCCACGAAGAATCAGCTTGTTTCTTCATTCCTGCAGGACTCTCTGGCTAAAGGAGTGACAAATAGCACAGGAGTCCTGCAGGTGTAAAGGCCCCAGGCAGTACACACAAGAAGTGTGACCGTCTGTCAGAGACATTTTCTGACAGCACAAGTCACACTTCTTGAAGCCTGAGACCTTCACTTCTTTAGACATAATTATGTCCAAAATACACATACAACAGTCACACAGTTAACCCACAAAAGACACACAACACTAACCTGACAGGAATTAACTGAGAGGGAGGCTTAAGGCCTGAAGAAAGGAAATAAATCCTGACGTAAAATAAGGGGAATATAGGGTAGGAGATTAGCTATAAGTATAAAATATACCCAAAAATAAAAAATAGGAGGATAAGGGAGAAAAAACCCTGACTACTCTGATACAAATTGAAGCTTTACCTGAGCTGGCAAAAAGGAGACCTCTTCGCAAAGCAGCAAACAAGATCTGGGGTGGTCACGCCTTGCATCATGGGATATAGGGTTGCCTCGAGCTGGTAAAATGAGTTCTCGAGCTTAGCAAGTGCCGAGTCGGAGCCGAGGATCGGCTCCGAACCCATCCAGCAAGAATGAAGGCGAGTTTGACAACTTAACATCACACGTTCACCTTTACATATTTAAATGTGTGTACTGCACAAACGCTTTCATTACACTTTCAGGTTATATGTGCAGTGGTCGTAGGTCAACTGGGACTTCATTCACGTTGGCCGGATACCGGGACCACTATTTTATTGGTGTTCTCCCTCATTGATATGCATACCCATAGTACTTAGCTACAGCAACATACGCCTCACCGCTTCACCTACGACACAGGCATCCATTCTCCTGCTGGGAAAAAGGCGGTACTACATATTACACATTCCCTATTGCCTACTGCTGTGGACTCCGGCTGCATTGTTAATCACTCCGAGGATATGCAGAACACCAAGGCATATAGTCCAGCCACATACAGGTCTTTGATTGTCAGGGTGTTCATGTAATGATCTGGGTTTAGGCTTGTCCACCTGGTGAACGGAACTTCCCTGGCCGAGGTCAAATGTCAGATGAAGCATATGGACAGGGATTATCTCCCTATTTTGAAGTGTTACCTGTGTTTATAGACACAGGTGTTTGGGCACCTGTCAGCAGCTTATTCTGTTGGCATTACATATTATGGGTGGGGTTGTTATAGTCCATACTCTACGATGAGGGGTGTTCCCATTCACATTTGACTATTACCTGTATACAGTTGTATGGGGATTATTATTTTTGGACATGAAGTGACTACAGGTATGCAGTTGTACATTACACAAGTGTGACGGCTGTTCCTGTAAATATGTACAGAACATACCTCTCAACCTCTTAGAGCACCGAACCTGTGCAAAACCTACATGATGGGGGGACAATCGGACACATTTTAAAAATTGCTCTTCCAAGCTTAGAACATTGATAGAATGCTAGGTTTTGCATTAGCATGATTGTTGTGCAGGTTGTGGAGTCTTATACTCAGGATATTTCTCATTATTTAGTGACGTCAATCCCCAGCACACTGGTGCAGATTGTTGGAGGCACACACCAACACTATGGGGCAAACCTGTGGTCATTCTTAGGGTTGCCACCTTTTCGACTGCCCAAAGTGGGACATGTTTTGTAGAGATGTCAGATTTTCCAGGACAAATCACGCCTACAGCCATGCATAGTACTGAACTTTAACATTTTTTGTACATATAATAGCTTATTCTAGAAACATCTGAATTGCTTATGCTACTTCACATAACATATTGAGGATTCATATATATAATAACCGTTTTATGCGACTATTAAAGTAAATTAGGAAATAAACTTTCGGGACATTTGCTATGTGTTGATTTTTTTCACAGGACACAACTGCCTACAGAGGGAGTGTTACTCGCAAAGTGGGACAGGTGGTGACCCTAGTCATTCTGCGAATATCCGGACAGTTGAGTGGTATGGCACAGACCTCTGTAATATGCTGTTGTGTTCTGGCACAGCAGTAGCTCAGCATTAAAGACTGCAGTCGGAACGTGCTGACAGACAGTTGGGTTTCAGACTTCATACTCCAGACATTAATGCCAATGTGCAAACTGTTATTCTATCACATTCTATGTTTCTAAGAGATATGTTTACAGATTGTCCCTGATTTTGGACCTTTGTCTCACTTATATTCACGGCTCTGTCCAGATATCTTGCTCACAAAGGTTGACAGGTATGGTCAGTCACGACTGCACACAGTCAGTGTCCCCCACACTTGATCAGGGTTGACCTGTTTACGTAGTGTCTTCCACGCCCTCATGCCGTTTTCCACTTTGCAAATGTGTGCATTATATTCTCCCTCCTATTCATGTCTGGACATGTGCGTCACAGGAAGGTATTTTATCCTGGGTGGTAGGTTACGCATGCCCACTTAGGGCTGGACAGTGTCATGGACCTCCACTGCACGTTCTGACTTGTGTCCAGATATCTACTGGATTGGACATCATGTCGTCATACCCATTCTACTATTTACACAAGTTGGTCATCCCGTGAGGGATATCCCAAAAATTGTTCAAAACGAAAACATGTTAGATAACGAAGATTTTTGTGGATGCACGAAAATGTGCAGGGGGTTTTACCTGCAGGGGATACATGGTTTGCAATTCTGACACTGCCTACAGTGACAATACCTACTACATATGCGTAGGGGTCACTGTGTGTAGCTGTTTCTGCAACAAACCAGTAGACCAAGTACGGCTGGATTTGGTGGACGTTCTGGTATGGTGGCAGGTTGTGTGTTGTGGAGGGTATGCTGGGTAGGCTATTATGCATCCAGGTGTGTTGTGTTTGTTATAGCCAGTTCCATCAGGACCCATCTGTGGGTATGTGACGGTGCCGTATCTATACATTTGTCTCGCATATTTCCATATTCATATGTTTGTGAGATTGTGTTCTACACTATGGCCTGTCTTGCTTGTCTTGCAGCTGTTTCTACATGAGGTTGTGTTTCTTTCCACTTCACCCGCTGCCCCCTCATACACCTCCGGTTCACCTTTTCTGCATATGACACATGTATCGCCTTTGAGGAATTTACCATTAAACACACACCCCTCACACGAGAATTACTCACACCCCATAGAGCACTACTTTGGTTGTTGGCTAATGACACGGCCAGAGTTACACATTGACTACCCTACATGTGTCGAGTACCTTTATGGTTGTGTGGACTACCCTGCCATGTTTGCTTTCCATATACTATACCTCACGCACATAGGTACACGCCCTTACTTCACTTTCATTACTTGGTTGGTGTATCCGGGTTCCTTCCCGTTCGACTGTGTCACATACACGTTCGGATTATACAGCTGACTTCCGGATTTTGCCAGCCTGTTCTACTCATTGGTAGGATGGCACCTTTTCCTATGTCCAAGCTACTCCTTACACATGTCCGACCGTTGTGGACATTGCCTCCCCACAGTCAACGGTTGTGTTTCCAACTTTTCAATTGGCCACAGTGTGACATAAGGTTACCACCTGTCCCACTTTGTGAGGGGCAGTCCCACTTTGGGCAGTTGTGTCCCGACATGTAATGGTCAACATGGCAAATGTCCTGAGATTTTAGGACACACATATTTCTTATATTTTATGTGATAGTTGCATTAAACAGTTAATTCTGTTTCTGAAATACCTGACCGTTATGAAAAACAGAATAAGCAACTAAAATGCTACAGGAATACGCTTTTCTGTAGGCAAAACAGTTATGCTCAGTCATTTGTACTGGCCTGTACAGTCTGATGTCTGTACCAACCATGTCCCACTTTGGCCATTTGTAAGGGTGGCAACCCTACTGTGACAGTTGCGGTGAACACAGCATATTTTACAGGCCGACACATACCCAAGGTCAGTTCAGCAGATAGAACTTACAATTCTTGCCTATATCTAAGCTTATTCTTGTAGCATGTCGGTATCTTATTGTATTATACGTCCAGTGAAATATGTTTAATGCAACTATTGCATGACGTCTACGGAGGAATTATGTCCTATATTCTCTGGACATTTGCCAGTTTTACATGTTTGTGTCAGGACACATCTGCCCACAGAGGGACTGTTGCTCGCAAAGTGGGACAGGTGGTAATCTTGGTCGACGGTACGGATCATACTGTTCCTTTCGGCCTACATGTGTCCGTGTTGTTATGGCTCATTTATATGCTCCTTCTGTTTCGTTTACATGTGTATGCTATTTCCTATCACTTTTGGTATGTGAAATACAGACATACCTTTTGTATGTGACTATTACATGGCTTGTGGGATATGATTCAGACATACGTTCACTACCTATATGTACATTTCTCCTCGTGTATTTTGTTATGGACACATCTGCACAGCTATGTTCCCTCCCTCAAATTATGGGTCGGATGGTGACCCTCTCCGTTGGACTGGACGTACCTACTGGCAGCGTGCTAACATCTGATACGTTTCACTTCCACATGGTATAGCTATCAACACTTACGTTGGACTACAGGTACACGGTTTTCCTGTCATTTGTTCATGGGTAGGGACCCATTATTTCCTACCGTGCATTTGTGTTTGACTCTTCATTTTCTGTTTGCAGGGACTCTGCTTTGCATACGTTTCAGTCTCCATGGACACTGATAGGTACGATTACTATTGCTGGTGGAATATAATATTCAGCAGTTTAGGTTGCTCCTCGAAAGCCGACATTGACACGCCTCCCTGCGCATCTTCGATACGCCCCTTGAACTCGCGCACGTTTCCTATGCAAGTGGCTGTGGCAGCTGTGTGCCTTTATTAATATGCATATGGCGCATCTACTCAACATCTACGCCGCACGGCCGGCGCAAGCCTTACGCCGGACTTGCGCCGAGCTTCATGAATCCGGGGGATGGTCTGTTGCCATATCAGGACAATTGGCTCATAGTTACCTCTCTCGTATAAACTTCCAAGTCTCTGATCAGTGTGTTACATTCTCTGGAAGTAACGCTGAATGCCCCTCTAAGTCCCAGTTACATGCTGCATAGCTTTGTACAACATGTTACACAGCTCCTTACAATATGCTACACAGCAACTTACAGCATGCTACACAGCAACTTACAGCATGCAGCACAGCTCCTTACAACATGCAACACAGCTATGTACAACATGCAGCACAGCTCCTTATAACATGCAACACAGCTATGTACAACATGCAGCACAACTCCTTATAACATGCTACACAGGTCCTTACAACATCCTGCATAGCTCCTTATAACATGCTGCACAGCTCCTTACAACATGCAGCACAGCTCCTTACATGTTGTACAGCTCCTTACAACATGCAGCACAGCTCCTTACATGTTGTACAGCTCCTTACAACATGCAGCACAGTTCCTTACAACACGATGTACAGCTCCTTACAACATGCAGCACAGCCCCTTATAACATGCTGCACAGCTCCTTACAAGATGTTGTACACCTTACAATATGCAGCGCAGCTCCTTACATGTTGTACACCTCCTTACATGCAGCACAGCTCCTTATAACATGCTGCACAGCTCTGTACAACATGCTGCGCAGCTTCTTATAACATTCTGTACAGCTCGTTACAACATGCAGCACAGCTCTGTACAACATCCTGCACAGCTCCTTATAACATCCTGCACAGCTCCTTATAACATCCTGCACAGCTTCTTATAACATTCTGTACAGCTGCTTACAACATACAGCACAGCTTCTTACAACATGCCACATGCCACACAGCTCTTTACAGAATGCGGCATAAAGCTCCTTACAACATGCAACATAGCTCGTTACTTTCATAGGCTACAGTTTGGACAAAGTTATCTTGAATAAGACTCCCCATGCACTAATTTCAAGCTACTCAAACAACACATTTCCACCCTTTTATCTTCCACAGTTGAGCTTACTTTTGTCTCAAGGTGCTGGGTCTCATGGTAGCAGCCACACCAATTGTTGCTCCATGCAAGAGTCCATGTGACAGTTGTCCAGCAGATCCTGTATGCCTATTGATGCTGGAATGTAAATCCTATGGAGTATCATGTTTACATTTCTCAGACTTTCAAATAACTTTTAACATGATGTTTGGACACAGACAATATTTCCTTTGGCAGGCATTTCAAATTTCCCCCTTTCATGCCAGCAGTTACTGTGGCTGCATCAACCCTTTTGTGAGGGCAACACTTCAGTTGGACTGGACATCAGATTGTTTTTCCCACATTAATGTACTGAAGATGAGAACCAACCCACTGACCATCCAAGCACTGCAGAACTTCCTCCCAGTGGCTACACCAACCCTGTCTAAACACCCTTCTTTCCAGCCTTCTATCATTATCTTTTTTCAACCACTATTCCCCTTTTCTTAATTTTCTTTTCTTTTTCATACTTTTCCACAACCCACGTTTCTCCACAGCTTTCCCTAAACTCCTATATTTATAGTCCCTTCATCTCCTTTCTCTACTGGCTAACCTTTCCCTTTCCTTTCTCAGTCTTCCCACCTTTTTTTCCCTTATTTCAGATCTTGCAGTCATCTAATAATATCAATTTCCCATTCCAAGAAAAACTAATGTACATATCATAGAAAATAATTCTTCAAATGTTCTACCTAAAAATATTAAATATCTATGTTGTAAATGTGCATTATTTGATTATTAATTTTATTTGCCATAATTTGTAAGCCCTTTGCACATACTTTTTATACATTTCTATAATTCTTTATTGCAAATATTTTCATTTTTTTCTTACGTAAATGGAGCTTCCCCCCGGGCTTCCTCTGAAAATGAGTACCTTTTGGCCCAGTCAGATTTTCCTGGCAAACAAATGTCAATAATAAATAAATAAATAAATAAATAAATAAAGTGTTCTAGTCATAAAGAGGGGCAACATGGTAGTTGCATGGTACACCAGCAAGTCAGAGATCACTTAATATTACACTTTATCTTAGAAAGCTATGAAAATTTGTGAATGGGCCATATCCAACAACCATTTTCTTGTAGCCATCACGAGAGTCCAGTTTATTGCCAGACAAGATGAGCAAATTCCTGTTTCTATTTTACAACTGGAGCCTTACCTCCTTGGTGTCAAGAAATCCATTTTTCTGAAAATACCAGAAACCTTGTTACACCTCGTTTGCTTTTCTGTCCAAAATCAACTGCAGGGGCTTCACCATCATTCATTCTTATCCCTAAGAGATGCTCTAGCCCACAAGTGGCCATCTGGACTACTCTATCTTCACCTTATTTCTTCTAATAATGAAATATGCCCAGAATGTAAAATTTCACAAAGCCAAATTAGTCTTCATAGCTTCTTACTGGCCTTACCAGATATGTTTCACATTAGTCCTACCTTAATTCATATAAAAGTCCTACGTGCAAGATTCCCATAAAACCCTGCCGAGTCATCCACTGGGCATGTCACTCCCAGACATTTATTCTTTGATGTCATCAACTGGCTTTCCCATTCCAAAAGTTACTAGTAATCCATTATTTCTGGGTAGATTAGTCAGTACATTCTTGTCTTCCCAAAAATTCAATATGAGGAAAACTTCAAAGGGCAAATAGACCTGCATCTAGGTATAGGCTAATGCCAAGGGATTACATCTCTTTTCTGCAGTACTAGAGTATATTGGAGATATTTTTGAAACTGGACTGTTATTCCAATATTAACTGCATTTGGTTGATACCTCTAACTTTTTTCAAGGCCAAAACTATAATTCCTTAAGTTTATTGAGTTTATTTTTTTCCAAATATTTTATTGATTTTCAAAAAGACAAAACATAATTTCTACTAGAATACTAATGAAACAAAGACAAACTAGATACAATATGTACATATGGCCTATATGAAAAAAACGAGAATAACTTAGAGAGAGGTAGTTACACATAACAAAAAAATCAGTGTAATTTCTCCAAGTACTAAGAAGATGTGGAGATCTTTAAAATCTCAATGAGAGAAAAAACTTTCTTCCAAGGATTGTTGATCCATTTATTAGGGAAGATTGTTGTTTCTTTTACCTTTGTCTCCATATGTATTGTTTCTTCTAGTAGAGTCATAAATTCTTGAAAGTTGGGTTCAGATGAAGTTTTCCATTTTCTTGTAATACATTTTCTAGCAATTGCTAGTATAGTCAATAGTAGATACATCTTTTTGCTCATAACATTTGTTTCAGTTACATTCAGAAAAATCATGGATTTAGTTAGTATGAAGGAATCTGAAAAATAGCTTGAAGGAAATTTCCAATCCCCTCCCAGTATTTTTTAATTTTGATACACTCAAAAAATATATGAATCCAATCAGCATTACAATTTTGAGAACATCTCCAAAAAAACAATTGTTTAGAAGAGTCTATTTTAGCTATCCTATTGGGGGTGTAAAACATCCGGTGTAAGAATTTCCATGAAAAAATCTTCCAAGCTTGTAGATTGGAAGTTAATTTAATAGAACACAATAAATTAATTTTGTTTTCAGAGGAGAGGTTAATCTGATGACCTTTAGTAATAAAGTTCCAGAAGTTTTGTTTTGGATTAACTTTGTAAATCATTAAGTTTTTATAGAGCAATGGGGTTAAATTAGACCAATTATGATTATTATAAACCATTTCTTGGATAATGGAAATTAATTTTGGCTCAGAACTAAAGGATGAATTATTGATTATTCTGTACAACTCTTGAGCATGAAATAAAATGCTTTGAAGTATAAGCCAATCTGAATTTGGAATATCAAAGGTGTTTACTATTTGTTGTATGTTTAGGACTGACAAGTTCCTAACACAATCTTGTCAACAAGTAATATTTTTTAGTTCACAATTATTTATAATGTTTTCATGTAATTTGTTGGGAAAGTTTTTAGTTATTTTGAAAGGAATTAAGAGTTCCCACCATAATTTAATGTCTAAGTTTGAGATTATAAACACAAAAAGGTGAAGCACGGAGCCAAAAACTACTGTATCAAACCTATTTATTTAAATAAATAGGTTTGATACAGTAGTTTTTGGCTCCGTGCTTCACCTTTTTGTGTTTTTAAACAGTTTGTGAAGTCCGTTTTTGGTTCTAAGTTTGAGATTATGAAAGATCTAAATGAGTTGTAGATGCAGTTTATGAAGACTGAGTTGGTGGGTTTCGAAATGTTAAATTGTAAATTAAGACATAATATTTTCCAAAATATATTTATTTGATCATTTGAAAGAGTATTTTTGTGAGTTTATTCTCATTTAAAAAAATAGAAATATGAAGGGATTTCCAAGCTGATGAAATTTTTGGGTCTATCCAGTTGAAAACTATTTTGAATATAGAAGTCTTAATATATGTCTCTAAATCTGGAAAATTAATTCCTCCCATTTCCCAGGGTCTAATATGGTGAGCATAGGCTATCCTGTTTCATTTAGGGAACCAGAGAAAATGTAAAATAATTTTATGTATGTTTTGTAATAGTTTTTTATTAGGTAGCATTGGAATGGCTTGAGCTATATCATTTATATTTGGTAATAATACCATCTTTATTAATTGAAGTCTATCCTCAAACTTTAGGAATAATTTATTCCATTTGTCAGTAAGTAGTTCTATGGTATTTAGGATTTTTTATAGTTTGTAGATAGAGTGTTATTAATATTGTCATCAATAATAATCCCCAAGTAATGTATAGAAAAGACCTGTTTTCCTATTAAATGGACTGGAGTTATGAAAGAATTTTGTTTTTTATTTAAATGCATATAATTAGATATAGATTCACTTATACATAAACCTGAGCTATCAGAGAAACTTTTAGTCCGAAGATCTAACTCTTTAAGAGATTCTTGTGAGACACTCAGAGTTAAAAGTATATTGTCCGTAAAGAGCATGATTTTGGATTAAATTGATCATAAATGTCTATACCTTTAATTTTTGTATTTTGGCGTAATGTAGTAGCAAATAATTCTACTGCAAGAGCAAATGAAATGGGGGACAAAGGACAGCCTTGCTTTGTACCTTTGAGTATTTGAATGGGTTCTGAAGTAAAAGGGCCTCGTTTTACATATGCAAGATTATTTTTATATAGATTTTTTTTATCAAAGTAATGAAACGAGATGGAAAATCAAAGATTTCTAAAGCTTTGAAGAGATAATCTCATTTCAGCGTATCAAAAGCTTTTTCAATATCGAGGGCTATTAGAAGAGCTTCGCGATTGTCCCTATTTAAAATGTTGATAAGGGACAGTATTCTTAAAATATTATCGTAAGTGTGCCTATTGTAAATAAAACTAGACTGATCAGAATTTATAATATGTGTTAAGGATTTTTTAATTATATTTACAAGAATGGATACAAATATCTTGTAGTCATTTTTTAGCAAGGAAATTGGTCTATAGGAACTACATTGTTTTGGATCTTTATTTTCTTTTAATATAGGAGTGATTAGGGAATATTTCCAAGAGGGAGGAATTAAATTATCGGTTTGAATTACATTTAAGGCTTATAGAAAATTGAGATGGCTGAGGGAGGGAATAACTTAATATAGCTCCATTATAATTCCATCGATCCTGGGGGATTTATTATTTTTGCTTTCTTTAATTTTATCAACTACTTCTTTAAGATACATTTGTTTTAAGATCTCAGATTTTAGTTTATCTGGAATTTTATTTATTTTAAGTACACTTTTATCTACATCTATATGTTCAAATTGTGCCGAATTATTGAGTTGGTGGTCAGAGTAATGATATTTAAAGGCTTCAAGAATATCACTAATGTCTGATACCATTTTATTATTTCTACCTTCATGAATGATTTTTGTAATATTGTTATCTGAGGCTTGTCTTTTAACTCTCATTGAAAGATTATGTAGATGTTTGGGCGACATTGAGTGTGAGTTGATTTTTAGTTTTTCTAATGCCAAATTTGTTTTATGAGTTAATATTTCATTGCATTTGTTATTTAAGTCTGTAATTGTTTTCTTTTTTGTTTTTGGATGTTGTGAATTATCTTTATTGATAATTATAAGCTTACTTTGAATATTATGAAGTTCCGATTCCCATTTTTTAGTCTTATTTTTAATCCAGGCTAGAATTTTACCAAATAAGTAAGCTTTTAGTGTATCCCAGAGAATTATCAAACATATATCATTTGATTGGGTAATGTCAAGAAAGTTTTGAATTTCGTGATCTAACCATAGCTTGAATTGTGGTAGTTTGGTGATGTATGCTGGTATCCCTGTTGTGAAGACCAACCTTTTAAAATCAATTTCAAGTTTTAAAACAAGTGAATTATGATCCTAAAAGGGGCAAGGTATTATAAAAAAGTTAATTATTTTCATACTTAACTCTTGAGATACATAAAGTTTATCAATTCTGGTTTGGGTGCCAAATCTATAATCACTATGAGAAAAGGATAATGAGTTAGGGTCTTTATAACTGTAGGTGTCAATTAGATTTAGGTTCTCACACCAATTTCTTAGAGGTTTTCCTAGAGAAGTAAAACGGAAATGCTTTTTATTCGAGGTTTCAGAAATGTCTAAAGTACAGTTGAAGTCTCCCCCTAGAATCAAAATACCCTTACAAGCTTTGTTAATTAGTTCTAAATGTTTCCTAACAGTTCCTATCCCTATACCAGGAAACCAATAGGTGTTAACAAGTGTCCATATTCTATTATTAAATCTAATTATTACAATTGAAATAAGACCTTCTTTGTCTTCATACTTATAAATATTTTGGGGGAATGATGTTGTTTTTCCTCCAAAGTATTAAAACCCCTCTTGTTTTTTTCTTGTAGGATGAGCAAGATAGATTTATATATTCCAATGGATTCCAATTAAAATTATCATCTGATTTTAGATGGGATTCTTGAATAAATACAACCTGAATTTTATTTAGTTTCAAGTATCTAAGGAAACTGGATCTTTTCCTTGGATTGTTTAATCCATTAACATTTAAGGATAGTAAGGTTAAATTCATCAAGTATGGCTTTCTTGTAAGTTAATTGAAGTTTTCATGTTTGGTATTGACTGGATAATAAACAGTGTAACTTTATATAGAAAAAAATTGTGTGAAATAGTTAGTTTAGTTCTCCCTAACAAATTGTATAAAGTTTTATTAGATATAGGCCAATAAAATGAAGATTTGAATACTGAATAAAAAGTAAGAGTAATATTAATGAAGAGTTTACTGAAAACTTTAACCAACATGAAGTGACATGCACTTCTAATCTGAGTGAACATATAAGTTCAAACAGATTAACCTTCATGACAAACAAAAAGTAATTAACGACAATAACATGGCTGAGCTCCAGTATGAGTTAATAGGAGATCTAAAATTAATTTATGTATCCAATTTTGTTGTTAGAATTGAATGAATAGATGAAATTTGTAATACATAAAGGAAATAGATTTGAAATTGATGTAACAGAAGCAACTTATTCAAAACAATTGTTAATGGAGCAAATACACTTTTAAGTAATTGTAAGTGTAGAGAACAGAGGACGATTTCATAAAATAAAAACATTAATGCTAAGTTATAAAATATTCAAAGTAGAAAGTAAGTCTAGGTATAATGATTGATGAAACCTATTTAATGATAAATACCGTAACCAAATAAAATAGTCATAGTTTAGTAATAAATAGATGCATAAATAAACATAAATACATACATTTTACATATTATCTACTTGTCAATGCCTTAACTATTTCAAATTAAAGAATATACTAGCCATTAACAAAGTTAGTATAAAGTTCATTTACTAGAGTTGAAATGAAGTATCTAACGATGACTAAGAAAATCCCTTCTGTCTTTTGAGTCCACTATACTATAAAAAGACTATAGTTCTGAACATATTGTGGGGATTAAACTTGTAAACTTTTAATATTTAAATAATATAGCATATAATCAAATTACACATAGAAGACTCAATGAAGCATGCCAGATAAAGAAGCATCACATTTACTAAAATACAAATATTTATCCAATTTCATTTCTGGCATGTTTAGATTATAAAATTGCTTAGTGGATAAGCATAACAGAACAACGTACACTAGATGTAAAGCATCATTATTACCACTGTGTAAAGAGTTTCATTTTTAACTATCAATAGGACAATTGAAGAACTATTATAAATCAGCAGCCACAGATTTCCTCAATATCAATATTCATTAATACAGGGATAATAAAGTTAGTAATGTACTAGTTCACTAAGTTATGAATAATATTACTTACATTCTTTTTGGGTAGTGATTAACAGCATAGTCAATCCCAAATCAAAATTCTGTATTAGTTCCATTGTACTATACGCAAAAAAAAAATGCCTTAAGTTATTGAATACATGTAGTCAATACTAGTGTTATAAATATACCCAAATTGAAAAAGATATGAAGTATTGTTTATAATTGAAAGTATAAGCATCTTATTCCAGAATTATGACAATTTATATTCTCTAGGGTTTCATATTTCT
This sequence comes from Protopterus annectens, assembly GCF_019279795.1. Taxonomy (NCBI): domain Eukaryota; kingdom Metazoa; phylum Chordata; order Ceratodontiformes; family Protopteridae; genus Protopterus; species Protopterus annectens. The sequence goes on along the minus strand of NC_056735.1, from coordinate 23,321,450 downwards.
ACTGAGTTGTTATGCATATCTTTATTATTTATTGTCATCTAAAAGGTAAATATTCTTAAAACCCATTTCAAGTTTGCTAAACACAACCCATAGAGAAATCTGGATCAGAAATTTAACTAAACAGATAGCTTATATTATATGTTTGCAGATTAAAACATAGAATCAATACTTGCAAGTTCATTTCTGCCTACTATGCATTTATTCTTGTCTATAGTTTTAAACAAATAAAAAACAAAATACTAATTTACCCATTAATCATCAACTATAGTTAATTTAGACTAACTCCCGTCACTTCCTACACTAAATGCATTGTTGTTTCATAGGATGTCTATTGTAAGAAAAACTGTGATCGCTACTGGTGATGTGAATACCACACACATTTCTTTTCTACTACATTAAGATACTAGATAAAACCTCAGCCAACATTAAAGACTCACCAGCCTCACTTACAAATTAGGCAAATAGTACCGGCTATAGAGAACCTAAACTAATGACATAAAATCTATATATAGAGATGTTACTGAGGTGCATAACTGATGTAAATTGAGAACAAAAATCTGTTGTGAAAACAGATGCATGCAGGGTGTTAGAAACTAGCAGTATTACAATAACTTAGTAGTAATTAGCAGCTTTAAACATAGCCAAAAAAATTGAGTGCAAATTTAAAAATAATCGGAGACACTTCATCTATTAACTTGACAGGATGGGGGACTGAGTTAACATACATGTTCTGAATGATACCAGTTTATAGCTTTCAAATATAGAATGACATTCATCTTAAGCCACTACTATCATGACAAGTTAAGAGGCTCAACTAAAATCTAACACAAAATCTGCGTTAGTTGAGAGGTATAGGTAGGAGCAGATAAACTATTTTGAATGGACATCCACACAAGAGTTGAACCGCACAACTATAAAGTAATACAACGCCTGAACAGCGACCAGCTACTCTATTTTTTTGCACTCATGTGCACCAATTTGAGAAGATTTCTAGCTCTAAAGCTTCCATCTCCAAGACAAGGGAAATTGGCTGTTTAAATGGAAGAAACTCTAGGATTGAGTACCCCAAAAACCACTAACAGCCTACCTGTAAGCACCACACACATCCGCAGTCACTCATAACAAGCCACTACACAACTCATAATGTATATCTGCCATCCTGACACTGCAGGAGATCTGGGCAATCTAAACAAAACGGAGGGACACAGACACCGAATCAGACATCCTCCCTGACTATTGTTCTCAAAAAATGAATAAAAGTGGTAATTTACTAACTTACTCTCACTGCACGCTCCTTGACCGTAACATTCCCACAGAAACCAGACAAACTCTGCAGCATGCCAATGTCTCTCCCCCTCAAAACAACCTCCCCATGTAACCGCCATGAGATCACCACAAGCACTCACTAGTGTATTGGATTTGTTGCCCAGCAATGGAAAAGCACCCAAAATAAGTGTCAACAATGTAATAGACCACGTAACAACAGCTCCACAACTACATCGAGAGTTCTCCCATGGCCCAACAAGGAACAAACCTGTTCACATATTTTACCATCCCAGGCAATCACGAAACATAACACAATAAACTAACCTGTCAAATCCCATAACGGGCACTATTCACCGCCAATCTTCAAGCAGCTTCAGCCCTCCCCACAGCATTGTTCATGCAGTTGACAGAAATAACTAAAAACATGAATCGCACAACATAGAGCCTATCCTCGTCAGCAAATACACAGAACCTTCATTACTGTATCTCTAAGTTTACAAACTAGCCTGGCCAAACATACATCCTTAAACTAAACAGTGCATGACTCAACAGTAAAGCAACGGTGTAAATCCGTACAGTGCACTCACTGATGTATAACACAAACTGATCTAGACAGCCACCTTCCTAAAAACTGAAACATTTTCGAACCATAGAAGACATTAATATTTAGTAAATAAATAATATGAAAGAAAAAATATCTCAACTAATCAGACTATTTAATCAATTGGAATAGACAAGTGAAGTCAGAGAATGTGAGATGGAAGCTCTCGTCAGTAACAACTATAAAACTGTATATACTTATGCGGTATAAATGTGTGGGATAGATAGTACAAGAGTTATTTTGATAATAGGTGAGGTTAATTTAGTTTAATCTACCTATAACTGTGGATAAAAACATTTAATTCTTCATATTCCTATATTGTGGGATGAGAGCTTCCATGTTAATTATGTAGATTCTATTTTAGAGGAGAGAACATTTGTTAGCTCGAGGCTATTTTAAACACGAGTGACAGTAAACAGTCATAATGGAATGTTAGAACGCTAAAATTGAGTAGAGTAGTAACTAAAGTCTAAATTATAAAATATTGTAATAAATGTATTTAAAAATCAAAAACCATTTCAAATTACGAATTGTATAAAGTATAAATGCATACAGCATACATTTAATTGCTGCTAATGAAGGAAAAATCAAGGGTGTCACTTGAACAAGCTATTATTATTATATGGGTTCTTAGTAAGTAGCTATATTAAGGACCACTAGAGAAGCCGAAACACATGAAATATAAGATGTAATCTTAGTAAGGTTCAATCAGAAAATGTAAGAAAACTTTCTTATAGGTGTATTTAGGTAAAAATACATACTTTTTTGAATGATTAGAAGTGAAATCAAGTCCTAGTTGATGCTTTGAGAGAAGTAGTGACTCCAGAGATTCTAGGATCAGTTTTCAGTTTCTTCTTTCTCATATCAGTCCAGTTATTTTTCTCAGAGGTTCTTTTTAAAGTGGTGGAAGATGACCAAGCCATGTCTTCTTGAATTGCAGTTATGTTGTTTTTGATGAAAGTTATAGCTTCTTCGACATTGTTGAATGTTCTTATGTCATTTGAATAAAGGATTCTGATTCTTGCAGGGAAAGCAAGTTGTGCCTTTATTTTATTTTGTTTCAAAAATCTCACAAAAGGCCAGTTTTTTTTCCTTAGTTCCAAGACTCTTGAAGAATAGTCATTGTCAAATCTAATTTGACTCTTATTATATGTCAATGGATGACCTCTCCAGGCAGATTTGAGAACAAGTTCTTTGTCTAAAATAAGACAAGAATTTCACAATAATAGATCTAGGTGGCATATTGGAAGAAGAAGGAATAGGTTTCCCTGTAGTTCTGTGTGCTCTTTCTATACCATTTGATAGACCTTCCTTTAGGTCTAATATGCCTGGAAGCCAAGAGTTAAGAAATAAAATAACGTCCTCACCTTCTGTTTTTTTTCTGGAAGACCAAAAATTCTAATGTTATTTCTCCTTTCTCTGTTCTATAAATCATCTCTTTTACTGATTAGCCAGGTATTCTGCTGTAAAAGAGATTCACAGTGAGTTTCATCTTTCTTAAGTCTCTTATCTATGTCACTTAGAGAAGTTTCCATATCCAATATGTTTCATTGTTGCTGCTGCAAGATTTCATTAAGGACATCAGTCTGTTTCTGACAGTTGACTTTTAGATTTTCAAGTTTGTCTGTAAATCTGTCCATTTTGACAGATATTGAAGTAGTGTGGCTGACATCAGTTGAATTTCCTTTTTCAGTGGAGTTTCAGAGTGTGAAGACTTACGAGTTGCTCATTTCTGTATTGAAGAAGTTATCTCCAGTTTATTTGACAGGAAAATTTTGATAAAAATGCGTAAAATTTGGTATTCTTATAGAATTGAGGTTCCTTAATAAGAATTTACTACTTTTGAAAAATAAAAATGATTCTTTTCCTGAACTCTGGTACTAGATTGTGGAGCTCATAAAAGTTGCTGTTACCAGTTAGTCATCTAGGCTCCGCCCCCTTACTGAGTTTATTGACTACTAAGTAAGCAAATCCTTCCTCAAGAAGACATTCTTATTGAGGCCTTAGCTATATGGGTTATATCCTGCCAAGGATATAACAGCCAGCCAGCTTTCAAAGCTTCAGTGAATCTCCCATGTACCCAAAATCTCAAGCAGTTCGAGCTGAGCTTACTAAAATACAAGTTTGGGTGCAAGGCCCTTCAGAGCTTACCTTCCAGCAGGGAGAGGCAACTGCAGCAATGATCATGTGAACATCTACTATTATGGCAAATTCAACTTACACAGCTGTACTATATTCTTCATATTGATCACTGCTGCAGTAGCCTTAGTTATATGGACAGATTACTATAGCTAACAATATTTGGGAGGAGGAAAAAGGAGGGTTCAGGAGACCCTGGAAAATAGTCCTAGCAACACTTGACCTGGACCTAGAGGAGGAATCACGCTTTATAGTGCTTAGCAAAGGTATGTACAGAGGACCAAATAGTAGTTTCTAGAATATTTCTAGAATCCAACCCATTCCAAAAAGCCACAGATGAAGCCAAGGCCCTGGCAAAGTGAGCCTTGACCCCGCCTGGAATAGATTTGTCATGGTGAGCATAACAAAAGGTAATAACCTCAGACAAACATTTAGAAATAGTCCCTTTTGACGTGGGTTGTCCCTTCTTTGTACCATCACAAGAAATGAACAACTGATCAGAAAATATGAAAGATTCATCTCTGTCAATATAGTATATGAATTGTCTGTGGACATCCAAGGCATGAAGTACACTACATCTATCTATCTATCTATCTATCTATCTATCTATCTATCTATCTATCTATCTATTTATTATTTTATTTTACATTTGTTTACCAAGAAAGTCTGACTGGGCATGGATCTCATTTTCAGCAGAGGCCCGGGAAGAAAAGCTCCACAAAATTTAGTACAGCAAATACAATAAATACAATACACATGCTAATAAAGTACAGTACATTGCCAAAAAGTTAATAAAGTACAGTTTCAAAGTCAAGAAAGGAGGAAAAAATAAATATACTATAAGGAGCACAGTGTGTTACAATAAACAATACAGTAGAAAATACATTTTGTTTAGTCATTTGGTTACATTCATCAGTGGCTAGTACAGTAAACACACATTGAATAAGATTATAGAAAGGAGTTGTTGCAAGCTTTCATAGAAGGTCAAGGTAATATATGATCTAATTAAGTGAAGCTACCCAGGGTCAGAACAATTACATAACCAAGAACTATGTAAATGGGACCAGAGGAGTTTTTTGAAATTATTTTTGTTTTCATTGGTCCTAATATCTAGGGGGATGGTATTTCATGCTTTTGCAACAGAAATGGAAACAAGGAATCCACAGAGCTATGGTTGCTTTTGCCTATGTCAGCCAGTGCTTTACTGGTGGATCTTAATAGGCATTTGTTAGAGTAGATATTAAGTAGACCTTGAAGAACAGGAACTCTGTCAGGATAATATAAAATTTGTTGAGCTATTGCAAGCTGATTCTATGTGATCAGGTTGGATAATTCTAGCCAGGATAGTTGCTTGATTGCTATGCAGTGATGTGTCCTGAAGGGTAAGGCAGTAGAAAACCTAGCTATTTTATTGCAGCAGGTGTTTAGTTTGTTAACGTCTTCTTTGTTTAGGTTGATGAGTATGGGGGAGGCATAGAGGAGTGTGGATAGTAGGTGAGTTCTTGTGATGGTAGCTTTACTGTCATAGGTGAGGTACTTTTTGCATCCATATAGGGTTCCAAGTTTTTTATGGACTTTCTTTATTCTCTGTGCAATGTGCATATTGAATTTCATGTTGTGATCTATGATAACCCTTAGAAGTTTGGTGTGTTGGACAGGTGTGATAGAGGTGTCATTGGCTGAGAATATTGTGACTAGTGGTATGGGGTCTAAGGCTCTAGTGGGATAGAATACCATTAGCTGTGTTCTACTGTGGTTAAGTATTAGTTGAGAGTTGACTAACCAGGTTTTAACGGCAGTAAATGACTCGTGTCAATTTCTGGAGTTGAGGTATTGATGGGACAGAGCATATTAAAGTGGAGTAATCGGCGTACTGGGCTAGAGTGGAGTGCTCAGCAGCTTTGTGCTGTTGGTTGGTGAATATGCTAAAAAAGAGGTCCAAGAATGGGCCCTTGGGGCACACCCAGGGTGACAGGTAAGATTTTACTGCTTGTTGATGGATGGTTAGATAGTCTTGAAACCATGCTAGTGTGAAGTGGCTAGATTAAGACTGGAAAGAGCAGAAAGGAGTTCGGGATGGCAGACAGTATCGAAGGCACTGGAGAGATCTAGGAATACAGTGGATACTAGGTTACCATTGTTTTGATGTTGGTCTACTGTGTTGGTAAAGCTAATAAGGGCTGTGGTAGTACTGTGATTGGGGCAGAAACTGTGTTGGGTAGCAGTTTATCATTTTTCAAGGATTTTAGATAAGGGGGGATATAATGGCAACTGAACGGTAATTAGATAGTTCCACAGAGTTACCTCCTTTGTGAAGTGGTATTTTATTCAAAAATTTCCAGAGAAGGAACACATTGTTCTGATAAAGAGTGGTTAAGAGCAGCAGACTGGGTAAGAAATGGCTTTGGCTGCGATCTTTAGATATTCTGAAGATAATATGTCTGCAGCTAGGGTTGTGGGTTTAAGCCTAGTTAGGTATTTATATACTGTACTAGCTGGGACAGGCTGTAAGGGGGAAGAGGTTTTGGTCTGCTGGTACAGCAGATAGGTTTGGATGTGAAATGGGAGAACTATTATTGGTGAGGGCTAGGGTGGATTTGGTGAAGTGTTCATTGAATTGGGTGGCAATATTATTGGTGGTGGTGTCTGTGTTAGGGGGTGGAGTACTGGTCTTTCCTGGCTGTAGGATTTTATTAATGACAACCCAGAATTTTTGTGGATTATTTTTGTCTTTGGTTTGAATGCCTATATAGTTGTTCCTTTTGTATGTCCTAATTTGTTTTTTTGGCTTTGTTCCTTAGTTCCTGGTATGCCTGTCTATTAGTTTGAGTTTTATTTTAACTCCACTAGTCCCATGCTTTATCTCTTTGTTTCAGTAGTAGACGGGTATCTCTGGCCAGCCAGGGGGCATAGTTGGATTTATTTTTGACAGTTCTGATAGGGGCAAGATGATTTAGAATGTTTAGGAAAGTGTTATTGAAGTAGTCTATGGCACTTACCAGGGGGGAGAGATGAGAGTGGTCTCCAGTTGCTTTGATTAAGTACAGATATGAAGTCATTGGTTTTGAAATTCTTTGTGCACCATATTTATTGGAGGGTGGAGGATTAAATAGATTAATTTGGTGTCTAATTATAAAGGTGGTCACAGAGGGTGTCTGGGAGGGAGCCTGAGAGGTAGGATTGAGATGGTCTCTTAGTAAGGATCCAGTCTAGGATGGACTCTTTTTTTATACTTTATCTACCCATGTTGTGCTTTTTATTAGTTCAGTGAAACCATGTAGGTTAATGTGGTTAGTGGGGTGGAGCGATTTACAGGAGGACCATTCAATATTATCACCACCTAGTATGATTGTTTCTTGGGGAAATTTTGGGATGTCCAGTCTAGAATGGATTCTACTGTGTTAATGTTACTGCCAGGGGGTATATAGGTACTAATTATATGTAAGTGAGGTCTTTTTGAGTTGATTTTCAGCTTTATGAGCATAGTTTCTGCATTATTGAGCTTGGGTTGTTCACTGGCTAACAATTAAACGGTCAGGTTGTTTTTGAAGAGGAGAGCAATTCCTCTGCCTCTTTTGGATATTCTGTCTTGTCTAAGAATATTGTAACCAGGTGGAATAAAGTCATTATTATTGTTTAGTAGTTTTATCCAGGTCATTGTGATAAGGACTATGTTGGGGGAGTAGAGGGCCAGGGTAATGTGTAGCTGTGGGACTTTGCTCAGTATGCTCCTTATGTATATGTTGAGTATAAGGAGATCTGTTGATTTCCTGGGGGAGGTGGGTAGGTATAATGGTATTTGTCTGGTAGTGGGGGAGTTGTTATTGTTTGTAGGGCCAGGGTTTGAGTGCATGTCTCCACTAAGCATGATCTGGGATGCTATTTGGATTATAGTTTTTAGGCATTTGATTATAGATGTGTTATATTTTGAGGAAATATGGTAAGTTAACTGGTGTGGGGTTACTTTGAATGTGGCAAGGTCAATATTTGAGATGCTGTAGATAGAAGGAGATATTACTGAGAAGACTGGTTTGTCTTGTGAATGAGTATGGCAGGTAGGGGATTTAGTCTGAAATGTTGACTTGCTAGTGTAGTGGTAGGAGGTTAAGTGTGAGGTGATGCCAAGGCTTATTATTAATGTAAAGGTTAGGGGGATCAATTTGCTCAGATAAAGTGTTGCTGTATTGCTGTGAAGTTTTAGAAGGTATTTTAACAGGAGTGAGTAGGGATTTATGTGTGGCTATACTTTTTGTAGGTTTTGGTTAGAGTGTGGGGATTAGGTAGGGGGTATTAGCCTAAAGAGATTGTACAATTTTGGTATTGTGAGAGTAATGTGGAGTGAAGGTACATGGTGATGTGGATTAAAGAGAGTGAAAATAGGAGTGGCTATATAGAAATGAGGTTGGTGTGATAGAGAAGCTTAGGGGAGTAGCTAGTTAGGTATAAATGTCAGGAGCCTGGCGGTGGGTGGGAATGGAGGTACGGTAGGGGAGTGGAGTGAGCCCGAGCACAGTGAAGGGCAAACAGAATGTGAAGAGTCAAATTCCAGGTATGTGCAAGTAAAAGCAATAAATTGCTCAGAACTATTGGCTTCTTAGTAGTAAAGTTGTTTGTCCATTAAGCTGTAACATGTGTTATTGTAGATATTAGTGAGGTTGCTTTGGTATGGGCAGCTGGGAGCCTAAATACATTTATATAGTAAGGGAGCTATGGTTAAATAGAATGATGGAAAAAGTGAAACAAAATGTATTTAAGTTAAGAAGGGAGTCTATAGGAAAGATATAAAATTCAAAAGACGTCTGGTGACCAAATTACTATAGGGACTACTGGAAAAACTATAATCCAGTACTACGTGCAAGCTACTATAATAATATTGGAGGAGGAAGAAATAGTGTAAAAAATCCCTGATGCTGGCTCAGGCATTTGTATTTAGCATGTTACGAATTATCATAAAATACAGCTTTCAAAATAACCTTTATGTGATGAAACATACATATAATAGTGTTTGGTTCTTCAAGGCAGTATAAACTCCCTGTATCTTTTAAGTTTCACAGAGGTGGATTTTTGTGCAGCATAAGGAGCTGTAGCAGTGTCACAAATGCTGGGAATGCACAGCAATTTAGGGATATAATAGTGTTTGGTTCTTCAGGGCAGCATAAACTCCTGGTATCTTTTAGGTTTCACAGAGTTGGATTTTGTGCAGTAAAAGGAGCTGTAGTAGTGTCACAAATGCTGGGAATACAAGCAATTTAGGGAGCAAGTAGACAAATATGCTATGAGGCCAACAAGGGAGGACTACTATACACACACATGTGTGTGTGTATGTATATATATATATATATATATATATATATATATATATACATACACACACACACACACACACACACACACACACACACACACACACACACACACACACACACACACACACATATATATAATGAAAACAAACTCTGTATAATCCCCACAATGAGGTTTAAGAATGCAATTTAATGTTCCTATCAGATCTGATGAAGGGTTTAGTACCCAAAAGTGCTTATCATTTGTTTATTTTGTATGTTTTTATATTTTTGGAAACAGGGCTACAGCTAGTTTATTTGTAACCCTTGACTTCAGCAACTTATTTACTGTTATTCCTAATGCACATGGTATAGGTTCATACTAGGCTATCTGCCCGAGGGCATTTACAAGCCTAGCCCATAGTTTTGTGGCTTACGCCACCCCTTTAGTTTGGAGAAACTATGCCCATTATTTTGCTGTGCCTCTGTCGAGCAGTGACACTGAGGTAACCCCTGGGGTGTATCTGTGATCTCCCATCCATTGGTCAAGATTCCTCTTGAACAAGGCCAGCGAGGTGCTCTGCCTCACATAAACCGGGATTTTGTTCCACAGCATAGGGAGTCTTTGGGTGATGAATCTATCCCTCCAGCACGTCCTATTAATAACCGTGTCGAGGTTTAAGTCTCCCGCCCTTGTGGCTCTGAGGGATCTAGATTTTTGAGATGAAGCATGTTCATCAAATCTGGGTTTGACATGGCCTTGTATGTCAGGCACAGGTCACCTCTGAGCAAGCGGTAAGCAACTGAATATAACTGGAGTTCTTTCAGTCGGGCAGCATAAGACAGATTTTGAGACCCTTTATCCTTTTGGTGAGGAACTTTTGTGGCCTCTCCAGCTGCTGCAAGTGTCGGGTCAGATACATTCGAATGGGGCATTGTACTCAATCATTGGTCTGATGAGTGATGAGTATAGGGAGACTATGACCTCCCTTGATCTAGATGTGAATCCCTTCATGATAAGGTGGGCAATGTAGAAGGTCTTCCTAACTACTTTAGCAATATGAGTGTCGAATGAAAGGCTACTGTCAACCTGGGTCCCCAGGTCCCTGATAACTTCTTCTGTGATCAGGGGATTGCCACCTATATGGTAGCTAGGGGTAACCTTGTTTTTCCCGAAGGGTATGACTATGCATTTCTTGGCATTTAACTTTAGGCCATGGCTCTGGCACCAGTTATCCATTTCTGTGAGACCCTTCTGAAGGATATCTGTGTCAGATGTGTTTTCGACTACGGCGCCCAGTTTGCAGTCATCTGCAAACTTTGTCAGCCATAACCCTCCTGTGTTTGCTTGTACTTCAGAAAAGTAGATGCCAAACAAGAGTGGGCCCAGGACTGAGCCCTGTGGGACACCACTTGTGACAGGCTTTGAGTCTGACATGGCGGCAGCAACTCTGACCCTGTGGGTTCTGTCACTCAGCCAGTTTGCAACCCATCTTGTAATGTATGGGTTTACATTTAAGTTGATGAGTTTTTCAATGATACCCGAGTGGGGTATTGTATTGAAAGCCTTCGCCAGGTCTAGGTAGGCTGTATGGACTGCCTTTCCCTCGTCAATGGACTTGGTGACTGTTTCGAAAAAGTCAACCAGGTTTAAAAGGCATGATCTGCCTTTGACAAAGCCAAACTGACAAAGACAATCTCTGTATTGTGGCATCATTCTTGGTGAAGGTATACAAGTGGCTAAACATTTCTTGAGTAAACACAACATCCATGACGACAGTATGATACATAGAATCTGCCTGCTACTACAGTTGGTTCTGGAAAATAACATCTTTATGTTTCAAGAGAAGATTTATTGGCAGAGATGGGGTGTTGTCATGGGAACACCCTGCACCAATTCTTATGCAAACATAGTACTTGGGCTTTGGGAAGAACAACATATTTTTACTACCAAGAATTTATGGAGAAACAAGATCATCTTCTACTGAAGGTTTGTGGATGATGTCTTTTTTCTTTGGAAAGGTGATGTAATGGAACTTAGACAGTTTGTCTCCTATTTGGAAAGCACCATGAGTTTTCTATGTTTTACCCTGAATTACTCAGATAAAAAGATTGAATTTCTGGATGTTCATGTTTTTTTAGATGAGAACAGTGAAATGGGGACCACGCTATACAGGAAAACATATTGGAAGAAGACATTGCTTAGTTACAACAGCATGCATCTGTGACATATGTTCTCTAATATAGTAAAAGGACAAGCACTGAGAACATCCAGACTAATCACTGATGATTCACAACTTCACAGTGGAGTTAGAATTGTTATCTGACAACTTTAAACAACGTGGCTATAATAAACAGCAAGTGACATTGTATGTGATGCCAAAAAGATGAGGAGAACACAAGGCAAAGCATGGTTTAGTAATAAAGGCATGGCACGGGAAAAAGTGAGCAATGAGAACAAGGAGTTGAATGTTAGAGTGCCAATGACATACAGCAGTGATATAAAAGGTACCTGCAATATTGTGAGAAATAACTGGAAAGTTTTAGTCAAAAATTATGAACTTAGGTTGAAAGTGGGCAACTCTCCCAAGTATTTTGTATAAAAGGAACAAAAATCTTAAGCAACGTTTACACAAAACGACTACTAGTTTCAATACAAAGTTGCCTGCAAGTGAAAAGGTTGGGACTTGTTGCCGGAGATGCAAGGCTTGTAAACAAATATCTAAAATCAACAATTTCATACACCTGATTACAGGGGTAAGATACCAACCTAAACTCTGTGCTAATTGTTGCTTTTGCAATGTGATATATCTTGCCAAATGTGGATCCTGTACTTCATTTTATGTGGGTAAAATGAACAGAAGATTAAAAGACTGCATACTGCAGCACCTAAGTGACATTAGACTTGGTAAAATACCAGTGCTTTATATCAGCACAAGTTAAATAAACCTGAACATAACTTTACTTTCATGGTACTACAGTTATGTGAACCAGATAAAAGAGGGGGCGATATACGCAATCAAACAGAAGTAGTAGAAGCCCATTGGAGAGCAGATTTACAAACTGATAAACACCCAGGGTTGAACGGATATCTTCCCCTAAAACCCATTTCGAGAGAACGCAAGCTCAGGCACTGAAATGGTTAACTTGCTATAAGCAAGAGCTCTGAAAAAGAGGAAAGAGATGTGGTGCAGCTTTGAGTCTGTGATTGGTCAAGTGTTATTAAAACAGTTAAATACACGTTGTTCTTTGATCTGATGAAGGAATTGTCTGAAAGTGCTTAAATTTATGGTTTTAGCTGTCTTGGTCCTTGCTATTTTTTTTTTTTTTTGCTGCTTACAAATATATATATATATATATATATATATATATATATATATATATATATATATATATAGAGAGAGAGAGAGAGAGACACACACACACACACACACACATATATGGTTGCCAAGTATTTCATTGGAACACGCATTTATCACACGTCATGATTTTTGGTAAATTTTATTGGCATTGGCTGAATTATATTACAATCAAACTGCAACAATTTGTAATATAATTTCAAGCATTATCCTATTCTCAGTGGCTATGCAACAGTTAAGTTAATATATTTAATACCTGGGGGTGTGAGGACAGAGCCCCATATCAAGGTATGTGGGGTGTATAGCCCCATGTAAAAACAATGTTTTTTTTTTTTAATTGATCGCAAATATAAACCATTTGTTTATATTGTCAATCACTTTACTTTGGTTTATTTTTTTCTAGATGTTTGTGATTGCCTATTAACTTTTAAGGTATATTTTCTATCTATGAAACTAATATAAAGAAATACAATCATATAGATGTGCATTCTTTTTTTCATTGAAAGTACAAATGATCAACATCTGAAATATCAATGTCAAAATACAACATCCAGAAGATCAACAGGAACTGAGCATGCTCCAGTGATTAAACCTGGAACAGGTTAAACCACATGTATTTTTACGGGGGGGGGGGGGACGACAATCCCACTGCACAGCAACTCAACCACATTTTGCTAATTATATATATTAACTCTGAGACTGCATAATCCCTGATGAAATGGAATACTCCCTTACTTGAGGACTGTTGATCTTACGCACGTCAACCATCTGTTTCTGCCAACTAAATGGTGACAGTCAACCAAAACAATGGCACACACACAAAGACACACACACACATACATATTATATATTATATATATATATATATATATATATATATATATATATATATATATATATATATATAAATAAACACACACATCTATCTGGACGCTCAGATATCTAGGTGTGTGTGAGTTTGTGTGTGTGTGTGGGTGCGCGTGTGTGTCTATATCTATAGTTGTATATGAGTGTCTCATGAAAGAGTGAACAGCAATCAGTATAGAGTGAACACATAAGCAAATGCTCAAAAATCCAAACAATTATTACTTTTTATTATTTGCAGGGGAGTAGATGTCTTCCTAAATTATATCAATATGCATTTTGTGGCACTGAGTTTTAGACTATTGCTCTGGCACCAGTTATTTGTCTATGTCGTGCTTTCTATGAGGGTTTTCATAGCATATGTGAGTCTATGACTGCAAACAGTTTGCAATCATATGTAAACCTGGTCATCCAGAGGCATCTGATATTGGCCTTGACATCAGAGAAATAGATGTCAAAAAGAACTGCCTGCAGGTGACTGGCCTCTTTGTGGATATAGACCCCCATAACCATAGCTTCTTGGGTCCTATCTGTGAGCAAGTTGGGTATCAAGCGGCTCTCATAGATGTTTAAACCTAATTTTGTGAATTTATCAACAATGCCTGATTGTAGTATTGTGTCAGAAGCTTTGGCCAGGTAAAAGCAGGCAGTATGTACTGTTTTTGCTTCATCCATTACTTTGGTGACCTTCTCAAAAAAGTCCACCAGGTTGAGCAGGCATGACCTACCCCTGGCAGAAATAAAACTGGGTTGGATTCAAAGACTGAGGGCAGGATTCACGATGGCTTGCACGGAGTCTAAGAGTTGTGTAAGACTCCATGCAGCCATAGCGATCCAGGAACAGCTCGAAATTCCATGTAAGAGACCAGCTAAAACGTCTCTTACACGGAATGGGCGTGGATATGCTAATTACCTCACTTGCAGCCGAAAGGCATGCAAATGAGGTAGTTTAGCGATCCACGAAGCTGAAACCAGCCCGTGTAAGAGTCGTGTTAGGTGCAGAAATGTACTCAGTTGACAACTGAGTACGTTTCTGCAAATAACACAATGGAGCCATGTCAGCTCCAAATAAAGGGTGCATATGTATCAGGCAGCATGCCAATGGCTAAATATGTGGCCAATGGCAAGGTAACCTGATGCAAACATGAAATAAAAACGTAGTGCAGCACTGCACAAATGGGCTTCTCTATAAAAAAACTAAAAATAAAGGTTTTAAACCCACAAATGTGGGTTTTATGCAATGCATGTATTTACAATGCAGGGACTAGCAGACTGAAAACAACATGGCCACCGTGTAGTGGTTGCTAAGGGGGGAAGCTGAGTGGAAGACACGTAACTAAGCATTAGTAGGCAATCCTACGCAAATGAGTGGTAGGATAGTGAATCTCACTGTCACACAGCAAATGAGCATATTCCGTGTAGTGTAAGAGTTAGGTAAGGGGGAGTAACAGAGTAGGAGATAGGTGACATCACAGAGGGGAATGTCCGAAAGAAATCAAGCTCATTGGAGCAAAGTGGCATGTGAAAGATGTCAGTCACACATCATGGAAAGCGGAGTGTCAACAGATAGGCATGGGAAAGCCAAGAAATGGAAGGTGTACACTATGGATAACAACAAAGTTTCTTGCTGGGCATGCATGTGGGCGTGTGCGGGCTGGGAGGCGCGAGTAAAACAGAGTGAGTGCGTGTAAGCATGAGTGCACGCGCCTAAGGCAGAGTAAGCATGTAGGTGCCTGTTTAAAGACCTGTAAACCCGTTTGCGCTGGTGTGCGCGCGCTTTAACCCGAATAAGCAGATTCTAGTCTGTGTAAGCATGTGTGCGCGTGTGTTAGCCACTCTGAGCGTGTTTGTGCTTGTATGCGCTTCGCTCCCCCCTGAGGAAACAGAAAGGAAAACAGGAAGCAGGAGAAATAGTAGGAAGCTAGCAGGGAATACTGGTAGAGCTAGCAGGTGAAAACAATTAGAAGCAGGCAATTACACAGGCAGAATACTAGCCCAGTCCAGCACTTAAAACTCTGCAAACAGCAGTGCAGTATGTTTTTCTCAAGAGACACTGCAAGACAGGAGTAAGCTATTAGAAGTGAAAACTGAAAAAGCTTCAGACCAAAAATGCTAGGGGCTGCCATAGCTGTGATAAGGAGACATAGGCGACTTGCTGAGGGTGGTGACAATGCAAATGCTGCCAGACAACCCACAGTGAGGAGACGGAGAAGAGTGTACAGGCCCAGGGTCACCTACCAGGGGTTACATGAGCTAGAGATAGTGGAGCGCTATAGAGTGGACAGAGACCTCCTGCAGCAAATTGTTGAGCTGTGCAGGCCACGCCTCACACACAGAACCAACAGAGGGGAACCCATCCCAGTGGAAACCAAGGTATGTGTTGCACTAAGAATACTAGCAACAGGTACCTTCCAGAGAGCAACTGGTGATATGATGGGGATCTCACAGGCATCAGCATCCAGGGTACTGCACCAGTTCCTGGATGCCATGTCAGCACATGTCGGAGATCATGTACATTTCCCCAATTCCCGTGAGGCATTGGCCAGCAATATGCGTCTCTTCCAGCAAATAGCGGAATACCCTGAGGTAGTGGGTGCAATAGACTGCACGCATATACGCATCAAAGCACCAGCTGGTGAGCGGGGTAGGGCCTACATTAACAGCAAGGGCTTCCCCTCCATCAACTGCCAGGTCGTGTGTAATGCTCAGGGCATAATAATGAATGTGTGTGCTGGCTGCCCTGGAAGCTACCATGATTCCCATATCTGGCATCTGACGCAGCTGTACCAGACATTTGCCAATGGGGACATCCCACATGGTCACTTAGTAGGGGATGCTGGATATGCACTGGAGCCGTGGCTGATGACACCCATCAGAAATGCACACACACCTGAACAGGAACGCCATAATGATGCACATGCACAAACACGAAATGTAATTGAGCGTGTCAAATAGAACATAGTATTCAAAACCTGAACAGGTAACCAACAAAAAGCCACGGCTTCAGACCCAGGTAGGGTACAAAATTTTCTTTAATTAGACAATAAAATCCACAGATTCGTCAGCCAGATAAAAATCCAAAGTAAGTCAAGCGCTTTCACCCAGGACCTCCCGGGCTTTGTCAAGATACCAAACAAGTGTTGTAATTTGTCTTTTATACTGTCTGCTCACCAAGATTAATTGATTTTAATTAATATATTAACCAATGAAAACTTTTTCGGTAAATAATCAAAGTTCCACTTTTTTTCTAAAATTTTAAAGAAACTGCTTAAAACAATGGCAGTCTATTTTATATTGTTCTTAAAACATAATTAATACATTAAAGATCAAGTTTAAAAGCTAATAACTGTCTTTCAAACACAGGTGCACAACCTCAGATGTTGCCAGTTGGTCTAATTTTATAATAAAAATATGTAAAAGTGTGTGAAGCATAAATAATATTAACTCCTAAAAACATAACAAAAACATGACCAACAATTAATGACTGGTAAATTTAAATGTAACACTTTGACTGATGTCTAAACTACTTGTTTTTAAGATGATCAACCTGGTGTTTTATATTTTATGTCATAGTTTGGCCCTTCTCAACCTCAAAATACTGTTCCAAACTGGTCAGCCCTGTGGGTTTGGATGCATTTAATTTCAACTGCCATAGCAGTTCTCTGTATTCCAGTGAAGCTTCCCAGTCCCCACCCCTAGGGTTATATTTTACCTGCTCAAGTACCAGAAACTTTAAACTCATGGAATTACAAACTAAGGAGTGCTTGTAAAATGCATTTGTCTCTTTTTTTCTTACTTACATCATAGAGATGTTCATATATTCTTTTGTTCAAGTTCCTTTCTGTTTTGCCAACATAAAAGCAGAAACAGGTCTTCCAAAACCCGAGATATACTACTCCTTTTGTATTGCAGGTGAAATGACCTGTCGTTCCAACATGTAACCCTCTAGACTTCAAAAATAACCCCTTGTTGTTTGCTATGTAATGGCATTGCTTGCATGATTTACATTTGTATGTTCCTTGAGGTGCTGGTGTTCTTTCTCCCCTAAGCCAGTCAATAGTTTTGGTAATATCGTCATTCAAGACCAAAATTCTCCATTTTGATAGTTGCCATCCGTTCTCTCAAAAAAGAGGGATTATGAAGGGACAACTAATAAGGGCTTCTAGAATGTGTAGTCAGGATAGTTTATTTAACAAAGAAACATCATTTCTCAGAACACTGTTTAAAGAATGTGGTAGTCATGGCTTAGTGGTAGGTCATACAGACTAATGTTACCAAGGTCCTGGGTTTGAGACTGGCAGTGGGAATTTATTTTTCTGGGTTGGGAGGGTGGCCTAATGGTTAAGGTGTTTGCCTTACAAACACAAGGTGCAGGGTTTGAGTCTCACAAGGGATAATTGGCTAAGCTTAAAATGGCTCGCAAGGGCAGTTAGCTTAGTAAGAATCTATGAATCTATGAATCTATGAATCTAAGAGAGGGGATACCCTATGAGACTATTTGATGCCCTAGTTGATGAAATTATTTCCAAAAGGACAGCTCTGTACTTTCCCCTTCTAGGAACTAGTAATCAACAAGAGATGACTAATGACAACAATAACAATAACAAAAACAATAACATTAACAAAGGAAATAATGGAAAGCAGATGAGAGCTTTTGTGCATACATTTGATATGGACAGTTTAATAATAGAAAACATTATAACAAAATATTGGCCAATTTTGGTCTTGAATGATGATATTACCAAAACTATTGACAACAGACCACAATTCATAAGAAAAAGAAACATGAATCTTAAAGATATGCTAGAAAGGGAGTGTACAGTTAGGGGAGAAAGAACACAAGCACCTCAAGGAACATACAAATGTAAATCATGCAAGCAATGCCCTTACATAGCAAACAACAAGGGGTTATTTTTGAAGTCTAGAGGGTCACATGTTGGAACGACAGGTCATTTCACCTGCAATACAAAAGGAGTAGTATATCTCGGGTTTTGCCAGACCTGTTTCTGCTTTCATGTTGGCAAAACAGAAAGGAACTTGAACAAAAGAATATATGAACATCTCTATGATGTAAGTAAGAAAAAAGAGACAAATGCATTTTACAAGCACTCCTTAGTTTGTAATTCCATAAGTTTAAAGTTTCTGGTACTTGAGCAGGTAAAATATAACCCTAGGGGTGGGGACTGGGAAGCTTCACTGGAATACAGAGAACTGCTATGGCAGTTGAAATTAAATGCATCCAAACCCCCAGGGCTGAATGAAGCCATCAGTTTGAACAGTATTTTGAGGTTGAGAAGGGCCAAACTATGACATAAAATATAAAACACCAGGTTGATCATCTTAAAAACAAGTAGTTTAGACATCAGTCAAAGTGTTACATTTAAATTTACCAGTCATTAATTGTTGGTCATGTTTTTGTTATGTTTTTAAGAGTTAATATTATTTATGCTTCACACACTTTTACATATTTTTATTATAAAATTAGACCAATTGGCAACATCTGAGGTTGTGAACCTGTGTTTGAAAGACAGTTATTAGCTTTTAAACTTGATCTTTAATGTATTAATTATGTTTTAAGAACAATATAAAATAGACTGCCATTGTTTTAAGCAGTTTCTTTAAAATTTTAGAAAAAAGTGGAACTTTGATTATTTACCAAAAAAGTTTTCATTGGTTAATATATTAATTAAAATCAATTAATCTTGGTGAGCAGACAGTATAAAAGACAAATTACAACACTTGTTTGGTATCTTGACAAAGCCAGGGAGGTCCTGGGTGAAAGCGCTTGACTTACTTTGGATTTTTATCTGGCTGACGAATCTGTGGATTTTATTGTCTAATTAAAGAAAATTTTGTACCCTACCTGGGTCTGAAGCCGTGGCTTTTTGTTGGTAATTGAGCGTGTGTTTGGGCTGCTCAAGTCAAGGTTCCGGTGCCTGGACATATCTGGTAGAGCCTTGCAGTACTCACCAACTACATGTACCCAAATTGTCATGGTATGTGCTATGCTACATAATATGATTCTGCGAAAACAGCTGCAGCAGGATCAGCATAGGGCTGGGCCAAACAGCCCCCCACCATTGCCAAGCCAATCACAGGCAGAGCGTGACTCGGAGGAGGAACAACCTGAGCCTGCCCCAGTAGGCAGAAGGAGGCGTGCCCAGTATGCCTTGGCCTTGGCAAAGCGGCAACGCATAGCACATACACTGGCTCAGTAGGGACCCTGGAAAAGATACCTCTCTCTGACTCACACATATAGTAAAAGGGATGTCTAGGTTGACACAACCAGCTGTCAAACATGTACAGGGAGTGTAGTATGTGCATCCAACATAGACAGCCCAGCAGCACCACCTGAGGCATGAATGCCATGTGTTAAGCAATGTAACACCATGTAGTATATGCAAACCTGATGACCCTGACTAACATAATACCGTCACACCAAGCATGATGCCACAATATGAAGACGAGATAATCAATTACAATAATTGGCTTAAGTATTGCTGTCAGTCAAAGGGGATCCAATTCGTGCCAGCCTGGGATGACATGCTGAGCAAGACACGATGCTGAACCTGCTAGGGGTGGCGTGCACCTATCAGTCCTGGCCTTTTGGATACTGGCAAAGGCTGTTGTCACCCCCACCATGCCTGGAATAGGTATGGCTCAAAACACAAACCCACCTCCATAGGTATCACAAGGGATAAGAACCTAGACGCAATGCTACCCAATGCCAGAAGTCTAAACTGCAAGATGCATGCAGTCTAAACTCCCCTCAGCATGGAGAATGTTGATATCTGTTCTGTAACAGAAAACTGGGTCAAGGCTCACAAGAGCACCCTAACACTACCAGGTTACACCTCATACCGTGCTTTACAGCCCCAAAACATGGAACAAACCAAAAAAGGAGGGTGACTAGCAATAATTGTCAAGGATAACCACACCCCCATGTTGGTACCACAACAAGAAGCAGCATGGACTAGCCATGGTCAAGTAACAGTGGCTAAAGCTGCCTCCCAGTTTGTAGCCTGCTACAGACTACCCTCCTAATGCCAGGAACTGCACTTGGCCTATGTAGGAACACATGGAAATGTCAAGCTCTCCAAACAACATTATATTGGGTGACTGAAAATACTCAAACATAGACTGGGAGCATTATTCTAGCTCCAACACCCTAGGCCAAAGGTTCCTAGAATCCATAAACCAAAATGCTCAGGAACAACGTACCACTTCCACAAGAGGGGTAAGCATACTGTATGTGATAATCAGCAACATGGGTACTGGATGGCAAGATGAGAAGTGTATCCCTCACTGGTAAGATCAGACCATAGAGTAATCACACTGGATATACACATCCTGACCACAGTCCCTGGCCAGAAAACCACAGTGAAAAACATGTGTAAAGCAAATGTTGCACTCC
Organism: Protopterus annectens; assembly: GCF_019279795.1. NCBI lineage: Eukaryota > Metazoa > Chordata > Ceratodontiformes > Protopteridae > Protopterus > Protopterus annectens. The sequence continues at coordinate 23,300,525 of NC_056735.1, read as the reverse complement.
TCCAAACTGATGTGGAATCCATTAAAGGCCCTGTGCCTGTGGAAAATATGGACCACACCTCAGAACCCGTTATACATGCATTCTATGAACACTGTCAGGAATGCATGGATTATGCAATTCCAAATAAAACCAAGAACCAATTCCATACACGCAGGCATCTGGCATGGTGGACCCCAGCCATTACCAAACCATGCAAGAGAATGAGGAAGCTACTACATGATAGAGCAAAGCCAAAAAGGGAAGTAATCTCTGATCAGTATTATGGCAATACAATATGGCCACTCATACAATCCACTAAGGCCAGCTACAAGTTGAATCGGTGCATCTTGAGGCAATGTTACACCTGCCACGTGTACACAGACAACCCCCCCCCCCAAGAAATACAAATATATGTGAGAGATGAAACCATTTATCCAAACTGGAGGCTGAGCTCTCTCAACTCAGTACTGTCAAAACTAGTCAAGAGGAGAAGGTAACCACACACACCACAAACCCAGTCTCACATAGACCTATCACAACTGCAAACCAAAGACATAAACACAGAAAAACATTCCTGGAACCTCTAATTAAAACTCCACCACATCAACAGAGGCCTCCAAAGCAGACACCCAAGCAACCACTACCTCCAAACATAGCACATGCAACACATAGTACACAAAGTCGGTGTGCCAAACAGTCACAGCCCATAAGGACAAACAACATCCCTGCTACACTTGTAATAGGTGACTCCATAGTCAGACACAATGATGTCCCGCTCACCAGACTGAACAAGGAAAAGGGTACAGTACGTTGCCTGTAGGCTGCTACAATCCGCCACATAACACAAGCATGCAGGTCACTCCAAAGCAAGTACAAATATGACTCAGTCATTGTCCATGCTGGTGTGAATGACCTGAGACGTACCTCCCTGGACTACATGAAAAGAGACATAGAGGGGCTCTCCGATTATGTAGGCCAGGCCGGTATGACTCTGACCTTGGGCAGCATCCTACCCTCATCAAGAATGATGCCACAGTACAAACACAGGATGATCAGCTTTAACAACTGGCTCAATTACTGGTGTCATTCCAAGGGGATCCAATGTCTGCTTGGGATGTCATGCTTGACAAGCCATGCTGCTTTGCCAGGGATGGCTTGCACCTGTCAACCCTGGGCGTCTGGATATTGGCTAAGGCTCTTGCCACCTCCACAGTGCCTTTTGTATGCAAGGCTGAAAAGACAAACCCACCTCCCTAGAAAACATAAGTGGAAAAAACGTAAGGGTAATGCTGCTCAATGCCAGAAGTCTAAACCTCAAGATGCACGCTCCCGAGGCCCTCCTCAGTATGGAGAACATTGATGTCCGTGCAGTGACAGAAACCTGCAACAAGGCTCCTGACAGCACACCAGCACTACCAGGTTATACCTCATTTCATGCGTTTTGGCCCCAAAACCTGGACCAAACCACAAAAAGAGGGGGAGTATCCATATTCAGCAAAGATATCCACACCTCCAGGTTACTGACAAAGCACGGAGCATCGGAGACCATCCATGAGCAACTAACCGTAGGCAAAACTGCTGTACAGTTTGTACCATGCTACAGACCACCCTCTCAAACCCAGGAACCCCACTCAGCCTTCCTGAAGACACTGGAGAGTATGAATGTCTCATCAAATACCAAACAAGGTACTCAAAAATTACCACATAGGTGGTAATCCATTACGTATGGAAGAAGTAGTCAGGGACCTAGGGACACAAGTGGACAGTAACCTCTCCTGTGACACTCACATTGCCAACGTGGCTAGGAAGACCTTCTATATTGGCCACCTTATCATGAAAGGATTCACATCTACATCAACAGAGGTCATTGTGCCCCTATACTCTTCTCTTATCAGGCCCATAATTTAGTACAATACCCCATTTGGGATGTACCTTACCCGACACCTGCAGCAGTTAGAAAGACCTCAAAAGTACCTCACCAAGAGGATAAAGGGTCTGAAATATATGTCATATGCTGCCTGGCTGAAGACACCCCAGCTGTATGCAGTCACAAACTGCCTACTCAGAGGCGATGTATGCCCGATGTACAAGGCCATGTCCAACACAGAATTAATGGACATGCTCCACCTCAGAAAATCCAAATCCATCAGAGCTGCGACAGCGAGAGATGTCAACCGCAACACATAAATAAATAGGATGTGCTGGAAAGACAGATACATAACCCAGAGGCTCCCTACACTCCGGAACAGAATCCCACTCCATGTTAGTCAGAGCCCCTCACTGACTCTCTTCAACAGGACTCTTGCCAAGTGGATGGGAGATCATAGATGTACACTGGGGGTCCTCACTGTGTCACGTCTAGACAGAGGCACAGTAAAGTAAACCTTAAATGGGCATAATATCCACATAGCAAGGGGTGGTGAAAGCCACACACACTCTGACTAGGCTTATGAATGCCCTAGGGCAGACAACCTAGTATGAACCTATGAACCTATGAAGATACAAATTGTACAGGACACTAAGGATAATCACAAGGCTTTCTTAACTGATGGTAGGAACCCTGCTGGGAATTCACATATATGCTCTGAATCACTCAAATATTACAAACAATACACTAAACACACACACATTGCCAACATCCAACCTGACAGGTTCAGTGCAAACCCCCCCCCCCCCCAAAATGCAAAATAACTATCCCAGCAGAGTGCTGGCCCCCTGACATTACAGATGCTGAGGTAACAGCCAGCATCTTCAAAGCAAAACACACAGCATCAATGGTACAAGATGATGTCCTGGGCTGTGTCCAACATGGACTCCAAGAAGAATGGAACGCCAAATAACACTACTGCTCAATTTCAGCCTTACCACAGGATATGTACCCAAAGAGCAGTGTATAGCAACAGTGGTCCCTCACCACAAAGGTGGTGCCTGAATGGATACTGCAAACTATCACCCCGGAATCCTGACAAGTTTGGTCTGCAAAGCTATGGAAAGGATCATCATGGACCTCAGAAATAAAGATATTGGGGACCTACAGACAATGGACCCTCCCAAGTGTGAGTTTCTTAAGGGCAGATCCTGCCCCTTAAACATGTTTGACTCATTTGAAACAGTCATCAAGGCCACTGATGAGGGGAACGTGGTCCACCCAGCCTATCTGGACCTTGAAAAGCCTTCCATACAATACCCCACGTGTTCATTATAGATAAGCTCACCAGCTTAAATATAAACCCCTATGTCAGTAGAGGGGTTGCAAACCAGCCCAAGGACAGAACTGACATGGTCAGAAATGCTGCAGCCATGTCAGACTACAAACCAGCTACAACTGGCATCCCACAAGGCTCGGTCCTGGGACCCCCCCTTGTTTGGTATATATTACCCATAGGTACAGGCCAACATGGAAGGACTGTGTCTGAATAAATTTGGAGAGGACTACAAACTGGGCACCATATCTGACCCTCCAGCTGACACAAGCATCCTACAAAAGGGCCACATAGAAACAGACAACTGGTGCCAGAGCCATGTCATCAAGCCAATTGCAGAAAAGTGTATAGTCATCCCCTGTGGATAAACAGTAAGTGCCCACCAATTACAACATAGGTGTTAATCCATTAAGTACTTTATATGTAATAAGAGACCTGGGGATACAAGTTGATAGATATCTTGCATTTGACAACCACGTGGCTGTAGTGGTTACAGAAACATACCATATACCCACCTAATCATGAAGGTAGTCAGATCTAGATCAGGGGTGGTCATTGTGCCTCTTCAGTCATCCTTCATCAGCCTCACAATTGAGTAAAATGGCCCCTGTGGGATGTACCTCAGCAGACACCTCCATCAACTGGAAAGACCACAAAAGTACCTCACCAGGACGATCAAAGAGCCAGAACAGATGCCATGTGTTGCCTGATTAAATAAACTGCAGCTCCACACAGTGCCATACTGCCTGCCCAGAGGCAATCTGTGCCTAATGTATAAAGCCATGTCCAAGCTGGAATCAATGAACATGCTGCACCTTGTACAATCTGAATGCCAGTGAGCTATGCACATGAGAGACCTGAACCCCAGCACTGACATACACAGGACATGCTGTAGTGATTGATCCATAACCCAGAAGCTCCCACCACTCTTGAGTAAATTCCCAGTACAGGTTAGCCAGAGAGTCCATCATTGACTCTCCTCAAGAGGAATCTTGATGAGTGGATGGGAGATGGTAGTTTTACCCTGGGTATCACTGTTATGTGACGGCTAGACAGAAGCACAGTATACTAACCTTGAAATATGTCATGGCAAAATCCAGTTACAATGTGTGTTGAAGGACAAACACACTCTCTGACTAGCATTAGAAATGGCCTAGGGCACATCGCTAGTGTTTGTCAATGTCCACCCAAGTTGCGGAATACACTGCTAATGTTGGACGAGCCTGGTTTAAGTAGTCCATATCTGAATGAAATGCAACATGGTCATGTGCACAACTGGCCCTTAACCAGTCTGGTGTGCTCACTATGAATATTTAAAGCAGTGATAGGACTGAAACACAGGATACTGTCCACCACAGTGAAAGTACTGCACCAGTACACTATACGATATAACAGTGTTTGGTCAGTATGAAAGGATGCTGACAACTGTATGCAAACTATCCCATGGAAACCCTGCAGGCACAGTATAATCCCTGTTGGGGTCAGACACAAAGCAGTTGGGCAGTAAGTACACAACATGACACCCAACACACAACTATAAATGTGAAATATTGTTGAAGTTCACACACAACCACAAATGTGGTGGACTGCAGAATTCAACATATGGAAAGCTCACACTGGGCATGCTCGCACACTTTGATAAATGAGACATATGTCAGGCAACAAGCCATGGAAAGCTTGAACTGGGCATGCTCACACACTTAGGCCATGTCTCAGTTTAGCAGTTGGCCACACATATGTGGTATTTGTATGTATTAACCCAGCAACCAACCACAATACAGCAATCTGCCCAGTGCACACAGTTAAATGACTACAGAGACATAAGTTAAACAGTATTCAAACATCTTCCACAGATACACAAGTTGTTCATAGAAACAGGGAATGCTATGGCAACAAAGACCTGCAAACAGTTTATCAGCAACAAATATTGTGCATCTGACAATTAAACATATGGGTGTAGAGGTCAATACTAGACTGTTTTCCCCAGGGAATAAAAGCTTAGCCAGAGTGTGCTTGGCGCCCGCCTCCCCAGTACAGTAGGCTACTGTGCCTCTGTAAAGTAGGTCACAGAAGGCACCATTTGAGGCTAGTGTGCTATGCCTCCGTCAAGCAGGGACACAGTGGAGATGCCAGGGGTTGAATTTGCAATGTCACATCCATGTGGCTGGTGTTTGCTGGAAGAGGGTTGGTGAGGACTTATAACAGTAATTGGGCGTCAATTACAGACTGAGGGGAGCCTTATCTGCAGTGTTTAGACAATGTCACTGTCAACACTTTGATGTGATGATTTTGAGGGATTGAAGTGTCGTGCCAGTACTGTTCAGAGACGTCCTCCCTCTGTGGGATATTGCTCTGTAATGTATTAGCCCCCTCCTTCCGTTGTACAGCTTATATATGGCTGGTGTACACCAGACAGGTCTCCTGTTGTAGAGGAGTCATGGGTTTATTTGGGATAGCATGATCAATACAAACCTTCCAGATGCTCATAGAATGCAATTGTCAAGGATTATGCAGAGTGGCATATATAATCCCCCAGCATGGGTCCTTTGAAGTCTTCCACCCCAGTCTTCACAAGTGCAAAGTCTGCTTTTGATAAATACTTTGTTTGCAGTGTCGTCCTTGCCTGGGGGTGGGGATGGGATATGGATGTCCAGGGAAAGTTGGGTATGGTCAGATTTTAACAATGGTGGTCTACCTCTGGTGTGGAACATAGAGTCCCCATGTTGCAGATGGTCAGGTCCAATATGTATTCCCCCTTGTGGCTGTGGTGAGTGGTCCTGCCATAGCACATGGATTCACAAATTGTAGTGGTTGTAGGGTGATGGTGTTGAGGCCTGAGTAGCTCCCCCACACAATATACCTGTGCCTGACATTAACCACTGTAATGGTGTATGTGAACACCTTCATATCCTACACTGTTAGCAGGGAAGCAAAGTGTGTGTCCTGGATTTGGGAGGGGTGGTCTGAGCTGGTTGTGTTGTGTGTTACAGGTCCTGTGGTCACGAAGCATGGTATAAAACATAACCTGGAAGTGCTGATGTGCATATCTGACCCTGAAGTAGGCGGCTGTTAATGCATATATATGCTATCCCCCTAACTGACAGATAGTAATAGATGTACATACCTCTTTATAAATAATGATGTCAGCACCCTATAAATACTGCAGGTGAAGAGCAGACGCCCACTAATTCGAATAGCGTGCTCCGCTAATGTGTCTCTCGCAAGTGTCATAACATAGTTAGGTAGGGGTTTGAATCCTGCAAGTATTCAGTGTGTGTTTGGGTGAGGGGGGGTTAGTGTGTGTGCGATTCTGTGTGAAAGAAATGTCCCTTTTGGTGACTAGAAGAACACACTACATGATGCACATTCCTCTTTCTAAACACTGATGATGTCGGCACCCTATAAGTACAGCAGGAGAAAGAAAACATCCCAGTAATGGAAATAGCGCGCTCTGCTAATGTGTCGCCCTCAAGTGTCATAACATAGTTAGGTAGGGGTTTAAATCCTGCAAATGCTCAGTGTGTGTGTTTGGATGAGGGGGGTTAGTGTGTGTGCAATTCTGTGTGAAAGAAATGGCCCTTTTGGCGACTAGAAGAACACACTACATGATGCACATTCCTCTTTCTAAACACTGATGATGTCAGCACCCTATAAGTACAGCAGGAGAACTGAAACCTCCCAGTAATGCACATAGCACGCTCTGCTAATGCGTCTTTCTCAAGTGTCATAACATAGGTAGGGGTTTGAATCCTGCAAATGTTCAGTGTAGGTTTAGGTGAAGGGGGTTAGTGTGTGTGTAATTCTGTGTGAAAGAAATGTCCCTTTTGGTGACTAGAAGAACACACTACATGATGCACATTCCTCTTTCTAAACACTGATGATGTCAGCACCCTATATGTACAGCAGGAGAAATGAAACCTCCCAGTAATGCAAATAGCGCGCTCTGCTAATGTGTCTCCCTCAAGTGTCATAACATAATTAGGTAGGGGTTTGAATCCTGCAAATTCTCAGTGTGAATGCTCAGTGTGTGTGTTTGGCGGAGGGGGGTTAGTGTGTGTGCAATTCTGTGTGAAAAACATGTCCCTTTTGGCGACTAGAACACCACACTAGGACTTTTCAGGCTTGATGACTGTTGGTGAAGCACCCACCAAGAGAAGAAAACGTTGAGAGAAGAAAGGAGCCACTTTTGAGACTAAGTATTTTTCCTCTGTTTATTTGCTAAGTTTTTCTGCATAGCCGCCTATTTTGAGCATTTTCTGGCTTGTTAAATTTGATTTCTGCATTAGTAACTGTATTTAGAGCACAACCTAGAGCTGTTTACTGAATTTCCTGTTTGCACTTATTTTTAAAATCGTTTTTTTCTCAAAACTTGCATTTTATCTGTCTTTGGCCTAGCACTCTTGTGTGGGGTCATTTACTGCACTGTTATAACTTGCTGATACTTGTTAACCTCTGCTATCTCTGAAAAAACAAAAAAACAAAAAAAAAATCTTGCTTTTTTCACACTTTTCTGAGATTTAAAAAAGTTAATTTACAGGCTTGCTGTTCTTGAACTGTTTGCAAGTTTCTGTGAGGCCATTTTTTGCTTGGGCTAAAGGAAAGTCTCTCTGTTGATCAGTGGCAGTGACAAACAATGAACAGCCTGCCTGCCCCTGTGGGAGTGGTTACTGACTTGAAACTGTAGTTTTATTGGCCATTCTGGGTCAATTCCAAAACTCCTTCATCTTCCTCTCTTAAAACCTGGTTGCCTCGTGGTTTTGGCGTCTTTTCAGGCTTGTTGGCTGTTGGTGAAGAGCCCACCAAGAGGAGAAAATGCTGAGAGAAGAAAGGAGCCACTTTTGAGACTTTAAGTATTTTTCCTGTTTATTTGCTAAGTTTTTCTGCATAGACGCCTATTTTGAGCATTTTCTGGCTTGTTAAATTTGATTTCTGCATTAGTAATTGTATTTAGAGCACTACCTAGAGCTGTTTACTGAATTTCCTGTTTGCACTTATTTTTAAAATCGTTTTTTTCTCAAAACTTGCATTTTATCTGTCTTTGGCCTAGCACTCTTGTGTGGGGTCATTTACTGCACTGTTATAATTTGCTGATACTTGTTAACCTCTGCCATCTCTGAAAAAACAAAAAAAAAATCTTGCTTTTTTCCCACTTTTCTGAGATTTAAAAAAGTTCAGTTACAGGCTTGCTGTTCTTGAACTGTTTTAAGTTTCTGTGAGGCCATTTTTTGCTTGGGCTAAAGGAAAGTCTTTCTGTTGATCAGTGGCAGTGAAAAACACTGAGCAGCCTGCCTGCCCCTGTGGGAGTGGTTACTGACTTGAAACTGTAGTTTTATTGGCCGTTTTGGGTCAATTCCAAAACTCCTTCATCTTCCTCTCTTAAAACCCTCTTTTGCACGGTTTTGCGCGTTTATGAGCATAGCGCAACAACGGGCAGCGCCACCTAATTGGGTTTAAACTATTCCTGGCTCCACAAAGTCTGCTCTTCACTTTTTCCCTTAGAACTGCTCTATCTCTCAATTTAAACACCATATTCTCATTCTAGGCCCTTCACTGGTCCAATTAAGTAATCCTACAAGTTAGCACTATTAAACCATAAGCACTACTTACTCTTATACTCTCTACGATTACCCTGTCCTCTATTGGTCCATCTTAAATTTGTCCATCTTAAATTCAGTTTCCCTATTACTCTAGCATGTCCAAAGGTCAGTCAATGGTTTCCTTTCCAGTCCAGCTGGTGAATCTGGGAATTTTGAGGCAATGTTACAACTGTCTCGTACACGGACAACCCTCTCCTCCTCCAAACAGGTTCAAATATATGTGAGAGATGCAACTATTTAGCTAAACTGGAGGTTGAGCTCTCTCATCTCAAAACTGGTGTAACCAGTCAGGAGGAGAAGGTAACCTCACACAACACAATTCCGGTATCACATAGTCCCACCACATCAGCGAACCAAACACATAAATACACAAAAACATACTCGGAGGCTCTAAATAAAAATCTACCTAAGCAACAGAGACCTCCAAAGCAGACATCCAAGCAAACGCTACCTCAAAACAAAACACACACAACACATAACCCACAAAGTCAGTGTGCCAAGCAGCCACAGCCCTTAAGGCTGAAAAACACACCTGATACTCTTGTTATAGGTGACTCTATTGTCAGACACACTGACGTCCCGCTCACCAGGCTGAATAAAGAGAAGGTCACAGTGAGCTGCCTGTCGGGCGCTAGGATCCGCCACATAACGTAAGCACTCAGGTCACTCCAAAGCAAATACAAATATGACTCAGTCATTGTACATGCTGGTGTGAATGACCTGAGACGTACCTCCCTGGACTACATGAAAAGAGACATAGAGGAGCTCTCTGATCATGTAGCCCAGGCTGGTATGACCCTGACCTTGAGCAGCATCTTACCCTCACCTAGAATGATGCCACAGTACAAAGACAAAATGATCGATTTTAACAATTGGCTAAAATTTTGGTGTCATTCAAAGGGGATCCAGTGTCTGTCAGCCTGGGATGACATGCTCAACAAACCACGTTGCTTAGCTAGGGCGGCTTGCCTGTCACCACTGGGCTTCGGACATTGGCAAAGCTCTTGCCACCCCATAGTGCCTTTTGTAGGCAAGGCTCAAAGTCAAACCCACCCCATAGACAGCACAAGGAACAAGAAACTAAGGGTAATGCTGCTAACGCCAGAAGTCTTAACCTCAAGATGCACCTTTTCGAAGCTCTCCTCAGTATGGAGAACATCGATATCTGTGCAGTGACAGAAACCTGGTTCAAGGCTCCAGAGAGCACCCCAGCACTACTAGGCTATACCTCATATCATGCTTTTCCTAGGTTCATACTAGGCTATCTGCCCTAGGGCATTTATAAGCCTAGCCAGAATGTGTTTGGCTTTCGCCACCCATTTTAAATTTATTTTGCTATGCCCTTTTTCGGGGTTAGTATACTGTGCCTCTGTCTAACAGTGACACAGAAGTGATACCCGGGGTAAGCCTATGATCTCCCATCCACTCATCAAGATTCCTCTTGAAGAGAGTCAATGAGGGACTCTGCCTAACCTGGACTGGGATTTTATTCCAGAGTGAAAGGAGCCTCTGGGTTATGAATCTGTCCCTCCAGCATGTCCTATTTATTTCAGTGCTAAGGTTCAAGTCTCTCGAGCGTGTAGCTCGATGGAATTTGGATTTTCTGAGGTGCAGCATGTCCATTAATTCCGGGTTGGACATGGCTTTATACGTCAGGCACAGATCGCCTCTGAACAGGCGGTATGCCACTGAGTAGAGCTGGAGTTTCTTTAACTGGGCAGCATATGGCATCTGTTTGAGCCCTTTGATCCTCTTGGTGAGGTACTTTTGGGGTCTTTCCATTTGCTGCAGGTGTCTGGTAAGGTACATCCCAAAAGGGGCATTGTACTAAATTATGGGCCTGATGAGGGATGAGTAAAGAGGCACGATGACCTCCCTGATCTAGATGTGAATCCCTTCATGATTAGGTGGGCTATATAAAATGTTTTTTTAACCACTTTGGCCACGTGGTTGTCAAATGAGAGATTGCTATCAACTTGGGTCCCCAGGTCCCTAATTACTTCTTCTGTACTTAATGGATTACCACCTATGTGGTAATTTGTGAGCACTGTTTTTTGCCAAAGAGGATGACTATACACTTTTTGGCATTTAGCTTGAGGCCATGGCTCTGGCACCAGTTGTCTGTTTCTATGAGGCCCTTTTGGAGGATGCTTGTGTCGGCTGGAGAGACGATTATGGCACCCAGTTTGCAGTCATCTGCGGACTTGGTCAGCCACAGTCCTTCCGTGTTGGCCTGTACCTCCGAGAAATATATACCGAACAAGAGAGGTCCCAGGACTGAGCCTTGTGGGACACCACTTGTAACTGGTTTGGAGTCTGACATGGCTCCAGCAATTCTAACCATGTGGGTTCTGTCCTTGAGCCAGTTTGTAATCCATCTAGTAACATAGGGGTTTATATTTAAGCTGGTGAGCTTATCTATAATGCCCGAGTGGGGTATTGTATCGAAGGCTTTTGCGAGGTCCAGGTAGGCTGTGTGGACCACCTTCCCCTCGTCAATGGCCTTGGTGACTGTTTCAAAGAAATCAACCAGGTTTAAGAGGCAGGATCTGCCCTTAACAAAGCCGAACTGGGTAGGATCCAGTGTTTTTAGGTCCCCAATATCTTTATTTATGAGGTCCATGATGGTCCTTTCCATAGCTTTGCAGACCAAGCTAGTCAGGCTTATGGGGCGATAGTTTCCAGGATCCGTTGAGGCACCACCTTTATGGAGAGGGACCACTGTTGCTGTACGCCACTCTTTGGGCACATATCCTGTAGTAAGGCTGAGATTGAACAGTAGTTTTATGTTTGGGTTTAGCTCTTCTTGGAGTTCATGTAGGATGCAGCCCGGGACACCATCTGGTCCCATTGATGCTGTGTTTTTTGCTTTGGAAAGGGCGGCTCTTACCTGAGCATCTGAGATGTCAGGGGGGCAGCACTCTTCTGGGATAGATATTTGCCCTTTTGGTGGGGAGGGAGGGGAGATGTTTGCACTGAACCTGTCAGCTAGGATGTCATTTTGGACTAATTCTGAGCATATCTGGGAATTACCACCCAAGTTCCTAACATAACTAAAGAAAGCCTTGTGATTATCCTTAGTGTCCTGTGCAATTTTTCTCTCGAAGCTGGCCTTAGACAATTTTATGTGTGCCCATAGTTTTTTGCTAATACTGATCAGTGATGCCTTCCCTTTTTGGGATTTTGCTCTATCATTTAGTAGCTACCTCCTTCTATTGTATAGTTTGTTTATGGCTGGGGTCCACCAGACAGGACGTCTGCCTTCGGAGGATTGGGTCTTGGTTTTATTTGGGATCGCATGATCCATGCATTCCTGAAGGTGTTCATAGAATGCGTTTATAAAGGATTCTGCGGTCTGGGCCGTATTTTCCACAGGCCCGGGGGCTTTGAAGGATTCCACCTCAGTTTTGAGGAGTGTGAAATTTGCTTTAGAGAAGTTTTTCACTGTGGTTTATCTGGGCAGGGGGTGGGGTCGGGATGTGAATATCCAGTGAGATTAGTTTATGGTCTGATCTTACCAGTGAGGGATACACTTCTGGTCTGGAGCATAGAGTCCCCATGTTGGTGATGATCAGGTCCAGTATGTTTTCCCCTCTTGTGGGAGTGGTAACAATTTGTTCCATAGCATTTGAGTTTATAAATTCTAGGAACCTTTGGGCTAGGGTGTTGGAGCTAGAGTAATGCTCCCAGTCTATGTTTGGGTAGTTGAAGTCGCCCAATATAATGGTGTTTGAAGAGGCCTTCATAATTTCCAGTGTTCTCAGGAAGGCCGAGTGGGGTTCCTGGGTTTGGGAGGGTGGTCTGTAGCAGGCTATAAACTGGAAGGCAGTTTTACCCACTGTTAGTTGCACATGGATAGTCTCTGATGCTTCGTGCTTTGCCACCAACCTGGAGGTGTGGGTATCTTTGATGAATATCGATACTCCCCCTCCTTTTGTGGTTCGGTCCAAGTTTTGGGGTCGAAAAGCATGGTATGAGGTATAACCTGGTAGTGCTGGGGTGCTCTCGGGAGCCCTGAACCAGGTTTCTGTTACTGCACAGATATCGATGTTCTCCATGCTAAGGAGAGTTTCGAGTGCGTGCATCTTGAGGTTTAGACTTCTGGCGTTGAGTAGCATTACTCTTAGTTTCTTATCCCTTGTGATACCTACGGAGGTGGGTTTGTCTTTTGAGCCTTGCCTAAAAAAGGCACTATGGGGGTAGCAAGAGCCTTTGCCAATATCCAAAAGCCCAGGGGTGACAGGTGCAAGCCGTACCTAGCGAAGCATCGTGGCTTGTCGAGCATATCATCCCAAGCTGACAGGCATTGGATCCCCTTTGAATGACACCAGTACTTAAGACAATTGTTGAAATTGATCATCTTGTCTTCATATTGTGGCATCATTCTTGGTGAGGGTAAGATGCTACTCAAGGTCAGGGTCATGCCGGCCTGGGCTACATGCTCAGAGAGCTCCTTTATGTCTCTTTTCATGTAGTCCAGGGAGGTACGTCTCAGGTCATTCACACCAGCATGGACAATGACTGAGTCATATTTGTACTTGCCTTGGAGTGACCTGAGTGCTTGTGTTATGTGGCGGATCCTAGCGCCCGACAGGCTACTCACCGTGACCTTCTCCTTGTTCAGCCTGGTGAGCGGGACATCAGTGTGCCTGACAATAGAGTCAGCTATTACAAGTGTATCAGGTGTGTTGTTTAGTCTTAAGGGCTGTGACTGTTTGGCACACTGGCTTTGTGAGATATGTGTTGCATGTGTTTTGTTTTGGGGTAGCGGCTGCTTGGGTGTCTGCTTTGGAAGTCTCTGCTGCTTCGGCAGATCTTTATTTAGAGCCTCCGAGTATGTTTTTGTGTGATTATGTGTTTGGTTTGCTGTCGTGGTAGGTCTATGTGAGACTGGAATTGTAGTGAGTGTGGTTTCCTTCTCCTCCTGACTGGTTATGCCAGTACTGAGTTGAGAGAGCTTAGCCTCCAGTTTGGCTATATGGTTGCATCTCTCACATGTGTTGGAATTTGTTGGGAGGAGGAGAGGGTTGTCTGTGTACATGAGGCAGTTGTAACATTGCCTCAAGATTCCCAGATTCACCAGCTGGACCAGAGAGGAGATTGACAACTGACCTTTGGACATGCTAGAATAATATTGGGAATTCCTTAATAATTGAAAACCAGGGCCAGTGGGGAGTGAGGGTGTAGTGCTTTTAATTTTTAGTGCTGACTTATATAATTGCTTTAGTGAGCAAGTGCCAGGTAACTTAAATGCAATGTGTTACAGGTAACTTAAATGCAAAAACGACAAACAGTAATGAGAAGTTATGTACCTACCATAACGTTCCATGTTAGTTGTCTTCTCTCGCCTTCTTTCTTGCTTGATGGGTTCGGAGCCGATCCTCGGCTCCGACTGCACTGCTAAGCTCGAGAGTCACTTTTACCAGCTCGAGGCAGCCCCATATCCCATGATGCAAGGCGGTAAGTACCCAGATCTCGTTTGGTACCTATAGGCAATAACACCTAGCACAAAAAACTTCCCAGAAGAAAAGAAAGGCAAAAGCCTAAAGGATGGGCTATAAGGAAGACCAGACAACTAGCTGGTCTTAAGAAGCATTCTTCCATATAGGGAGAAAAAGGTCTGTCCAGGCCAGGGGGCAGGAGGGAGGGTCAAGAAAGAAGGCGAGAAGACAACTAACATGGAACGTTATGGTAGGTACATAACTTCTCAATGTTAAGTTGTCAATCTCGCCTTCATTCTTGCTTGATGGGACCGCGTCCCTAGCACCTCTATCCTGGGTGGCTCAATGGAACAGACTCTTGAGAACTGTAGAGCCAAAACTGGCTCTATCCCTGGAGGCCAAATCCAACTTGTAATGAGAAACAAAGGTATGAGGAGTGGCCCAAGTGGCTGCTGCACAAATAGTGTCTAATGGAAGTCTAGCCTGAAAAGCTGTGGAAGTGGCTAAGCTTCTGGTTGAATGCGCTTTTGGTTTAGAGCACAGCTGTTTTCCCCTGAGCTGATAGATTTCGGAGATGGTGGAAGAAAGCCATCCAGATAAGGTCACTTTGGAGACTGGAAGGCCTTTCTTATTTTCAGCATAAGAAAGAAAGAGCTGATCTGATTTCCTGAATTGTTTTGTTCTGTCCAAATAATATCTGAGTTGGCGGTGAACATCAAGATAATGGAATTTTTGTTCCAATCTGTTTGAGTAATTAGGGAAAAATACAGGGAGGTCAATAGATTGGTTCAAATTATTTTTCGAGGCCACCTTAGGCAAAAAGGTTGGATTAGTTCTCAAAGATACCCTGTCTTTGTGGAAGACCAAATAAGGGGGACGAACAGAGAGAGCATGAAGTTCTGACACTCTCCTTGCCGAGGTAATAGCAACAAGGAAAAGTGTTTTCCATGAAAGAAATTTCAGGGAACATGAAACAGCTGGCTTGAAGGGAGGAAGAATTAAGGATGTCAGCACTAGATTTAGGTCCCATTGAGGAGGAGGACTCCTGACTGGAGGTTTCAGGAGAAAAATTCCTTTTAGAAAGGCTCTACAAAGCCTGTGGGACATAATGTTGTGATCTGCAAACCCGACATGAAAGTTCGAGATAGCAGCCAACTGAACTTTGACCGTGGAAGATGAAGAGCCCGAATGAAAGATTTCCGCTAAGAAATCCAAAACTGCTTGAACAGGGGCAGTAAAGGGATCTATATTTTTAGCTGTTGCCCAACAAGAGAAGCGTTTCCACTTGCTGGTATAAATCCTTCTAGTAGAGGATTTAAGGGAAGCCACTATGATATCCCTAACAGGATTAGAGATCATAGGAAGCCTGGCTAAGGAAGGAAGTGGAGCAACCAAGCTGTGAGGTTGAGAGAAGGAATAGACCGATGCAGCTGACCCGATTGGTGAATCAGAAGGTCTGGCACTGGGTCCAGATGCCACGGCTGCACGAATAGGTGACGATGGAGGAATGGAAACCAAATTTGTCGAGGCCAATAGGGAGCAATGAGAATCATTTTGGCTCTCAAAACGGTGGCTTTCTGGAGTACTTGTGGAATCAACGGAAAGGGAGGAAAGGCATAAAGAAGTCCCTGGGGCCAATCCTGGGTTAGAGCGTCTCTGGGGGGATGGCCTGGCAGTGGGAAGAGAGAAAAGAAGTCTGGGCATTTGCTGTTTTGGGGAGTAGCAAAAAGATCGCAACATGGGTGGCCCCATTCTAGAAAAATCTCCTCCACTATAGATTGTTTGATAGACCACTCGTGAGGCATGAGAATAGCTCTGCTCAATCTGTCCGCTAGAATGTTGGTTTTCCAGGGGATATGCGTTGCAACCAGAAACCGAAGAGAGGAGATCGCCCATTGCCAAAGTCTGAGAGCTTCTCGACACAAGGGGTAGGACTTGGTTCCGCCCTGTTTGTTGATATACCATACTACAGACATGTTGTCTGTGTGAACTGCAATTGTTCCCAAAGGAAGAAAGTCGTTGAGGGCTTGCAACGTTAAAAGCACTGCTCTCATCTCTAGGACATTTATGTGCAGGTGGTATTCGAACGGTTGCCACATCCCATGAACCATCCTGCCCTAATGACCCCCCCACCCGATCAGGGAGGCGTCCGTAGTGACTGTGGCTACCGGGGCCGGGGATACAAAGGGTCTGCCTTGATGAATCTGGGGAGAAGAAATCCACCATGATAGATGATTCTTGCAAACTTGTGTCACCAGGATTTGGTGATGCATAGGAAGTTGTTGGTAAGACCACTGGGTGAACAACATCCATTGAAGAAGACGCATGTAGAAGCGGGCCAAGGGAAGAAGAGTAATGGCCGCAGCCATGAGGCCCAACACCTTCAGAACCATTCTGGCTTGCACCTTTTTGCTGGCCAGGATGATCCGCACGTGATTTTGGATATCTGAGATTCTTTGGTCTGTGAGGGTTGCTGACATCCGAACAGTGTTTAAGCTTGCGCCTATGAAAGTAATAGACTGGCAGGGCAATAAGGAGGATTTTTCGTAGTTGATCGAAATTCCTAATTGAGTGCAGAGATTTAGTGTGTAATCCCTGGCTTGAAGAAGTTGATGCCTGGTGGTGGCTAAAGGAGCCAGTCGTCGAGATACGGAAACACCTGGAATCCTTGACGTCTCAGGTGGGCCGTGACCACTGCCATACATTTGGTGAACACCCTGGGGGCTGTAGTGAGACCAAAGGGCAGGGCTCTGAATTGAAAATGACTGGACCCCAGCCGAAAGCGGAGAAACCTTCTGGAGTGTCTGTGAATTTTTATGTGATAGTACGTGTCCTGAAGGTCTATTGAGCACATCCAGTTGTCCTTTTCTAGGAAGGGCAAAATTGATTGAAGTGTGACCATTCGGAATCTTGTCTTTCTCAAAGACTTGTTGAGTCTGCTGAGATCCAATATTGGTCTCCAGTCTCCCGTCTTTTTGGGGACCAAAAAGAATCTTGAGTAGATTCCGGGCTCTGAATGGTCTGTTGTAACTGGCTGAATGGCCCTTTTTTGTAGAAGCTTTGATACTACTAACTTTGCAATTTCCCTTAGACTGGGTGGCACATCTGGAAGGGAATTTTTGTGAGTGAAAGGACTTTCCTCGAAAGGAATCTTGTAACCCTCGGATATGATCGACTGTACCCATCTGTCTTGAGAGAGAGAACGCCAGGCTTCTGGGTACAGCGATAGTCTTCCCCCGACTGCCTCCAAGGATGGACAGTCGGGCAACATCTCAGGGATGCTGGAAGGGCTTGTCAGAGAGAGACTCTCTGCTTCCCTGGTTTTGTGGACCCCCTCTGCCTCTAGAGCGGCATCTGTTATTATTACCCCCTCTGCCTCTAGGGGTAAACTGACCACGTGCGTCTGGCGTGACTCCCTGGGATTTACGGAACCACATTTTTCCGCCCTTCTGACCTTTGGGGTAAGGTCTAGAGGGGGTAGAAAAACGGACCCCTACGGCAGAAAGAGTCTTGCCGTCCTGCTCACACCTGGTCAATGTATCCTTCACTTGAGGGCCAAACAATGCTGACCCATCAAAGGGAGAATTCGTGAAGGACGCCTTAAAGGGATCTGCAAAATTACAGAGCCGCATCCAGGATTGACGTCTAAGAGCCACTCCTGTACCCGCTGCTCTACTCGCTCCATCTGCTGCATACGAGATCAGTCGCATGGAGGAGTTAGCTATAGAATTAAGGATTCCTAGCTGAGAAGCAATCTTTTCTTGAGCCCCTGCAGCTGTAGGATCCTGCACTACTTCACCTAGTTCCTCAAGGATGTCCCTTTGGAGTCTGGTGAAGTGACATAAATAGTTCAGCGAATGCATGGCAAAGGTCGCTGAGGAGAACATCCGCTTACCATACCTATCCATGGTCCTAGATGCCTTATTAGGAGGATGGACTGGTACGGAAGGATCTGCAAGTTCCTTTTTAGTGGCGGCCGCCACCACCATGGCATCAACAGGGACACCTTTTGTAAGGAATTGCTTTTCAGAAGGGGCTGTAATAAATTTAGACGGCCTCCTAGGAACTGGCTCTACAGAATCAGGAGCAGCCCAAGTCTTTCGAGCAATAACCTCCATAAGGGGGTCGAAAGGTGGATACACCCAGGAGGTGGAGGGTCGAGATCCAAACGCCTCTAGGTATACCGACTTATCCTCGGAGGGATTTATGGAGGGCCAGTTTCCCCTCTGTTTTAGGAGTTCTAGGATGTCTGAAAAGGAGACATCCTCAGAGGGGGATCTTGGGGATCCCTCCGACTCATCTAAGTCGGTATCTGAAGTGGTAGACTCAGGGGAGTCCAGGTGTTTCCTCTTACAAGTCCTCTTGCGCGGAGGATCTCCTAACTGGTCAGGAGAATCCTCGGAAGAGGGGGTTCTTCCCAGTGGGGAAACCTGAGGCGGTGGATCCCTAGGTCCGGGAGCAAGAGAGATGGAAGAGATATCGACAGGCACTGTAGAGGGAGGAGCTAAGGGAATAGACTGCTGACTGAGCCCAGTGGCCAGCACACTCTTCATCACCTCGAAGGCCCCCCTCCCAGGGAGATCCAAGAGAACCCGTTCCGAAGAAACTGGGACTCCCGGGCCCACTGAAAGGGAAGGCTCCGAGGCCGATGTCGGAGCCGAGCTCACCAAGGCCGAAGCTCCAAGGGGAAGAGTGGGGTCGGACAAGGGTCCGATGCCACTCACCCCCTCGGAGGAGACCAGGGAAGCCCGACCACCGAATCCCTCCAAGGAAGGTCTCGAGGAGATAAGAGTAGATGCTGAGGGTGCAGAAGGAGGTGGTATCTGCCCCTCAGCCATAGCCGTAACTATTCCCGTAGACTCCAGCTCCAAACTCTGTTGTAGAGTCGAAGGAGGAACTTGAAGGGGGTGTGGACTAATAGTCATCTGTTGAGACGGACTATGAAGCATCTAGGCCAGTGCCTGTGTTTTTAATAATCTGCTTACCACCCTCTCTAAATCATGGTCAGATAACCTGGACGACCTAGATGATCGGCTCCGATGGCTCCGTTCCAAAAGAAGAGGTGAGGCCGGAGCCGACAGAATCGGTTCCAAAGAGGGGGACCTGGACCTCTTCCTCGAAGGAACCATCGGAGCCGACAAACCCACTGATCCAGTCGGAGCCGATAATTTTTCGGCTCCGAGAGATGATCTAGATGCATCGGCTCCAGCCGGAGCCAATGTAGGCATCGAAATAACGGTGTCGGAGCTGGTCGGTGCTGACACCGAAGCCTGGGCCACATGGTGGTCGGAGCCAGTACTCGGAACCGACACCAAAGTGACCATAGAAGTATCGGCACCGATAGCCATCGGTGCCGAAGATTTAGCCAAGGTCGGATCGGCTCCAGCCGGAGCCGATCTCGACTCCGACATAGTCGGAGCCAAGGCCGAAGGCTTTGGAACAGAAGCCTGGGCCTTAGACTTGGAAGGCTTTCCCGGAGCCGATTTGGCCGGGGAGCCCTCCGGTTTAAGGAGTCCCCTTAAAATGAGTTTGTTTCTCCTTTCCTGCAGGACTCTCTGGCTAAAAGAATGACATATTGCACAGGAGTCCTGCAGGTAGAGAGGTCCCAGGCAGTATAAACAAGAAGTGTGACCGTCTGTCAGAGACATCTTCTGACAGCACGAGTCACACTTCTTAAAGCCTGAGACCCTCTGCTCTTTGGACATAGTGGATACAAAAACAGTACACACACAGTCCCAAACAAACAATTAAAATTAAAGTATAAGCAGTAAAAACCTCACACACACACACCCTAACAGGGGGGGATGGGAGGGAAGGAAGGCCTGACTAAAAAAATTAAGGAGGAAGGATAATTTTAGTCAAAAAGGGGCTTACAGTTAACTAAAAATGAAAGATTTCTAAGAAAAAATTAGTTTTAAAGTGAAAAGGGGCTAAAAGCAGTATAAATTTAAACACTTACCAGGAGCTGGTAAAAGGAGGACCTCATCAGCGAAGCGGCAAACGAGATCTGGGTACTTACCGCCTTGCATCATGGGATATGGGACTGCCTCGAGCTGGTAAAAGTGACTTTCGAGCTTAGCAAAGTGCCGAGTCGGAGCCAAGGATCGGCTTCGAACCCATCGAGCAAGATTGAAGGCGAGATTGACAACTTAACATCTTTCTTTCAAGTGAAACAAGGAAATAAGTACAGTAAGCAATGCAGATATCACTAGTGATCCACAGAAGCGCTGAGAAGCCGCGTATTAGGTGGAATTAGCGTTCCAGGGAAATAACAAGTAAACAAGCATATAAACAAAGCTAGATTTAGCAGGCCTGGATCTAGTCTATGCTACAGCAAACAAGGTGTACCAATTTCAGTAAGATACAGTTCAAATATTCAGGCACTATAAACCTTTAACCAGAAATTCCCAGCTCAGAAAGGCAGAGTCCAGCCTCTTCTCCCACAAGAGTGCAGACCACAAACCTTCTTAATGTAAAATAACTGGCCTGAAGCCCAAGTGCTTAAACCAGAACTAATACACTTTAAGAATAACAGACACTGGGCTCTCAATTAGTAGTTCCCAACTTAGAAGGATGAAAGCTACCTGTCCTGCCACCACAGTGCATGCCACAAACCTTCCTAATGTAAAACAACTGGTCTGAAGCCCAAGTGCTTAATCCAAAAGACTTAGAATGATAGCTACACTTTAATCAAGTTACTACCAAGCAGTAATAAATACAATTGAATACTTTAGAGAATGCCTGGATTAGTGCTCAAGTTACACAAACAAAGCTAGATCCAGCAGGCCCGAATCCAGTCTATGCCACAGCAAACAAGGCACCAACTTCAGTAAGAAGCAGTTCAGATATGCATGCACTATAAGCCTTCAACCAGAAATTCCCAGCTCAGAAGGGCAGAGTCCAGCCTCTCCTCCCACAAGAGTGCAGACCACGAACCCTCTTAATGTAAAATAACTGGCCTGAAAGCCCAAGTGCTTAAACCAGAATTAATACACTTTTAGAATAACAGACACTGAGCCCTCAATCAGCAGTTCCCAACCTAGAAAGATGTAAGCTACCTGTTCTGCCACTACAGTGCAGACCACAAACCCTCTCAGTGCAAAACAACTGGTCCGAAGCCCAAGTGTTTAAACCAAAAGGCTTAGAATGAGTTACACCAAGCAGTAATAAATACAACTGAGTACTTTTAAGATGATGCAAAAGTAAAAAAAAGTAGGTAGAAACACAAGTACAGCAAAAGCAGATGAAATTTTTTTTTTTCTGAACAAGTGCTGAGATCAAAGAAACAGATTTGAGTGCTGAAACTAGAAAACTGGCTAGTTATAAGAAAAAAAAACTAAGCTTTTCGGCCCCAAAACCCGGACCGAACCAGAAAAGGAGGGGGAGTTTCCATATTTATCAAGGATATCCACACCTCTAGGTTAGTGGCATTGCACGAAGTATCGGAGACCATCCATGTGCAACTAACAGTGGGCAAGACTGCTTTTCGGTTTATAGCATCCTACAGACCACCCTCTCAAAGTCAGGAATCCCATTCGTCTTTCCTGAAAACATTGGAGAACATGAAGATCTCTCCGAACACCATTATATTGGACGACTTCAACTACCCAAACATTGACTGGAAGCACTACTCAAGCCCCAGCACCTTAGCCCAAAGATTCCTGGAAATTATAAACTCAAATGCTATGGAACAACTAGTCACCACTCCCACAAGAAAGGACAACATACTAGACCTGATCATTACCAACATAGGGACTCTATGCTCCACACCAGAAGTATATCCCTCATTGGTAAGATCAGACCATAAATTAATTTCACTGGATGTCCACATCCCGACCCCACCCACAGCCCAGAAAACCACAGTGAAAAACTTCTCAAAAGCGAACTTCTCACTTCTCAAAACCGAAGTGGAATCCTTCAAGGCCCCAGGGCCAGTGGAAACTACAGCCCAAACTGCAGAATCCTATATAAATGCATTCTACGGACATCTCCAGGAATGCATGGATCATGCTATCCCAAACAAAACCAAGACCCAATCATCCAAAGGCAGGCGTCCAGTCTGGTGGACCCCTGCCATAAATAAACTCTACAACAGAAGGAGGAAGCTACTACATGATAGAGCAAAATCCCTAATAGGGAAGGCATCTCTGATCAGTACTAGCAAAAAATTACGATCCCTCATAAAATCCTCCAAGGCCAGCTATGAGAGAAAAATTGCACAGGACACCAAAGACAATCATAAGGCTTTTTTCAGTTATGTTAGAAACCTGGGATGCAACTCCCAGACTTGTTCTGAGTTGATTCTAAACGACAAAAAATACACTGAACCCACAGACATCGCCAATATCCTGGCAGACAGGTTCAGTGCAAACTCCCCCCCCCAAAAGAGCAAATGTCTATCCCAGCAGAGGGCTGCCTCCCAAACATCTCAGATGCTCAGGTGAAGGCTGCCCTCTCCAAAGCAAAAAACACTGCTTCCATGGGACCAGATGGCGTCCCAGGTTGCGTCCTACATGAACTACAAGAGGAACTAATCCCTCAAATAAAACAGCTATACAATCTCAGCCTCACTACAGGATATGTGCCCACAGAATGGCGTACAGCAACAGTGGTCCCATTCCACAAAGATGGAGCATCTACGGACCCTGAAAACTATCGCCCCATAAGCCTGACTAGCTTAGTCTGCAAGGCTATGGAGAGGATCATCATGGAGCTCATAAACAAAGACATTGGGGACCTACAGACACTAGATCCTACCCAGTTCGGCTTTGTCAAGGGCAGATCCTGCCTTTTGAATCTGGGTGACTTCTTTGAAACAGTCACCAAAGCCATAGATGAAGGGAAGGTAGTCCACACAGCCTATCTGGACCTTGCAAAGGCATTTGACACAATACCCCACTCGGGCATCATAGATAAGCTATCCAGCTTAAATATAAACCCCTATGTCACAAGATGGGTCGCAAACTGGCTCAAAGACAGAACCCACAGAGTGAGAGTTGCTGGAGCCATGTCAGACTCAAAACCAGTTCCAAGTGGCGTCCCACAGGGTTCTGTCCTGGGACCACTCTTGTTCGGTATATACTTTTCCGAGGTACAGGCAAACGTGGGAGGACTATGGCTCACCAAGTTCGCAGACGACTGCAAACTGGGCGCCATAATCAACTCTCCAGCTGACACAAACATCCTTCAACAAGGTCTCACAGAGACAGATAACTGGTGCCAGCGCCATGGTTTAAAGCTAAATGCCAAAAAATGTATAGTCATACCCTTTGGACAAAACAATGTGCCCACAAATTACCACATAGGTGGAAACCCATTAAGTACAGAGAAAGTTATTAGGGACCTGGGGACCCAAGTTGATAGCAATCTCTCCTTTGAAAACCACATTGCCAAAGTGGTTAGAAAGACCTTCTACATAGCCCACTTCATCACGAAGGGTTTCACATCTAGATCAAGAGAGGTAATCGTGCCCCTTTATTCATCCCTCATCAGGCCCATCACAGAATACAATGCCCCTTTTGGGATGTACCTTACCCGACACCTGCAGCAATTAGAAAGACCCCAAAAGTATCTCACCAAGAGGATCAAGGGTCTCAAACAGATGCCATATACTGCTTGGTTAAAAAAACTCCAGCTCTACTCAGTTGCATACCACCTACTTCGAGGCGATCTATGCCTGACATACAAAGCTATGTCAAATCCAGAATTAATGGACATGCTCCACCTCAGTAAATCTAAATCCCTTAGAGCCACACGCTCGAGGGACTTGAACCTCAGCACAGAAATAAATAGAACTTGCTGGAGGGACAGGTTCATAACCCAGAGGCTCCCTTCGCTCTGGAATAGAATTCCAGTTCATGTGAGGCAGAGCACCTCACTGAATCTCTTCAAGAAGAATCTCGATAAGTGGATGGGGGATCGTAGGTTTGTCCCAGGGATTACTCCCGTGTCACTATTAGACAGAGGCACAGTAAACTAAACCTTAAAAAAGGGCACAGTATACTCAAATCAAGGGGTGGCGTAAGCCATAGAGAATCGGGCTAGGCTTATAATTGCCCCAGGGCAGATAGCCTAGTATGAACCTATGAACACTACATGATGCACATTCCTCTTTCTAAACACTGATGATGTCAGCACCCTATAAGTACAGCAGGAGAAGTGAAACCTCCCAGTAATGCAAATAGCGTGATCTGCTAATGCGTCTCTCTCAAGTGTCATAACATAGTTAGGTAGGGGTTTGAATCCTGCAAATGATCAGTTTGGGTGAGGGGGGTTAGTGTGTGTACAATACTGTGTGAAAGAAATGTCCCTTTTGGCGACTAGAAGAACACACTACATGATGCACATTCCTCTTTCTAAAGGCTGATGATGTCAGCACCCTATAAGTATAGCAGGAGAAGAGAAACCTCCCACTAATGCAAATAGCGCGCTCTCCTAATGTGTCTCTCTCAAGTGTCATAACATAGTTAGGTAGGGGTTTGAATCCTGCAAATGTTCAGTGTGTGTTTGGGTGAGGGGGGTTAGTGTGTGTGTATTTCTGTGTGAAAGACATGTCCCTTTTGGCGACTAGAAGAACACACTCATGATGCACATTCCTCTTTCTAAACACTGATGATGTCAGCACCCTACAAGTACAGCAGGAGAAGGGAAACCTCACAGTAATGCACATAGCGTGCTCTGCTAATGCATTTTTCTCAAGTGTCATGACATAGGTAGGGGTTTGAATCCTGCAAATGTTCAATGTGTGTTTGGGTGAGGGGGGTTAGTGTGTGTGCAATTCTGTGTGAAAGAAATGTCCCTTTTGGCGACTAGAAGAACACACTACATGATGCACATTCCTCTTTCTAAACACTGATGATGTCAGCACCCTATAAGTACAGCAGGAGAAGGGAAACCTCCCAGTAATGCAAATAGCGCGCTCTGCTAATGAGTCTCCCTCAAGTGTCATAACATAATTAGGTAGGGGTTTGAATCCTGCAAAGTCTCAGTGTGTGTGTTTGGGGGAAAAGGGTTAGTGTGTGTGGAAAAACATGTCCCTTTTGGCGACTAGAAGAACACACTAGATGATGTACATTCTTCTTTCTAAACACTGATGATGTCAGCACCCTATAAGAACAGCAGGAGAAGTGAATCCTCCCAGTAATGCAAATAGCGCGCTCTGCTAATGCGTCTCTTTCAAGTGTCATAATATAGTTAGGTAGGGATTTGAATCCTGCAAATGATCAGTGTGTGTACAATTCTGTGTGAAAGAAATGTCCCTTTTGGCGACTAGAAGAACACACTACATGATGCACATTCCTCTTTCTAAACACTGATGATGTCAGCACCCTATAAGTATAGCAGGAGAAGGGAATCCTCCCACTAATGCAAATAGCGCGCTCTGCTAATGTGTCTCTCTCAAATGTCATAACATAGTTAAATAGGGGTTTGAATCCTGCAAATGTTCAGTGTGCGTTTGGGTGAGGGGGGTTAGTGTGTGTGCAATTCTGTGTGAAAGACATGTCCCTTTTGGCGACACGAAGAACACACTACATGATGCACATTCCTCTTTCTAAACACTGATGATGTCAGCACCCTATAAGTACAGCAGGAGAAGGGAAACCTCACAGTAATGTGAATAGCATACTCTGCTAATGTGTCTCTCTCAAGTGTCATAACATACTTAGGTAGGGGTTTGAATCCTACAAATGCCATGTGTGTTTTTGTCACACAGTTTGTCCATGTGTGTGTGAGGTGTTGCTCTTAATATTGTATGACATAGATTATATCAGTAATGTCAATGCACACATGAGGTTATGTGTGTGCCACATAGACATATGTACCTGTGACCTTAAATAGTTCACATGTCTGAAGCCTGCCTCATGTGAATACATGGAATTTGCATTACACAACTTTATGACTGTGGTTTTCTGTGCAGGGTCTGCATTTGGTATGTGAATATACAGTGGGAGTAGTCTATGGTGTCATCTTACCAGCGAGGGATACACGGCTGGTCTGGAGCATATAGTCCACATGTTGGTGATGAACAGGTCCTGTACATTTCCCCCTCTTGTGGGAGTGGTAACAAGTTGTTCCATAGCATTTGAGTGTATAAATGCTAGGAACCTTTGAGCTAGGGTGTTGGAGCTAGAGTAATGCTCCCAGTCTATGTTTGGGTAGTTGCAGTCCATGGATATAATGGTGTTTGGAGAGACCTCCATATTTCCAGTGTTCTCAGGAAGGCCAAGTGGGGTTCCTGGGTTTGGGAGGGTGGTGTGTGCCAGGCTATGAACTGGAAGGCAGTTTTACCCACTGTTAGTTGCACATGGATAGTCTCTGATGTTTCGTGCTGTGCCACCAACCTGGAGGTCTGTGTATCTTTGATGACTGTGGATACCCCCCCCCTGTTCTGGTTCGGTGCAAGTATTGTGGCCGACAAGCATGGTATGAGGTATAACCTGGCAGTGCTGGGGTGCTCTTGGGAGCCTTGAACCAGGATTCTGTTACTGCACAGATATCG
Organism: Protopterus annectens; assembly: GCF_019279795.1. Lineage (NCBI taxonomy): Eukaryota > Metazoa > Chordata > Ceratodontiformes > Protopteridae > Protopterus > Protopterus annectens. Next base: position 23,273,806 of record NC_056735.1, on the reverse strand, counting down.
AAGTTCTCCATGCTAAGGACAGTTTCCAGTGCATGTATCTTGAGGTTTACACTGCTGGCATTGAGTAGTATTACTATTAGTGTCCTATCCCTTGTGATACCTATGGAGGTGGCTTCGTCTTTTGAGCCTTGCCTAAAAAAGGCAGTATGTGTGTAGCAAGAGCCTTTGCCAATGTCCAAAAGCCCATGGGTGACAGGTGCAAGCCGTCCCTAGCAAAGCAACGTGGCTTGTCAAGCATATCATCCCACGCTGACAGGCATTGGATCCCCTTTGAATGACACCAAAACATAAGCCAATTGTTGAAATTGATCATCCTGTCCCCATATTGTGGCAGCATTCTTGGTGAGGGTAAGATGCTACCCAAGGTCAGGGTCATACCAGCCTGTGCCACATGCTCAGAGAGCCCCTCTATGTCTCCTATCATGTATTCCAGGGAGGTACGTCTCAGGTCATTCACACTGGCACGGACAATGACTGAGTCATATTTGTACATGCCTTGGAGTGACCTGTGTGCTTGTGTTATGTGGTGGATCATAGTGCCCGACAGGCATCTCACTGTGACCTTCTCCTTGCTCAGCCTGTTTAGCAGGACCTCAGTGTACCTGATGATAGAGGTACCTATTACAAGTGTATTAGGTGTGTTGTTTAGCCTTATGGGCTGTGACTGTTTGGCACACTGGCTTTGTGAGCTATGTGTAGCACGTGTTGCATTCTGGTGTAGCATTTGCATGTGTGTCTGCTTTGGAGGTGTCTGCTGCTTAGGCAGGATGTTATTTTGAGACTCCAAGTATGTTTCTGTGTGTTTATGTGTTTGGATTGCTGTCATGGTAGGTCTATGTGAGACTGGTATTGTAGTGACTGTAGTTTCCTTCTCCACCTCACAGGTTTTGCCAGTACTGAGTTGAGAGAGCTTAGCCTCCAGTTTGGCTATGTGGTTGCCTCTCTCACATGTGTTTGAAGTTTATGAGAAGGGGAGAGGGTTGTCTGTGTACATGAGGCAGTTGTAACATTGCCTCATGATTCACAGATTCACCAACTGGACCAGTGAGGGGATTGACAACTGACCTTTGGACATGCTACAATAGTATTGGGAATTCCTTCATTTTTAACAACACAAAGGGCCAATGGGGAACACGGTACTCAAGGTGAGTTTGTGAGGGTGTAGTGCTTTTAATTTGTTAGTGCTGGCATATAGAAATGCCTTAGTGAGCAAGTGCCAGGTAACTCATATGCAATGTGTTACAGGCAACTTACATGCAAACATGACAAACAGTCACTTTCTGCCAAGTGAAACATGGAAATAAGTACAGTAAGCAATACAGATGTCACTAGGGATCCACAGAGGTGCTGTAAAGCTGCATTTCAGGTGGAATCAGTGTTTCAGGGAAATAAGCAAACAAACATACAAACAAAGCTACATTCAGCAGGCCTGGATCTAGTCTATGCTACAGCATACAAGGTGTACCACTTCCAGTACGAAACAGTGCAAATATGCAGGCACTATAAGCCTTTACCCAGATATTCACAGGTCAGATGGGCAGAGTCCAGCCTCTCCTCCCACAAGTGTACAGACCATGTACCTTCGTAATGTAAAATAACTGGCCTGCAACCCAAGCGCGTAAACCTGAACTAATACACATTTAGAATAACAGACAATGAGCCCTCAATCAGCAGTTCCCAACTTAGTAGGATGTATGCTACTTGTCCCGCCACCACAGTATCCTTGACATTTAATGTGACTCACCCCCCGTCATAGTTAGTTCTGTGTTTTGAGTCTGTCAATCATGGTATGAGGTGTAACCTGGTAGTGCTAGGGTGCTCCTGGGAGTCTTGAACCTGTTGTGTATTACTGCACAGATATCAACATCCTCCATGCAGAGTCGGGTGTGGACTGCATGCAACTTGCAGTTTACATGTCCATCATTGAGTATCATTACTTCCATGTTCTTATCCCCTGTGCTACCTATGTAGGTGGCCTTCTGTTTACATCCTCACCACCAGTATGCAAAGATGTGCACACATTACACTATGGTAATGACTATGGGTGTACCAAACAATACAATGACAATCATACTGGTGCTGCAGCTGGCATGCTGGGATATAACCACAATGAAATCATTACACTGTACTGTTGACAACATGATAATATTACTACACTTCTATGTAGTCACCCTGTGCATCAGCACCATGTTAACCTGTTCCTGCATCGATGTTACAGAGTGCAGGAGGTGGCACAGTTTCATCATATGCACAGGGTGTGTACCTGGTATGCCTGAGTCCGCCACTGATACAGCCAATCGACATGTATGTGTGTGTGTGTTAGTGAGGGACAACAGTACAAGATGGGGCAATGTTGATGCAGTGTGTGTGTGTATGTGTTAGCCCTAGGTGTTAGCAATATGCATGTGTGCATGCATGCACACAGTTCCACCTCGTGGCTGCCATATACGGGTGTTTGTGGACAGCCACAGACTGTACCTGCCAGGTCATAGAGATCACTGTCTCTGCCCATGGACACGGTACCTGTGCCTGGCAGGGGTGCTACGGACAGTATCAGGTACTAAGCCAGACTGGGTACTGTCATCAGAAGCAGTTGGTTGGTGACTGGAGACCGGTCCCTATTGAGACTGTCCAGAGCCACGTGCACGTGGTCTTCTGGGGCGGTCTGATGACAGCACAGACCCAGCATTGCTGGGGCTGGTGCTGGCACTATGGGAGCGGCCGCGGGCCTGTTGTCGTCCGCGACGACTGCCAGCTGCTGCTGTTGCTGGCATACACCCACGTCGACGCCTCAACCGTCCTGCACTGCCCTGGCTCATGGACATGTAGTTGTGGAACAGATCTAATGTGTCCCCCAACATCTGTCAATGACCTTGGTGAAATTACGGATGGCAGCCGCAACGTCACGCATAGTGTCATTCATAGCTGTGCGATATGCTCTCAGCTCCCTCAGACCCTGTCTGGTGTACCGTTCCATACGTGACTGTGCCTGCATTACAGCCCGGAACATAGCTGGGGTTGAAAGACCTCTGTGGGTACGTCTGACAGGGGCAGTACGCCCACGGATGCTCCCACGAGAACCCCTGGACATCTGCCTATGTGGTACCATGTCAGGACTCTGGCCATGGCTGCTGTGAGGGGATGCATGTGCCACTGATACCACATTACCCTGGTCAATGCCCACTGTATCCTGTCCATCACCTAGGGACATTGGTGACAATGGATGTATAGGCAGGATGGCTGTGCGCAGTGATGGGGTTGACAGCTGTGTACTGTCGATTGGCTGACCAACAACGGACCCTGGCACACCTCCATGTCCCATTACACAGGTATCATCATTATCACTGTCCACAGAAGCTGATTCAGGTTCCCTGCTGCACAACACCAGAGCAGCACCAGAACCTGTGGGAGGAAGACAGGAAACACAGTTTACAATGTGTACACATGTTACCACAGATACACACAGGCACACATGCACAGGTGCACACTCCTCAGTATATGAGATACCAACAGACACACACAAACACACCTGCAATCAAACACATAACACTACTGTTCGAGGCTATTATTACTTTTAGTATCAAGAGTATTAAAGGTATTGTTACTACACACTCACCAGCATGGATTGGATGCCTTGCTGTTACACCAGAGGGACCTGCACAAATAAGACATTTATTGTCAGTGGTCACAACTGTGCCATTGATACTGTGAGTATGATACAGTTCAGTAGTACAACAGTTGACTTTCACAGGTCTACTGCTGATATTGAGAATATCACTCTTGCACAATAATTACCACGATGACAGCTACAAACCGAGGACACACCTCACACATGCATAAACTACCAGTGTACAGAACAGTCATCTATACATATGGCATGTTACCTGCATGCTCCAAGTCCTGATGCTGGGTGGCTCCAGCCTCCATCATTATGCATGTGTGCTGCTGCTGTTGTTGCTGTTGGGCTGGAGCCACAACACTTAGGAGGAGCCCCTCCAGTCTGGTGAGGGGGGGGGATGTATAGCCGCCCCACCACCTGTGGCAAGCTGTTGCCTGTGGACATCCGACGCACGCTGACGGACAATTCTAATTAAATCACTGCAGTGATGGCGTACCTGCTCATAGGTCCGGTTATGCATGCCTATGTCATTTACCCGACGGACCAGGTCTTGCCACAGTGCAGCCCTCTCCTGCTGGTTCTGGCCGGTGCGGAAAAAGAGTATTGCGAAATCTCGCACCAGGCTCTGGTGTATCTCCTCATCCTCCACAGCAGAGTAGGCCGGGTTATGCTGGTGAACCACTGCCCTGGAAGGAAAAGAAAAATATGTCAGCAAGTGCTATGGCACACATAATACTCTACTGTAGTGAAATCACTAAACTGCCATATATAGCATCTGTCTGTCTACTGGGGGATACACATGTAAATGACCAGATATCAGTGCTCAGATGACAACTGTGTGACAGTACCTGGCACACTCCATATGACAAACTAGTATACTCCAGCAGTCAGCAAACTGTTTCAGGTCCAATGCACAACCTCACACTGGGGGTTTGTATCAAGGTACTGTATGGGGAACATTATCAACCCAAGCACTGCATGCAATGCACGTTACATATTTCGCTGGTAATGCACCCTACTTTTTGTTGCCATAACCCTACCTACACCGCGGTCACATACAGGGAAGCACAGCACAACATATGACAATGTAGTATGTTTGTATCCTAATACCTCACACATCTGTCTCTGGCCTCACACCAAGGACACACACTACCATGACAGACAGACAGTCATGGTGAACAATCACACCATTACAGAACATGCACACAGTCAGTGGCACACTCATTTCACCTCACATAGTTTGTTTGCAATGGGTACGTGTGTGTGCACTGTCTCTTAGGTAGGTGGTATTCTATTGGCCCTGGGCCTACAGCAGCATACAGTTACGCTACCCTGCCCCTTGTGACACATGTGATGTGATCGTACCTGCTCCTGTCAAACAGTTACACAGGGTGACTCATATGGCATATTACCTATCTGCATAACATTCAGCAGGGGTATGTCTGACAACTACTTATGGGGAGCTTTGCTTCTTAATGCTGTGTGGTTTACTCCAGGGTATGTCTTATTTGTGGGTAGGAACCTGTACCTCCACCATGTGCTCTTTACTGCAGTGACAAGGATGACAGACATAGGTCATTTAGGTTGTGGATGTTGTGAGGTGTTACCATGGTTGTTGGACAACTGTCATGGGTGTGACTTAACTATGTATATCCAGCAGTGATTACCTCTGTGTAGGTAGTATGACGGCGCTCTGTGGTCTTGTCATTCACTCTACATAGGTAATGTGTTTGAGTGCATTGTCACAGTTTGTTAGGTATGACTGTGTCCTTCTCCATTTCCGTAGCTGTCATGGGAGGTACATACCGTGTAGGACATTGTGAGGTGTAGAGGGGTACAGTGGCCTACATTTCCAAAGCTGACACACCATGTCTGCTGACACATACCATGTACAGGTATTACAGGCCTAGTGTTCCACTGTGAATATCAATGGAGAGCCTATTGTACACTTGTTGCCCATGTTCCCTCCTGACACATGCAGTAGTAGGCAGGCAACCACATATGTGGTGGTTAGTGGTGTAAGTGTTTTGGAATGGGGTATGGTACTCCAGTATCCACACTGGTGTTCAGTCCATGCCTTTGTCACCAGGCACCTGTTGCAATACATCTGCACACATGTGCCTCACTCAGTATATTTATATGTATATATATATATATATATATATATATATATATATATATATATATACATATATATGGAGAGAGAGGGGGAGAGAGAGAGAGAGATACTCATATACATACATATCTGTAGACAGTCAGATCTGTCTGTATATGTATATGTATCTACATATATCTATATATGTATGTGTGTATTACATATATATGTATGTACATATTCTATCTATCTATATATGTCTATCTATGTCTACATCCCTCTCTATGTATACATATATGCATATTTTATATATATATATATATATATATATATATATATATATATATATATATATATACATATATATATATATATATATATAAATATACATACGTATACATATAATATATATATATATATATATATATATATATATATATATATATATATACCTTTTTATTTACACATACGTATACACACATTAACGGACTGCTAAACATCCATTACTGTACAACCTACATTGCACTACAACCTACATTGATATGTGCACATAGTAACCTTCACATACATTTGTATCTACAGCCTTCAGTGACAGTTGCAGTATGTCCCCTGCCCTATGCACATCTTCATATATATAGATACAGACCAATAACACATATGGAGGGTTCACAGCATGTAGACTATTATATTATTACTTTACATTACCTTTGTTTGTTACTGCTGTTTGTGATGGCTTTAAGCTTGTTGGCCTGCTGCTGCTTCTCTTGCCAGTTGCAGTTTGTGTTGGCAGTGTCAGTTTCTGTTGACCAGTATTTTTGTTTTTGTTGTTTTATTTATTTTTTTCTCTCTCTCTCTCTCTCCCCGTCTCTACCTCCGGATGGTGCAATGAAAGTATTGCATGTGTGGACTGGGAGTACAGGATGCTTTTGTAGGTATCTGCACATGTCCATGTGATGGCCTCTGCACCAATTGTTAGCCAGCATTTACTAATTGCATGCAGCCTGCTGTGTAGTGATTGCAGTTCTCACTGTGATTTCAGGTCAGTGCTATAAAATGTTATGTTAGGTAGGCGTAGCCCTTTCAGACTTTCAAGGTGGGGACCATGCTGGTATGCTGTGGACACTGTTCTGAGAGTGTAAAGGTTGGTATGTCTCTCATATTTCAGGCTGTGTTGTCCAGGCCTCAGATACTCTCAGGTGTATCTTTTATCAGCCTCAGGGAATGGTCCATATCAGTGGGATACACCCGTGATATTTTTCAGATATTCTGCAGTTGTGACTGTGGGGTATTTTCAGCATATGAATTACTAAACCATTTCTGACGTGCAAGTAGTGCATACTTTCAGTAATTGATAGTTACCATAAAATGGGTTGAAACACCTTTCTGCCTACTGTTAGTACATTTCACAGGGAGTCAGTGGGGCACAGTTAACATTTGTATTAAAATCAGGGACATCCCTGTAAACCAGTCACAGTTGCTAGGTCTGGCCTCTTATCTATTGAAATATGGCAGTGTTTGTCCTGCTCTGATAGTGTGTGTGGCTTGCAAGTTGCTACTGTCACATTATTACCTACTAGCTACGTATGGCTGTTTCTCTTCCCACACTAATGTTATACAAATCCACATGAATTGCCAGTAAAGATACATGAAATGCTTTGTGTCATAGCCTTCCTATATTCCCTTTACATTCATTCCTACTATTTTATGATATATTGCTTTCAGCACAATGTTCTTGTATAGCAGTCATGGCTTAGTGGTAAGTCATGCAGATTAGTGTTTCCAAGGTCCTGGGTTTGAGACTGACAGTGTGATTTTATTTTGCTTCTGAGCAGTCTACAGGCCTTGCCATTCAGAGTGACTAAGGCACTTTTAAGCAGTTGTAAGCGGGTTATCGCTGGTTTGCGTGGAGCTCACGCATGCGCACTGGCGTTTAGCTTCGCGCACACACGCTTAGCTAAGCGCACAGAAGCGCATACCTACTTACAACTGCTTAACAGTGCTTACTGCTGCGCACACCCACACTAATTTCTTTGAAAGAAATGTAAATGGGGAGACAGGAAAGTGGTGAAAAAGGGGGCACAAAGAGGGTAGGACAGTAGGAAAACAAGCTCGGGATTTGCAGGAAGGGTGTAGGAAAGGCCCATAGCTGCCCATTTCTTTATCAGCAACAGCTGTGCATACGTGTGTAATTTGTTGAGAAATTTTAAACCTTCCACCCCTGAGAGAGGGGTGAGGACAACAAAATGTGTTGTACAGCCAATTGTAATTACCAGTTCACAGGTCCAGCAGACATGTCTGCGAAATGGGCAGCTATGTATGGGGCGTAATTATTTTGTGGGAACAGAGTGTCCTTTTTTTTTTCAGGTGAGAGTGGAATGTCAGGTACAGGAAGTAGGTATATGTGGGGAGGTAGGTAGGGGAGGTTAACAGACAAGACAAACAAGACGCATACAGGGGAGGTGTATGACACATGTGGGGGGGAAACACAATTGACGGGGATGGATGTTGGGATATCACGAGTCCATGAGCCCACAGATGGCAACAGTGGAACTGAGATCCCCACCCATAGGCAGTTGCCACTGTGCCTTCACTGCCCAGGATGGGGCTGTGCTGGGGGCTGTGTAGGATGGGCAGCAGGAAGCCTGTGAGTTGTGCCACCTGTGCCTCCAGCTGGCGTAGGGGTGCAAGCACGGACTGCCTGATCTCCCTACGCACCACGGACCAGACACTACGGAGGGTGAGTGGACGGTCTCCTCCGGCCACACTTGCAGAGGGGGGACGAGCCCCATCTCCTGCAGCGCTTCCACCCGAAGGTGGCACAGGGCCACTGGAGGAGGGTCCGGCCTGGGCACTAGTGCCAGGTGCACTCGCCAGCTGAGGTGGGAGAAGTGGGTCCGCTGGAACCCGCCTTCCCTGTCGTCCTATGTTTAGCAATATTTTAAGACATTTTGGGTTAGTAACAAACAATACAATTCAAAATTAGTTGTAACAGCATGCATTAGTATTCCCATTAACCAAACACCCATAAAGTCACAACATTGGACAGCAAGCATAACACATGCATAATTTGAACAACAGTACACAATCCAACAGCATGCAGGGTTGAGTGATGGAAACAGGCCATCAGGTTTGGATATGTCAACAGGGCACATGCATCAACGTACATGCAAATATGTATGAACCAACGGGACAAATGTCCAGAGGAATTAATTGTGGATACACATACCCATTTGATGTGGAATGGATTATTTGTGGATATAGGGTAGGGTGAAGACAAATTTCATTAACAACTTCAAATACCTATACATATGCTGTACATTTCTAGTAGCTGCAGATATATATACCCTACAGGTCTTACTACAGTTTCCTATACATAACCATAGGTATGTTGGTGATAGGAATATTACTGCTACATTAATATACATTGCATTTTTATTCATACACGTTCATATCTGGCTCTGTTCAGCTACAGCATCCTGCTACATTTGATTTATATGGCTCTAGACAACTGTGGATGTTTGGTATTTCATACAGCCATACTATCTCCATATTGCAAAGGTACAGCAACATCTCCAAATTGTGGGACAGACATTCCAGCTTCAGTACTTTATTACACACATTTCACTCTTTGGTTGTGCCTGTCTCATTCTTTTCATTATGTACTGACTGCAGTATACTTTATTCAGGGGTTATTACAACTTTCTTGGTGGATTCATACCTCTTTCTCACACTTTCACTTGTTTTATTTTTACAGTTCAGGATGGTACTTAATTCTAGGCTTTATGAACTTGTTTTACTTGGTTACAACAATCCTTTCCACCAGACTCACTTGTGTCATGTGTCAGACTTTAAACGGGGATGTATTGCACACATGTGTTGTACTCAGCTTGTTTATCTGTAATTTTCAGCCTGCAGCAGGTTATCTACTATTATAATACAGGTGGAACATCTCTATTTCAGACTTGTTTCATTTTTATTTCTAGATTACAGGCTGCATCACTTATCTAATCACACAGTACTTGCAGAATCTCTCTTACAATGTTACTTGAACTTTATTAATAAGTGACTACACTGACCTCTTTTACAAGCTGTCCCACTTATATTTTATAACAATTACAGGGAAATAATTACTAACCTGCCTGGTGGCGCAACCGCACCAGCCTATCAGCATAGGCTCGACGATTCGCAGAATGCACACCTGCAGCTGTAATATAAATGGCGTAATATTGGAATATATATCTCCATAATATCAGCTAGGATAATTTCTTACATACATAATTACATGGAACTTACTCAGTAGTGGGGCGTTGGGCATTTGCCGGGCCTCCTAGATCCAACAGTTCAGTTGGTCCTGCTTCCGTCTCTTCAGGTCCGCATGGTGATGACGAACCTGTTCACCAGTCCTTGGTATTCCTGTGGCACTGGTGAGATCATGTGCCAACCGGTCCCACGCCTCAGCCTTGTACACTCCGCACAGGACCTGGCCCTGCATGAGTTGAGCCTCATGATCATGGACAAGGAGCCAAACCATATATTTGGACTCCTCAACGCCCCACCACTGTGCTCGGAAGCAACTACCCTCTCCTACACCTGACATCCTGACTGCAAATAGGTTCCACAATCAGTCATGCTGTGTATTCCCACCTATGGGGCTTATATATGTCGTTTTTCCCGCACTTATCTGTGATTGGCCATTTTGGAAATGTATCAACTTTACAAAACCTGCTTTGTCATGCTTCTCTTTACATTCATTCCTATATATATGCTAATACTGCATTTCTCAGTGCAACTGTCATGGCTTAGTGGTTCAGTACTTTGACTATGGTGCATGGTATCCTGGGTTCGAGCCTGGCCATTGCTTTTTTTTATTTTATGACTGTCTACACAGGCCAGGAGGTGTGTCTGTGTAAAGGCAGTTTTGATATAGCTTGCTCAACGTTGCCCGCCAGTAATCTTGTTGTCGCGGTGTGCGGCTCCGCGCAAACGGATTACGCTGGTTTACGCATCATTTGGCTGTCAACATGCATATTACGCTCAGCTCAGCTATGGGCACATGGTTGCAGCGTGTTAAAGCGCTGCTCAACTCCAGGCACTCATATTACATCTCTTAAACCACTGCTCACCTGTGGGCAGTCATACTCAGCTTGTTAGAGCGTAGCTCAGCTATGGGCACTTCTGACATTTTTTTTTATTTGTCTCACATTTCTTCAAAATACATGGCCCATTTCATTACATTTTACATAAAATATAATTATATATATGTACATATATGTCAGGGGATTGTTTCGTGCTTCTTTCACTTAAAAAAGATTGATGTTGTTGGGGCTCGAACCGTGACTGCCTTCTCTTTGGACAACATCTCTACCGCTACGCTATTGCTTCTTGGCTTACTTTGCATATTTAGATCTTATATGCTTTTCCACTGACTGCTTACTGTGGCACACCCGCGCAAATGAGCACAATTATGGGCATTTTTAAATATTATAAAAAAAAAGTAACTGTTCATTTTTACATTTTACGTTTATAGTCTGTAGGGGCATGTATTATGTTGTGTTTGTTGACATTTACAAGGACTGACTCGTAGGGGTTTACTTTCGGGACTGTGACTCTTCTGGGGGCGTGTCCATTTGCAGGACTCGCCCTGCGGACACGCCCCCTACTTTCTCACATGGACCGTGTTAGCCTTGGGTGTGAGTCAGCATGCCCTCATGAATATGCATGGCATGCTGATGTCACACCGTTTAACTGCAGCCTCCATGTAAGATTTGTTAACTCTTACACGGAGGCTTCGTGAATCCTGCCCTGAATGTTTCCTATGTCATTGTTTATTAATTACATGATAATTGTTTCCATGGTGTTGCATATGACAGTGGACAGAGTTATGGTCTGTGGATGGCCCACACTTGTGCAGGCGAATGACAGCTGCATTCTTCCATTTGCTTGGCACAAAGTCTGTCTGGCGGATATAGTTAAATGGTTATTCTAGTGATCCTGATCAGTCATGTTTCATGTAATTAAAGAGGCATCCTTGGATATTATCACGGACCATTCATTCTTGCCCTTGGAGGGTACACTGAGTATCTGTTCCCTTCTGATAGGTGGGGACTTATGGTTAAGGGTACTTCCTAATGCATATCTGGGGGGGGTGTATAAAATGTACTTACATTTGTCAGCCAGTAGATTTGCTATATAGGTGGCTCCATTTACAGTTAGTCAATTAGTCTCTACATTGCTGTGAATTGCCTTTGAGATTTCGGATGTAACTGAAGAAAGTTTTATGATTTTTCTTGACCTGGGAAGATATTTTTAACTCAAACTTAGTTGTAATAGACCTGATTAACCTACTAAGTTGCCTGTTTAGATTAATGAGGAAGGTTTGACCTTGTTGAGAAATGCACTTCCTACTTTTTGCCATGATTTTCTTTCTTTCTTTCTTTCTTTTATTATATGTCCTACTGAGGTTGGGATTCCACCAGGATGGCTTGTTTTATGAGTTTGTCATGTGCTTTTTCAGGGTAGGTACAACTGACTCAATGCAGCTACTAACATGATTGTACCTGGATTTCTGTGTAAAATTCTGCATAGGCAGCAAAGTTCTCAGCGTTTGGGGGCTTGGGATTTTGCTACAGTGTTACTCAAGGTCAAAATAGGTGCTGCACCTCCGACAGCAGACCTGTCACTAGTGGTGTACAGCAGTGATCTGGCCTGGAACTCCTACTGTTTGGCATATACTTCTCAGAGTTCCAGCCAAAGACAAAGGGCCTGTGGCTTACCAAGTTTCTGGATGATGTAAGTTGGGTGCTGTCACTGACTCCCTAATTTATGTTAACATACTGCAAGAGGGTCTTACAGCTACAAATAATGGGTGCTAAAGTCATGGCCTTAAGTTAAATGCAAAAAATGTATTATTGCACCATTTGGCAAAAACATGGCCCTTACTGATTACCACATCAATGGCAACCCTGCCAAGCACATAACCTCTGGTGAGAGACCTGGGTACTCAGGCTGACAACAATCTCACATTTGACCATCATTTGGTGGCTGTGGTTAGAAAAACCTTTTACTTGGTTCATCTTATAAGTAAATGGATTGCATCTAGAAAAAATGAGGTTATTACCTCTCTGTACTTCTCCCTTATTAGACCTATGATTGAGTATAATGCCTCATTTGGTATGTATCTCGCCAAACACCTGCACCAACTGGAAAGGCCACAGAAATACCTCACAAAGAGAATCCATAGCCTCCAACACCTATCCTATGCAGAGAGGCTTAAATCACTATCACTCTACTCGATATCATACTGACTGCTCAGACGTGATCTGTATCTCACCTACAAGGCAAAATCGGACCCTGTCCTACCAGAGATACTCCATATCTGTAAGTCTAACTCCTCTCGCATTACCCACTCAATAGGCCTAAATCTAATATGCGACATCAACAAAACCTGCTGGAGAGACAGGTTTGTCTCCCAGAGGCTGCCCTGTCTCTGGAATAGACTTCCCATACACGTCAAACAGAGTACCTCACTGGCCTTCTTCAAACGTAATCTTGGTGACTGGATGGGAAACCATACATTTGTCCCAGGGGTTCTACCTTTTTCCTTCATTGACAGTGGCAACAGGAGCTGACTGAGGTTTCTTTTTTGGGGATAAACTCTTGGCTAGGCTTGTAAGGGCCCCAGGCCCATTAGCCTAGTAACCTCCTATGATCCTATGAATAGTAGGAAGTTTGCCTTAAAATAATTAATAAGAATATCAGGGTTTGCTGAGGTCCCATATTTTATTTTGATTTCAAATGAGATAACTTTATGGTCTGACCTGACCAGTGAGGACATTACATGGGGGGGGGGCTTTCTCTGTTGTTTGTGAGGGCCAATTCAAGGATGCTTGTGCCCGGACTGGGCATACTGACTTTCTGGTTCAGGGTGTTTCTGTTAACAAAATCCAGGAATCTCTGGGCCTTCATCTTTGAGGCTGTGTATGATTCCCAGTTTATAGTGCAGTAATTAATGTCACCCTTGAAAATGGTGTCAGGTTGAACAGCAAGGGTCTCCAGTACATTTAAGTAAGAGCTATGGGTTTCCTGGGCCATAGAAGGTTCAAGTAGCTCGTTAGGATATGAAATAGGACTTTGCTTATGGTAATTTAGACATGAAGGAGTTCAAGTGCTTCATACTGTTTGCCAAGTGTCGAGGTATGTTTGTCTTTGATAAAAGTTGAGATGCCTCCACCTTTTGCCTCTTCCTGTACAATAACTGGTTTGAATGTGTTGAAGTAATTATAGCCCTGCTCTACTGGGACGCTCTCTACAGCTTTAAACCATGTCTTAGTAAATGTACAGACCTCTATATACCCCAGGGTGTGATAACTGCAGAGACATCTACATACCCCAGGGTGTGGAGGACTGACAGGGAGGTAACTCCACAGATATCTACATACCCCAAGGTGTGTCTTAGTAACTGCAGAGACATCTACATACCTCAGGGTGTGTCTTAGTAACTGCATAGACATCTACATACCCCAGGGTGTAGCAACTACCCAGACATCTATATATCCCTGGGTGTGGTAGCAGCACAGACATCTACATACCCCAGGATGTGGAGGGCTGGCGGGGAGGGTATTTTCTTGCTTAGACTCCTGGCATTGAGCAGTGACACACACATTTTCTTGGGTTGTATTTGCTATGTTGGAGGGTTTACCAGGCTAGCAGTGACTAAAAAGGCACTATGGGGTTGGACAATATATCTGCCAATATTTGAAAGCCCAGTGGGGATTGATGTAAACCATCCCTGTCAAAGCAGTATGGTTTGTCAACCATATCCTCAAAGGCTGACAATTACTGTACCCTCTTTAAATGATGCCAAAATTAAAGCAAGTTATTAAAGTAAGCTATTTTCTGTTCCTACTGTGGCACCATCCTTGATAAAGTTCATTTTTCTGTTCCTATTGTGGCACCATCCTTGGTAAAGTTAATGCCCTGTTCCTATTGTGGCACCATCCTTGATAAAGTTAATTTTCTGTTCCTATTGTGGCACCATCCTTGATAAAGTTAATTATCTGTTCCTATTGTGGCACCATCCTTGATAAAGTTAATTTTCTGTTCCTATTGTGGCACCATCCTTGATAAAGTTAATTATCTGTTCCTATTGTGGCACCATCCTTGATAAAGTTAATTTTCTGTTCCAATTGTGGCGCCATCCTTGGTAAAGGTAGAATGCTGCTCAGTACTAGACATACTGGCCTGGGACACATGTCTCTCTTCATACAGCCTAGTTAGGCCCATCTCAGGCCATTTACACCATCACAGACTGTGACTATGACTGGGTCATACTTGTACTTGTGGTTTAACAACCTGAGTGCATGCTTGACCTGGCTGTGACTCTCTCCTTTCTCAGCCTGGTGTGTGGGACATCTGCATGCCTCACAATGCAGTCTGCTATAACCAAAATACTGGGTTGTGTGGTGATAAGCCTTTATGGGCTTAGAAGTTGAGACAATGTGAGAGGTGGCTGAATGTATTATGGTAGTGCTTTTGAGGTTGCCGAGGTCACTTATTATGAATGCAATGTCTGGAAGGTCTTTGTGGTCTAGGAAAATTAAATTTAAGAGCCTCTGCAATATGTGAGTTTAAGCGTCTGGTGGGTGTAGTAGGTGTTTTTCTCACAACCTGTTTGGTATTATAAGTGACTGTACATGAGATCTTGCTTCCAGTGACCTTGTGTAACTATATCTCTCAAATACCATATCAGTTTGTTTAAACATTTGGTGGTTTTCAATAAACATGAGGCAATTTCTACATTTCCCTCATGATGCTCCTATCCACCAAGCTGGCTCAAGAGATACTAGAAAAGTGCATATATATTGTTACAGATCCTTATATCTGTTGTTATGGATCCTTATATCTATACATACATACATACATACATACATACAAATGTTTCAAGCACTGGCCTTAAGCCCTTCTAGCTTGCCAATATGCCAGAACACTTGTTCCCATAATAAATGGCCAGGCTGTTCTTAAAAATATCTAAACTAGTACTTGCTTTAATGTAATTTGGTAGTCTGTTCCAAGCATCAGCTACTCTGTCAGAGAACCAATTAGTACACTTCTCATTCCTATAGAATCTTCTACATAGGTTATCTGATGATTCTCTAGTACTTTTTGATAAACCCAAACATTCCCAGAGGTAGTTGTCCCTAAATGCCCTATATACCTGAATAAGATCTCCTCTTAGATATCTGTAAGAGACACTGTACAAGTTCAGGTATTTTAGTCTTTCATAATAACTTAGATTTTCACATCCATGGATGCCCTTAGTATATTTCCGCTGTACTCTTTCCAGTTTATTTATACTTGTTTTCCTATAGGGTTTCCATATTGTTATTCCATACTCAAGTTTGGGTTTAATGTAACTAACAAACAATGACTTCATTATGTTTGATTTCCTAGACTTTTTATACAACCTGCAGTTCTATAACTAGCATTAGCCAATTGGTTGATATGATTAGAAAAACTCATAGCTGAATCTACCCATATACCCAGGTCCTTAAATGAATCTACAGTTTCAATTACTGTGTGCTGTATTAAATATTCACCTTTCAGTTTATGTCTCCCAAATCTCATATACTTAGTTTTTGATGTATTTATCAACATGTTATTCTCCTGTGCCCAAATGGTCAATTTAATCAAATTATTTTGCAGACATGCCTTATCTGTAACACTTGTAATCAGTTTACCCAGTTTTAGGTTGTCAGCATACAGACTGTAGAACACCTCAAATGAAAAAGTAAGGTTTGAAAGATAGAATCTAAACAAGTAAGCCTAGTACAGAGCCCTGTGGGACACCTTGACTGTAACCAAGGATTTCACCTGTCCAGTTGGTGTGTGATACTTGCCATGTCCTATTTGTAAGCCATGCAGCTATCCATCTTATCAACAGTACATCAATACCTAGTTGTACTAATTTATTAATCAGTGTTTTGTCAAATGCTAAAGTTAAATCTATATAAATCACATCACAGCACAATTTTTCATTCATAGCTATTGTCCTGATATCTATTGTTAGAGATCCTTATATCTATTGTCACAGATCTTTATATCTATTGCTACAGATCCTTATATCTATTGCTACAGAAGATCATTATTTCATCATCTATGAAAGGACAGTACAAAGGACAGTACAAGAGTGGTTTACAGCTGGCTAGCTTTTTGCTGTAAGAGTACAGACTATAATCAAAACATTCTAAGACTTTACTCATACGGAGTCTCCTCAATGCAGAAACTACTTGCTCTTTGCACAACTAAGTATTGAGGAAATTTCAGGGATAGTTTTTATATGGAAATTTTCAATTCTAGGAACCTGCATCTGTACAGGGCATTTGGTTACCATCACTGCAGTGAGCAGCTTTGCATAAATGTGACAATTTCATATGTGCAGAAAAAGTCTCAAAAAATAGTCCTCTGGCCAATCAAAAAAAGTGTAGACAGAGATTTACATTTTGTACTCGTACGTAACGTTGCTGACTGACTACCCACCTATGACTAAAAATTTACTCAACCCTCAAAATGCTACCTCAGATATATAGGAAGAGGCATGCTATTTTCAATAGTTACCATTTACAGCCATAAAAGGCTAGTTGTAGAGGTGTATTCCTTTTGCACATGAATTCTTTGTATTCCTCTATACTACAAATATTCTTTTGCACAGTTTTAAACATTCTGTGCTTTTTGAGTGTTGACATTTCCAAAAGATGCTCAGAAAAAATGTACTCATTTGAGTACACTGAGGATGCCTAGCTACACCCTTGTTTCAGACAGTCATTCTCAGCTCAGAAGAGACCTGGCTACCCTTTGCCATCACTAGAGTGCAAAACAAAATCTTCTTAATGTAAAACCACTGTAAATGGTCACCCAGAGTGCAGTAAATAACCAAATTAAAACAATAAACCAAAAAGAAGTGCAGAAACTCACAGACAAAAAACTAAAAGCACTTATAAATATATCAGAGCACAGGAACTCAGCAAATAATACACAGATTAAAAAACAACACAAATATACAGGATAGAGTGTAATGCAGCAATGTGAAGCAAATGTTTGGCTCTGGATGGATCAGGATTCAGAAAAGTAATCAAATGCAGTGTGAAAAGCTACAGCACTGAAATGCAGCTTTAAGTGCAAAAAGAAATGCATGAATATAACAGCAAATCTTGTATATTTTAAGACAGAATCATTTCTCCACTGTATGTTACATGTGAGTGTGTATTCACATACACACACACACACACACACACACACACACACACACACACACACACGTGTGTATGCGTGTGTGTGTGTGTGTGTGTGTGTGTGTGTGTGTGTGTGTGTGTGTGTGTGTGTGTGTGTGTGTGTGTGTGTGTGTGTGTGCATGTGTATGTGTGCGCGCATCTCTATAGACAGATAGATAGATACACTGAGCTGAGGACATTTCAGTCCTGTAATGCCTACCTTGATGATTACAATACTTTACTATTCTTTAAACATAACCTTTCCATTGGATGGTAAGATTAAACCATTGCAGTGGCATCTTTAGGTTCAAGCAGAGGATTAACACACTTACTGTTCAATACAGATGGACTTGTAGTTGCTGACATTTCAAAAGAAGGATCTGTATGATAAGCAAAATATAAATCTGCATTTAGTAAACCAAAATATTTACAAGAATCCAATTTGTTCAGAAATTTCATAAGTCTTAATAAATGCAAATATCCTTCATTGCCAATGTAAAAGCTTTTAATGTTTGATTTTAGTGTACTTATTCATTTATCAATGGACTTATTTCTGTATAGTCCATAATCCTCAGGTCTGCATTTAATACGATTTGTAATCAACAAAATACCACTAATACAGGAGCTTACCATACATACATACAAATATTTCAAGCATGGGCATTAATGCCTTTCTAGCCTGTCAATACATGAAAACACTTGCTCCCATAATAAGTGTCCCAGCTGTTCTTAAAAATATCTAAACTAGTACTTGCTTTAATGTAATTTGCCAGTCTGTTTCATGCACCAGCTGCTATCTCAGAGAACCAATTAGTACACTTCTCATTCCTATAGAATCTTCTGCACAGGTTGTCTGATGATTCCTTACTACTTTTTGATAGCCCCACAATGCCAGAGGTAGTTGTCTCTAAACGTCCTATATACCTGAATAAGATCTCCTCTTAGATATCTATAAGAGTCACTGTACAAGTTCAGATATTTTAGTCTTTCATAATAACTTAATTTTTCACATCCATGGATGCCCTTCGTATATTTCTGTTGTACGCTTTCCAGTTTACTCTTGCTTATTTTCTTATAAGGTTTCCATATTGTTATTCCATACTAAGTTTGAGTCTACTGTAACTAACAAAAATGATGCAATAATTTCTGATTTCCTAGATTTTATAAATATTTTTATACAACCTTCAGTTCTATAGCTATCATTAGAAAAACTCATAGCTGGATCTCCCTATATACCCAGGTCCTTAACTGAATCTACAATTTCAATCACTGTGTGATGATGTATTAAATATTTACCTTTCAATTTATGTCTTCCAAATCTCAGATGCTTAGTTTTTGACTTATTTATTAGCATATTATTTACTGAGCCGAAATGGTTAATATAGCCAAGTTCTTTTATAGACACGCCTTATCTGTAACACAAGTAATCAGTTTACCCAGTTTCAGGTCATCTACATACAGAATGTAGAAAAATTAGATGAAAATGTTAGGTCTGAAAGATACAATCTAAACAAGTAAGGGCCTTGAACAGAGACCTGTGGAACACCCTGACTGTAACCAAGACTCTCACCTGTCCAGTTGCTGTATGATACTTGCCATGTCCTATTTGTAAGCCATACAGCTATCCATCTTATCAAGAGTACAATGATAACCTAGTTGTTCTAATTTATTGATCAGTGTTTTGTGTATGACCCTGTCAAACACTGAAATTAAATCTATACAAATAACATCACATTTTTCATTCATAGCTGTTATTATATTGTTATAGAAAATTATGCTACAGGTGGTAATAATCTATTTTCAACATATGCATGCCAATATATGGTTCCAAGTCCCAGCCTATCCAGTTCTGACAATAACTTATCCAATATTACCTTCTCCATTATTTTTCCACAATGTGAAAGTAGACTTAAGGGTCTATGTGACTCTGTGTTTGTCCTACTCCCATTTCCCTTAAATAAAGTATTAATAAGTGCATGTCTCCAATCTTGAGGAATCTTCCCATATTTATATGACCTAGTAAATAACATATATGATTGTACTGTAAGCTCTTCCTGAAGTGTTCTCATGTCATTATTACTAGTTCTATCCCCTCCCTGTGCTTTATTTAGATATGGTTTGTCTAATTTTTTTTCAATATAATCTAATTTGATTTCAGTATCTGAGGCTATCTGGATGTCACTAGGACAACTTATTACCTTCTTTGTTGCATAAGATTTTGTAAATATATCTATAATTTGTTGTATCTGAGAATACATTTTAGAATCTACACAGTTTATCAATTTGTATGTTTTTACTCCTTCTACATCTCATGTATCTGTAAAAAGGTTTCCTATTATCTTCAATGTCTTTATACAAATTTTCTTAAAATTTGTCTTGAACATGTCTCACACTGTGCTTAACTGTTTGTCCAGTTTGTTCATTTCAGTTTTCAAAGCTGTAGTTCAACTTCTCTTCCATTTCTTAAATTTCTTGTTTTTCACCTTAATCAGATATTTTGTCCATATAGAATATATCCCCCTGATGTGGTATGCCTAGATCCTGATGTTAAACATTTTTTGATTTTTTGCACTCAAACAATTTGTCTTTCAAAACTTTTCACATTCCATCTGCAGTTTTTCCACTGAACACATCACTCCAGTTAGTTTTACATAGTACCAAAAACTAAACGAAGATCACAAGGTTAAAGAAATGAGTACACATTTATTTGTTGAGCGCTTTCAACTCAAAAATAGCAAGACTTCCTTTAACCATGTTAGCTCAGTTTTGTTTTTGGTACACTGTAGATTTGACTGGTTATTACTTTTACATAATGACCATTTTACTTCCATACAATCTGTAATTAATCTTCTGTGTATTGATTTAGATTTCAGTTTGGCCGAATTATCTTGCACAAATTAACCTTTATAACCCCATGATCACTGTACATCAGTGGTGGTAAAACTTGACTTGAACTGACAGAAGTTTCTTTAGGAACACAGACAATGTCGAGTATGTTCCATTCCCTGTTTTATATATACATATACATATATATATATATATATATATATATATATATATATATATATATACACACACACAATCTGAATCAAATGTTGTTCCTGAACATTCCTTATGAATAATTTCCTTGTTAATTTTGTTGAATCAATATTATTCCCACTCTGTTTCTGGTAAATTTAAGTCCCCAGCAAATATTATTCTTCCCTCCTGTGTTTCATGCAAGAAATGTATGAATTCCTCTAGGTCATTTGCACTTGACTTTGGTCATCTATACACTCCTCTAAAACCAAAAAATCTAGCACTGGCAAGATGACTGCTGACTTTTTATTCTGTTTAAAATAAAATAAAACCATAATGATGAGCGCTTTTGTCTTGACCACAAGACTTCATCAGATAATCACACACATTAAGTCCGCTACTTAAATACCATCCTTGGTTGTTCAATTAATCAGTCCTTTGCACTTTTAACCCTCTGAATGCCATTACACATGGAAAACTGATTTTCTTAACCATTACTTATACTTTTATATATGTGTGTGTGTGTGTGTGTCTATATATATATATATATATATATAGATATAGATATATATATATATATATATATAAAGAAAAATGTTTATTAATGGCAGTTATAACTTAAACACTGTTAAAACAGTTAAAATCCTTATATCATCGGACTGAAAAAAATAAAAAGAATAAGAATGATAATTGAAAAATAATTGAAAAATATTTAGTGTGGAAAATCCCAATACTTGGTACATGCTAAACAATGAACTACACCACAGCTGTGTTCTCTTTAAGAACAGGTTTAAGGGACATATAATCATTAAGACCAGGGAATGAAGTAGAATTCAACCTTAACTATTACACCAATTCTTTTTTTATTAATGTTGTTTTCTAGTCACCACCCCTGGGGTTTGGTTTGATGATTTCCAAAATCCCAAATCTAAACTACATGAAATTAGTGCAAACAATAGAGTCCTTAAAAAGAGCATTAGTCTCCTTTTTAGTTTTTATATCATTTATGTGTTTATATATTCTGTTTTTTAAGCCCTTTTAGTCCTGCCTATGTAAAAGGCACTACATTCTTTATATTTAACAAGGCAGATCATTCTACTGGTATAACAATTTCCATTTCTAAAACAAACCTTACTACCCAACCCATTTTCCAAAATTAAATACTCAACCCCTACTATAAGAGCGCATTGCTTACACATGCCACATGGGCTGGTTCCCCTATTAGACAAAGTGGTATTTGTTGTATCCCTTTGAATATTTGTTTAAAGTTTCTTCCATTTTTAAATACAAACACCGATTTTCTTCCTAATGCATCATGTAACTCTTTACTCACTTTACGAATGTTCCAATTATTCTTTACAATACCCCAGATGTGATGAATGTAGTGATTGTATTCTACTATAAGGGCCTTCTCATACCATACATTCCTTCTAACCCTTTCAGGTTGATCCACATCTACCCCCAACAATGTTTTAAACCTTATATCCCACAGTTCCCTTATCTTAGCTAGTTCATCCCATACATCTTCATGATGAGAAGTCATTCTGCCAATACGTATGGCCTGCTCTTTCACCAGATTTCTTTTTTGTAAACATGGGTGGTTGTTGAATAATGTAGGTAACTATTACAAAATGTCTCTTTTCGAAATACATTTGACTTAAAACCTCCATTGGTATGTGATATCAGAGAATCAAGATAAATAATGCTGTCCTGTTCCAAGTGCTGGTAAACGTAAAATAGGAGGAACAATGGTTCAAATAGTCCACAAATTATACAATTATTTCTATATGCCCATCCCACAAAACAAATATGTCATCTAAAAACCTGACATATAGATGTAGGTTCTTAGCAAATGGGCTGTTGAAGATGACTTATTTTTCCAGTCCTAACATCACCAGGTTAGCAAAAACTGGGGCACAAGCTGCACCCATTGCTACTCCTGTAACTTGTTTATAATATTCGCCTTTGAGGTGTATATAATTGTTCTCTAGGACTAGTTCCATTAGTTCAACCACAGTTGAAAGAGTCTCATTGGGCAAGGTGGAATGTTGGTACAACATTTCCTAAAAGTGTGTCAACCCTTCCATCCTAGGTATCATAGAAAAAAAGGTTCAGTGCATCTATAGTCAGGAAAATTAAATCTCTCTTCCAAATGTCTGATTTTAACTTGCCCAAAAAATCCCATGAATCTTTTACCACATGTGACGTATTAAGTACTGTCTCCTTAGTCCAGAAATCTATTAATATTGCTAGGGGATGAGTTTTAGATCCCTTGGCTGAAACAATAGGCCCAAATGGTGGATTATCTACTGATTTGTGGACTTTTGGAATTCCAAAAATGTTTGGGTAGTTTGTCTCAAGAAATCATACACACCGCCGTCTATCCTATTGTCTAGTAAATATTCCGCCAAGTAGGAATCCATTCGCCTATATGCAATACCGATATCATTTTTGGAAATGGGGAAATGTGCAACACTATCCAGTAGTAAGTTAGTCATAATGTTATTATAGTCTTCCAAATTGTACAATACCACTCCACCCCCTTTGTCTGGTTTCATTACTCTGATCTCCTTGTTATTTTGAAATGAGTTTAGGATGTCCCTTTCTCCCTTAGTTAAGTTGGAAAAAACCTTTTGTTCATGGGTAAACAACTTGTATATATCTTCCATGACATTCATTTCAAAAAGCTGTATAATGGTGTTTAAGGGTGGATTGAAAGTACTACTTCTTTTTCAGGTATCTATGATTAGTAGGTTCATTACCCTTTCATTATGTTCCTTAAAATATAAATCCAAATGTAATTTTCTAGTAAACAGTTTTAGTTCCATTAATACATCTACTATGTCTAATTTACCTGTAGGGATGAACTTAACCCCTTTTATAAATAATGTGAAGTGTTCCTTTCCAATAGGTTTACCAGTGTAGTTATATATCTTGAAACCTCTATAGTTCCCAACTATCTCATTTTTACTAAAACTTATTGAGTCCTCCTTTGCACTCCTGTTTTCTGATTGTCTTTTACCCCAGGGTTCTCCCATTGTTGCCCAGAATCCACTAACTGTTTGGATTTACTTGCCAACCTCTCCAACCAAAGGACAGGTAAAAAATCCTGCGCTCTAGGAGAAAACGAGACCAATTCATCTAACCCCCTCCTAAATTCAGTATCAAACCCTTCTCTTCTCCATGTCCTGGACGGTTACTGGTTTGACAGAGTGGCCCCTTTTCTCCCTTTTTTGTTTGTTTCCACTCTGGGAATGGAGTACGCTTGATTTTCAGAATATTGCCTGATGTCCCTTTCCAACTTCCTTTGTTTCTTAATGAAAATATTGTGACATTTCTTATTTATCCTATCTAATATCCTTTCATATAAATCTTTATATTCAGAAAATAACAAGTCATTCAAAATTTTTTGATTTAACTTATCTAACGTCAACCCCAAATTATTCAGAGCAATATCATTGTAATCAATTATTTTTACAATCAGTTCCACACTACACTTATCAAAGAACTTTAAAAAATCCTGAATGGTTAGTTCATCATAAACAGTTGGAAATTTAAACAGTTGGAAATTTAAACATAGGAAGTCCCTGAGGGACAATTTTCAGTCTTGCACATTCCCTTAAATAACTGTTTTCTATTTGCATACATTTAAACATTTTTTTGTCCAAAGTAAAAATCATGTCTCTTAAAGTCACCTCATGTTTGGGGTACTCCTATATGTTCTTCCCCCTTTCAATGTCACTGTTAACATTAAAACATAAGTTTTATCAATAATGTGCTTAAATTGTGAAATAGCATTGTCATTTACTCCACCGCGTGTACCATTACAGTAATTAAAGCGTTCCACTGCTTTATCATGCATTTTACTTGATATTACTACAGTACCTGTGCTGCTCATAGAAGGGTCATTTTCATTTGATCCTTTCCCTTGACAGGGTCAAAAAATTGTCTCAGTCGTTTACTGTTCTCCACTTCATCACTCACCACACCTGCCGCTCGCTTGTTGGTTCCCTTGTTCTCTTCATTGTTTTGATTAACCGACACTGTCCAAGGTGAGGAAGTGCATATATCACTTCCTGTAGTCGTAGGTGGTGATGCATACCTACCCGTTTGGTTGATAGCACCTTTCTCATTGTTCTGAGTTAAAAGATCAATTAAATGGGTTAGGTCACCTTTCAACGTAGTGACATCTTCCTTTAATTTTAAGCTTTCTCCTTTCTGCCCCAAGTTATCCACACAAGTGTCCAAAATAGGAAAATGATTCCAAGGAATCTATGGTCAGCTCCCTCACTGCCAAGCCGAATCCACAACAAGCCAAACCAGAAAATTACAAAGATGTACACACCTCCAAAACCAAACCACAAAAAAGAAAAGTATAAAAAAATCCAGCACCAGCAGAGAATGACTGACTTTTTAATCTGATTAAAGTAAAATAAAACCACAATGATGAGCCCTTTTGTCTTGACCACAAGACTTCATCACATAATCATACACATTACATTGTCCGCTACTTAAATTCCATCCTTGGTTGTTTAGTTAATCATTTGTTTGCACTTTTAACCCTTTAAATGCCATTACCCATGGAAAAATGATTTAACCCTTTGAATGCTATTACCCATGGAAAAATGATTTTCCTAACCATCATTTAAACATATATATATATATATATATACATATATATATATATATATATATATATATATATATATAAATATATATATATATATATATATATAAATATATATATATAAAGGGAAACATTTATTAATGGCAGTTATAATTTCCACACTGTTAAAATAGTTAAAATCCTCATATCCGCGGACGGAAAAAATAAAAAGAATAAGAATGATAATTGAAAAATATTTACTGTGAAAATTCCCAATACTTGGTATACCCTAAACAATGAACTACACCACAGCTGCCTTTTCATTAATAATAGGTTTAAGGGACACATAATCATTAAGACCAGGAATTAAGTAGAATTCAACCTTAACTTCCACACCAATTACTTTTTCATTAATGTTGTTTTCCTGGGGTTTGGTTTGATGATTTCCAAAATCCCAAATCTAAACTTCGTGAAATTAGTGCAAACAAAGGAGTGCTTGGAAAGGGCATTAGTCTCTCTTTTTTAGTTTTTATATATAATGTATGTGTTCATACATTCTGTTTTTTAAAGCCCTTTCAGTCGTGCCTATGTAAAAGGCACTACATCCTTCACATTTAGTAAGGTAGATCAATTTACCGGTACAACAATTTCCACTTCTAAAATAAACCTTGCTACCTAACCCATTTTCCAAAATTAAATACTCAACCGCTACTATAAAAGGGCATTGCTTACACATGCCACATGGGCTGGTTCCCCTATTAGACAAAGTGGTATTTGTTGTACCCCCTTCGAATATTTGTTTTAAGTTTCTTCCCTTTTTAAATATAAACACTGGTTCTCTTCCTAACACATCATGTAACTCTTTACTTACTTTAAAAATATTCCAGTTATTCTTTACAATACCCAGAGGTTGTTCGCCATGCAAGGATTGTATTTAAGTAGCAGACTTAATGTGTGTGATTATCTGATGAAGTCTTATGGTCAAGATGAAAGTGCTCGTCATTGTGGTTTTATTTTAATCAGAATAAAAAGTCAGCCGTTCTCTGCCAGTGCTGTTTTTTTTACACTTTTCTTTTTTGTGGTCTATACACTCCAACAATTGTTATATGTTCCACGGTTGTCTTTATTGTCACAGTTATACCGTCTTTTACTGCTTGTACTATGGAATGCAATATTCTGGGCTAAATACGAAAAATAATTGCTAATCTTGTTGTTATAACTATCTCAGAAAGCAATGAAACCGGAAGGAAAATACCGTCAGGTTTTTATTATGTTCTTTACAAACTCCTACCATTATGGAAGTGATGATTTTATTGCATATTCTCATATATTTAAAAGGGTTAAACTATATTAACCTATCACTAGAACCTGGTGCTTTGTGCAGGTCCCCAACACCAAGTTTAGGAGCAAAAAAATGCTTTTCTCAAATCTGCTCTTGCAAATGAAGCAGACTGCTTGCTAAAACTCTAACAAGCAGCTTATTATAGTTAATGGCACACATACTCACTTCACACTAAGCACATCATTTGAGCCAGTATTGTAGTATCAACATTCATTCATTCATTTACGAAAGCTATGCTGTTACTACACTGTTCCACCACTGACACCTGCCAATTGCACCTTCGGACAGCTTGGATCTGGGGCATTCACCCCATTCGCTCTGCCCAAGTTATGGTTCTGTCAGTCACTTAATGTCAGAGCAGCACATCCCTCCTCCCACATTATGCATACAATATGTAATGTAGATTATTTTCCTGGCCTTCTGTCACTAGGCACGATTAACACAAAATGATGTTTACTGCTGTTGTTAGACCTTTCTGCTGCTTTCCTTTCAAATGTACTTTTGTGTTACTGCTTTTTCATCAGTCTAAAATATTTCCTCGAAAACTACATTGTTGAATTATGCTGTCATCTGAGACTACAAGACCAAAGAAAAATAGCTGAACTGGCTTTTTCACGAGGGCAAACTCTTCCATACTCCTAGGCAAATGAGAAGCATCTCTTTCTCTCTCTCTCATACACCTTCCATAATATAATCATCGCAGAGATTGCTCCAACTCAGAGGAAAGAGAAAAATATTTAATGTTGTACTGTGCTAACCAACTTGTCAATGTTGATAATGCAGCTTGACTGAATCGTAGGTCATTTATATTCCTCCTGTAATAAATAAATAAATAAAAATATTCTTCAACAAAACTTTTTAAATTTTATTTTTAAATCTGAATTGAGTTACTGTCTAAGGTATTAGTAATACCCTTGTGTAGACATATGCTTCAATTTGGCTGGGTATTTTGATATTTGGAAACTGCCCAGAGCGAAATATATAATGTGCTAAATTTACTTGATTTTTAAGTCAGACTGCACAAAAGGGTAGCTGTGGAGCTGCTGCAGGTCAGAAGTCAAAGCATGCTGTAAATGGAAGAGTCTATTTTTCTTGAGATGGGTACTCTATAATGGTCATTCTGCAGCTCCTTAGGTGGTTCAGTATCACCAGACTAATGACCATTCATACATTCATATCTTCATTAACCTCCCCCTCCTCAGTGTTTGTACCACCCCCACTGTGCTTACTTAATTTTCTCTCTTACCTGTTTTCTGAAATTGTGTCTCACTGTTGGCTATTGTATGTCTTTTATCGGGGGTAATAAAATATCAGTATAATTTTATCACTATTGTCTGGTACAGCAAATTCATAAGTTAAATTAGGACATCTGTAGGTCCCTTTAGTAGGCAAGTCTGTATATTGCAATTATCTACTTATGATCATTTGGTTAGCAGATACACACCCTGATAACTTCCCTCAATAAGCACTGCTGTATAGACTGCCCATTTAGTTACCACAGTCTGCTACAATACATTGGATACACAAATTTATCCAATCTGAATCTCCATCAGTTTGATCCATTAGCTAAGACATACCTCAGTTTAAGAATGCTAGTTAACAAAACTGTGGCCACCATGAAAGAACTGGCTGTACTGCTGGCCACACAATTCACCCTGCAGATATTGAAAATGGATACATAGGCTCCTGTAAAGTAGGGACATTCAGCCAAAAACGTGGGCACCTAATTACTATAAAATTAGTATAAAATTTGAATACTGAATAGCTCATAGCTTCCCACTTCCAGTCACACGTAAAATTAACCAATCATTTTTGTCAGCATCAATCACTGTGTACAATGCAATGTACACAGACATACTCTTTAAACATTCGCTTAGGCCTTCTGAAGACAGACAGAGGACAGGCCAAGGACAGAAAAAGAAAAGGAAGAGTGAAAACATTTTTATTAGGACAAAATATTATTTTAATAAAATGGGACATCAGTCTGAGGAGTTGATAGGCATCTGTGAAGTTGACATGCAGTAAGGAAGAGCTATAGAGGTTGGAGCAGGACAGCATCATGATAGTGTGACCGTAAGGTATTTGAGTCCAGATGATTGCAACACATACTTCTACAAGTTACCAAGGATATACTACTACTACTTGACAGATATTTAGTTTGAAAATCTGCTGATGCTTAATTAAATATGTACTTCTAGATCCTAAATATTAACATGGACAGTTCAGTAATACTGCAGTCACATGTCCAGTTATTAGTTAAGTGGTTAATAAGGCCTTGTTATAACAGATTTTGTTCTGCTGCTAACATAGCTTGCTAGTGGAGTTATTTCACAGTTTAGTACATGTATAGTGAAAGGGTTTACCTATGTCCCGTCAACAATTTTTTTTTTATTTCACCATTTATTGACAACAAAAATGTTAAGCCAAAAAAAACCAAAACACACAAAAAATCTTTTTGCAGAGGAGCTTGCACCCAGACCCACTGAAGTCAGGGGTAAACCCCCACATACCCCCTGAAATTATATATAACAATTCCCATGGCTGAACCACAATGAAGAAAAGAGGAACAAAAACAAAAAGCACCCTTGCAGCTCGCACAATACAACTCACCACAACATTACATTCTCACACTTAAGCAACACAACCACATATGCAGTGACCAGCTGTAACTATGCTTATGAGAAACTCATGTGACCATTTGACTGTCTGTCTGTCTGTCTTAGGCATATCTGTTTGCAGACTGTCAGGCAATTTTATTGAATTATCAGATATGTGCCATTAAAAAAAGCATTTTCATTGCAAAAAACTATAATTTAGAGATCAGTGTTGTTACTGTTAATCTTAGTTTGACAGGTGAGATGACTGCATAACCAATACAGCTGTCCAAGCATTTTGATGACATGGATGATGTAAATTTTATTTGTTTGTTTATTTACTTATTTACTTATGTATGTTTTGTTTGTTTGTTATGAGTATAGTCTCCCAGGACCTTGAACTAGTTGGGTAGGGGCTCCAGCTGAGAAAGTGATAATTAACTGAGATCATTGTAACTATCCTCTGCAGCATAAATCCATTGTTTTTGTCTTCTTTGCATGGAGAACAAGAACAGATTGAATAAGTCAAGCTTAAAGAGGAGTAAGCTTAAAGAGGAGTAAAATATTGGTGCGTACACAGTTTGGATGATGAAATATTTGTTGCACAACACCCAGTAATAGAGTCATTAGCATACTGAAACAGGTATACTGAGTAACCAAAGTAGAAATGGGAATGTACAAAGTACCAACCTTTGTGGAAAACTTTGGGTAGCTGACCTGAGCTTGTCAACCTTAGACTTGTTTGCTAGGCATTAGCGATCCATGGAATATTTTGGACTGTTGACCCTGACAGTGGTGATGAGCGTGCCTTCGTTGAAGGTTGAACGTCGAGCTGGCACCTCGGCGTTTCGTAAAAAATCTACTGCCAATCATTAGCGGACCGGAGTTCCGCTGCGGTGACTCCTTACCGGGAAAAAGCCGAAAGACAAACAACAACAACCCTGACAGTGACTAATTTTTGCAAGAATAGTAGATGATGTACTTTGTCAAAAGCCTTTATTGAATCTGCAAGGAATGCACACATGCGTTGACGGTGTAAACTGTCCACAATTTCGGCCTGGTTACTGATCGATACTCCATAAAGGTGGTGCCTCAATGGATCCTGGAAACTATCGCCCCATAAGCCTGACTAGCTTGGTCTGCAAAGCTATGGAAAGGATCATCATGGACCTCATAAATAAAGATATTGGGGACCTACAGACACTGGATCCTACCCAGTTCGGCTTTGTTAAGGGCAGATCCTGCCTCTTAAACCTGGTTGATTTCTTTGAAACAGTCACCAAGGCCATTGACGAGGGGAAGGTGGTCCACACAGCCTACCTGGACCTCACAAAAGCCTTCGATACAATACCCACTCGGGCATTATAGATAAGCTCACCAGCTTAAATATAAACCCCTATGTCACTAGATGGATTTCAAACTGGCTCAAGGACAGAACCCACATGGTTAGAATTGCTGGAGCCATGACAGACTCAAAACCAGTTACACGTGGTGTCCCACAAGGCTCAGTTCTGGGACCTCTCTTGTTTGGTATATATTTCTTGGAGGTACAGGCCAACACGGAAGGACTGTGGCTGACCAAGTTCGCAGATGACTGAAAACTGGGCGCCATAATCGACTCTCCAGCCGACACAAGCATCCTCCAAAAGGGCCTCATAGAAACAGACAACTGGTGCCACAGCCATGGCCTCAAGCTAAATGCCAAAAAGTGTATAGTCATCCCCTTTGGCAAAAACAAAGTGCCCACAAATTACCACATAGGTGGTCATCCATTAAGTACAGAAGAAGTAATTAGGGACCTGGGGACCCAAGTTGATAGCAGTCTCTCATTTGACAACCACGTGGCCAAAGTGGTTAGAAAAACATTTTATATAGCCCACCTAATCATGAAGGGATTCACATCTAGATCAGGGGAGGTCATCGTACATCTTTACTCATCCCTCATCAGGCCCATAATTGAGTACAATGCCCCTTTTGGGATGTACCTTACCAGACACCTGCAGCAACTGGAAAGACCCCAAAAGTACCTCACCAAGAGGATCAAAGGGCTCAAACAGATGCCATATGCTGCCCGGTTAAAGAAACTCCAGCTCTACTCAGTGGCATACCGCCTGTTCAGAGGCGATCTGTGCCTGACGTATAAAGCCATGTCCAACCCGAATTAATGGACATGCTGCACCTCAGAAAATCAAATCCCATCATGCTACGCTCGAGAGACTTGAACCTCAGCACTGAAATAAATAGGACATGCTGGAGGGACAGATTCATAACCCAGAGGCTCCCTTCACTCTGGAATAAAATCCCAGTCCAGGTTAGGCAGAGTCCCTCATTGACTCTCTTCAGAGGAATCTTGATGAGTGGATGGGAGATCGTAGGTTTACCCCGGGTATCACTTCTGTGTCACTGTTAGACAGAGGCACAGTATACTAACCTTGAAAAAGGGCATAGCAAAATAAATTTAAAATGGGTGGCGAAAGCCAAACACATTCTGGCTAGGCTTATAAATGCCCTAGGGCAGATAGCCTAGTATGAACCTATGAACCTATACACTGTGCATATTATTTGGTTACCCTGCTTTGAGAAAGGGAATTATGCATGTTGCATTGCAAAGTTGCAGTACAGTATTTTTAGTTATGCATTAATTATGTCAGTGAAGGGAGCATGCATTGTAGATACTGCTGCATGTGGATATTTGGCATAGAGGTGATGGTTCTCTGTTGAAACAGATGCTTTGATTACAGTGAGATGCTTCTGAACTACTTGCATGGCACTGGTTTAGATGCACAAGGTTACAGCATGTTCTGGACACACAATTGCTGAAATGATGGCTGAATAATTCTACTTTATTGTCATCTGTTGTATAATTCCAGAGAATTCTATCTGATGAACACACATATTTATTATCAATTTCACACCAAACCTAAACTTTGTTGGAGCTATTAGTGCATCCATTTGAAGATCAGTTAAATTCTTGCTGTTGCCCTTCTTGTCCACTAGAAGATTTACAGCTATTAGGCAGTTGTTGGTATACATCTGAGACTACTTATGTTTTATCTTTCTCAGATAGCTCTTGTTTTCCATTTTTGTCATGCTCTGATTTTATAGTTTTGTTTTTTTTTCATTATTTTTGTCATGCTCCAGCATTAGCTATTTTAGATTTGATATAATCAGCAGTTGGGAATGTGCTCACATCCTAACAAGTCAAACTGCAAGTGAGTTCAGAATCCTAGTGAAGTTGTCAATAGAGGCCTAAACTGATCCGAGACATTACATACATATATACAAATATTTCAAGCACGGGTATTAATGCCTTTCTAGCTTGCCAATATACCAAAACACCTGTTCCCATAATAAGTATCCAGGCTGTTCTTAGAAATATCTAAATTACTATTTGCTTTAATGTAATTTGGACATTGTAATGTGAACAGTTAAAGTTCATGAACACAGGCAGGAATTTAGCTTCATTGCCAGTATGTGCAATTGGTCTATTGTTTTAACCTGTGTTTCAGATATTTCATTCTTGTTCCAGATGGCAAATGTAGGATCACGGTCACTCAAAAAGTCTGATAGAAGACCAGCATGGACAATATAATCAGTTTATTTGTGATTCTCGATGCAATGATGTTATTGTCTTTTGAGTCCTTGCTGTTTCTTGTCCAAGAGCTAGGTGACACAAAATAGATTATAAATGATACACATGCAGCAAACAAATAAACAAATAAATCCAAACCAGCCCAAACATTGAAAATTTTGAAACACAGATGCCCAGTAGGAAGGTAACTGGAATAAAAAAGCTGAACTACAACAAAATGGAATCCTCCTTTTTAATACAAAATGGTGAGTGTTTTCGCAATGGTAACCATTACTTCATCAGACCAGGATGAAGCAATGATTACCATTGCAAAAGCGCTCACTATTTTGTATTAAAAAAGAGGACTCTATTTTGTTGTGGTTCAGCTTTTTTATTCCAGTTACCTTCCTACTGGGCATCTGCATTTCACAGATTATAAATGATACTGATAGAACTGGTCACCCCCTATAAAAAAAGTAAACTGATTTATTTAAATGAGCCAATACAGAACCTATTCAAGTTCACTTTCTGGGTTTATGTTGAGAAATGTACTGAGTGCTTCCGTCTTAACATACATTTAAAAGACTTCATCTGAGTACATGAATAAAAAAAACTGCACCATATTTAAATACACTGATAACCAATGAAAGGGTTAGAAAGTACAGTTTTGTACCTACCATAAATGTAGATGTTCGAGTGCTAATACAGCTGCATTCATTACAGATGGGTTCTCCTGCCGTCAGGCGGGTCCTCGGTCGGCCGAATTCCAAAGTCTAGGTCCGGCGTCGGTTGTTGTCACCTTCTTTCCTGACGTCAGTGCGACAGGGGTATATAAGACACAGCCGACGCCATTTTCTTCAGTCTTTCTTGCCCCAGATGTCAGGTGCCCCCAGAAGGAAGGCAATACATAATTTATATATAATCATGCAATGCAATATAATCAAAAATCAGTAGTTGCAAGTAAATACACCATAGAAGGATAACCCAATCAGGTTGTATGAGGAGGAGTTAGCCACTAGGCCTGTACCAAGAGGGGAAGGAGGGAGGGAAACCTGGACTGCAGCTGTATTAGCACTCGAACATCTACATTTATGGTAGGTACAAAACTGTACTATGTTCATCGTGCATACAGCTGCAGTCATTACAGATGGGTAGAATCCCAAAGCTACACACAGGGTGGTAGGCACTAGGTGGAACTGGGAGGAGCCAGAATGCCCTGCAACACAGCAGTGGCAAAGCCTGCTCTAGTTTTGGAGTATAAAGGTAGGTAGTAGGGTTTAGTGAAGGTATGCACAGAACTCCAAGTGGCTGCCTCCAAAATATCTTTGGTAGGAACTCCTCTGAGGAAGGCTGCAGAGGTAGCTGTGGCCCTTGTGGAGTGGGATCTGATGCCTGCAGGTACAGATTTACCATGAAAGGAGTAACAAAAACGTATGCAGTGCCCTATCCATTTTGAAATTGTCTGTTTGGAAATTGGCTTCCCTTGAGCTCCTACAGCATAGGACACAAAGAGTTGTTCTGATTTCCTGAAAGGCTTTGTTCTGTCTAAATAGTAACGCAGCTGTCTATGGATGTCTAAGGAATGTAGCAGCCTTTCCCCATTGTTTTGAGGATTGGGGTAAAAGGTAGGTAAGTGTATGGCCTGATTTAAAGCTACCCTGGATACTACCTTAGGCATAAATGATGGGTTGGTTCGTAGGGAAACCCTGTCCTGATGGAAGATGAGAAAGGGCTGCACAGCCATGAGGGCTTGTAGTTCCGAGACCCTACGAGCTGAGGTAATAGCCAGAAGGAAAGCTGTTTTCCAGGACAAATATTGCAAATCTGTTGAGGCAGCTGGTTCAAAAGGAGGCAATGTTAATTCTTCTAGAATGTAGTTAAGATCCCAGGCTGGGATTGGTTGTTTCCTTGGAGGTCTTATATTCTTAGCCCCTCTGAGGAACTGTCTTAAGAGTGGGTGAGAGAATAAGGGTGGATCAGTGTTGTATTCTGCAGAAATGGCTGAGGCATGGATTTTGATGGAGGAGAATGAAAGTCCACTGTTCAGCAGCTCAGCTAGATACTGTAATATCTGAGGCAAATTCTGTTTTCTAGGATCCTGGCCCTTTTTCTCATTCCAAGCGCAAAACCGTTTCCATTTTGCGGAGTAAGCTTTTCTAGTAGATGGCCTTCTGGCCTCCAAAATGACATCCTGCACCTCCTTGGAGAGTAGGGTCTGCTGTGGTGTTAAGGAATTTTCCATGCAGCCAGATTGAGTGTTTTCAGCTGACTGTGAAGAGTTTTGTAGCTGTACTGAGTCAGAAGAAGAGGCATTAGAGGTAGGGTCCAGGGAGGAGAATGTGTTAGGCTCCTCAGGAGTGGGTACCAGTGTTGTCTTGGCCAGTCTGGAGCAATCAGTATCATCTTTGGTCTGTCTGCTCTTGCTTTCAAAAGCACCTTGGGCAGTAGAGGAAGAGGTGGGAAGGCGTAAACTGTC
Organism: Protopterus annectens; assembly: GCF_019279795.1. Classification (NCBI taxonomy): domain Eukaryota; kingdom Metazoa; phylum Chordata; order Ceratodontiformes; family Protopteridae; genus Protopterus; species Protopterus annectens. The sequence continues at coordinate 23,238,219 of NC_056735.1, read as the reverse complement.
CGTGCTGCCCAACTGAAAGAAAGGGCGTCCACTCTCCAGGCCTTTGGATGAAATGTCCTTGAGCAGAATTTTGTCAATTGATGATTTTTGTGGGAGGCAAAGAGATCTATGTCTGGCCTTCCCCACGCTTGGATTATCTTTGTAAACACTTGAGGATGCAACTTCCATTCGTGCGGGTCTGTCATATTTCTGCTTAGATTGTCCGTCAGTGTGTTTTCCATACCTGGCACGTACTGTGCTTGAAGCTCAATTTGCCATTCCAGAGCCATGTTCCAAAGTGACATGGCCAGCCTGCACAGGGGGTATGAATGTGTTCCTCCTTGTTTGTTTATGTACCACATTACTGTGGTGTTGTCTGTTCTTATCAATAATTGTCCTGGATGCAGGAGGTCCTTGAAAGCTGTAATTGCATTTATCACTGCTAGCATTTCCTTTTGATTGATGTGAAGGTGCTTTTCCTTTTGGGACTATTTGCCCTGAATGCACCTTTCTGTCATGTGTGCCCCCCAGGCGTAGTCTGAGGCATCTGTTGTGATGACTTGATTTGCTTGAGGCTTGCAGAATGGTAGACCTGTGTTTGTTTGGCATGCTTGAGCCCACCATAGAAATTCCTTTTGCAAACATGGAATTAGTGGTATTATTGCTTCCAAACTGTGGCTGCGTTGAGACCATAGTTTTTTTAGGTACCATTGAAGTTTCCTCATATGCAACTTTGCACATGGGATTAGAAGAATGCAAGATGCCATGAATCCCAGAGCCTGCAGAATTTTCCTTGCAGTTAGCCTGGTACAATTTGCTAGTATCTTGAAGTACTGAGTTAGTTGCCCCTGTTTTTCTGGCATAAGATAGGCCATCTGGGTGTTTGTGTCCAAGTTGGCACCCAGGAAAATTATTTTCTGAGATGGTGTTAGCCTGGATTTCTCTTTGTTGACTGTGTATCCCAGAGAATTCAATAACCGTGTTACATAAGCCAGATGTTCCAGAAGTATGTGTTTGCTGTCCGCTTGGATCAGGCAGTCGTCCAAATAAGGGTATATTTGTATCCCTTGAAGTCTGCAGTAGGCAATTACTGATGCCAGGCATTTCGTGAATACTCTGGGCGGAGTAGATAAGCCAAAGGGCAATGCAGAGAATTGATAGTGGATTGAACCTGCAAGAAATCTGAGGTATCTTCTGCAGCTTTGTCTGATTGGGACATGCAGGTATGCCTCCTTGAGGTCCAATGTTACCAGCCAAGACTCCTTGCCCAGCATGGGAAGAAGCTGCTGTAAGGTGAGCATCTTGAATTTTGGTACGAGTAGAAATGTGTTTAGGATGGATAAGTCCAAAATGGGTCTCCAATCGGTTCCCTTCCTTGGTACCAGGAATAGTCTGGAATAAAAACCTTGACCTTGTTCATGAGTAGGTACCTCTTGAATAGCTTTTATGTCCATGAGCTTTGAAATTTGTATTTGAGCCTCTGCCCTTTGATTGTGTGGCAGGTTCGGCATGCCTCTCATTTTTGGAAGAGTGTGAAAATGAAATCTGTACCCTCTGTTTATAATGTCCAGAATCCATTTGTCGTTTGTGACAATATGCCAATTTTTTGAAAATAATGCCAGCTTTCCTCCCAAGGGTGCTGCCACTTGAGCCTTGCTTGGCATGCAAAGGGGAAAGTCATTGGGTTTGTTTCCTGTATTGCTGTGCACTGTCTTCGCCACCTCTTGGTGCTGGAGATTGCCATTGTCTGCCTCTATATGATCCTTGAGATTGTCCTCTGCCCCTTGTGCGTCTGTATCTACCTCTTTGGAGCTTGTCCGTGGCTGGAAAGGACCAGTTTTTTGAAGGCCAATTTCTACTAAAACGTGGTGGTTGTACCTGTAGAAAAGCTTTAACAGTTTGCATAGATTTAGCTTTTTCTTCCATTTTCCTTAGTATCTCCTCAGCATTAGTACCAAATAATACATCCTTTTGTAAAGGAGCATCTAGTAATTTAGCTTTGACATGATCAGGCAAGGTTTGTTCCCTAAGCCAGGCATGTCTACGAATGACTGATCCTGTAACAGCAGCTCTACTTGAGGCCTCTAGAGCATCATAACCACATTGTAAGGTGTGCTTACCCACTTGTTCTGCACTATGCATCATATCCTGCAACTCCTTCAAATCTGGTTGTTCAGGTTGTGACATTTTATTCTTTAATTGTGATAACAGAAACTGCTGATATTTAAGCATATGGAACTGACAATTTAAGGCCCTCATGGCTAGGGTGGCCGAGGTATATACCTTTTTTCCCCACCTTTCTAAGGATCTAGACTCTCTCTCGGAAGGTAATGGATTCTTAGCAGTAGAGGCCTTCATTCCCTTGGGGTCCTGAGAAATGGTTTCTGGGTCAGCATTATGGCTTTTGTAAAGAAATTGGTGTGAGTTAGGAACTCTGTAGTACCTATCAGGCTTCACTGGGGCTGGAGGTAGGGAATCCGGATTAAGGCAAGCCTCCGAGTAAACATCATCAAGTATGTCCAAGACAGGAGGTATCGCCAGAGGTCTGTGCTGAGGTAGCAAAAGAAACTCCCTAAGCCTTTTCTTGGAATCTGAAAAATCTTGGCCTTCCCAATGGAAGTGTTCCCTCAAGGTATGCGAGGTTTCCCCGAATGAGAAATCCTCTGGGGGGGAAACAGAAGGAATGGACTGCTCTGCATCAGAATCTTCAAAAGGGGAGTACGAATGTTCCTCTTCATCAGAATGTTCTGAAATAATGGAGCCCTGGTCAGAAGAGGGAGATACTTCCTCCACTCTGGGTCTCTTGTCCGGTGGGGGTTGGGAATCCCTGATAAGAGTAATTAAATCCTCAGCCATTTTGAGCATCTGCTTTTTAGGCATGGGGCCTGGAGATGGGCCCTGTGCAACAGGCCTCTTGGAGTGCATGGCTGATTTAGACTTAGTAAAGGCCTTGATGGAAAAGGAAGAAGAAGGTCTGAAGACACCATGGGTGGAAGTAGACCTGTCCACATTAAGAGGCTCAACACTCACAGTGGCTTCGGTAGCTGTAGTCAGGGTGTGGGCCGAGGAACCTGCAGTCTCGGTTACAGAGGACACCGCCAGAGAAGTGTCGTCGGTAGTCAGGGGCTGCGTAGGTGCTTCGCTGAGAACCGGACCACGTGCAGCCGGTTTTGGCGTGGCGTCGGTGGAGACTGCGGACCTCGCGTGTTGGTCTTTGTCCTTGCGTTTTTTGGACAAAATATTAGTCGGAGTTTCCGACGACATTTTATAGTTAAAAGGTTTACCAAAAAAGTGCTGGGCGAACTACGCCCGACGCTTAATAGTGCGTTTATTGAAAGTATCACAAAAGCGACAGCCCGAGACGTCGTGGTCTGGGCCTAAACAAGGTATACAGAGGGAATGGAAATCCTTATGCGGTATTTGCTTCCCACAAGAAATACAATTGTTAACTTTGTCTGACATCGGTCTGAGGCAAGAAAAGTTTCCCCAACGGGGTACTTAGCTTTAAAGAAGACTTCGGTTTCCAAATTTTCGTAATTTCAGGAGCTGGCCGACCGGCACTTGCGAACTGCTTCTGCTTCTGCTTCGGGCACCGCGCGGCAAAAAAGACTGAAGAAAACGGCGTCGGCTGTGTCTTATATACCCCTGTCGCACTGACGTCAGGAAAGAAGGCGACAACAACCGACGCCGGACCTAGACTTTGGAATTCGGCCGACCGAGAACCCGCCTGACGGCAGGAGAACCCATCTGTAATGACTGCAGCTGTATGCACGATGAACATCTAAAATAAATAAATCTGTCACTGTTAATTAATAAAATTGAGTAAATCGTAATAATTTTCTCTTATTCCATCCTTCAATTTCCAAAAACTTTTACCAAATAGTAAGAGTTGCAGGAACTAAAACTTGCTAAATATACCACATATGTACTATTGCAATTACATTTCCCTGGACAAACTAGTGTCCTTTCAAAATTGTGAACTACAGCATATGGGCCCTCGTGTATGTACCTGCACATTTTACAAAACCCATATTTCTGCATATTACTGTGGGTTAACATTGTTTTTTCTGATGCTACTTCAAGAGTGGTTTTAATATTCTTTCCCTTTTAAAAAACACTACAGGGGCTGCTCCATGACTTTTCTTATATTCATCCATAAAGACCATGTTCCAATACCTTTTAATAATATTTCTACCTCTCCTACTCAATTTCCTTCCCACCGAAATCCCCACTTTATATTTCAATTTTTTTCTGACCTTTCCACTTTATTTATCTCCTTTAACAGACCACTCCTTTATAACCTGGTTCTATATCAGTAAACATTCAAGTATTACCTCTGCTATTCTCGACTCATCAGGTATACGTCTCTCTCCTTCTTATAGATTTAACTACTATCTACTTACCAACTAATGCTTTCACAGCCCTTAACCCAATTTTATTTACTCGTAACATTTAAACTGTAACTCTTTCTTCCCATGTTTTATAAGTCAAAGCTAATGTCTACTTGTCACATATATTGCACATAAACTGTTTGCATGCTAAATGTTTTCTACTTGGAATTTAATATCATACATAATATCACCACACAAAAAATATCTGTTTTACCTTTGTATAGTGTCACTATGGAACAATTACCTGTTTGTATCTCAATGACTTAAGAACTAAGAAATATTTATGTAATGCGTCTTTGGTTTGTCATGACAGTTTTAAATATATCTGCTGGAGCTTTTTTCCTCGAATCTTTTCTAAAAATGAGTATTCCCCAGATGAGCTTTATCAGTAAACAAAGACAAATAAATTATTTATTTGACATTTACTCTGTTATGCTCTCAGATACTGCAAAGCTTGAGACTATCATGGCAATCAATAGTATAAGCCAGAGAAGAGGTCCTTTACTGAATGGTAGATTTTTACAGGTGTTACTCACACACACACACACACACACCCACACAGATACACACACACACACACACACACACACACACACACACACACACACACACACACACACACACACACACACACACGCACAATCACACACAGACAGACACACACACAGACATACACACAGATACACAGACACACAGAGACACACACAAACACACACACATACATAGACACAGACAATCAGACACACACACACAGACACACACAGACACACACACACACACACACACACACACACACACACACACAATCACACACAGACACACACACAGACATACACACAGATACACAGACACACAGAGACACACACAGACACACACACATACATAGACACAGACAATCAGACACACACACACAGACACACACAGACACACACACCACACACACTTACAGACACACACACACATACACACACAATAATTTGCTGTGCATTTGGTACTACAAACATTATAAGGACTTCTTACCTTGCTAAACATCCATCATGAATATAACTACATATTGTGCTCTTAATTCAGTTTCCCTGCAGCTAGATTAACAATTTTTCAAGGATAACCCTTTGAAACCAATCTGGACTTTACTACTGGTGTTCCTGTTTGCATTATTACATTGTTCCTTAAGAAAACTTTTATTTTGTTTTTTTTTTTTTTGGTCTGCAGATTAGAAATTGTCATAATGCAATAATTTACTTTTACCCATATTCTTCCTTTATAAACAATACTAATGTCAACAACAAAAATGCTGCACTTATACATCTGAAAAGAATAGAAATAACACTGTGTTATAAAGCTCTGGTAAACCCTGATAGTCATTAAACAAACAAAGGATATTTTACAAAAGCTGTATTGGACTATACCACTTAAAGGTATGGTATCAGTAAAATAGTAAGTGATTTATATATTGGCAGTGTTTTAAAACACCTATCCTTTATTCTGTTTCCATTAATTTAGTTTTACATAAACAGTACCTGCAGAACTTTCAGCATGTTACATTATTGCTATCTTCAACATGCCGACACTTGCTCATTTAATTAACGGCGCAGCAGTCTCTACTCATTTATTTAGTTTGTAATAGGGGATGGCACCCCTCTTAAACCCCCTACTCTTGTTGCCTTATAAAAGGGTGAAGGGGAAACCTCCATAATAACAAAAAAACTGTTAAGGATGACATAGAAAGTTTCTTCAAGTAACATAGCATACATAAACATAGCCAGGTATAACAACTAATGATCCTGAATTTAGTCCAACATCAAATTAAAAACTGGAATTAAAAATTGGATTCCATTCCAGTCCTTCTTCCATTTATGTTTTATATGAGATTTTTTTTTTTACAGAAAGACAGGATATACCAACATTCTGTCATGAGTAACATTTTCACACAAATGTTATACATTTTACTATAGGGAGTGGGGGTATGCACAGGAAAACAATCCCTTAATAGATATAATTTGTAAAAATGACATTTTCTTCCCAGTTTAAAACAAATATATTGATATGATTTGAGGCCACATCAACTCCTGTAGGACTGGTTTGAATTTCACAGTAAGAATCATTACTGAATAACAATATATTAAGTTTCAATAAGATCTCCATTGAAGCCACCAAAGCATTTATTCTAATACTGGAAGAAGTTTAGCATTTATTTTACAAATATTATACAACTGATATGCCTAAATCATACCAGATGAATGCAAAAAGAGAATTACGGTCCCTTACAAATAAAATGTTACCTTGAGTATAAAATCACCAGTGCTTTTTGAATATGTATTAGATCAGCCAAGCTGTTTTTTTTTTTAAACAGCTTATCTATAATTAGAAATAATTCAGTTAAATAACTATGTGTAAGGAGTGCAGGATGAAAAGGAGAATGTATCAAATGTGTATTATGAGAACGCTAGATTAAATGGGTCTTTTGGGTGATTTTCTTTCTCAAAGAATCCATACCTTTCTTAGTAATTTGCTCCAGTAATTGCACTTTATACAAACAAGATCTGTACACCTCTTGATTCATGAGGTTAAAGGATAAGTCGGTAAAAGGTATGGGAGGATTCATGAAGGTTACTACTAAGTGTAATTTTGTGTATGCTCTCTGTATACAGCAACATCCCTGCCACAATGTTTGTGCTGTCTATTCACTCAGAAAGGCTGCACCAAGTGTACACTTAATGGTAACCTATATGAATCTCCCTCCACTAAAGTTATGCAACACATTCAACATTGCCTGTTGTTAGTACATTATACTGCACTTCCACTCATATTAACTGTTTATACAATAACCACATTTTTTTATATCTTCCCTAAAGTACACGGTCAACCATACTCAAATTATTCCTATGGTACAATGTTAATCTTCACAAGGACATATTTATATAGCATAGGACACACACACACACACACACACATTTATATATATATATATATATATATATATATATATATATATATATATATATATATATATAAAACATATATCATGGACAGAAGTAGGTCAAAAATTAAAAGATAGCTGGGTGCACAAGACCCAGGTCTGGAATAAATGACAGTGTAGAATCCTCAAAATATGGAAACACTCCTACAATGGGGCCAGGCCAGGCCCAGGGGGAGGATGAAACCCTGTTGTAGAAGGAAGTAGCAGTCAACAAAAATCACAAAAACTGATAGGCCAAAGAAGAGCCATAAAGATGATAGAGTGGACTATTGAGGATAAGAAAGAAATTATGTATTGCCACTAATATGCAAAAAGCCCAGAATTTCCAGATACAAGATATACAAAAAAGATTAAGAGATAAATTAGAGGAAAGAAAAATAATTCAGCAAGAAAAACTGTCAGAAGCTTCAAATAAAAAAATGTGATCATTAATACAACAGATTTTTGAAAAACAGTATATAGACCACAAAACATTGATTTGTTTAGAAAAAGAAGCATCTGAGGAAGTGAAAAAATATAAACAACAAAACCTAGATATTTTTTAAAAGTATAAAAAAGAAATATCCACATGGGAAAGAAAGAGAGATTTGATATGGTGCAATATTTATGCAAAGGCGAAAGCCAAATTAATCGATATAATAAAGGCAGCCCCAACAATATTTAAAGAGAAATACAGGCAAAGGCATCCGGACATGGAAAATTTCACAATAAAAAAATATAGAATGTAGAAAAGCAGATTCGTAAAGTAGAAGATAAAATAGAAATTGAAGTTATTTAATGCCTGCAAAGTGAAGGACTTGATGTAGAAGGTCTAATACATGTTACATCACAGCATGATGGAATGAATCCCCAAAGCAAGGAGAAACAGGAAGATCAGGAGACATCTGAAGAAGAAATATGGACATGGGAAAGAAAAGGAGAGTTAATATGGTATAGAGTTAATATGGTATAATATCTATGCAAAGGAGAAAGCAAAACTAATCAATACAAAAAGAGCAGCACCAAAGATATTTCAAGAGAAATACAGGCAAAGGAATCTGGACATGGAAAACTTTACAATACCAAAAATAAAAAGACAAAGAGGAAACGTAGAAAAGGAGATCAGTAATGGAGGCGTTAAAGAAATATAAATTGAGGTTATGGAGTACTTCCAAAGTAAAGGATTCACTGTAAACATTTAATTCAGGAAGCACCACAAAAGGATAGAGCAATGGAACTCCAAATTAAGGGGAAACTAGTAGAACATTAGGTAACTGGCCAGGTGCCATATGAAGATATTTTGGAGCCTTCCACAGGAAACCAGTTTAAACATTCACTTGAAGCTGGACAGCAAGGGAAGGAACAGAAAACTGTGGAAGCTCTGACACAGTTAATGTTGAGGAGTGATAGGCCAGTGAGTTCTCATATGACAGAGCAATGGATGGCACATGAGGAAATTGAAGAGAATGTGCCAGAGGAAGATGCAATAGAACTTTCTATAGAATGCCCACAGAAAATGGAAAACAAAAAATGTGCCCTCAGTTTAGAAGAAAACGAGCTAAGAGAATTGCTTATTTTGTACTTTGCTTGACTAATAGAGCTAGATAGACATATTAAGATCAATGAAAGAAATAGACTGCAGAAGGTCAATAAAACCCAAAAAGTCAGAAGTTTGATAAAACAAATGAACACAATAATTAGGACTGTCCAAAGAGATCCACGTGATATAACAGAAGTAAACAGGATATATTACTGTGCAGCTAAATTAATAACTGATAAAGTTCTACTGCAAGAACACAGGGTAGTAGGGAGAGAAAGGGAAAAAATCGAATACCATCATGCAAGTGTCGAATAAAGAAAACTATAAAGCAACTAAGACAAGAAGTGTCATTGTTAGAAGAGTACAGAAGAGGGAACAGAGCAACAAAAATATTTAGAAAGATAGATGTGATAAAAGCAACGCACAGTATTAGAACAGATCAAGATCTATCATGCACCGTCGCAAATAAACTAAAAATCTCAGCACAGGTGTAAAACCTTAGAAGATACACAGATTAATTTAAAGGAAAAGTACAAAATAAGCAATTTATTGATGACCCAAAAAAGTTTTATAGAGAATTGGGAAACAAGGTAAAAGGAATTCAAAGACCACCAAAACAGAAGAAATAGATACATTTTGGAGAAGTATCTATGAAGATCCTCTGGAACATAACAAAGATGCTAAATGGATAGAAGAAGTAAAAGAAAGAATAAGAGGTTTAAAGGTACAGGATATGAAATGGGATGAAGTAACAGCCAGAGAAATTGAAACAAAGCTAAGAAAAGCCTCAGATTGGAAATTCCCAGGCCCAGATGCAGTACCTAACTTCTGGTTAAAAGTATTAACATCTTTGCATGAAGATTTAGCCATGAGTAAGAAATATTTATATGTGCACCCCGAGCAGACACCAACCTGGCTAACAACAGGAAAAAAGTACAGTTGTGTACACTTACCATAAATGTAGATGTTCGAGTGTCTTCACTGTTGCAGTCATGACTGTAGGGTTCTCCCTTGCCAGCAGGCAGTCCTCAGTCGGCCAGAATCCCAAATTCTGGGTCCGGCGTCAGCTGCTCAGCCATGCTCCCTGACGTCAGAGCGTCAGGAGTACAAAGCTGACAGCCGACGCCATGTTCTCCAGTTTTTCTTGCCCCAGATGTCAGGTGTTCCAAAATGAGTAAGATCCCATACCCTTTGCAAATACACCTCAAAAGAAGGGTGAAGAAGGGAACCACACAAAAGAAAAAATAAGAGGGGACAGGAGGGAGGGTAACCCAGACTGCAACAGTGAAGACACTCGAACATCTACATTTATGGTAAGTGTACACAACTGTACTATGTTCATCGTGTTTCACTGTTGCAGTCATGACTGTAGGGTTGAATCCCAAAGCAGAATAAAAGGGAGGTGGTCATAAAGTAGAGGGGGCGGCTAAAAGGCCCTGCAAGACAGCAGAAGCAAAGCCTGCCCTAGACTTAGAGTAGAGAGGTAGATTGTAGTGCTTGGAAAAAGTATGCACTAAACTCCAAGTAGCAGCTTCCAAAATGTCTTTGGTAGGAACTCCCCTGAGGAAGGCAGCTGAAGTGGCAGCAGCTCTGGTAGAGTGAGCCATTATACTCCCTGGGATTTGCTTTCCATGGTGTGAATAGCAAAATCTGATTCCATGAGCAATCCATTTAGAAATGGTCTGTTTTGAAATGGCTTTACCTTGGGAACTTGAAGCATAAGAAACAAACAATTGCTCTGATTTCCTAATGTCCTTGGTTCTGTCCAGGTAAAAACGTAGTTGTCTGTGTACATCCAAGGAATGCAAGATCCTTTCCCCCTTATTTTGAGGACTGGAGAAAAAAGTTGGCAAGTGAATAGTTTGATTTAAAGCCACTTTGGAAACCACCTTAGGCATGAAAGTAGGATTAGTCCTCAAAGACACCCTGTCTTGATGAAAAATAATATAAGGTTCCACAGCCATGAGAGCTTGCAACTCTGAAACTCTCCTGGCAGAGGTAAGAGCTAAGAGGATGGCTGTCTTCCAAGATAAAAACTTGATGTCAGATGTGGCAGCAGGCTCAAAAGGAGGTAAGGTGAGTTTTTCCAAAACATAGTTGAGATCCCAAGCAGGAATGGGTGGAGATCTAGGGGGCCTTAAGTTCTTAGCTCCTCTGAGAAACTGTCTAATGAGCTGATGGGAAAAGATTGGAGGGTCTGTATTATAATGAGCAGAAATAGCAGTGGCATGGATCTTTATGGAAGAGAAAGAGAGACCCTTATGTAAGAGGTCCGTCAGGTAAAGTAAAATCAGAGGAATGTTACGAATAAGAGGATCTGAATCCTGAGCCTGCATCCAGGAGCAAAATCTTTTCCATTTTCCTGCATAAAATTTTCTAGTGCTAGGAGGTCTGGCTTCTAAAATGACATCCATAACCTGCTTGGGTAGAAGAGAATGAATCAAAGACCCTGGATTAACCAGGCCGCCAGGCTGAGAGTTTGTACATGGGAGTGCAGAACCTGACCCTGGTGTTGGGACAGAAGGTTCGGAATCTGTAGTAATACCCAAGGGGGCTCCAGACAAAGGTTTTTCAGTGTTGGGTACCAAAACTGTCGAGGCCAATTTGGGGCCAGCAAAATTATCATCTTGGGCTTGTCCTGTTTGATCTTTAATAACACCCGTGGAAGAAGAGGTAGAGGCGGGAAGGCATACCCCGAGAAGTTTCTCCAACTGAAAGATAGTGCATCCACTTTCCAAGCTAGTTCGTGGAATGTCCTGGTGCAAAAATTCTGTAGTTGATGATTGAGGTGGGATGCAAAGAGGTCTATGTGAGGACATCCCCAGACTGCTGTAATCATCCTGAATATTTCGGTATCCAGCATCCATTCGTGTGGGTCCGACAGGTTTCTGCTCAGACTGTCTGCCAGGAAGTTTTGCTTCCCTGGTAGAAACTGAGCTTGAAGGTCCAGTTTGCAAGCTAGAGTTGTGTTCCATAGATTCATGGCTAGTCTGCAAAGGGGGTAGGAATAAGATCCCCCTTGCTTGTTTATGTACCACATAACTGTGGTGTTGTCTGTCCGTATCAGTAGCTGTCCTGGTTGTAGAAGATTCCTGAAAGCCCATAGAGCATTCTGAACGGCTAACATTTCCTTTAAACTGATATGCAAGTGCTTCTGATCCTTTGTCCAAAGGCCCTGCAGACAGTTGCCCTGAAAATGGGCTCCCCATGCATAATCTGAAGCGTCCGTGGTTAGTATCTGAGTGGCTGGAGGCAGACTGAAAGGTTTTCCTATGTTTAGAGTACATGCCTTGGACCACCAAAGGAATTCCTTTTGAAGACAAGGCAGGATGGTGATCTGTATGTCTAAACTGTGGCAATGCTGAGACCATATACTTTTTAGGTACCACTGTATTTTCCTCATATGTAGTCTTGCATATGGTACGAGAAGGATGCAGGAGGCCATGTAACCCAAAGCCTGCAGGAATTTCCTTGCAGATAACTGAGTTAAAGTTGCCAAGGTTTTGAAAGTTGAAGCCAGCTGTAATTGTTTTTCGGATGTCAGAAATGCCATCTGGGTTGTTGTGTTTAGAAGAGCACCCAGAAAGGTTATCTGTTGTGAGGGTATCAAATTTGACTTTTTTATGTTTACAGTGAATCCCAGGAACTTGAGAAGATTTTGAACAAATTCTAGATGCTGGAATAAGACATCCTTGCTGTCTGCCTGAATAAGACAGTCGTCCAGATAAGGGTAAATTTGAATTCCCTTGAGTCTGCAATAAGCTACTACTGGAGCCAGGCATTTGGTGAAGACCCTGGGCGCAGTAGACAATCCAAAGGGCAGTGCAGAGAATTGATAGTGCCTCGATCCGGCCTTGAACCTGATGTATTTTCTGCATTCCTGCCTGATGGGAATGTGTAAATATGCCTCCTTTAAATCCAGAGTTACCATCCATGCATTTTTGGTCAGCATTGGAAGTAGCTGCTGCAGAGTAAGCATCTTGAATTTTGGTATTTCGAGAAAAGTGTTCAAGACTGACAGATCCAAAATGGGTCTCCATGAATTTTGCTTTCTGGGGACTAGAAAGAGCCTTGAGTAAAAACCTCGTCCCATCTCTGAAAGTGGAACCAGTTCTATGGCTTTCATAGCCAAGAGAGTTTCCACCTGGTTAAAGGCCTCTAACCATTGATGTTTTGGAAGATCCGGCCATCCGCTTGGTCTTGGTAGGGTATGAAAATGGAATTTGTAACCTCTTGAAACCACATCCAGAACCCACTTGTCTTGGGTTATATGAGTCCAATTTAGGTGAAAAAGAGAAAGTTTTCCTCTGAGAGGGGCTTCCAGGCAAGAAGTTCCTGCAGCCCAACCGAGGGAGTCATTGAGCCTGTTTTCTATGAGCTTGCGACCTGTCCTCTCCTCCCCTAGGGGTGGAAGCAGCCCACTGTCTTGGTCTATAAGAGGCTTGCGTTCGAGGCCTTCCTCGGGAGCGTCTGTATCTACCCCTCTGAGGCCTGTCTGAATTGGGAAAGGACCAATTTTTAGTAGGCCAATTCCTACTAAATCTGGGTGGCTGTACTTGCAAGAAATCTTTAACCGTTTGCATGGATTTTGCCTTGTCCTCCATCTTCTTAACCACCTCTTCAGCCTTAGGTCCAAACAAAACATTATGCTCAACAGGAGCATCCAATAACTTAGCTTTTACTTGATCTGGCAAGTGTTGTTCCTTTAACCAAGCATGCCTTCTAATGACTGTACCAGAGGCAGCAGCCCTACAAGAAGCCTCCAAGGCATCAAATCCACAGTGTAAACCATGCTTCCCAACTTGTTCAGTGGCATGCATTAAATCATGTAATTCCTTATCATCTGCACAGGTGGAAATGGAAGTTAGCTTTTGTTTCAAAACAGACAGAAAAAATTGCTGGTATTTCAGCATATGAAATTGACAGTTTAAAGCCCTAATAGATAAAGTAGCAGAAGTGTACACTTTTTTGCCCCATCTTTCTAAAGATCTGGAATCCTTCTCAGTGGGAATGGGGTTTTTAGCAGTAGTGGCCTTAACCCCCTTAGGACCCTGAGAAATGGCTTCAGGATCAGCAGTAGGATTCTTGTATAAAAACTGGTGGGAATCAGGAACACTATAATATCTGTCTGGCTTAACAGGAGCAGGAGGAAAAGAGTCAGGAGTTAAGTTAGCCTCCAAAAAAGCATCATCCATAATATCCAAAATAGGGGGGATAGCCAGGGGTCTATGCTGGGGAAGAAGAAGAAAATCCCTAAGTCTTTTCTTAGATTCCGAGTACTCCTGTCCTTCCCAGTGAAAATGTTCCCTCATTTCATGTAAAGTTTCCCCAAAAGAGAAATCCTCAGGGGGAGAAGCTGAAGGAATGGATTCCTCAGCATCAGAATCCTCATAAGGAGGGAAAGAATATTCCTGGTCAGAAGAAGAAACTGAAGAAACAGAAGCCTGATCAGAGGAGTCATAATACACTTCCTGCCTTGGCCTTTTATCTGGAGGGGGATATGAACCCCTAATCATAGTAAGTCAGTCCTCCGCCATCTTAAGTAATTGTTTCTGAGACTTGGGTGCCGGATCAGAAGAGGCCTGGGCTGTAGTCTTTGATTTGGAAGGAGTTTTTGCCTTTGTCCTTGGCTTTGCCTTTATCAGAAGATGAGTAGGCCTGAAAACCCCTTCGGAAGCCGGTACCTGCACAGCGGCTCCGGACCCATCCGAAGGAGCGTTGTCTGAAGGTCCTGCAACAGAAATATTCAAAGGCCTAGTTGGCTCCTCGTGGGAGTCCGTTTCGGCCATCGGTTCTGAAATGGCTGACGACAGGGGCTGCAAAAGCGCCTCACTGACAACGGCCAAACCTGAAGCTGGCTCTGCTTGTACAATATCGTCCGATTTGGACCTCGGAGGCCTGTCTTTATCCTTGCGTCATTTGTGAACTCCGGTAGCCGGAACCGAATCCGACGACATTTTGTAATTAAAACGCCTACCGAAGTAATGAAATGCAAAATCGTACCTTCGTTTAATCGTACGTTGATTGCTACGTCGTGGTCAGGGCCTAAGCAAGGAATACAGTAAGAATGAAAATCCTTATGAGGTATTTGCTTCCCACAAGAAATACAATTATTAACTTTTTCTGACATCGGACTGGAGCAAGAAAAAAGTTTCCCCAATGGGGTACTTAGCTTTGAGTAGGAGAAGAAAGTCTTCGAACTGAAGTACAATTAGAAAAAATTGTCAGGAGTCAGCCGACCGGCAAATGCGAACTGCTATCACCGCACGGCAAGAAAGACTGCAGAACATGGCGTCGGCTGTCAGCTTTGTACTCCTGGTGCTCTGACGTCAGGGAGCATGGCAGCCGACGCCGGACCCAGACTTTGGGATTCTGGCCGACCGAGGACTGCCTGCCGGCAAGGGAGAACCCTACAGTCATGACTGCAACAGTGAAACACGATGAACATCAATGCTCCTACTTAAGAGTGAACCTGCAAGCTAATCTAAACATTATAGACCAATAACTTGCCTTCAGGTGATGTACAAACTATACATTGGAATTGATGCCGACAGACTCTATAGTCATTTAGAAGAAAACTCAACTTTGGCAATAGAACAAAAGGGCCATAAAATAAAGTCATATGGAACAAAATATCATTTGCTGTTAAATAAAGTCATAGTAGAGAACTGTAAAAATGGGAAGAATGTAAGTATGGCATGGATTGACTACAAAAAAGCATTTGATAGTATCCCACATTCACGGATAAAAGAGTGCTTAAAAATCTATAGGATACACCCTACACTGATCAACTACATTACAGTTGATCATGAAACAGTGGTAGACCACTTTGAAATTAAGTCATGATAAAGTACTAATTATTATTCAAGGGATAAAAATTTAGAGGGGGATATTCCAGGGTGACTCTCTGTCACTACTGCTATTCTGCCTTGCCCTTAACCCATTAAGCCAACAGCTTAGGCCATGGCTATAATTTGCCTCCTAGAAAACAACACTTATCTTCTCTTTGCTGATCATTAGAAACTGTATAGCTCATCAGATGAGGAACTGAAAGTACAACTTCAAGTTGTCAAAGCTTTTTCAGATAATATAAGAATGTCATTTGCTCTTGATAAATGTGCAAAAACAACCTTTAAAGCAGGAAAACTTCAGCACCAGGAAAACATCAGTTTGGGACAAGAATGTGATATAAAAGAACTTGAGCAAGAGGGAGTGTATAAATATTTGGTAATTGATGAAGGATCAACAATAAAACATGAACAAATGCAAATAAAACTTAGTACGGAATATTTTAGAAGACTTAAATGAATCCTTACAACAGTGTTGACATCTAGGAACAAAATCCAAGCTATAAACCAATTTGCTCTTCCTGTTCTAACTTACAGTTTTGGAGTGACTGAATGGCCCTAAAATGTGTTGGTTAGATTAGATAGGAAAACAAGAAGGATTTTTCACGCTCACCAAATGATTTATAAAAATCAGTGCATACCAAGAATATATTTTCCCCGTTCTGAAGGAGGGATGGGCCTCCTGAAATTGATAACATGTACAGATTGCAATCGTGAGACTCCACACATATCACAAGACCCAAATGTAGAAAAAGTTTTGAAACATGAGGAGAATAAATCTAAGATGACTTCCCTGCTTAAGCTAGCAGAAGCATTAAGCAGGAATGGAAATCAAACCACAAGTAGATAAAAATCAGGCAGCAACTGAATGTGTCAAAAAACAAAAGAAAAAATATAAGATGAAGGACCAGATGAGAAGGCAAGAAATATGGGAAATGCATAACTACAGCTACAAGTATAGAAAACTTCTGGAAGAACCTCATGTTGATCAGGAATGAATGCAAGAATGGTTAAGGAGAGGAGAATTCAAACCAAGAGATGAAAGGTTAATACTGGCGGCACAAGATAGTGGGCAACATACATGTTGGTTTACAAAGTCCATTGAGCATGTGGGAGAAACAGACAAATGTAGGTTTTGTAAACGAGAATTGGAAACAGTTTCACACTTCGCTTCTGGTTGCAACATACTAATGGCAGAAGGCTTGTAAACCGAAAGGCATAATAATGTGTCAAGACTGTTGCACTGGGGATTTTGCAAACATGGTATTGAAGTGGCTAAAAAATACTGGAAACATGAGCCACAAAACATCACAGAAAATGATGAAGTCTACGTCACATGGGATCATCCATTACCAACAGTTCAAAAGCTAGATGCTATAAAATCAGACATAGTGGTTCAAGAAGAGAAGACAAAAGTAGCACTGATCACTGAAATCGCCACACCCACTGACTACAGTGTCCTGAGTACAGAGAAACACAAAGTTATAAAATATCAGGACTTGCAAGCAGAAATGAGAGCAATGTGGAAAAAAGATACCCAGATAATTCTAATAGTAGTAGGAGCAACGGGTCTTATAAAAAAAGAGTCTACAATCATATTTAGATATGGTACCAGTACATGTAACTCCATACGAATTGCAGAAGGAGTCATTACTGGGCACATTTCAGGTGCTCCAAAGAGCACTTTTGGCTGACAACAAAGAGTGAAACAGTACTAATTTCATGAACATTAATCGTACTTTAACTTAGGAATGGGGTCTATTCCCATCATGGTATTAGAAACCCAAAAGTTTCGGAGCAATTAAAAAAGGGAAACAACATAATTTATGTTCACAAGCTGTTTCAAACAGGACTTCTACAAGAGCCACTGTCTTTGCTATTTGAACAAATGCTATCAGGGGCTCAGGCATGTTGTAGCTCCCATAGGCTGCAACTCAGGCTCAACCTCAAGTACATGCTTGGCCGAGGTGCATCAGCCATGCAGAGAGAGTGGAGCGGCCACACCTCACCTGAACATGCAGCCATGTTTGAGCAAGTGCAGCCGCTGTGGAGAGAGAGAGTGGGAGGGGAGGGAATGCAGGTTAGGGTTTAAGGAAATGATTAACAAGAGAGATTTAGGTTGTGGGAGTGGGGTTTTTAGGGTTAGGGAGCAGGACGGGAGTTCAGGGTTAGAGATTGATCAGAGTCTAGATCTAGGGAGCAGGATGGTAGTTTTAGGTTTAGAGAATGTGTAAAGGAATTCAGGGTTATGGACCAGGTGGAGATTTTTAGGATTAGGGAATAATCAGGATCTTCAGGTTTAGGGTAAGAAGACAAGTTTTATGTTTTGTAGCCACTGGAAACTTTAAGTTTAGGGAGCAAGAAGGGAATGCTGTGACTAGGGTTAAGTACTGGGTGGGAGGTTTGAGATCAAACTTAGGACTGTGGTAAGGCTATGTAGTTCAATGGGATCAGATGGTGAGAGAGACGGATAATTTAATAGGATCAGGTCCTAGGACACCCAGGTAATTACACAGGATCAGGTGGTGGAAGAACCAGGTAATTAAATATGATAAGCTGGTGGGAGAGCCAGGCAATTAAATAGGATCAGGTAGTGGGAGAGCTAGGTAATTAAATAAGATCAGGTGGAGGGAGATCCAAGTAATTAAATAGGATCAGGTGGTGAGAGAGCCAGGTAATTAAATAGGATCAGGTGGTGAGAGAGCCAGGTAATTAAATAGGATCAGGTAGTGGGACAGCCAGGTAATTAAACAGGATCAGGCTACTGGTGTAAATGTACTTTCTGTGTACAGCAAGTCATACTTAGCAAATGTGTAGCAAACTACTCACACTCAAGCACTTGTAGAAATTGCCTACAAATGTCTACACAATCACATTACTTAAAGGAGGTGATCAGATCCATTATATTAATTGCAAGCATATTAGCAGGCGATTTTTTTTTTGTTTTTCTCTTTCTTTTTGTTTGCCCTGCTTGTCCTGCCTGTATAAGATTCATGGGATTGTCTTAAAGTTAACAACGATATGTTTAGTGAGAATTTAATAATGGTCACCATGGATATTAAAGACCTATTCACAACTATTCCCCATGATGAAGGTATTGATATGTTTTATGAACATCTATGTACTTTTTCCTTTAAAAGTTATTCTAGACTACTAATGTATAGGACCCTAATGGAGTTAATTTTACAGAAAAATTTTATACTATTTGAGAATCAGTTATTCAAACAAAAGACAGGCGTTGCAATGGGGGCGGCATGTGCCCCCCTGTTTGCTAACATCGTATTGACCCAGTGGGAACTGAATACAGTACTTAAACATGAACTCTTTAAATACTGTAAATTTTATGGGAGATTCCTAGATGATTTATTCAATTTATGGGATGGGACAGAAGAACAACTTCAGCAATTTTTTGAGTTTATGAATACTAGTACTGGGTTCCTTACATTTACTATGAACTTTAATTTTGAAACTATCAATTATTTGGATATTACCTTAAATAAGACTGTGGTAAACAAAAAAATTGCTTCCACTTTATTTAAGAAACCTACTTATTCTAACACCCTGTTGCACTATGACTGTTGTCATCCTGTACATCAGAAGTCTCTGGTGAAAGGACAGGGTGTGAGATTATCAAGGATGATATCTGAGAATGCGGTTTTCCTACAAGAAGTTGACAATTTGAGGACAATGTTTATTAGGAGGGGAATACCCTAAGACATTTATGGAACCCATTTTTGAAGAGGTTATAAGAAAAAGATATAGTGGTCATTTTTATCCACTTTTGGGTTCCTTACCTAATAGATTGATGGGGGGCACAGTGACCTTGCTGACTGAAAACCAGGTTAGTAGTAGTAGTCCTTACACTGATGCTATGGTTCTTACTTTTAACACATTATTCTACAGTATTAAGGAAGTTATATACAACAATTGGATAATATTTGGTACAGATGATAAATGTAAATCTAGGCTAGGGGACAAACCCTGTATAGTATATAGGAGAGGTAGGTGTTTCAAAAATGTATTGGAAGGTAACTACCCAGGCAAGAAAGAAGGGTATGTGCGTAAATGTGGAAGGTGTGCACAGTGTCCCCTAGTATTAGAAAATTAAATGGGTGTATATCAGGGGATATGGAAGAGTTTTTTTGGCTAGGAAATACAATTGCCAGACTAAATGCCTTGTGTATATTGCAATTTTTTGTGTGTGAACAATTTTATATTGGCAAAACTATGTTACACAAGCGTATTTATCAGCATACGTATGATATTAGGAGGGTATGAAAAATGCCCTGACTAGGCATATTATAGAGTATCCACAGCATACTTTTAAATTTTCTGTTTTGGAACAAGTATGTCTTGAAGGGACTAGGGGTGGACCTGTTGAGTTACTTCTTGAATACAAGGAATTACTCTGGCAATTGAGATGCAATGCTACCAACAATTATGGATTAAATGACACATTATCCATTTCAAGTTATTTAAAACTGAAGTCCAATTTTCGCTTGTAGTCACATAGAACAAACATGTACTGGTTGCATTAATGTAAATTTGCATTTACTGCATTCACCATGATTTTGGATACAATGTTTTTATTTATATTTAGGTTAATTTATTGAATTGTTAACTACTCGCCATAACATTATATAAATGTTGCTAGATTATTGTGTATGTCCTAACTAGTAATTAGTAATAAGCTTAGAATTGGAGGCCTGGTTTTAAATCTTAGTGTTAGGTTTTAACCAATTGGGATGTATGATTTAGACATGTGATAGGAGTATTTTTGTATTTAATGAGATGTTTAATTAATTTCAATTATTCTGATGAAGTCTTGGGGCGAACGCCTGATGAAAGCGCTTAATTTAATAAAATAAGTTCAGTGGTTTCAAAGTCAGCTTTGTGGATTTATTTCTGAGTTTGGACTTGTATTTTGTCAGTCCACCACTAATCTTAGGACTTAATCACTTCTCCCACAGCTTGCCTTGCCTAACTTACACAACTCCATTGCCTCTTATTTCTCTGAATTCTCCTCCAACTATGCTGCATTACTACTCTTTTCCACTACTCCATGCTATCGTGTCTTCCATTCCTAGCATATAATGCCACTGAACTCCACAATTACAACAGCAAATACTATAACTCCTCTACACAAATGCACAACACCCCTCAACCTCCAAACAAACCTTATAGTCACCTCAGTCCACAACTATACTTTTACTCCAACTTTCTTCTCTACTATCTAAAACATTGAACATCCTCATACCCTAAGATGTCCACTTTAAGGTTCCATTGCATAATAACCAACCTAACATACCTACTGCTGCACTCCCTAACACATATTAAGCTGCAAGGTAATATCCATCCCAACCCAGGCCCAAGTTATGACATAACTAAAGCTTAACAGCACCCCCCCACAATTCAAAGTGCCTCTGTAACTAATATAAACACCTCCCTACCAATTACTTCCAAATCTGATCTACTTATAACAAATTTCAATCTCAGAAACTTAGTAAATAAAATTACAGAATTTCATGCTATCTTGACCACCTTCTCTCCTGACATAGCTGTATTAACTGAAACCTGGTTAAAACCACACATCAAAGACCCTGTAATTACTCTCAACAGTTATAATATAATAAGACAAGGTAGATTAAGCAAAAGAGGTGGTGGTGTAGCTGTTATGTTCAAAGACTCTCTAAAAGTGGAAAAACTAAACTCTATTTCTCCAGCCATCCCCAATGGAGAGATACTCATCACTCGGCTACAGATTAATCCTCACAAAGCCATGATTACCACAGCTGTTTACTTGCCCCCAGATAACAATCTTCCCAACAGTGAACTTCTCCTTTCTTGGTCTGTCACCACTTTCAGTCAAGAAACTACCATCTTTGGTGACTGTAATCTAGATTGGCTCTCCTGCTCCTTTAATTTCCCTACTAACTTTATCAATCTTTGCAACTATACCCGACTCATTACCTGACCCACTCACACTGACAAATACTCTCAAAAAGAGTCATTACTTGACTGGATATTAACAAACAAACCAAACCTGGGTTACCAAGCAAGCTGCCTTCCAATCAGCCTTAGTGACCATACCCCTACTTTTCTACTCGGAAAAGAATTTAAACCCAATCATATAGTCCCTTCAAATACACCCGCTGTAAGGAACACTTCTCCCCAGATACATTCAACCTATTGCTACAGCACTGTGATTGGTCACCATTAAAAAGCCTAAAACTGGACCTCGCTGTAGAATTCTTTAATAAATTTCTTGACATACTGAACAGTCTGGCCCCCACCAGAAAAATATACCCCAAATCCAAACAGTTCCCATGGCTTTCTAATGATGCTAAACTACTTATCAAACAAAGGGATAGAGCCAGAGCCCTATAACAATCCACCAAAAACAAAAACAACCTCACCTCTTATCAACAACTAAGAAACCAAACAAAGAAAAGGATAAATAATGACAAAAAAATACTTCCAAACTTGCCAACAAAAGTTCCTACACAACCCACAAAAGTTTTGTCAAGCCATAAACTACCTCCTTAAACTTAGCAAAAGCCCCACCCCCACCCCTTCCACATCAAACACCTCCGAATCCTTAGCATCTCAATTCAACACTCATTTTATTAACTCTATCACCTCCCTCCTAGACATCCACCAAAATCTACCACTCACAGCCCTCTCCCCTCCTCTAGAACCACTGACTCATTCTCCTTTACTACCTGTCTCCATAGGGGTTCCCCAAGGATCCATCCTTGGACCCCTACACTTCTCTGTTTACACCAATAATCTAGCCTCTGCCACCAAACATGGCACACTCATACAATACGCAGATGACTCAACCATCATCTGCTCAGCCCAGTCCCTACCAAAACTGCAAAAAGTCACACAGGAAGCCTTTTCCTCAGTTGAAACATGGTTATCTGATGCCCGATTAATACTCAACCCAAACAAAAGTAAACTACTCATCTTCCAACCCACCAAACATACTCAAAACAACTCTCACTTTAACATCACGGCAAAAGACAACACCACTATATATCCAACTGAACACACCACATTGCTAGGAGTGGAAATAGACAATAAACTAAAATTTGACATTTACATATCCATGACTATAAAAAAAGTCCACAAAAAACTAGGAGCGTTATACAGAAATAAGCAATTTCTCACCAAAGCAGCAAAGATTTCAATAGCAAATTCCCACCTTATCTCCACCCTACTTTATGCCTCTCCAATATATACCAACCTAAGGCAATGTGATCTAAACAAGCTAGAGACCTGCTACAACAAAATCGCCAAATTGCCATAGGGCATCCTACCGTAGTCACCACTGTCTCTCACTTGCTGAACTGGGCTGGCTTGAACTCCCTCACCTCCTTCAGTGGTATCAACTCTCACTCGCCCACAAACTAGTAAACCATCCACTAAATGTCCCATCCCTCCAGAATCTACTCCAACACTATTGCACCACCAGACCACTAAGATCCAGCAGCAAAAATCACTTGCAGATCACTAAAGCCAATAACTCTGCTGGTGAAGCACTATTCTCTTGTGTCATAGCCAAATTATGGAACTCACTCCCACCCACAATTACCTCCATACCATCATGCACCCACTTCAAAACTTTACTAAAAGCAACTAAAACATGCTGGCTATGCCCTTGCAACTCCCACTCTAATATCATCCACCCCATCCAACCACTACCTTTCTTTCTACTCCACTAACTACCTTGATTATAGCAAGCTCAGATGCTCATAAGCCAGTACTTATTATACAGCAGGAACTTCTTCTTCTTGTAACATTTGTTAATGTCTGTTATGCACTTCACAGATAAAGATTCTAGTTATCTACTGATGTACTATGTTCTTCATCTGTAAATATGTTTTAAGTAATTGCTATGTAAATTGTTAATCATTATGTAATCCAATGTAAATACTGTCAGTTTATTTTAACTGTGGAGCTTTTCTCCCCGGGCCTCCGCTGAAAATGGACCTACGTCCAGTCGGACACTCCCAGTCAACAAATTTAAATAAATAAATAAATAAATAAATAAATAATTTAAACCTGTCCAAACTGCATACTTAAAAAGCTCCTTAGCAAACTGAAACCCTGCTGCCTAGTTGCCGACCAGCTGCCAAATTAATGCATAAAAATAGCTGCTCCATCTATTGCATATCCCATCTCTACCTTAATCATTCTATCTCTGAACAATATGTACCTTACCTCTGGAAAATCTCTCACATCACCCCCCTCCACAAGGGCGGCCCCACTACAGATATATCCCAATTACTGACACATTGCCATCCCTCCACCCATAGCTAAAATCCGAGAGAAATGTATTCAACAACAACTCCTAACTCACCTTACCAATGACCTACTATACCACACCTATCACAGTTTTAGACCTAAACATAGTACTAACACAGCCTTAATATCATTTACTGATACTATTCATCACTTAAGAACAATGGTCTACCAGTCTTGGCTATTTTCCTGGACTTGTCAAAAGCATTTGACACTTACTCCACCAACTCCTACTTAACAAACTTGCCACTTACAATCTCAGTTCATCACCACTTACATGGTATCATAGCTACCTCTCAAACCGTAAACAGCCTATCAAATGGGAGAACATCTCTCTCCTCTACTTTCAGTATCCACTGGAGTACCCCAAGGGTCCATACTTGGACCCCTCCACTTTATCATATTTACCAAGTCTAAATTCAGCAATCCAACTGGCTACAATTATACAATAAGCAGACGATACATCTCTTTATCTGCTCTGCCCCCTCCCACCTAGAACTTCAAGATAAGACAAAAATAATTTCAGGAAATTGAGACTTACCTATCTAACCACCAACTCATTCTAAACTCAAATAAGACTAAGCTAATGATTTTCACAAACAGACCTTCCAAGCCCCACTCTCCACCACTCTTTATTCAAGCCAGAAATGGAACTAAAATTGAGCCTACAAATCACACCAAACTCGTAGGTGTAACTATAAATGACAGGTTGAAATTTGATATACATATTTCCCTAACAATCAAAAAAGTCCATGCCAAACTCGGGTCTCTCTACAGGGCCAGACCTTTCCTAACACACCAAGCCAGGTTAGCCAGAGCTAGATCTCCACTTATATCTACCCAAAGCCACATGGCTCTGCTCCTGTATTGCTCCTGGATAATTTTTCCTCCCTCTTAGTACCTTCCCAACTCACACATCTCTTAACAAGCACAATCCTATTTCTTTATCATAGGAGTTTAAACTTTTTGGCATAAGCCCTGTTAGACTTCCAAGTACTGCAATGATCAAGAATCTCTGCATTAAGTTATGACTTCTGTCTTTTTGTGATGTTTTCTTTGTCAGTCTATTTTGTTAATCATGTTTCTTTGAGTTTGTTTTTGGTGTCCAGTTTTCAAATACTCAGTTATCTACATATCACTACATGATATGCTCTATGTTTCGTGCTATCTCTATAACATTTCTTAGTTTACCTTAGCTAACTTCATACCACAATTGTACACATTTTAGATCTAACTAATTGTATTGCATTATTATTAGTTGTGGAGCTTTTCTCCTCGGTCTCCACTGAAACCAGGCTCATGGCCCAGTCAAACACTACCTGGTTAACAAATGTCAGTAAATAAATAAATAAATACAAGCATTAGGTCACAAATAACATAACATTATACATGCTTTATCTGACATGTTATGCCAAAGCTTAAACCTCTGTTTATAATACTACATTCATAACAATGTGGCGCATAATTTGAAATTTGAATAGATGATAAATTAGTAATTGATGTGGCCGTTATCACTCATTGGGCAGGATTCACGATGGCTTGCATGGAGTCTAAGAGTTGTGTAAGACTCCATGCAGCCATAGCGATCCAGGAACAGCCCAAAATACCGTGTAAGAGACCAGCTAAAACGTCTCTTACACGGGCTGGGCGTGGATATGCTAATTACCTCACTTGCTGCCGAAAGGCATGCAAATGAGGTAGATTCGCGATCCACGAAGCTGAATCCAGCCCGTGTAAGAGTCGCGTTAGGTGCAGAAATGTACTCAGTTGACAAATGAGTACGTTTCTGCAAATAACGCAATGGAGCCATGTCAGCTCCAAATAAAGTGTGCATATGTGTCAGGCAGCATGCCAATGGCCAAATATGTGGCCATTGGCACGGTAACCAGATGCAAACATGAAAAAATATATATTTTTTTCGGCGATAGGCGATGTTTAAACGCAGCGCAGCCCCGCGCAAACGGGCTGCACTATATAAAACATAAAAATAAAGGTTTTAAACCCACAAATGTGGGTTTTATGCAATGCATGTATTTACAATGCAGAGACTAGCAGACAGAAAACAACATGGCCACCGTTTAGTGGTTGCTAAGGGGGGAAGCTGGCTGTAAGACACGTAACTAAGCATTAGTAGGCAATCCTATATAAATGAGTGGTAGGATAGTGACTCTCACTGTCACATAGCAAATGAGCACATTCTGTGTAGTGTAAGAGTTAGATAAGGGGGGGTAACAGAGTAGGAGATAGGTGACATCACAGGGGGGAATGTCAGAAAGAAATCAAGCTCATTGGAGCAAAGTGGTATGTGAAAGATGTCAGTCACACATCATAGAAAGAGGAATGTCAACAGATAAGCATGGGAAAGTCAAGAAATGGAAGGTGTACACTGTGGCTAACACCAAAGTTTCTTTCTGTGCATGCATGTGCGCATGTGCGAGCTGGGAGGCACGAGTAAGACAGAGTGCGCGCGTGTAAGCGTGAGTGCGCGCGTGAAAGGCAGAGTAAGCATGTAGGAGCCTGTTTAAAGATCTGTAAACCTGGTTGTGCTGGTGTGCGCGCGTTTTAACCCGAATAAGCAGATTCTAGTCCGTGTAAGCATGTGTGCACGCGTGGTAGCCACTGTGAGCATGTTTTCGCTGGTATGCGCGCTGCTCCCCCCTGAGGAAACAGAGAGGAAAAAGGAAGCAGAAGAAATAGTAGGAAGCTAGCAGGGAATACTGGTAGAGCTAACAGGTGAAAACAATTAGAAGCAGGCAATTACACAGGCAGAATACTAGCCCAGCCCAGCACTTAAAACACTGCAAACAGCACTGCAGTATGTTTTTCTCAAGAGACACTGCAAGACAGGAGTAAGCTATTAGAAGTGAAAACTGAAAAAGCTGCACTCAGATCAAACATGCTAGGGGCTGCCATAGCTGTTATAAGGAGACATAGGAGACTTGCTGAGGGTGGTGACAATGCAAATGCTGCCAGACAACCCACAGTGAGGAGACGGAGAAGAGTGTACAGGCCCAGGGTCACCTACCAGGGGTTACATGAGCTGGAGATAGTGGAGCGCTATAGAGTGGACAGAGACCTCCTGCAGCAAATTGTTGAGCTGTGCAGGCCACGCCTCACACACAGAACCAACAGAGGGGAACCCATCCCAGTGGAAACCAAGGTATGTGTTGGCCTAAGAATACTAGCAACAGGTACCTTCCAGAGACCAACTGGTGATATGATGGGCATCTCGCAGGCATCAGCATCCAGGGTACTGCACCAGTTCCTGGATGCCATGTCGGCACATGTCGGAGATCATGTACATTTCCCCAATTCCCATGAGGCATTGGCCAGCAATATGCGACTCTTCCAGCAAATAGCAGAATACCCTGAGGTAGTGGGTGCAATAGACTGCACGCATATATGCATCAAGGCACCAGCTGGTGAGCTGGGTAGGGCCTACATTAACCACAAGGGCTTCCCCTCTATCAACTGCCAGGTCGTGTGTGATGCCCAGGGCATAATAACGAATGTGTGTGCTGGCTGCCCTGGAAGCTACCATGATTCCCACATCTGGCATCTGACGCAGCTGTACCAGACATTTGCCAATGGGGACATCCCACATGGTCACTTAGTGGGGGATGCTGGATATGCACTGGAGCCGTGGCTGATGACACCCATCAGAACAGCACACACACCTGAACAGGAATGCCATAATGAGGCACACGCACAAACACGTAATGTAATAGAGCGTGTGTTTGGGCTGCTCAAGTCACGGTTCCGGTGTCTGGACACATCTGGTGGAGCCTTGCAGTACTCACCAATTACATGTACCCAAATTGTCATGATATGTGCTATGCTACATAATATGATTCTGCAAAAACAGCTGCAGCAGGAGGACCAGCATAGGGCCGGGACAAACAGCCCCCCACCATTGCCAAGGCCATCACAGGCAGAGGGTGACTCGGAGGAGGAACAACATGAGCCTACCCCAGTAGGCAGAAGGAGGCGTGCCCAGTATGCCCTGGCCTTGGCAAAGAGGCAACGCATAGCACATACACTGGCTCAGTAGGAACCCTGGGAATGATATCCCTCTCTGACTCACTCATATAGTAAAAGGGATGCCTAACATGACACAACCTGCTTTCAAACATGTACAGGGAGTGTAATATGTGCATCCTACATAGGCAGTCCTGCAGCATCACCTGAGGCAAGATTGCCATGTGTTAAGCAATGTAACACCATCTAGTATATGCAAACATGATGACCCTGCCTAACATCTCACCCTCACCAAGCATGATGCCACACTATGAAGACAACAAGATCAAGTACAATAATTGGCTGAAGTATTGCTGTTAGTCAAAGGGGAACAAATGGCTAACAGCCTGGGATGACATGCCGAGCAAGACATGATGCTCCACCTGCTAGGGATGGCACGCGCCCAGCACACCTGGCTGTGTGGATACTGGCAAAGGCTGTTGTCACCCCAACTGTGCCTTGAATAGGTAAGGCTGGAAACACAAACCCACCACCATAGGTAGCACAAGGGATAACAACCTGGACGTAATGCTACCCAATGCCAGAAGTCTAAACTGCAAGATGCATGCAGACCAAACCCACCTCAGCATGGAGAATGGTAATATCTGTTCTGTAACAGAAACCTGGGTCAAGGCTCAGAAGAGCACCCTAATACTACCAGGTTATGCCTTATACCATGATTTACAGCCCCAAAACATGGAACAAACTACAATAGGAGTGTGGCTATCAATAATTGTCAAGGATAACCACACCCCCAGGTTGGTACCACAGCAAGAAGCAGCATGGACTATCCACGGGCAAGTAACAGTGGCTCAAACCGCGTCCCAGTTTGCAGCCTGCTACAGACCACCCTCCCAAACCCAGGAACCCCAGTCAGCCTTCCTGAAGACACTGCAGAGTATGAATGTCTCACCAAATACCAAACAAGGCACACACAAATTATGATATAGGTGGTAATCCATTATGTACGGAAGAAGTAATCAGGGATCTAGGGACACAAGTGGACAGTAACCCGTCATGTGACACTCACATTGCCAAGGTGGCCAGGAAGACCTGCTATATTGCCCACCTTAACATGAAAGGATGCACATGTAGATCAAGAGAGGTCACTGTGCCCCCATACTCTTCTCTTATCAGGCCCATACTTGAGAACAATGCCCCATTTTGGATGTACCTTACCTGACACCTGCAGCAGTTAGAAAGACCCCAAACGTACCTCACCAAGAGGATAAAGGGTCCAAACATGTGTCATCTGCTGCCTGGCTGAAGAAACCCCAGCCCAATTCACATGCTTACTGCCCAGTCAGAGGCGATGTATGCCTGATGTACAAGGCCATGTCCAATCCAGAATGAATGGACATGCTCCACTGCAGAAACTCCAAATCCAGCAGAGACACCACAGTGAGATATCTGAACCTCAACACATAAATAAATAGGATGTGCTGGAGGGACAGATTAATAACCCAGAGCCTCCTTACACTCTGGAACAAAATCCCAGTCCATGTTAGGCTGAGCTGCACACTCATATTCTACAAGAGAAATCCGGTCAAGTGCATGGGAGATAGTAGGTGTACACTGGGGGCCATCTCTGTGTCACATCTAGTAAAGCAAACCCTAAATGGGCATAATATGCACATTGCAAGGGGTGTCAAAAGCCACACACAGTCTGTCTAGGCTCAAACATGGCCAGGGCAGATAGCCTAGTATGAACCTATGAACCTATGACGATACAAATTGTGCAGGAGACAAAGGATAATCACACAGCTGTCCTAACTGATCGTAGGAACCATGGTGATAATCCACAGATATGCTCTGCATTACTCAAATATCACAAACAATACACCAAACCCACACACATTGCCAACATCCGACCTAACAGATTCTTTGCAAACTCCCCACCAGCACCAAACTGCCAAATATCTATCCCAGCAGAGTGCTGCCCCCCTGACATTGCAGATGCTGAGGTAACAGCCAGCATCTACAAAGCAAACCACACAGCATCAATGGTACCAGATGGTGTCCTGGGTTGTGTCCAACAAGAACTGTAAGAAGAATGGAACACCAAATAGCACTACTGCTCACTCTCAGTCTTACCATAGAATATGTACCCAAAGAGCAGTGTACAGCAACAGTGGTCCCTCACCACAAAGGTGGTGCCTGAATGGATGCTGCAAACTATCACCCCTCAACCCTGACTATCTTGGTCGGCAAAGTAATGGAGAGGATGATCATGGACCCCAGGAATAACGATACTGGGTACCTACAGACATTGGACCCTACCCAGTGTGGCTTTCATAGGGCAGATCCTGCCCCTTAAACATGTCTGACTCATGTGACACACGCACCAAGGCCATTGATGAGGGGAATGTGTTTCACACAGCCTATCTGGACCTTGCTAAACCCTTCCACACAATACCCCAGTTGTTCAGTACAGATAAGCTCACTAGCCTAACTATAAACCCCTATCCAAGTAGATGGGTTGCAAACCAGCTGAAGGACAGAACTGACCTGGTCAGAAATGCTGCAGACATGTCAGACTACAAACCAGGAACAAATGGCATCCCACAAGGCACGGTTCTGGGACCTCCCTTGTATGGTATATATGTCACATAGGTACAGGCAGACATGGAAGGACTGTGTCTGAACAGGTTCGCAGATGAATACAAACTGCCCACCATATCGGACCCTCCAGCTGACACAAGCATCCTACAAAAGGCACACATAGAAACAGACAAGTGGTGCCACAGCCATGTCAACAAGCAAAATGCAGAATAGTGTATAGTCATCCCCTGTGGAAACACAGTACATGGCCACAAATTACCACATAGGTGTTAACCCATTAAGTACATCAGGAGCAATAAGAGACCTGGGGACATAAGGTGATAGATATCCTGCATGTGACAACCATGTGTCTGTAGTGGTTGCAGAAACATACCATATACCCACCTAATCATGAAGGTAAGCACAGCTAGGTCAGGGGAGGTCAATGTGCCTCTCCAGTCATCCATCAGCAGCCTCACAATTGCGTACAATGGCCCTTGTGGGATGTACCTTAGCAGACACCTGCATCAACTGGAAAGACCCCAAAAATACCCCACCAGGAGGATCTCAAAGCTGTAACAGATGCCATGTGTTGCCTGATTAAACAAACTGCAGCTCCACACAGTGCCATACCATCTGGCTAGAGGTAATCTGTGCCTGATGTATAAAGCCATGACCAAGCTGGAATCAATGGACATTTGGCACCATGTAAAATCTGAATGCTGGTGACCTATGCACATGACAGGCCTAAACCCCAGCACTGACATAAACAGGACATGCCGTACTGCTTGATCCATAACCCAGAAGCTCACTCCACTCATGACTAAACTCCCAGTACAGGTTATCCAGGGAGTCCCTCATTGACTGTCATCCAGAGGAATCATGATGACTGGATGGGAGATGGTAGGTTTACCCTGGATATCACCTGTATGTCATGGGTAGACAGAGGCACAGCACACTAACCTTGAAATATGTCATGGCAAACACCAGCAAATATGTGTGTTGAAGGACAAACACTCTCTGACTAGCATTACAAATGGCCTAGGGCACATGGTCATTGTTTGTCACTGTCCACACAAATTGCGGAATACATTAACAATGTCGGAAAATCTCGTTCTATGTTGTCCATATCTGAACAAAAAGCAACATGGTCATATCTGCACAACTGGCCCTCAACCAGTCTGGTGTGCTCACTATAAATATTTCAAGCAGTGATAGGACTGAAACCGATGATACTGTCCACCACAGTGAAAGTACTGAACCAGTACACTATACGACAATACAGTGTTTGGTCAGTATGAAAGGATGTTGACAACTGTATGCAAACTATCCCATGGCAACCCTGCAGGCACAGCATAATGCCTGTTAGGTTCAGACACAAAGCAGTTGGGCAGTAAGAACACAACCTGATGTCCAACACTCAACTGTACATGTGAAATATAGATTAAGTCCACACACAAATACAAATGTGGTGGACCACAGATCTCAACATATGGAAAGTTCACACTGGGCATGCTCGCACACTTGGATAAATGAGACGTGTCAGTCAAGAAGCCATATAAACTGTGAACTGGGCATGCTCACACACTTAGGCCATGTCACAGTTCAGCAGTTGCACACACATATCTGGCATTTGTATGTGTTAATACAGGAACCTCCCACAATACAAAAATCTGCCCAGTGCACACAGTGAAATTACAACAGAGACATAAGTAAAGTAGTGGATCCCACTCATATGCAAACATCTGCCACAGTACACAAGTTGTTCATAGAGATAAGGAAAGCTATGGCAATAAAGACCCACAAACAGTTTATGAGCAACAGATACTTGCATCTGACAGGTAAACATATGGCCGTAGAGTTCAATACTAGGCTGTTGTCCCTAGGGAATACAGAAGGCTATCCACAGTGTATTTGGCGTCTGTCTCTGCAGTACAGTAGGCAACTGTGCCTCTGCAAAGTTAATGCATATATATGCTCTCCCCCTTACTGATGGATAGTAACAGATGTACATACCTCTTCATAAATAATGATGTCAGCACGCTATACATATGTCAGGAGCACAAATGATACCCCGTAATTTGAATAGCGCGCTCAGCTACTGCGTCTCCCACAAGTGTTATAACATAGTTAGGTAGGGGTTTGAATCCTGCAAATGCTCAGTGAATGTGGGGGGGTGTGTAGGGTGTGTGCAATTCTATGTGTAAGAGAAATGTCCCTTTTGGCAACTAGTACAACACACCACATGCTGCATATTCCACTGTCTAAACACTGATGATGTCAGCACCCTACAGCAGGAGAAGGCAAGCCTCCCAGTAATGCAAATAGCGCGCTCTGCTACTGCGTCTCTCACAAGTGTCATAATATAGTTAGATAGGGGTTTGAATCCTACAAACGCCGTGTGTGTTTTTGTCACACAGTTTGTCCATGTATGTGGGGTGTTGTTCCCAATACTGCACGACATAGATTATATCAGTAATGTCAATGCACACATGATGTATGTGTGTGCCACATACACATATGTACCTGTGACCTTCAATAGTTCCCATGTCTGAAGCCTGCCTCATGTGAATACATGGAATTTGCATTAGATAACTTTATGACTGTGGTTTTCTGTGCAGGGGCTGCATGTGGTATGTGACTATACAGTGTGAGTTGTATATGGTGTCATCCTACCAGAGAGGGATACACGTCTGGTCTGGAGCATATAGTCCAGATTTTGTTGATGAACAGGTGCAGCATGTTTTCAGCTCTTGTGGGAGTGGTAACAAGTTGTTCCATAGCAATTCAGTGAATAAATGCTAGGAACCTTTCAGCTAGGGTCTTGGAGCTAGAGTAATGCTCACACTCTATGTTTGGGTAGTTGCAGTCCACCCATATAATGGTGTTTGTAGAGACTGTCATATTCCCAGTGTTGTCAGGAAGGCCAAGTGGGTTTCCTGGGTATGGGAGGGTGGTGTGTGCCAGGTTATGAACCTGAAGACAGTCTAACCCACTGTTAGTTGCACATAGATAGGCTCTGATGCTTTGTGCTGTGCCACCAACCTGGAGGTGTGTGTATCTGTGGTGCCTTTGGATACTTCCCCCTGTTCTGGTTTGGTGCATGTTTAGGGGACGACAAGCATGGTATGAGGTATAACCTGGCAGTGATGGGGTGCACCTGGGAGCCTTGAACCAGGATTCTGTTACTGCACAGATATTGCTGTTCTCCATGCTATGGACAGTTTCCAGTGCATGCATCGTGAGGTTTACACTGCTGGCGTTGAGTAGCATTACTAATAGTGTCCTATCCCGTGTGATACCTGTGGAGGTGGCTATGTAATTTGTGCCTTGCATAAAAAGGCACTGTGTGTGTAGCAAGAGCCTTTGCCAATATACAACGGCCCATGGGTGACAGGTGCAAGCTGTCCCTAGCAAAGCATCGTGGCTTGTCTAGCATGTAATCCCACGCTGACAGGCATTGGATCCTCTTTGAATGACACCGAAACATAAGCCAATTGTAGAAATTGATCATCCTGTCTACATATTGTGGCAGCAGTCTTGGTGAGGGTAAGATGCTACTCAAGGTCAGGGTCATACCAGCCTGTGCCACATGCTCAGAAAGCCCCTCTATGTCCCCTATCATGTAGTCCAGGGAGGTACGTCACAGGTCATTCACACTGGCATGGACAATGACTGAGTCATATTTGTACATGCCTTGGAGTGACCTGTATGCTTGTGTTATGTGGTGGATCATAGTGCCCGACAGGCATCTCACCGTGACCTTCTCCTTGTTCAGCCTGGTGAGCAGGACCTCAGTGTACCTGATGATAGAGGTACCTATTACAACTGTAGCAGGTGTGCTGTTTAGCCTTACGGGCTGTGACTGTTCCGCACACAGGCTTTGTGAGCTATGTGTTGCACGTGCTCTGTTCTGGCGTAATGTTTGCTTGTGTGTCTGCTTCGGAGGTGTCTGCTGCTCAGGCAGGATGCTATTCTGAGACTCCAAGAATGTTCCTGTGTGTTTATGTGTTTGGATTGCTGTCGTGGTAGGTCTATGTGAGACTGGTATTGTATTCACTGTAGTATCCCACTCCACCTGACAGGTTATGCCAGTACTGAGTTAAGAGAGCTTAGCCCCCAGTTTGGCTATGTTGTTGCATCTCACACATGTGTTGTAAGTTTATGGGAAGGGGAGAGGGTTGTCTGTGTACATGAGGCAGCTGTAACATTGCCACATGACTCACAGATTCACCAACTGGACCAGAGAGGAGACTGACAAGTGACCTTTGCACATGCTACCATAGTATTGTGAATTCCATAATAATTAACAACACATAGGGCCAATGGGGAACAAGGTACTCAAGGTGAGTATGTGAGGGTGTAGTGCTTCTGATTTGTTAATGCTGGCATATATAAATGCTTTCATGAGCAAATGCCAGGTAAGTCATATGCAATGTGTTACAGGCAACTTACATGCAAACAGGACAAACAGTGACGTTCTGTCAAGTGAGACATGGACATAAGTACAGTAAGCAATACAGATGTCACTAGGGATCCACAGAGGCACTGTAAATCTGCATTGCAGGTGGAATCAGTGTTTCAGGGAAATAACAAGCAAACATGCATGCAAACAAAGCTACAGTCAGCAGGCCTGGACCTAGTCTATGCTACAACAAACAAGGTGTACCACTTCCAGTAGGTAACAGTGCAAATATGCAGGCACTATAAGCCTGTACCCAGAAATTCACAGGTCAGACGGGCAGGGTCCAGCCTCACCTCCCACAAGTGTACAGACCATGTACCTTCGTAATGTAGAATAACCGGCCTGAAACCCAAGTACCTGAACTAATACACATTTCGAATAACAGACACTGAGCCCTCACTCAGCAGTTCAAAACTTAGTAGGATGTATGCTACCTGTCCTGGCACCACAGTATCCTTGACATTTATGGAGACTCTCCCTCCTGTCATAGTTAGTTCTGTGTTTTGGGGCTGTCAAGCATGATATGAGGTGTGACCTTGTAGTGCTAGGGTGCTCTTGTGAGTCTTGAACCTGTTGTGTATTACTGCACAGATATCAACATCCTCAAACATTCTCATTGCAGAGTCGAGTGTGGACAGCATGCAACTTGCAGTTTACATGTCCATCATTGAGTATCAATACTTACATTTTCTTATCCCCTGTGTTACCTATGTAGGTGGCCTTCTGTTGACAGCCTTACCACCAGTACGCAAAGATGTGCAAACATTACACTATGGTAATTACTATGGGTGTACAAAACAATACAATGACAATCATACTGTTACTGTATCAGGCATGCTGGGATATACCCACAATTATATCATTACACTGTACTGTTGACAACATGATACTATTACTACACTTCTATGTAGTCACCCTGTGCATCAGCACCATGTTAACCTGTTCCTGCACCGATGTTACAGATTGCAGGTGGTGGCACAGTTTCATCATATGCACAGGGTGTGTACTTGGTATGCCTGAGTCTGCCACTGATACAACCAATTGACATGTAAGTGTGTGTGTGTTGGTGAGGGACAGCAGTACAAGATGGGACAATGTTGATGCAGTGTGTGCGTGTATGCGGTAGCCCTAGGTGTTATCAATTCGCATGTGTGTATGCATGCACACAGTTCCACCTCATGGCTGCCATATACAGGTGTTTGTGGACAGCCACAGACTGTACCTGCCAGGTCATACAGATCACTGTCTCTGGCCACGGACAAGGTACCTGTGCCTGGCAGGGGTGCTACGGACCGTATCAGGTACTAAGCCAGACTGGGTACTGTCATCAGAAGCAGGTGGTGGGTGACTGGAGACAGGTCACTGTTGGGACTGTCCAGAGCCACGTGCACATGGTCTCCTGGGGCGGTCTGATGACAGCACAGACCCAGCATTGCTGGGGCTGCTGCTGGCACTATGGGAGCGGCCGCGGGCCTGTTGTCGTCCGCGATGACTGCCAGCTGCTGCTGTTGCTGGCATACGCCCACGTCGACACCTCAACCATCCACCATTGACCTGGCTCATGGACATGTAGTTGTGGAACAGATCTAATGTGCCCCCCCCCAATGTCTGTCAATGACCTCGGTGAAATTACGGATGGCAGCCGCAACATCACGCATACTGTCATTCATAGCTGTGCGACATGCTCTCAGCTCCCTCAGACCCTGTCTGATGTACTGTTCCATACGTGACTGTGCCTGCATTACAGCCCGAAACATAGCTGAGGTTGAAAGACCTCTGTGGACACGTCTGACAGGGGCAGTATGCCCACGGATGCTCCCACGAGAACCCCTGGACATCTGCCTGTGTGGTACCATGTTAGGACCCTGGCCATGGCTGCTATGTGGGGATGCATGTGCCACTGATACCACATTACCCTGGTCAATGCCCACTGTATCCTGTCCATCACCTAGGGACATTGGTGACAAAGGATGTATTGGCAGGATGACTGTGCACATTGATGGGGTCGACAGCTGTGTACTGTTAATTGGCTGACCAACGACGGACCCTGGCACACCTCCCTGTGCCATTACACAGGTATCATCATTATCACTATCCACTGCAGCTGATTCAGATTCCCTGCTGCACAACACCAGAGCAGCACCAGAACCTGTGGGAGTAAGACAGGAAACACAGTTTACAATGTGTACACAATGTTACCACTGATACACACAGGCACACATGCACACAGGTGCACTTGCACACATGCACACAGGTGCACATGCACACATGCACACAGGTACACATGCACATGCACACAGGTGCACATATGCACACACATGCACACTCCTCAGTATATGAGATATCAACACACAGACACAAACACACCTGCAATCAAACACATAGCACTACTGTTTGAGCCTATTATTACTAGTAGTATCAAGAGTATTAAATGTATTGTTACTACACACTCACCAGCATGGATAGGCTGCCTTGCTGTTACACCAGAGGGACCTGCAGAAATGAGACATTTATTGTTAGTGGGCACAACTGTGCCATTGATATCGTGAGTATGATACATTTCAGTAGTACAACAGTTGGCTTTCACAGGTCTACTGCTGATATTGAGAATATCACTCTTGCACAATAATTACCAAGACAGCAGCTACAAACCGAGGACACACCTCACACATGCATAAACTACCAGTGTACAGAACAGTCAACTATACATATGGCATGTTACCTGCACGCTCCAAGTCCTGCTGCTGGGTGGCTCCAGCCTCCATCATTATGCATGTATGCTGCTGCTGTTGTTGCTGTTGGGCTGGAGCCACAACACTTAGGAGTAGTCCCTCCAGTCTGGTGAGGGGGGATGTAGAGCCGCCCCACCACCTGTGGCAAGCTGTTGCCTGTGGATATCCGACGCACGCTGATGGACAATTCTAATTAAATCACTGCAGTGATGGCGTACCTGCTCATATGTCCGGTTATGTGTGCCTATGTCATTTACCCGATGGACCAGGTCTTGCCACAGTGCAGCCCTCTCCTGCTGGTGTGGGAAAAGAGTATTGCGAAATCCCGCACCAGGCTCTGGTGAATCTCCTCATCCTCTGCAGCGGAGTAGGTAGGGTTTCGCTGGTGAACCATAGCCCTGAAAAGGAAAAGACAAATATGTCAGCAAAATATGGCACACATAATACTCGACTGTAGTGATATAACAACTCCCATATATAGCATCTGTCTGTCTATTGGGGGATACACATGTAAATGACCAGATATCAGTGCTCAGCCGACAACTGTGCAACAGTACCTGGCACACTCCATACGACAAACTAGTATACTCCAGCAGTCAGCACACTGATTCAGGTCCAATGCACAACCTCACACTGGGGGTTTGTATCAAGGTACTGTATGGGGAACATTATCAACCCATGCACTGCATGCAATGCACGTTACATATTTCACTGGTAATGCACACTACTCTTACTTGCCATAACCCTACCTACACCGCAGTCACATACAGGGTAACACAGCACAACATATGGCAATGTAGTATGTTTGGATCGCAACACCTCACATATCTGTCTCTGGCCTCACACCAAGGACACACACTACCATGACAGACAGACAGTCATGGTGAGCAATCACACCATTACATAACATGCACCCAGTCACTGGCACACTCATTCCACCTCACATAGTTGGTTTGCAATGGGTTCGTGGGTGTGCATTGTGTCTTAGGTAGGTAGTATGCTATTGGCCCTGGGCCTACAGCAGCATACTATTATGCTACCCTGTCCTTTGTGACATGTGATGTGATCGTACCTGCTCCTGTCAAACAGTTACACAGGGTGACTCATATGGCATATTACCTATCTGCATAACATTCAGCAGGGGTATGTCTGACATCTACTCATGGGGAGCCTTGCTTCTTAATGCTGTGTGGTTTACTCCAGGGTATGTTTTATCTGTGGGTAGGAACCTGTACCTCCACCATGTGCTCTTTACTGCGGTGACAAGGACGACAGACATAGGTCATTTAGGTTTTGGATGTTGTGAGGTGTTACCATGGTTGTTGGACAACTGTCATGGGTGTGACTTAAATAGAAGTTATGTTCTTACCATAACGTTCCATGTTAGTTGTCTTCTTCTCGCCTTCTTTCTTGCTGGATGGGTTCGGAGCCGACCTGCCCGACTGCCACTCTAAAAGCTCGAGAGTTGGTTCCACCGGCTCGAGGCTGCCCCTATATCCCACAATGCTAGGCGTGAATTACCTCAGATCTCGTTTGTGAGCTAGGCCCAGCTAAAAATACAACCAGGAAAACTGGAAAAATTCCACCTCTATAAACAAGGGGAAGAGAAAGGGTGACCTAAGCCTGATCTAGGAAATATGCACAGCAGAGCATATACCTATCGCAAAGAGGTGGTAGAAAGAGAGGTCACAATCAAACTCCTCTAGGTCTGTCCAGGCCAGGGGGAAGGAGGGTGGGACGCAAGAAAGAAGGCGAGAAGAAGACAACTAACATGGAACGTT
Organism: Protopterus annectens; assembly: GCF_019279795.1. Classification (NCBI taxonomy): domain Eukaryota; kingdom Metazoa; phylum Chordata; order Ceratodontiformes; family Protopteridae; genus Protopterus; species Protopterus annectens. The sequence goes on along the minus strand of NC_056735.1, from coordinate 23,198,659 downwards.
ATGGTAAGAACATAACTTCTATATGTTAAGTTGTCTATCTCGCCTTCATTCTTGCTGGATGGGACCGCGTCCCTAGCACCTTGTCCCGGGTGTCCTAACGGAACAGACTCTTGAGAACAGTGGAACCAAAGTTATGTCTAGAAGCTAAATCCAACTTATAATGAGAAATGAATGTGTGAGGAGTAGCCCAAGTAGCCGCTGCACAAATGGTGTCAATAGGCAGTCTGTCTTGGAAGGCTATAGAAGTAGCCAAAGCTCTGGTGGAATGGGCTTTAGATTTGCTAGGCAGCTTTTGGTGTCTAATTTCATAAACAAGGGAAATCAGAGATGTTAGCCATCTAGATAATGATACCTTTGAAACTGAAAGTCCCTTTCTGCCTTCTGCATAGGAGACAAAAAGTTGGTCAGATTTTCTGAATTGTTTGGTTCTATCCAAATAGTACCTTAACTGACGGTGAACATCTAGCCAATGCAATTTTTGTTCAGACCTATTAGAATATTCTGGAAAAAACACAGGGAGGTCAATGCTTTGATTTAGGTTAGACGCCGAGGCTATCTTAGGTAAAAAGGACGGGTTCGTTGCTAAAGATACCCTGTCCTTATGGAACAACAGATAAGGAGGTCGACAGCTGAATGCATGAAGTTCTGAAACTCTTCTGGCTGAAGTAATAGCTACCAGAAAGAGAGTCTTCCATGATAGCAATTTTAAAGAACAGGAAGCTGCAGGTTCGAAAGGGGGAAGAATCAAAGAACTGAGAACTAAATTAAGGTCCCAAGGTGGAGGAGGATTTCTTATAGGAGGTCTGAGTAGAAAAACTCCTTTCAAAAAGGCTTTGCAAAGCTTGTGGGACATTATGGCAGACTCTGAAATGCCCACATGAAAGTTAGATATAGCTGCTAATTGAACTTTGAGAGTAGAAGGAGAAGAACCTGCATGAAAGAGTTCAGCTAGAAAATCAAGAACCATATGGATGGGAGCAGTGAAAGGATCTAAGTCCCTTCCTTGAGCCCAATAGGCAAAACGTTTCCATTTACTCAGATAAATTTTCCGAGTGGAAGTTTTGTGGGAAGCTATCAAAATATCTCGAACAGAGTGAGATATTTGAGGAAGCCTGGCTAAGGTTGGAACTGGAGGAACCAAGCAGTGAGGTTCAGAGAGGGAGGGCGATGTAACTGACCCGATTGATGGATCAAAAGATCTGGAACTAGGTCCAGATGCCAAGGTTGCTCCAATAGAAATTGATGTAGAAAGGGGAACCAAACCTGCCGAGGCCAGTAAGGAGCAATGAGGATCAATAAGGCCTTCTGAGCGATAGCTTTCTGTATCACTTGAGAGATCAGTGGGAAGGGAGGAAATGCATACAGAAATCCCTGGGGCCAAACTTGGACTAGAGCGTCTCTGCTGGGCTGGTCTGGTAACGGGAATAGTGTGAAATAATCTCTGCACTTGCTGTTTTGGGGAGTAGCAAAAAGGTCGCAGCAAGGCTGACCCCACTTGAGAAAAATTTCTCTCACAACAGAGTATTTCAGAGACCACTCGTGAGGCATGAGGATAGCTCTGCTCAACTTGTCCGCGATTTGATTGGACTTCCCGGGGATGTGCGTTGCTATCAGAAACCGCTGAGAAGAAATCGCCCATTGCCACAGTCTGAGTGCTTCTCGACATAGGGGATAGGACCTGGTTCCGCCTTGTTTGTTGATATACCACACTACAGACATATTGTCCGTCTGGATTGCTATCGTTCCCAAGGGAAGAGAGTCTTGAAGGGCTTGCAACGCTAAAAGCACTGCTCTCATCCCTAGAACATTTATGTGCAAGTGGCATTTGTCTGGTTGCCATGTGCCCTGGACAGTCCTGCCCTGATAATGCCCCCCCCACCCGATCAGGGAGGCGTCCGTTGTCAGAGTAGCAACCGGAGGGGAAGGAACAAAGGGTCTTCCCAAGAAAAGCTGAGGGGAAGACATCCACCACAGAAGATGATTTCTGCATGTTTGCGTAATCATAATGGTGTGGGACATCGGGAGTTGCTGGTATGACCATTGCGTGAAGAGCATCCATTGAAGGATTCTCATGTGGAATCTGGCTAATGGAAGCAGAGGTATGGCAGCCATAATCCCCAATACTTTCAGAACTAACCTGGCTTTGATTCTGTTGCTGCTGAAGAGAAGCGAGACCAGTTTGTGTATGTCTGTTATTCTTTGATCTGTTAGTCTCGCAGACATGTTGACTGTGTCTAGATTTGCCTATGAAGGTAATAGTGACAAGGCGACAAAACAGACTTTTCGCAATTTATTGAAATGCCTAAATTTTGACAAATGCGAAAGGTGTAGTCCCTGGCCATTAGAAGAAGATGCTTGGTGGGAGCTGTGAGGAGCCAGTCATCCAAATATGGAAACACCTGGAATCCTTGACGTCTCAGGTGAGAAGCTACCACTGCCATGCATTTGGTAAACACCCGGGGCAGTGGTGAGACCAAAGGGCAGGGCCCTGAATTGAAAATGACTGGTTCCCAGCCTGAAGTGGAGGAATCTTCTGGGCGTCTGTTCATTTTATGTGATAGTACGCATCCTGAAGGTCTATAGAGCACATCCAGTTTCTCTTTCCCAATACGGGGAGGATGGACTGCAGCGTGACCATCCGAAATCTTGTTTTCTTGACTGACTTGTTCAAGATACTGAGATCCAAAATTGGTCTCCAGTCCCCTGTTTTCTTTGGAACTAAAAGAACCTGGAGTAGATTCCGGATCCTAGCTGGTCTGCTGGAACTGGCTGAATTGCTCTTTTGCAAGCAGCTTTGAAATTTCCAAAGCTGCAAGATCCCTTTGAGCGGTGGAACATCTGGAAGGGAATTTTTGATTGGTTTGGGATGCGACGAAGGGATTGGAATAGCCTTCGAAATGATGGACTGTACCCACTTGTCTTGAGTCAGGGATAGCCAGGCTTCTGGGTACAGTGACAATCTTCCCCGACTGCCTCCGAAGGTGGACAGTCGGGCAACACTCAGGGATGCTGGCAGCGCTTATCGGAAAAGGTTTCTCGTTTCCCCTGCTTCTGCGGCCCCCCCCTGCCCCTAGCGCGGCGTCTTCCATTATTGTTCCCTCCTCTGCCTCTGGAGGGAACCGACTCTGTGCATCAGGCAAATTCCTTGAGATTGATGGCGGAACCACATTTTCCCACTTTTGTGGCCATTGGGGTAAGGCCAAGAAGGAGAAGAAAACGGACTCCGGCAGATAGAGTTTTGCCATCCGTCTCGCACCTAGTCAAGGTTTCTTTCACTTGAGGACCAAAGAGAGATGATCCATCAAACGGGGAGTTAGTGAAAGACATTTTAAAAGGATCCGCAAAATTGCATAGTCGCATCCAGGCATGCCGGCGTAAGGCAACACCTGTCCCTGCGGCTCTACTCGCTCCATCAGCCGAATATGAAAGGAGGCGCATGGAGGAGTTAGCTATCGAATTAAGGGTAGTCAGCTGGGTGTTCATTTTGTCCTGAAAATCTGCAGCTGTAGTATCCTTCAACATCTCACTCGCTTCCTTGATCAAGTCTCTCTGGAGACGGGTGAAATGGCATCGGTAGTTCAGCGAACGCATTGCAAAGGTCGCTGACGAAAACATCCACTTCCCATACCTGTCCATAGACCTAGATTCTTTGTTAGGGGGATGAACAGGCACTGAAGGATCAGCTAGTTCCTTCTTGGTGGCAGCAGCTACCACCATAGCATCCACAGAAACACCTTTTGTTAGAAATTGTTTATCAGTTGGTGCTGTTATAAATTTTGAAGGTCTCCTGGGGGTGGGGTCCACTGAATCAGGAGCCGTCCAGGCCTTCTTTGCCACCACCTGCATGAGGGGATCAAAGGGGGGACACCCAGGAGGTGGAAGGGCGAGAGCCAAACGCCTCAAGATACACAGATTCATCCTCCGAAGGGTTAAGGGCTGGCCAATTTGCGCTGTGTTTCAGGATCTCTAGAATGTCTGCGAAGGAGACATCTTCAGAAGGGGAATGTGGGGAACCCTCGGAATCCTCTAAATCTGTGTTAGAGGTGACAGACTCAGGTGAGTCTATGTGCTTCCTCTTACACTTTCTCTTCCTAGGGGGCTCCCCTGCCAATTCAGGGGAGGGCTCGGAAGAGGATGAGATCCCCACAGGGGATTCTTGAGGAGCTGGCTCTCTGCGGTCTGGGATGAGGGAGTGAGTCGACATAACCAAAGGCACCGAAGAGGGAGGGGCGGACGGAGCCGACTGTGGAGTCGAACAAGGTTCCAACACAGTCCGCATGACCTCGAGCACCCTGTCTGGCAGAGCCAGAGGTCCCGCTCGAAGCTGAGAACCTCCCTCGGCACCGACAGAGATGGCTCCGAGGCCGATGTCGGAGCCGAACTCACCAGTGCCGAAGCACCGAGAGGGAGAGGGGGGTCGGACAAGGGTCCGATGCCACTCACCCCCTCGGAGCCGACGAGGGAAGCTCGGCGCCGAGATTCTTCAAAAGAAGAAATCGGAGCCGACGACGGAGCTGAAGACAATTGTATCGGCTCCGACGCTACCACAGTCTTGGTCCCGAAATGCCCCGGCTCCGAACTCAAAGGAGTCGGAGGAGGAATATTTATAGGAATAAGTTGAGGCATCGACTGATGAGTCGGGCTCTGGAGCATTAGGGCCAGTGCCTCGGACTTTAAAAGTTGACTCACTACCCTCTGGAGGTCATGATCTGAGAGCCTCGATGACCTGGAGGAGTGAGATCTGTAGCTCCGTTCAGACAGCAAGGGAGACGCTTGAGCCGAATGAATGGAGCCAAGGGATGGTGACCTCGATCTCTTTCTAGATGTCGGCTCCGATGGTCTGATCGGAGCCGACCCAGGAATCTCTAATGCCTCGGCTCCGGCCGGAGCGAGGAACCAGATACTGTAGTCAAGACTCATCGGCTCCAGCCAGAGCCGATGAAGCAGCAGCCGAAGCCTTAGGCCTCGACTCTGAAGCTGGAGCCGAGGTCTTGGAAGCCTTAGAAGGTTTTCCCGATGTAGCAGAAAGGGAACCTTCAGGCTTAAGCAAACCCCTTAATATGAGTTTGTTTCTTCTTTCCTGCAGGACTCTAGGGCTGAAGCCATGGCATACAGCACAAGAGTCCTGCAGGTAAAGGTCCCAGGCAGTACACACAAGAAGTGTGACCGTCTGTCAGAGACATTTTCTGACAGCACGAGTCACACTTCTTGAAGCCTGAGACCTTTGAATCCTTGGACATTTTCAAGGAACCGAAGTGTAACCACACACAGTAACACACACACACAGATTACACTGTTAGAAATCTAAGTAGAATTATTTAAAACAAAACTTCTGAAAGGTAAGTTAAGTTAAAAATTCCTAACCAAAACACATACACACTCTAAGGGAAGGAAGGAAGGGCCCGAAGGCCTAAGGAAAGAACTTATTAGTTCTTGAGAAAAAGGGGCTGGATAAAAAGGTAGAAGGGATAATATCCACTACACTAAGGGTAACAAAAGGGATAACCTAAGCTAGCGTAAGTTTAAGAGTTATTAAACTAATCTAATTTTAACTAACCTGGAGCCGGTAGAAAACACACCTCAATCGCTGTAGCGGCAAACGAGATCTGAGGTAATTCACGCCTAGCATTGTGGGATATAGGGGCAGCCTCGAGCCGGAGGAACCAACTCTCAAGCTTTTAGAGTGGCCGAGTTGGAGCCGAGGTCGGCTCTGAACCCATCCAGCAAGAATGAAGGCGAGATAGACAACTTAACATCTATGTATATCCAGCAGTGGTAACTTCTATGTAGGTAGTATGGGTGCGCTCTGTGGTCTTGTCAGGCACTCTGCATAGGTAATGTGTTTGAGTGCATTGTCACAGTTTCTTACGTATGACTGTGTCCTTCTCCATATCTGTAGCTGTCATAGGAGGTACATACCATGTAGGACATTGTGGGGTGTAGAGGGGTAGAGTGACCTACATGTCCATAGCTGACACACCATGTCTGCTGACACATACCATGTACAGGTATTACAGGACTAGTGTGCCACTGTGAATATCAATGAGGAGCCTACTGTACACTTGTTGCCCCTGTTCCCCCCTGACACATGCAGTGGTGGGCAGGCAAGCCCATATGTGGTGGTTACTGGTGTAAGTGTTTTGGAATGGAGTATGGTACTCCAGTATCCACACTGGTGTTCACTCCATGCCTTTGTCACCAGGCACCTGTTGCAATACATCTGCACACATGTGCCTCACTCTCTCTCTCTCTATATATATATATATATATATATATATATATATATATATATATATATATAGATATAGATATAGATATAGATATGGAGGGAGAGAGAGAGAGGGGGGGGGTGGGACAGAGAGAGAGAGATAGTCATATACAGACATATCTGTAGACAGTCAGATCTGTCTGTATATGTATCTACATATATCTATATATGTATGTGTGTATTACAAATATATGTATGTACATATTCTATCTATATATGTCTATGTATTCCTACATCCCTCTCTATCTATGTATACATATATGCATATTATATATATATATATATATATACATACATATATCGATATACATACGTATACATATGATAGATATATATATATATATATAAACCTTTTTATTTACACATATGTATACACACACTAACGTACTGATAAACATCCATTACTGTACAACCTACATTGTACATTGCACTACAACCTACATTGATATGTGCACATAGTTACCTTCACATACATATGTATGTACAGCCTTCAGTGACATTTGTAGTATGTCCCCTGCCCTATGGACATCTTCATATACATAGATACAGACCAATAACACATATACAGGGTTCACAGTATGTAGACTATTATATTATTACTTTACATTACCTGTGTTTGTTACAGCTGTTTGCGTTGGCTTTGTGATGGTTGGCCTGCTGCTGCTTCTCTTGCCAGCTTCAGTTTGGCTTGGCAGTGTCAGGTTGTGATGACAACTTGTTTGTTTTGCTGTTTTAAATTTTTTCTCTCTCTCTCTCTCTCTCTACCTCCAGAGGGTGCAATAAAAGTATTGCATGTGTGGACTGGGAGTACAGGATGCTTTTGTAGGTATCTGCACATATCCATGTGATGGCCTCTGTACCAATTGTTAGCCAGCATTTACTAATTGCATGCAGCCTGTTGTGTAGTGATTGCAGTTCTCACTGTGATTTCAGGACAGTGCTATAAAAAGGTATGTTAGGTAGGCATAGCCCTTTCAGATTATCAGGGTGGGGACCATGCTGGTATGCTGTGGACACTGTTCTGTGAGTGTAAAGGTTGGTATGTCTCTCATATTTCAGGCTGTGTTGTAGACACTGCAATGCATGTTGTACTGTAACCTGAGTATTCCTTCCTCCAGTTTCCTCTTCTCAGTGTGTATGTAAACTGACACCTAAGACTAGTAATACTGTGTAATGTGTGATATCATTACCTACTAGCTACCAACTAGCATGGCTGTTTCTCTTCACACACTAATATTATACAAATCCACTAGATTTGACAGTAAATATACATGACATGTTTTGTGTACTAGACATCCTATATTCCCTTTACATTCATTCCTACTATTTCACGATATATTTCTTTCAGCACAATGTTCTTGTATAGCAGTCATGGCTTAGTGGTAAGACAAGCAGACTACTGTTTCCAAGGTCCTGGGTTCGGGATTGACAGTGGGATTTTATTTTGCTTCTAAGCAGACTACAGGCCTTGTCATTCAGAGTGACTAAGGCACTTTTAAGCAGTTGTAAGCGGGTTAGTGCTGGTTTGCTCGGAGCTCACGCATGCGCAATGGCGTTTAGCTTCGCGCACACACGCGTAGCTAAGTGCACACAAGCGCATACCCGCTTACAACTGCTTAAAAGTGCTTACTCTTGCGCACACCCGCGCTAATTTCTTTGAAAGAAATGAAAATGGGGAGACAGAAAAGTGGTGAAAAAGGGGTCACAAAGAGGGAAGGGCAGTAGGGAAACAAGCTTGGGATTTGCAGTAAGGGTGTAGGAAAGGCCCATAGCTGCACATTTCTTTATCAGCAACAGCTGTGCATACATGTGTAATTTGGTGTGAAATTTGAAACCTTCCACCCCTGAGAGAGGGGTGAGGACAACAAAATTTGTTGTACAGCCAATTGTAATTGCCAGTTCACATGTCCAGCAGACATGTCTGCGAAATGGGCAGCTATGTATGGGGCGTAACTTTTTTGCGGGAACAGAGTGCCCTTTTTTTTTTTTTTTTCAGGTGAGAGTGGAATGTCAGTTACGGGAAGTTGATATAGTTGGGGAGGTAGGTAGGGGAGGTTAACAGACAAGACAAACAAGACGCATACAGGGGTGGTGTATGACGCATGTGGGGGGGAAACACAATTGACGGGGACGGATGTTTGGATATCTCGAGCCCATGAGCCCACAGATGGCAACAGTGGAACTGAGATCCCCACCCATGGGCAGTTGCCACTGTGCCTTCACTGCCCAGGACGGGGCTGTGCTGGGGGCTGTGTAGGACGGGCAGCAGGCACGCCCGTGAGTTGTGCCACCCATTCCTCAAGCTGGCGTAGGGACTCAAGCACAGAATGCCTGATCTCCCTACGCACCACAGTCCGGACACTACAGAGGGTGATTGGACGGTCTCCTCTGACCACGCTTGCAGAGGGGGGACGAGCCCCATCCCGTGCAGCACTTCCACCCGAAGGTGGCACAGGGCCACCGGAGGAGGGTCCGGCCTGGGCACTAGTGCCAGGTGCACTCGCCAGCTGAGGTGGGAGAGGTGGGTCCGCTGGAACCCGCCTTCCCTGTCATCCTATGTTTTGCAATATTTTATGACAGTTTGGGTTAGTAACAAACAATACCATTCACAATTAGTTGTAACAGCATGCATTAGTATTCCCATTAACTAAACACCCATAAATTCAAGACATTGAACAGCAAGCATAACACATGCATAATTTGAGCAACAGTACATAATCCAACAGCATGCAGGGTTGATTGATGGCAACAGGCCATCAGGTTTGGATGTATGAACAGGGCACATGCATCAACATACATGCAAATATGTATGAACCAACAGGACAAATGTCCAGGGGAATTAATTGTGAATACACATACCCACTTCAAGTGGAATGGGTTATTTGTGGTTATAGGGTAGGGTGAAGAAATATTTCATTAACAACTTCAAATACCTATACATATGCTGTACATTTCTACTAGCTGCAGATATTTACACCCTACAGGTCTGACTACAGTTTCCTATGTGTAAACTTAGGCATGCTGGTGATGGGAATGTTACTGCTACATTAATATACATCGCATTTTTATTCATACACGTTCATATCTGGCTCTGTTCAGCTACAGCATCCTGCTACATTTGATTTATATGGCTCTAGACAACTGTGGATGTTTGGTATTTCATACAACCATACTATCTGCATACTGCAAAGGTACAGCAACATATCCAAATTGTGGGACAGACATTCCAGCTTCAGTACTTTATTGCACACATTTCACTCTTTGGTTGTGCCTGTCACATTCATTTCATTCTGTACTGACTGCAATATACTTTATTCAGGAGTTATTACAACTTTCTTGGTGGATTCATACCTCTTTCTCACACTCTCACTTGTTTTATTTTTACAAATATATTTTTTATATTATTATTTATATTTTATATTTCCAAAAAAAGGAAGCCAATCTGGTGGTCCCCTGCCATAAACAAACTTTACAACAAAAGGAAGAAACTTTTGCAGAAAAGAGGAAAATCCCAGGATGCAAAAAACTCCCTTACTAGCCTCAGTAAGAAACTGAGATGCCTCATAAAATCCTCCAAAGCTAGTTATGAAAATAAAATTGCCAAAGATTCCAAAGACAACCACAAAGCATTCTATAACTATGTCAAGAATCTAAATGGCAATGCTCAGATCTGCTCTGAGCTAAAACAGAATGGCATTAAATATACTGATCCAAATGATATTGCCAATATCCTGGCAGATCGATTCAGTGCCAACCTCACCCCCCTCTCACCCCCTAAATGGCCCATCTCAATACCGGAAGATTGCCAAATTCCAGTAATAACGGCCACACAGGTACAAAACGCACTCTCTAAAGCCAAGAATACAGCATCCATGAGACCAGATGACATCCCGGGCTGTGTACTACATGAACTACAATATGAACTGGCACCTCACCTAAGTGTCATGTTTAATCATAGCCTCACCTCAGGTTTCGTGCCCACTGAGTGGCACAGAGCTACAGTTATCCCAATCCACAAGGGGGGATCCAACTTGGATCCCGGAAACTACCGTCCCATCAGTCTGACAAGCCTTATCTGCAAGGCCATGGAGCGTATTATCATGGAACTTATAAACAAAGACATTGGCAACCTTCAAACACTGGACCCCACCCAGTTTGGGTTTGTGAAGGGCCGATCATGTCTCCTGAACCTGATTGACTTCTTTGAATCAGTCTCCAGAGCCATGGACAAGGGTAAGGTGGTCCACACAGCCTATCTAGACCTTGCCAAGGCCTTTGACACCATCCCCCACTCTGGAATCATAGATGAACTTACTAAGTTGGGCATTAATCCCTATGTCACCCAATGGGTTGCTAAATGGCTTACTGATAGAACCCACACTGTAAAAGTAGCCGACTCCATATCCAGCTCCAGACAAGTGACAAGTGGAGTACCTCAGGGTTCAGTCCTGGGGCCGCTCTTGTTTGGCATCTACTTCTCTGAAGTACAGGTCAACACTATGGGACTCTGGCTAACAAAGTTTGCAGATGACTGCAAACTGGGAGCCATTATTAAATCCCAAAATGATGTGGATACTCTACAAAAGGGCCTTACAGAAACAGATGCTTGGTGCCAGAGCCATGGGCTCAAGCTCAATGCCAAGAAATGTATTGTTATCCCCTTTGGGAAAAAACATGTATCCATGAATTACCATATAGGTGGCAGTACACTAAACACAGAAAGTGTGATAAGAGACTTAGGGACACAGGTGGACAGTGGTCTCACCTTCGATAACCACATCACCACAACAGTCAGGAAATCCTTCTATGTGGCACACCTCATCACGAAGGGGTTTTCATCCATGTAAAGGGAGTTCATTGTCCCTCTGTACTCATCCCTCATTAGACCCATTATAGAATACAACGCCCCATTTGGTATGTACCTCTCAAGACATCTGCAACAACTGGAAAGGCCTCAGAAATACCTCACTAAAAGAATCACAGGCCTAAAGCAGATGCCCTCGCTGACCGCCTTAAAAACTCCAGCTATACTCTGTCACATATCGTCTACTCAGAGGCGATCTCTGCTTAACATACAAGGCCATGTCAAACCCAGAGCTGTTGGACATGCTACACAAAGAAATCCCAATCCCTCAGAGCTACACGCTCCAGGAATCTAAACCTTGTCATCACAATAAACAAAACATGCTGGAGGGATAGGTTCCTGACCCAGAGACTCCCCAGACTCTGGAACAGATTGCCCATACATGTCAAGCAGAGTGCCTCTTTGGACCTCTTCAAGAGGAACCTTGACGATTGGATGGGAGAAAGGAAATTCACCCCAGGGATCACGTCAGTCACCCTGCTAGACAGGGGTCCAGGAAAGTAAATAATGTGGGAAGAAATAGCCAGGGAATTGTTATGGCTAGGCTTGTATAGGCCCTAGGGCTGATAGCCTAGTACCAACCTATGAACCTATGAACAATTCAGGATGGTACTTAATTCTGGGCTTTATTGACATGTTTTACTTGGTTACAACAATCCTTTCCAACAGTCTCACTTGTGTCATGTTTCAGATTTTAAATGGGGATATATTTCACACGTGTTGTACTCAGCTTGTGTAGCTGTAATTTACAGCCTGCTGCAGGTTATGTACTATTAAATTACAGGTGGAACATCTTTATTTCAGACTTGTTTCATTTTTATTTTTGGATTACAGGCTGCATCACACTTATGTAATCACACAGTACTAGCAGAATCTCTCTTACACTGTTACTTAAACTTTTTATTAATAAGTGACTACACTGCACTCTTTTGTAAGCTGTCATACTTATATTTTTTAAGAGTTACAGGGAGAGAATTACTAACCTGCCTGGTGGCGCAACCGCACAAGCCTATCGGCATAGGATTGACGATTCGCAGAACGGACACCTGCAGCTGTAATATAAATGAAGTAATATTGGAATACACATCTCCATAATATCAGCTAGGTTAATTTCTTACATAAATAATTACATGTAACTTACTCAGTAGTGGGGCGTTGGGCATTTGCCGGGCCTCCTGGATCCAACGGTTCATTTGGTCCTGCTTCCGTCTCTTCAGGTCTGCATGTTGGTGATGGACCTGTTCACCAGTCCTTGGTATTCCTGTGGCACTGGTGAGATCATGTGCCAACCGGTCCCACGCCTCAGCCTTGTATGCTCCCCACAGGACCTGGCCCTGCATGAGTTGGGCCTCATGATCGTGGACGAGGAGCCAAACCATATATTTGGACTCCTCAATGCCCCACCTCTGTGCTCGGAAGCAACTACCCTCTCCTACACCTGCCATCCTGACTGCAAATAGGTTCCACAATCGGTTATGCTGTGTATTCCCGCTTATGGGGCTTATATATGCCGTTTTTCCCGCACTTATCTGTGATTGGCCATTTTAGAAATGTATCAGATTCACAAAACCTGCTTTGTCATGCTTCTCTTTCCATTCATTCCTATATATATGCTAATACTGCATTTCTAAGAGCAACTGTCATGGCTTAGTGGTTCAGTACTTTGACTATGGTGCATGGTATTCTGTGTTCGAGTCTGGCCATTGCTTTTTTTATTTTATGACTGTCTACACAGGCTAGGAGGTGTGTCTGTGTAAAGGCAGTTTTGATATAGCTTGCTCAACGTTGCCCACCGGTAAGCTTGTTGGTGCGGTGCGCAGCTCCGCGCAAACGGGTTAAGCTGGTTTACTCGTCATTTGGCTGTCAGCATGCATATTACGCTCAGCTCAGCTACAGGCATACAGTTTCAGCATGTTAAAATGCTGCTCAACCCCGGGCACTCATTTTACACCTGTTAAACCATTGCTCACCTACGGGCAGATATACTCAGCTTGTTAGAGCGTAGCTCAGCTATAGGCACTTCTGACATTTTCTTTTTTTTATTATCTCACATTTCTTCAAAATACATGGCCCTTTTCATTACATTTTGCATAAAATATAATTATATATATGTACATATATGTCAGGGAATTGTTTCTTGCTTATTTCACTTGAAAAAAAAATTGATGTTGTTGGGGCTCGAACCGTGACTGTCTCCTCTTCAGCCGATGTCTCTACCGCTACGCTATTGCTTTTTGGCTTACTTTGCATATTTAGATCTTATATGCTTTTCCACTGACTGCTAACTGTGGCTAAGCGACGGGCATGCCCGCGCAAACGAGCGCAATTACGGGCAAACATCTTTAAAACTTATAAAAAAAATATAACATGTTCATTGTTACATTTTATGTTTATAATCTGTGGGGGCATGTGTTGTGTTGTGTTTGTTGACATTTACGCAGACTCTCTCGTGGGGGTTTACTTTCGGGACTGTTACTCTTCAGGGGGCGTGTCCGTTTGCAGGACTCGCCCTGCGGACACGCCCCCTACTTTCTTACACGGACCGTGTTAGCCTTGGGTGTGAGTCAGCATGCCCTCATGAATATGCATGGCATGCTGATGTCACACCGTTTAACTGCAGCCTCCGTGTAAGACTTGTAACTCTTACATGGAGGCTTCGTGAATCCTGCCCGTTGTCTAAACACTGCTGATTTTTTGCATTCTTGTACTGTTTTTATTATGTGATATATCCTTATTTGTTTCTTATATGTGATATCACGTGAACTTCTTTGATGATAGGATGCTGAGGTAACATCACTGATCTCCACTGTAATTCATATGCTGAGGCACTTAAAATCACATCTGCATCTCTTGTACTGCAAGTTAACATTTTTATTAATCTGACTGAAAATGTTTATGTGCAATGAGACACTGTACCTGAAAAACATTTAATTTCTGACTGATTGTTAGACCCATTGCTATGTATAGTTAAACTCTCATGAAATTTAGCTGTTTTACCATATAGATTAAACTCATTACAGCTTTCATCTTTATGCCTTTAAAAAGCAGAGTTTATTTCATGAGTGTATAGACAAAATAGTTCTTGTTTCTTTAATTTTCTTTCTCAAGAAAGTTCCTGATATTAGAATCAAAACTCTTTTTCAAAAAGCTGCACTTATTGTTATACTACAAAGCAGTTAACCAGCTTTGTTGATGAGTTTACTATTATTAACAATGTGTCAATTGGCTGTCCTACAAGTGCTAGAGTCCCAGTCCTCAAAGGCAGACACTAGAGCATTTTGTAGCTCATACAGGCTGCCGGTCTTACTCAGACTCTAATATGAGTTCTGGTAGGCAGGTACCGCACCTTATCCCAACACATTCTACGAGTTTGAGCAGCGTAAGTAATTCAGTCATAGGAAGGGAGTGGAGGGGGATGGGAGTGTTGATTAGGGTTTCAGACAATAATTGGGAAGTAGAGTTAGATTACAGAGTGGGAAGGGAGTTTTAAGGTTAGGGACAAGGAAGGAAGTTTAGTGTTAGGAAGCGGGAGTGGAGTTTAAGGCTAGGGAGCAACAGGGAGTTTTGGATTAGAGACATGGATTAGAGTTTCAGGCTTAAAGATTAAATCTTGTAGTTTAGGGTTAGGGAGGGAGAATAGAGTGTTAGGTTTAAAGACTGATCAGGGATTTTAGGTTTAGGGAAGTAGGGTGGAGGGAGAAGTTTGGTTATAAACTGGGTGGCAGTTTCAGAGTTAGAGTTAGGGTTTCATAGTCAGGGTCAGATCCTGAGAGGGCTAAGAACTTAAGTAGAATGGGGCTAGTGGGATTTGGGGCACTTGTCTTTTACAGCAAGTGTGACCATAGGTTCATAGGATGATACTAGGCTATTGGTCAAGAGGCACTTATAACCCTAGCCGAGAATTTCGCCCATGTTCCCACAAAGTCAGCATCTGTTTCCCCTGTCCAGCAAAGACAAAGCTGGGATCCCAGGGGTGTATTTTCAGTTTCCCATTCAGTTGTCCAGATTCCACTTAAAGAGGGCTAGAGAGGTACTCTGCTTAACATGGAGGAGGAGTCTATTTCACAGACGAGGGGAGTCTCTGGGACACAAATCTATCCACCAACAAGTTCTATTAACGTCACAGACCAGGTTTAGGCCTTGCGTGTGGGTTGCCTGAGTGAATTTAGACTTACAGATATTCAACAAGTCCATCAAGGCTGCATCTAAGATGGCCTTGTATTCCAAACACTGGTCAGCTCTGAGCAGTCTGTTTGAGACTGAGTAGAGGGACAGGGCTTTTAGCCTATCTGTATAACATAGGTGTTTGAGACTCTGGATTTTCCTTAACAGGAACCCCTGTGGTCTCTCCAGCTGATGCATGCACTTGGCAAGGTACATGCCAAAGGGGGCATTGTACTTGATAACGGGTCTGATAAGGGAGGAGTGCAGGGATGTTATGATCTCCTTGTTCCTGAATGAAATACCCTTATTTATGAGGTGGGCCATGTAGAAAGCCTTCCGTACAATGGAGGCAATGTGGTGGTCAAAAGTCAGGTTGCTATCAACCTGGGTGCCCACGTCCTTCACGACTGCTTGGTGCTTAGTACAGTGTCATTAATGTGATAATTAGTGGTAATGCCATTTTCCCTGAAAGGGATAATGATGCATTCCTTGGCATTCAGTTTAAGGCCATGCTCCTGGCACCAGTCATTAGTTTGAGTAAGGCCCTCATGGAGGATGTTCACATCACTAGGGGAATTTAAGACAGTGCCCAGGTTGCAATCATCTGCAAACTTGGTCAGCCACATACCACTGGTTTAGGCTTGCACCTCAGAAAAGTATATCTCAAACAGTAGAGAGCCCAAGACCAATCCTTGGGGTACACCGCTAGTTACGGGTCTACTACTAGAGGTGGCTTCCCCTATTTTGACTGAGTGGGTTCTATCAATGAGCCAGTTGTTGATGCCTAGCTGGGAGAGTTTATCTATTATGCCTGAGTGGTGAATAGTGTCGAAGGCTTTGGCTAGGTCAAGGTAGGTGGTGTGCACCGTCTTCCCCTCATCCATGGCTTTGGTGACTGTTTCAAAGAACTTGACCAAGTTTAATAGGCATGATCTACCTTTGACAAAACCAAACTACATGGGGTCAAGCATTCAGAGGTTGCCAATGTCCTTGTTTATAAGGTCCATGACAATGCATTCCATGACTTTGCAGATCAGGTTAGTTAGGCTGATGGGCCTATAATTTCCTTGGTCAGTGGACGCTCCACCTTTGTGTAGAGGGATGACTGTGGCTGTCCTCCTGAGCTATGTCATGTCAATACTTGCAGTAGACCCTGACATTTACTTTATATGAAAATAAACTTTAAAGTTTAAAACCTTGGGAGGTTGCAGTCTCAGAATAGTAATAACCCTGAAGCCACAAAATAGGCAAAACATTTTTGCAGGGAGAAGAAGCCGTCCTATATGCCCAATGTGGGAGCAATTCCCCCACTCCACTGATCTCTTAATATACCCACTCATAAGTTGCACAAACTCAACTAAGGAGAAGATGAGACATCTTTTCTCTCTTCTCCAAGTCCACAAAGCAGTCGGTGCGCAACCGTGTCAGCCCGAATCTAACTAAACATTGACAACAGGAAACTTATTATGTTCCTGTTTTGATGTTCCTAAACTCATTGGTCAGGGTTGGTCAGGGGTGTGACAACATGAAGGTTTCCATTTGATATTCTCATTCGTCACCTGCAGCTACAGGTCTGCTACACTGTATCATGCAGATTTAGCACCATGAGTTTAAAAGCAGCTTCACGTAACAGTTTTGTCCATCTAACAGGCAGTTCATTTCTGCAAAAATATAAAAATCAGTAATCAGTAATCAAGTCTTTACATATCAGAATTCATTTTATTTAACCATTCACACCTGTCAGAACTCTGCTAATGAGATTTCAGAGTCCTACATGGTGGCAGATTGGACAGTTACTGCTTGGAGCTCTGAGTTGCAGTTACATCGTAACTGTTTGCAAAATGTTCAAGTAAACCAAGTTTTGGCTTATTTTGTTAATTTAAATACATTTCTCACATTTCCTCAACTTAATCACTAAAGCTAACGCTAAAGGAACAGTATCAGTATTCCTGGCTAGAGCCAATGCAATTCATTGAAGACAGCAAGGCAACCTTTTTTTTGGTTAAAGGAATTCTGCTGTTTAAAGCAGAAGATGACGATGAACACCTTAAGGGTATACAAGACAGACAAGATAAGCCCTTATCACTTAACTCTGGGAGTTAAGTTGCAACCTTCAGTGCATTCTATTTTTAAATACAGAACTGACAATCTTACAGGGGTGGTTTGTGGTACTGACTGCTGGGCAGTGGCTTACACAGTCGGAAAAAAAAAAACAAATACATTGAACTATTTTTATTGTTTTAATTTTTGTTTAATTCTATTTATTATTCAGTTTTGTTCCCTTAAATAAAAGATGGAACACCTCACATGCTAATCTGCATGTGCTGTGTTCTGAGTCCTGAATTCCAGTGAAGGAAAAAGAAAGGAATCATAGCCCGTTCACTTGTTTTCAAAACAGCCTGGCATTACATGCACGCCAAATGAACAGTAGGACAACAATGAACAAGGCAGAGATCATTTGAAGAAGACAGTCCCTGGGCTGCTGTATGGAGCAGTGAGAAAACATTTCTATTAGCTCAGGCTGACACTGTAAAAAAGAAGTATTGAATATCTCCAAAGATACAAGCATGGAGACAACTTTTGTTTATTTATTCATTTCTGTCTGTATATTTTTAATATCTCTGAGTGCTACTAATCTATGTTGCAGGAAGATACGCTTTGTTTTTTAATTTAAGTGTGTGTGTGTGTGTGTGTGTGTGTGTGTGTGTGTGTGTGTGTGTGTGTGTGTGTGTGTGTGTGTGAATGTGGGAGGTATAGAGAATCTCATGAGTTTCAGACTTTTGAAAAAAGCAGATTAATGTAAAGTCATCTAGCAAATTTCTAAGTCTGTCAGGTCAGTATTTATCCTTGCTTTTTGTCATTTGTCCCCTATTATTTTTTGGTACTTACGTATTACCACAACTACATTCTACAGTCGCTACTTCAGACTGTAATTCTCAATTGTAGAAGACTATGTCAGACTTGGTATGCATGTCAACTGTCTGCAATCCATTTCAAAATGTGTTCGGAAATATTTTTTAGACAAACTGATAGGATTTGTGGATGATCACACTGTCGCATACTTTGGCCGCGGTGTACAACTGTTAGTGTTAGGAGACCTTTCTCACCTGCTTTCTTAAAGATTTGCAGTGAAAACTGAAAAACATTAAGGGGAAATTGCCTTAAACCGGAGACACCTTTTTAAACTCTGCCATTATAAAGTTATTTGGGGCAGTAAAAAAATGGCATGAAGCGTATAAAATTGGAGGTGGAAAGAAAAGCAGCTTTTACACGTGAGACACTGACAATACAATAGGGAATCCACACTTAGTACGCTTGACAGGCATGCTTGGGACAACACATTTCACCAGCCATGTTATGAAATAACGATGCAGTTCTCTGCCCAGAAAGGTGAACATGTACCTGACTCATGTAATGGAGTAAAAAACTTGTTGCTTCAACCAGCTGACAAGGATGAACAAGTAAGACTCATTAGGCTGTTACCACAGTCATGGTCCCATCACTGCCTGCCCGAATACCCTCCACACAAACAGGGAAAGTATACATATTTATCAGCCAGAAAGGTACACAGAAGTAGTAAGGAGTGTTATATTCTCCTGACTGCAAACTTTCAGTCCAGTTTTCGGCTGGAGTATGGCTTTGAAAACAGCCGTTTCTCCTCTTCTGATTGTGGTTGCGATAATATGCAAGTACCTATTTTTCTCCTTGATTCTTCAGGTCAAAGATTAAAAGGTATGTTGAATGTTACATTTGATTGCACACTGTATTCATAGGTTCATAGGTAGGTACTAGGCTATTGGCCCGAGGGCCTACATAAGCCTAGCCAACAAGGTTCCCTGGCTTACGCCACCCAAGAAAGTTATTTTAGTGTGCCACTGTTGAGCAGTGACATAGAAGTGATCCCCGGGGTGCATTTCCTATCTCTCATCCACTCATCACGATTTTTCTTGAAGAGTGCTAAATAAACAGCCACTACAAGGTTCGAACCCAGGATGCTGCACATTATAGACAAAGTAATTTACCACTAAGCCATGCCAAACGGCAATAAGCTCAAAATCTATATTCCTGTGTGGCAGTTAAATATTTGTTCATTCATTTGATTGCCATCAAACTTCTGAGCTGTATAGTTGCAGCCATATCAGTGGCTGTAATTGATGGTCACTTCTGTGTGTGTGGGGGGGGAATAAATGCTCTTAACTGTCCCTGATATTGCAGAATGTCTTTGATTTTGCCCTATACTTTGGTCAGTTCCTTATAACATTTGGACTTTTTTTCCTGACAAATCATTGAAAACTGAAATTTCTAAATAATGACAGATATCTGATTTTCAGACTTAATAGCACTAGAAAATCATGCTAATGCAAAGCCTTTTATTCAGGTAACTTTCAAAGCATACAAGGTCATATTAAGGAATTTATCCTGTCCACTCATCATATTAAGGAATTTATCCTGTTCACTAACTGTTGCCCCTTATGTTGGACATTTGTCTCCCCTGCTGTTTGGAAAACTCTTTGTAAGGTGTTCATTAACTGGCACCAGAGGGCTGTTATTGGACACCACTGAATCCAAGACAGAAGCTACGAGTGGAGGTGAAACAGAGAAGGAGATAACAGTACATGTTCATAGGTTCATAGGTTGATACTAGGCTATCTGCCCTAGGGCATTTATAAGCCTAGCCAGAGAGTGTTTGGCTTTCGCCACCCTTTTAGATTAGTTGACTGTGCCTCTGTATAGTAGGTCACAAAAGATAGCCCTATTAAGGTTAGTTTACTGTGCCTCTGTCTAGTAGGGACACAGAAGAGATCCCAGGGGTAAACCTACGATCTCCCATCCACTCGTCAAGATTTATCTTGAAGAGGGTCATTGAGGGGCTCTGCCTAACATGGATTGGGATTTTGTTCCAGAGTGGGGGGAGCCTCTGGGATATGAATCTGTCCCTCCAGCATGTCCTATTTATTTCTGTGCTGAGGTTTAAGTCCCTGGAGCATGTAGCTCTAAGGGATTTGGATTTCCTGAGGTGGAGCATGTCCATTAATTCTGGGTTGGACATGGCTTTATACGTCAGGCACAGATCGCCTCTGAGTAGGCAGTAAGCAACTGAGTATAGCTGGAGTTTCCTTAGCCTAACTGCATAGGGCATCTGTTTGAGTCCCTTGATCCTCTTGGTGAGGTACTTTTGGGGTCTTTCCAGTTGCTGCAGGTGTCTGGTAAGGTGCATCCCGAATGGGGTATTGTATTCAATTATGGGCCTGATGAGTGATGAGTAGAGGGGCACAATGACCTCTCTTGATCTAGATGTGAACCCTTTCATGATAAGGTGGGCTATATAGAAGGTCTTTCTAACCACTTTGGCAACGTGATTGTCAAAGGAGAGATTGCTATCTACTTGGATCCCCAAATCCCTAATTACTTCTTCCATACTTAATGGATTACCACCTATGTGGTAATTTGTGGGCACTTTGTTTTTCCCAAAGGGGATGACTATGCACTTTTTGGCATTTAGCTTTAGGCCATGGCTCTGGCACCAGTTATCCGTCTCTGTGAGACCCTTTTGGAGGATGCTTGTGTCAGTCGGCGAGTCGATTATGGCACCCAGTTTGCAATCATCTGCGAACTTGGTCAGCCATAGTCCTCCCGTGTTAGCCTGTACCTCAAATAAATATATACTGAACAAGAGAGGTCCCAGGACTGAGCCTTGTGGGATGCCACTTGTAACTGGTTTAGTGTCTGACATGGCACCTGCAATTCTGACCATGTGGGTTCTATCCCTGAGCCAGTTTGCAACCCATCTTGTGACATAGGGGTTGATATTTAAGCTGGTGAGCTTATTTATGATGCCCGAGTGGGGTATTGTGTCGAAGGCTTTTGCAAGGTCCAGGTAGGCTGTGTGGACTACCTTCCCTTCATCTATGGCCTTGGTGACTGTTTCAAAGAAGTTGACCAGGTTCAAGAGGCAAGATCTGCCCTTAATAAAGCCGAATTGGGTAGGATCCAGTGTTTGGAGGTTCCCAATGTCTTTGTTTATGAGTTCCATGATGATACGCTCCATAGCTTTGCAGACCAGGCTAGTTAGGCTTATAGGGCGATAGTTTCCGGGATCCGTTGTGGCACCACCTTTGTGGAGTGGGACCACTGTTGCTGTACGCCATTCCTTGGGTACATATCCTGTAGTAAGGCTGAGATTAAACAGTGACTTTATGTGAGGGTTCAGTTCTTCTTGGAGCTCGTATAAGATGCAGCCCGGGACACTGTCCGGTCCCATTGATGCTGTGTTTTTTGCTTTGGAGAGGGCAGCTCTCACATGTGCATCTGTGATGTCAGGGAGGCTACACTCTGTTGGGATAGACATTTGCTCTTTTGGGGGGAAGGGGGGGGGAGAAGTTTGCACTGAACCTGTCTGCCAGGATATTGGCAATGTCCGTGGGTTCAGTGTATTTTTTGTAATTTTGCACTAACTCAGACCATATCTGGGAGTTGCCACCCAGGTTCCTGACATAACTAAAGAAGGCCTTGTAATTATCTTTAGCATCTTGTGCAATTTTTCTTTCGAAGCTGGCCTTAGATGATTTTATGAGGGATCGTAGTTTCTTGCTAGTACTGATCAGAGATGCCTTTCCTTTTTGGGATTTTGCTCTATCATGTAGTAGCTTCCTCCTTCTGTTGTATAGCTTATTTATGGCTGGGGTCCACCAGACAGGTCTCCTGCCTTTGGAGGAGTGAGTCTTTGTTTTATTTGGGATAGCGCGAACCATGCATTCCTGTAGGTGTCCATAGAATGCGTTTGTAAAGGATTCTGTGGTTTGGGCCGTATTTTCCACTGGCCCAGGAGCTTTGAAGGATTCCACCTCGGTTTTGAGAAGTGTGAAGTTTGCTTTTGAGAAGTTCTTCACTGCGGTTTCCTTGGCTGGGGGAGGGGATGGGATATGGATGTCCAGTGAGATTAATTTATGGTCAGATCTTACCAATGAGGGGTATACCTCTGGTATGGAGCATAGAGTCCCCATGTTGGTGATGATCAGGTCCAATATATTTTCCCCTTTTGTGGGAGTGGTGACCAATTGTTCCATAGCATTTGAGTTTATAAATTCTAGGAACCGTTGGGCGAGGGTTTTGGGGCTTGAGCAGTGCTCCCAGTCTATGTTTGGGTAGTTGAAGTCACCCAGTATAATGGTGTTTGGAGAGACCTTCATATTCTCCAGTGTTCTCAGGAAAGCCGAGTGGGGTTCCTGAGTTTGGGAGGGTGGTCTGTAGCAGGCTACAAACTGAAAGGCAGTTTTGCCAACTGTTAGTTGCATATGGATGGTCTCCGATGCTTCGTGCAGTGCCACTAACCTGAAGGTGTGGGTATCTTTGATGAATATGGATACTCCCCCTCCTTTTGTGGTTTGGTCTGAGTTTTGTGGCCGAAAAGCATGGTATGAGGTATAACCTGGTAGTGCTGGGGTGCTCTCGGGAGCCTTGAACCAGGTTTCTGTTACTGCACAGATATCGATATTCTCCATACTGAGGAGAGCCTTGAGTGCATGCATCTTGAGGTTTAGACTTCTGGCGTTGAGCAGCATTACCCTTAGTTTCTTTTTCCTTGTGTTGTCTATGGAGGTGGGTTTGTCCTTTGAGCCTTGCCTAAAAAAGGCACTATGGGGGTGGCAAGAGCCTTAGCCAGTATTCGAAAGCCCAGAGGTGACAGGTGCAAGCTGTCCCTAGCGAAGCAACGTGGCTTGTCGAGCATGTCATCCCAGGCTGACAGACACTGGATCCCCTTTGAATGACACCAATACTTTAGCCAATTGTTAAAATTGATAACTTTGTCTTTATACTGTGGCATCCTTCTTGGTGACGGTCAGATGCTACTCAAGGTCAGGGTCATACCGGCCTGGGCTACATGATCAGAGAGCTCCTCTATGTCTCTTTTCATGTAGTCCAGGGAGGTACGTCTCAGGTCATTCACACCAACATGGACAATGACGGAGTCATATTTGTACATGCTTTGGAGTGACCTGAGTGCTTGTGTTATTTGGCAGATCCTGGCACCTGACAGACAGCTTACAGTGACCTTCTCCTTGTTCAGCCTGGTGAGTGGGACGTCAGTGTGTCTGACAATAGAGTCACCTATTACAAGTGTATTAGGTGTGTTGTTTAGCCTTAAGGCCTGTGACTGTGTGGCACACTGACTTTGTGAACTATGTGATACGTGGGTATTGTTGTGGGGTAGCAGTTGCTTGGATGTCTGCTTTGGAGGTCTCTGCTGTTTGGGCAGATGTTTATTTAGAGCCTCCGAGTATGTTTTTGTGTGTTTATATGTTTGGTTTGCTGTTGCAATAGGTCTTTGTGAGACTGGATTTGTGGTGTGTGTGGTTACCTTCTCCTTCTGACTGACTGCGCCAGTACTGGGTTGAGAGAGC
This sequence comes from Protopterus annectens, assembly GCF_019279795.1. NCBI lineage: Eukaryota > Metazoa > Chordata > Ceratodontiformes > Protopteridae > Protopterus > Protopterus annectens. The sequence continues at coordinate 23,174,961 of NC_056735.1, read as the reverse complement.
TCAGCCTCCAGTTTGGTTATATAGTTGCATCTCTCACATATATTTGAGCTTGTTGGGAGGAGGACAGGGTGGTCTGTGTACATAAGGCAGTTGTAACATTGCCTCAAGATTCCCAGATTCACCATGTAATTTGTAAGGAAATGATGCATTGGAAGTAAGCATTGTGGTATCAAGGTGTCTGCATGTCTGTCTTACAAAAATAATTGATAAATGAAAAAGCAAAGGGATCAGGAGCCATGTAGTGGAGTGTGGTGATGGTTTAGAGATGAGGAGACAACAGATAGGAAGTAGGATACTGTAAAGAATAATGGATGGAAACAAGGTACATATGGCCAATGAGTAATTAGTTTCAAGGGCATGCTCTGTTTTGGGGTGCAGGAAAATTGAGCAGAGAGGGTAAACAGAGACAGGCTGAGAACTATGTTACCAGAGGAAAAGTTTATGCAGCACTAGTAGTGGATTCTAGTGAAAGACTGTAGAAAGAAGTGGATGTGCATGTGCAGAGGACTCAGACTGGAGCTGCTGAGAGCTGGAGAAAAGGGCGAAAAAGTATAAAAAGCATGTAACAGGTACTGTGTTTTAGGAAATACTGTTAAGCCCTAGACTTCTGTTTGCCTGGTGTTAGGGCATGAAAACATATAGTAATGGAGTCTTTCTGAGAAATAACGTTTTGAGACATTTGCACTCAGCAAAATTAGTTAAAGAATGTGAACTGAGAAATAACCACTTTGAAAGGACTGTGTTTATCAAAATGTAAATGTACTGTGAAAAATGAAATATTGTTATAATGTAGAACAACTAAGACAGACGAAACTGAATTAAAAATGTGTTTTTTCTAACCTTATATCAGGATGCGCATGCTATTAAAAAAAGCCATGGTGGACAGAAAAATACAGACTGGGGGGGGGGGGGGTGAGAACTTTATGTAACTTTTAAAAACAGAAACAAACAGTAGCATGTGCCTCCTCTGATAATAATAAATGTGGAAAATGGGTGCATTAAGTACTAGGATCATCCAAAAGCATGTTTTTTTTCCCTGTGGAGAAGAATCACATTTAATCCAGGACTGTATAAAACAAAGCTATGGACAGCCTGGGGAATTACGGCATTCCAGAAAAAAAAATACTGTAGGCAAAACAAAATGAGCATTTTTGGTTTGATTGTCCACTAATTAAGGAAAATGGGGGAGGGAGCCAGTTTTATGCAAGAACGTGTGGAAATGAATGATAACAGAATGGCGATAAGGAACTACAAGGTGAAAGTATATGAAAAGATGAAGTCCAAAAATGAGTTTAAAAAAAAAACAAAAAGAATAGTATATAGAAATATAAAACAAGTATGGGGCATTATATACAGAGGAAGAAAAAGAAGTACATGAAAGTATTCAAGTCAGAAAAAATTTGAAAAGTTCTACTGGAGGAAGTATGGTGAAAAGAAAAAGGAGGCTGAAAGAGGGACTAAAAATGAGAAAAATGGAAAAGATTAATATAGTTATAGCATCGCTGAATGTGAAGAGCATGACAATGATGACAGAGAGTGATGGTGTTTGAATGGAGCAAAACATGCAGGGGTAATTTGTTGTCTTGGTATAAGATGAAAGGGAAACGGTGAAGTATGAAATGATGTGCAAAAGAAAAACGGTGTGGGTTACACAGAGTGATACGTAGCAGGGGTTGCAGTATTAATACAAAATGAAGAGATTAAAACATTAGATATACAAGTGATGGCTGCAAGACTTTTACTGGGTGATTTAAGAAACGGGAATAAAGTGTTTACACTAGTGATAGAGCTTATGTATAGAAATGTAAATGAAAGAAAAAAATATTTGAGAAAATTCAAACTTATGTGATAATATTTGTGTTCATTATGGTGATGAGTGATTTTAATTATAGTTTGAGAAAGCAGAAAGGGAAAATAGTGCAATATATAAAAAATAGAAGGGGACAGTAAATAATGGTAGGTTAAGGATATGTAAAGGGAAATAATATATGGTAGAGCCTCCTTAGTTGACCACCTCCTTAACTAATTTTCAGAGACCGGACATGCACCACATCTACTCAATGGAAGACCCACCTCTCTGTACTGATCACCTCTGTAAGATGTATCTTGACTACTTGGACTATAATACACAAATTAGTTATTTCTCTATAACTTGACCAGTTGAGTCCACTCTACACCAAGGGGTAGAAGGTGTGGGCTTTGTCCCTTAGTTGTATTGTTTTTTCTTTAGTATAAATTCTTTTTTCATGTTTTATTATTACCACATTTTGGATTAGGCTTAATATACTATTGTTTATCACGTGTTGCTGTATTTTTTCAACATGAAGGACTAGTCTAAGTTGTAGGTACATCCTACAATTACTGAAAAATTTTACAGTTAATCGAGACATGATGGCCCAAAGGAAAGAATTCAAGGAACTGACATTGAAGGAAAAGTCTGATCATCTACATTTTCTGGAAAGCAGCAGAAAGAAAGATGGTGAAAAATTTTGGTGTTAGCAAGACCACAGTTAGAAACATCCAAAATATTAAACATGAGTACTTGGAAAGATATGGAAAGGAAATCAGAGACCTACAGCAGAAAAAGAGGAAAACTTCCCTTGATGAAGTCAATAAAGCCACATTAAGCTGGTTCCAACAAATGTTAGCAGTTAATGCCAGAATCTCCAGGCAGATGATCCAAGATGTTGCTAAAAAAATCACATAAGAATTCAGGGTAGCAGATTTCCAAGCAACAAGTGGTTGGCTCAAAAAATTTAAATTGTGACATTAGATCTCTCCTTTGCATTAGCTCAACCAGACAGAAACTAAAGCCCTTGGTGATTGGTAAACTGGCAAAGCCATGCGCATTCAAGAACCTGAAGCCCAAAGACCTCCCCTTCACTTAGAGATGAAACAAATGCACACACATGACTGGTGCCCTATTTGAGGAGTGGGTAAGGGGTATTGACCCAGAAATGAAGAAGAAAAAATGGTCTATTCTACTGACAGTATGCAACTGTCCTGGCCACCAGCAAGTGAATCATCTCACAAACGTGACACTGAAATTTTTGCCTCCAAAGACAACCTCAGAAATTCAACCTGTTGACCAATGTCATCATCAAAACATTTAAAATGCACTACCAAGCGCAGCTCCTGCAGTCGGTCATTACTAAAACACAAACTTGTGGTCCACCTGTGGAAGCAACTTCATCCGCTGCATCAGTTAATGCTCTGGATGCTGTTCTCTGGATCAGTTCTGCTTGAAATAAAGTTCAGCCAATAATGATACAGAAGTGTTTCAAGAAAGCTGGATTTGTCACAACCCAAAAGCACAATGTTTTGGCCGCATCAGACAGTCCATCTCCCATGGCAGAATTTGAAGGAGTAGATTTTGAAGGTTTTGTTGCAGTGGATGATGAGGTGGCAACTTGAAATGAACCTGACCCAGAAGTGCTTTTCCAAGCAATACTGACCAAAGTACAAACCAGCATAAAAGTGCATGAAGTAGCTGATAAAGTAGAAGAAGCAAGTGAGGATGACACAGAAATTGCAGAGACTCCAAAAGAAGAGGATGTGAGGCATCTGCTAATGCAGTTGAAGTCATTTGCTGTGGTGAAATGCCCAGGTATGCTGAATGATGTAGCCAGCATTGAGAGTGCTTTCTCTACTTACCTTTGTAATAAGAATAAACAGAACAAGACTGATTATTTTCAGAAAGAATGATTAAACCATGAGAAAAAAGTAAATGTATTGATTCCTTATCTTGACCACCTCCATATGTTGACCAGTTTGTTACAGTCCCTTGGGTGGTCAACTTACAAAGATTCTACTGTACTTATAAGAGAGTTTTTCCTTAAAACAAAGATTGATTATATATGTTGTGTTCAGAAGACAAGACAGAAAGAAAAGCTGGAATTAGAAAAGCAAAGTTTTCAGATCGTAGAGCTGTATGGGTAATAATAGAAGAGAATGAGACTGTAATAAAAGAAGGAAAGGAGTTAAAAGACTTACAGGAAAATTGCACGAATAGAATAACATAAAAAGAAAGGGTGCAGTAGTGGGAAGGTCACATGATAATGAAGCTGTTTTATGGATGTGTGTCAAAGTGGTAGATGGTGAATGAAGAAAAGCTGACAAACGTACTTATAGCAGAAAGGGAGCAGTAGAAGAAGGAAAAATGATATATATAACAAGCAAAAAGAAACTTGAAAAAGCAGAGTGAAGAAGGGCAGTCTTGAAGAGGAAGAAAAGAAATTATATAATAAAGAAACACATGGAATGAATGGCATTTAGACAGAAATATTATTTGCCACAGGAAAATGAGTTTTCCCTTTTTTAGCTAAGAAACTGAGATAAATGACAAAAAAGTAATGTAATAAAGGATGAAAAGGACAGTTAAAATATAAACAATAAGAACTTTTGAATAGTTGACATGCATATACAAAATATGCACCAAAAGTGTAAGATGGGGTATATGGAAATAAAAGAAGATGAGAAAGGAGGTGGTGGAAGAAACAGTTAAAAGAATTGAGATGAAAGAACTAGAGCAGGGGTGTCCAACCTTTTGGCTTGCCAGGGCCACACTGAGTGAACAGAAATTGTCTTGGGGCCGTATATAAAATATATCATATAGTTAACTCTTTTGCTGCTGCGGGCGACCAAAGTCTACTTCCTGGCTGTACTGTAGGTGCATTCAAACAATGAATAAATGTAATAAATGCCTAATACTTGCCTTAAAACTCTAATTCTCATTCTGATTCTCTAATCTAACAGTTAACTCTAACATCTTAGTTAATATATATATATATATATATATATATGTGTGTATATTTATATATATATATATATATATATATATATATATATATATATATATATATATATATATATATATATTCACTACAGCACTAGCATTTCTCACTGGGAAAACCACTTCAGCAGTCCAGCTACGTAAAATGTCAGCATTAGCAGTCCTTACAATGCTATAATCCACAAAAATAAGCCAACAAATTTGCAATAAAGAATTCACATTACTGACTTAATAAAACAGTTCGGAATAAGCTACAAGAGGGTCTCACCCAAACAAATGACTGGTACCAGAAACATGGCCTCAAGCCAAATGTCAAAAAATGCATCATCATCCCCTTTGGGGAAGAGAGGTGTCCCCACAAATTATCACACTAACAACAATGTTGTAAGCATACAATCAGTCGCGAGGTGTTTGGGCACCCAGGTTGATAGAAACCTGACTTTTGACCACCATGTTGTCTCCTTTGTACGGAAAGCTTTTTACATGGCCCACCTCATTAGTAAGGGTATCTCATCCAGGGAAAAGGAGGTCATAACATCCCTGTATTCTTCCTTTGTAAGAGCTATTATTGAGCACAATGCCCCTTTTGGCATGTGCCTCAGTAAAGCATCCTGCCAAAAGAAAGACTACAACCATTTCTGACAAAAAAGGTCAAAGGACTAAGTTCACTTAGTTATCCAAAAAGACTAAAACGCTTCTTGCTTTCCTCTGTCTCTCACTGGCCCCTATATATTTCATCACTGGCTTGCTTTCCAGGCTAAAAAAGATTCTACCTTAAGAGACTTCCTCCCCCGCAGAAATACTGGTTATACTTAAAATGCTTACTACAAAGACCACAGCCTTCACTGGAACATAAACAAGCCGCTTTGTATGGACAGGTTCTTGACACAAAAACTTCAGCTTCTGTAAAAAGCTCCTCTCTTTATCAAACAATGTAGTTCAGCAACATGACAACTGGATGGATAGCCATAAATGTACCCCTTCAGTATGTAGCATAGCCTTCATCAAACCAGATGGAAAATCTACATACTAAACTTTCCTAGTTGAATGGCTAAGATCTAATATTGGTTACTCAAGTCTACTTGTCCAAGAAGAGGGGCGTATTTAACTAAGAATTCCATTTGCAAAAATATATTCAGTATACATATTACATAACTCTCACACTCTCTCTCACTCACATACACAAAAGGAGGCCCTACTTGTAAAATAGGCAACCGCAGTAATCACATGACACACACTCACTGAATGAAACTGGAAGTCAAAATATCTGAAAAAAAATAGAGATGGATTCATCCATGCAATTTCCCACCAGCAAAAGGACGATCAATAAATCAACAAACAACTATTCAGCAAGTAAATCAAAAAGAAATCCATAAACTCTATCTAAGATCATACTACATACTGGAGTAAACATATAACTTCCCTCCAATCTAAAGCCATTTGACATTCAGACATTTTAATTTGTGCAGAAGTTATTCACAGACTACCAGTTTACTGAGTTGTAATGATGACCTTTGCTTCTGAAAAAAACAAATTCCCAGACTTTGTCAACAGCTCAAAGTGCAGAGAGGATAATTTTTTTTTTAATTTATTGTGTATTTACTTTTGGAAAACATCTTTAAAACTGTTAAATTGATTACACACCCAGAAACACAGAAAAGTTGTGATAAGCAAACCACAGACTGCTGCAAGAAATCAAAGTCACATTAGGACTCTATGCTTACATCCGAACCAATGAAGCATACCTGTCAATTCCAAAAGAATTAAAGTAGCTTAATAAGAAGGTTATTTGCAAGGTTACATAGCAGTTTATATTGGAAATAAGCAGAGATATTAAAAAGACTCTGTTTCTCGTAATTATGCTGAAAAGTCTTCCAAGGTAAATACAGCCTTCTGATTTAGTATGGAACCATACCTCTCGAACTTAGAGCAAGAAATCTGGAAAAAGCAAAAAATAAAAGTGGGACACGAGCCCAAAAATAGTTATGCATCATAGGCACCATTGAAACAACTGTAGCTGGAAACATTATACATCACTTATAACCTTTCTATCCCATCATTGTCAGTTAAGCATTACATGGCTCATTCAACCCTGCCTTCTTTTGCAACAAAAAAAAAACATGCTTTGAAATGACAAATGCATTAAAAATAATAAATAAAACACATTGCATCCACAGCCTGCAATTTCCTACCTGCAAACAACCACAGAGTTTTCACCGAAACTAGGGCTGCTTATTTCCCCAGTATGACAGCTCTCCCTAATTAAGTCTAATGGTATACAATCTACCAGGATCTGGAATACCTGAAATAAATTAAATTATGGCCTGCAAATTGCAAGTGCACTTTGTTTAATTAAACTATATTTCTAAGCCCACTTACTGTATTTTTTCAGTAACATCCCACTATCAATTTCCAGGTCACTTTACAAGACAGTGGCAGTGGTAGACTTGGCATCCTTCAGATCCCTACAGGACCACATGCATACTGCTAGCATTGTCCATTAAATGTAAATATACATCCACTACAAATGGTAAGAAGTTATGTCTTTAAAAATCTACTTTTTGCATGCCTAGTTCCCAAGTATCAGATTTTGAAGCAAAGAAACATATTCTTTACAGTCTGTAAGTCTCTGGGCCGGATTTACGAAAGCTTGCACGGAGTGCAAAAAGAGTGTAGGAGCTCATGGAGGCAATATGTCTGCCGTGCGATCCAGGTACATCCAGCAGGGGCGTGCACAAGACCTGCTAAAGCTACTCTTGCACGGACAGCATCATGGTATGCAAATTCATTTGCTGTTGAAAGCTATGCAAATGAGGTAAATTTGCAATCCAGGAAACACTAACCTGTCCGTGGAAGATTAGTGTTAGAAATGTACTCCGTTGGTAATGGAGTACCGTTCTGCAAATAGCTAAACGGAGCTATGACAGCTCCAAATAAAGGATGCATACAGTTGATGTTTAAGCGTAGCGCAGCACCGCGTAAATGTGCGGCGCTTTAAAAAAAAAACAGAAAATAATTTAAAAATAGCCAAAAATAGGCATTTTCACTAAAAAGCTTATCCTGCCATGCAGGTGAATGGCAGGCTGAAGACAACATGGCCACTGAGTAATGGTTGCTAAGTGGGGAAGCTCAGTGTGAGAGATGTAACCATGCATTAGTAGGCAATCCTATACAAATGAGGATAAGGATAGTGAATCCCAATTTTCCCCAGCATGTGAGCCATGTCCTAAGAGTGTAAGTGTAGGAGTAGGTGATTAGTAGAGTAGAATATAGGTAACATAATGAGGGTGTGTGTCAGAAAGGCTGTAAGCTTATTGGAGCACACTGTCTTGTGTTTGCCCTGAGTTTCTCAGGATTGCAAGAGGCATGTCTACAGTTGTCCTTTTTGAAAACCAGAAACCAAAGGTGTACGCCGTGAATATATCGGAAATTTCTTGCAAACGTGCACACAGCATGTGTGCTCGTTTGTGCAGCGCTGCCCTGGGCAGAAACAGAAAGGGAAAAGGAAGGAAAAGAAGTAGTAGGAAGTTAACCAAGGAGAACTAGTAGAGCTGCTAGGTGAAATATATCAGAATCAGCCAATTACACAGGTAGCAGACTAGCCCAGCCCAGAACTTTAAACTCTGCAAACAGCATTCTTCCCTGTTTTTCCCAAGAACTCTGCAACACTGCAGTATACAAAGAGGGAAAGCTTAAAAACTTTAAAGTCAGACAAAATGTTAGGGGCTGCTCTTGCTATCATAAACCAACATGTGCAAGGTGCTGAGGGTGGTGATGTTGTGAATGCTGCTGAGCAACCCAAAGTGAGGAGATGGAGAAGAGTGTACAGACCCAGGGTAACCTACCAGGGGCTACATGAGCTGCAGATAGTGGAGCGCTATAGGGTGGACAGAGACCTCCTGCAGCAAATTGTTGAGCTGTGCCGGCCACGCCTCACACACAGAACCAACAGAGGGGAACCCATCCCAGTGGATACCAAGGTATGTGTTGGCTTAAGAATACTAGCTACAGGTACCTTCCAGAGACCAACTGGTGATATGATGGGGATTTCACAGGCATCAGCATCCAGGGTACTGCACCAGTTCCTGGATGCCATGTCAGCACATGTCGGTGAGCACGTATATTTCCCCAATTCCCGTGAGGTATTGGCCAGAAATATGCGTCTTTTCCACCAAATAGCAGAATACCCTGAGGTAGTGGGTGCAATAGACTGCACGCACATACACATCAAAGCACCACCCAGTGAGCGGGGTAGGGTCTACATCAACCACAAGGGCTTCCCCTCCATCAAATGCCAGGTCGTGAACGATGCCCAGGGCATAATAATGAATGTGTGTGCTGGCTGCCTTGGAAGTTATCACGATTCCCACATATGGCATCTGACGCAGCTGTACCACAGATTTGCCAATGGGGACATCCCTGATGGTCATCTAGTGGGGGATGCCGGATACACACTGAAGCCGTGGCTGATGACACCCATAAGAAATGCACGCACACCTGAACAAGAACTCCATAATGAGGCACACGCACAAACAAGAAACATAATTGAGAGTATGTTTGGGATGCTCAAGTCACGGTTCCTGTGCCTGGACACATCTGGTGGAGCCTTGCAGTACTCACCAACTACATGTACCCAAATTGTCATGGTATGTGCCATGCTACACAATATAATCCTGCGGAAACAACTGCAGCAGGAACAACATGGGGCAGTTCCAAACAGCCCCCAACCATTGCCAAGGCCTGCACAGGCACAGCGTGACTCGGAGGAACAACAACCTGAGCCTACCCCAGTAGGCAGAAGGAGGCATGCCCAGTATGCCCTGGCCTTGGCAAAGAGGCAATGCGTAGCACATACACTGACTCAGTAGGAACCCTGGAAATGACACCTCTCTATGACTCGCACATACAGTAAAAGGGATGCCGAACTTGACACTACCTGTTTTCAAACATGTATAGGGAGTGTGATATGTGCATCAGACATAGGCAGTGCTGCAGCACCACCTGAGGCATGAGTCCCTATTTTAAACAATATAAAGCACTGCTAAGCAAATTTTACCAGTATTGAGAATATTTAAATACAATTGCGCATAGCTGCGCACCGCGCTAACCAGGGCAACGTTGGGCAAAGTTGGGCAATGTTGGGCAAAGTCAGGCAAAGTCGAGCAAAGTCGGGTAAACACGCTCACACCTGCTTTACTGTTCCTTAACCAGTCAGGTCTGCCCAGCAGGAAAATAAAAAGCAGTGACAGGGCTTGAACTCAGGATACTGTGCACTATAGTCACAGTACTGAACCACTAAGCCATGACAGCATTTCACTGGCACAGACACAACTTAAGTCACTCACACATACCAGTTGGGGGGGGGGTCACATACCTAACAGTCACAGCCAGCAGGACAATTGTAGACAAACGCAAACACAAACAAATGCTGTATCATGCCCTAAGAAGAGGCATATGAGTAACCTCCCCCCAGGCCTATGCAGACAGATAACAGCAGGCCAGGCAGTGTAATGTGGGTTGGGTGGGCTATGAAGTCACAAACTAATATGCATGTAATTGAAAACTAAGGTCTGTAGTACAGTGGTATGCCTCAAGCTAGTACGTTAGGCAACAGTACAGACTGAAAAGGAGTACCTGACATAGCAGTGCAGGCCTTGCAAATGTGTATAAGTGTCAGGTATTCCCCTAATCCTATGTACATCCACAGTAACAATCAGGTGTGCCCCCCCCCCCAGGTAGAAATGTACAAATAATAGCTGTCCCCTCTGTATGTAGAAATGCTGATAAGTCTATGCAAATTGACTCATGGAAGCCCTGCAGGCACAGCGTGCTTCCTGTCGATGTACAACACAAAGGTGAGCCCTGAAGTAAAAAACAACTTGATTTTTCACACACATATAGTATATATGCCCATAGTGGCCATGCTCACACACACAAACAAATTTAGCAAATGTCAGTCAGCAACATACTGAAAGGTCATACTGGGCATGCTCACACACTTAGGCCATGTCTGAATAGAGCAGTGGGCCACACATATCTGGCAGTTACAGTTCTTACTCCAGACACTTGTCACTATTCACCAATCCTGCCTTGTGCATACAGGGATATGAAAACAGACCCATATAATATATTGGACCCCTGTCATAATCAAACTATGTACTACAAGTACTTAAGTTGTTCAAAGAAAGTGAAAATCCAAAGAAGATCAATAAATCTCCGATCAGTATCATAAAGGAACAATGAGCACTCCTAACATTATCCAAGCCAAGTTCTGGCATAAATATTGACAAAGAGTCCATAGGGAACCATGAAGCTTTCTTTCGCTATGTCATAAATATCAATGTAACCACATATATGTTCTGAGTCAGTGCAAAGTGTAAATGAATACATGTACATGATTGACATTGTCAACATCTTGTCAGACAGGTTCATACATATTTACCCCCTCTAACTGACAACAGGGCCCATTACCATACCTGGAGATTGTGAAAACCCAGAAATCACATATGCAATGGTTAAACAGCTCTATCCAAACCTAAAAACATGGTGTCTATGGGATTTCATGGTTTCCCTGGCTGTGTCATATGTGAACTCCAAAACAAACAGACCCTGCACCTGAACAGTCTGTTGAGACTCACCCTCTGTAAAGGACATGAAACTGTTGAATGGGTTACAGCAATGTTTGGCACACTCCACAAGTGTTGGTGCACAACAGAGCATGTAAACTATAGTCTTATAAGCCTAATAAACCTGATCTGCAAGGCCATGGAGTCGATCATTACAGAACTCATAAATAGAGCTATTGGGAGCCTACAAACACCCAACCCTACCCATTTTAGTTTGGTCTGCTAGACTGTTTTCAAGGCAGTCACCTATGACATACATCAACGGAATGAGCTCCACACGGTCTACATAGACCTGGAAAAGTCCTTTTCCAACACCCCACACACATGTCGTATCCACAAAATCAACAACCTGTGCATAAACACGTATGTCATCTGATGGATTGCCAACTGGGGCACAGATAGATCCCGCAAGGTAAGAATCGTGGTCTCCTGTTCAAGCTGGTAACAACTGCTGTCCCCCATGGCTCAGTCCTGGGACCCCTCCTGTCTGGTGTATACTTTTCAGAAATACAGTCAAACACACGAGGGCTATGTTTAGCAAAGTTTGTGGATGACTGCAAAAAGGTTGTCATAATCGATGTTTGGGACAACAAAGACATCCTTAAAAAGGGTCTCAGTCAGACAGATGTGGTGTCAAAATGATGGCCTTGAGCTATAGTCATACAAATACCACATAGGTGCCAACACCCTAAATATGGATGTAATAATAAGGGATCTATGGACACATGTGGATAGTCATCTCTACTTCCAGAAACACATTCACAAAGAGGTTAGAAAATCATACTATGTGTTCCCACAAATTGCCAAGGTCTTTGCATGTAGGTCAAAGGAGGTTCCCTCTACTCATCAGTCATCAGACCCATCAGAGAGTATCAATGCACACTTGCGATGAATCTGACTAGGCACCTTCAGCAGCTGGAAAGGCCACTGAAGTACTTCAAGAGGATTACTGGCCTCAGACAGTTGCCCCATGCAACAAGACTGAATTCAACTCAATCTGTACTCTCTGTTGCATACTGTCTACTCAGGCGATCTCTGCCCAACAGACACGTCCATGTCCAATGCAGAACTGATGTACATGTGCTATCTGAAGTAAACCCAAGCTCACTGTGCCACATGCCCTAGGGATATCATCATCACAACAATAAACAGAACATGTTGGAGGGATATATTACTAACTCACAGACTTCCCTTGCTTTGGAACAGGCTCCCAATCTACATTAAGCTGAGTCCCTAACTGACACTCTTCCAGAGGAGCCTTGATGAATGTATGTGAAATGGAACTGTCACACCATGGATCACTTCATCAGCTCTACTACACAGAGGCCTAGGGAACTAACCCCATGTGTGGTGATAGCTGCATACTCTGGCCATACTAATATATGCCTTCAGGCATATAGCCTATTACCTACCTATGTATCTATCTATATATATATATATATATATATATATATATATATATATATATATATATATATATATATATATATATATGTGTGTGTGTGTGTGTGTGTGTAGGGGGAACACAGTATAATAAGCCAAAGATGGATGGGCAGAGATGTGTGTAAGAGGGTGACCATGACAGGGAGCCATCCAGGACTGTCCCATCCAGCACACATCCCAATGGCACAAAAGACATGAGGTGCACGTCACCCACTGTACATAACAGCCACCAGTATCTGTAAGCATTACAGTGTATGTGGTCCATGTGCCTGCTGTACAACATGACTGTACAATGAAGTACACAAATACTATCTGTAGACATGTACCTGTCCCATAGGTTCATAGGTATGTAGTAGACTATCTTCACGAAGGCATATATTAGCCTAGGCAAGTTGTGCAGCTTTCACCACCCCATTGGGTAGTCTCCCAAGCCCTAGTTCTAATAGTTAGTACCCTAAGCCCCTTTCTAGTGAGGCTGCTGATGTAATGCCTGGCGTGAATTGTCTGTTTCCCATCCACTCATCAAGGTTCCTATTGAAGATTGTCAGCGAGGGGCTCTGTCTGATGTACATTGGGACTCTGTTCCACAGTAAGGCAAGTGTCTGGGATGGTACTCTATCCCACCAGCATGTTGTATTCATTTTTCTGATGAGGTTCATATCCCTGGAGTGTGTAGTGCGACTCAATTTTGTGATCCGTAGATGGAACATGTTCAACAGTTATGTGCTGGACATGGCTCTGTATGTTAGGCAGTGTGTGCCTCTGAGTAGGTGGTATGCAACAGAGAACAGATTTAGTTTTACCAGTTGTGTTGCATAACACAACTGTTTGAGGCCAGTAATCCTCTTGGTGAGGTGATCTGTGATCTCTACAGCTGCTGGATATGCTTACTTGAGTACATCCAAAATGGTGCATTGTACTCAATGAGTAGAGGGCCACCACTTCTTCTGATCCTGATGCAAACCCTTTGTTGATTAGGTAGGCCACATAGGATTTCCCAATCACTTTGGTAACATGGTTGTCAAAGGAAAGATGACTATCTACTTGTGTCCCCAGATCCCTTATTACCTTGTCAGTTTTAAGGGGGTAACACCTATGTGGAAGTTTGTGGGTACTTTGTTTTCACCAAAGGGGATTACTATGCATTCTTCCACATTGAGCTTGAGGCCATTATTCTGACACCACACATCTGTCTCATAGAGTCCTTTCTGGAGAATATTTGTGTCATCAGGGGAATCTATTATGGCAAACACTTTATAGTTCCCAGCAAACTTAGTCAACCACAACCCTCCTGTGTTGGCATGTACTTTTGAGAAGTCTATACCAAACAGGAGGGACCCCAGGACTGAACCCCAGGGGACACCAGTTGTCACCGGTGTAGAGTCTGACATGTAGCCAGCAACTCTTAATTTGTGGGATCTATTTGTGGGCCAGTTTGCACTCCATCTTGTGATGTATGGATTCATGCCCAGGTTGGTGAGTTCATCTATGATACCTGACTGGGGAATGGCATCAAAGGCCTTAGCGAGGTATAGGTAGGCTGTGTGGAGCTCGCTTCAATCATCTGTAGCTTGTGTAACTGTCTCAAAGAAATCCACCCAGTTCAGGAGGCGTGATCTGCATTTGACGAAGCCAAACTGGGTGTGCTCAACTGTGTGAAGGTTCCCAATGTCTTTATTGTTGACTTCCATTATGACTGGCTCCATTGCCTTGCAGATCAGACTTGTCAGGTTCATACAGCGTGAATGCCAAGGGTCTTTTGTGACCCCACCCCTGTGGAGTGGGAAGAACGTTGCTGTGCAACATTCTATGGGTACATATCCTGTAGAGAGAGGTGTAGGTATCCTTGATGAATATGGATACATCCCCACCCTATGTGCTATGATCCAGGTTCTGATGCTGGAAGGTATGGAATGAGTAGTATCCTGGTACTGCTGGTGTGCTCTCTGGAGCCTTGAACCAGGTTTCTGTTATTGCACAGATATCAATATTCTCCATACTGAGAAGTGCCTCGAGCGTGTGCATCTGGAGGCTGAGACTTCTAGCAATGAGTAGCATTTAGCTCACTTTGTGGTTATTTGTGTTGGTTATGGGGTTTGGTTTGTCCTGAGTGACCGGTGTTCCACACCTGAAGTCAATGCTTCATTGGTCCAATCTGACCATAAGCTAATTACCCTACATATGCACATTCTGCCCCCACCCCCCATTAAGGAAACAATGTTAAAAAATATCTCCAAAGACAACTTCATGATTCTTAAGACAGAAGTGGTGAACTTCAGGATACCCATGCAGATGGACAATACAGTTATGACTACTGAATCCTACACAATTGCACTTTATAAGCACTTACATCAGTGCATGGATCGTGCTATCCCAAACAGAAGCAAGACGCTATCCTCTAAGAAAAGGAAGCCAATCTGGTGGTCCCCTGCCATAAACAAACTGCACAACAGAAGGAAGAAACTGTTGTAAAAGAGGGTAAAACCCATGAGAGGAGGAGCTCCCTGGTCACCCTCGGTAAGAAGCGGCAATCCCTGATAAAATCCTCCAAAGCTAGTTACGTAAACAAAATCGCCACTGATTCTAAAGACAACCACAAAGCATTCTATAGCTATGTCAAGAATCACAATGGCAACACTCAGATCTGCTCTGAGTTACAGCACAATGGCACTAAATATACAGACCCAACTGATATTGGCAACATCCTGGCAGACAGGATCAGTGCTAACTTTACCCCCCTCTCACCCATGAAAGAGCCCATCTCTATACCGGAAGAAAGCAAAGTTGCTGTAATCACAGCTGCACAGGTAAAATCCACTCTCCAAAGCCAGGAACACAGCATCCATGGGACCAGATAACATCCTAGGCTGCGTTCTACAGGAACTACAGAATGAACTGGCACCACACCTAAGTACCACGTTCAATCATAGCCTCACCTCAGGCTTTGTGCCTGCTGAATGGCGCACAGCGACAGTTATCCCACTAGACAAGGGGGGGAGCCACTACGGACCCCGAGAACTAGCGCCCCATTAGCCTGATAAGCCTGGTCTGCAAGGCCATGGAATGTATCATCATGGAACTTATAAACAAAGACACTGGTAATTTCCAAACTCTGGACCTCAACCATTTCGGGTTTGTCAAAGGCAGATCATGTCTCCTAAACCTGATAGACTTCTTCAAACCAGTCACCAAAGCCACAGACAAGGGCAAGGTGGTTCACACAGCCTATCTAGATCTTGCCAAGGCTTTCACCACCATCCCCCACTCTGGAATTATAGATAAACTCACTAAACTAGGTATAAATCCCTATGTCACAAGATGGGTTGCCAACTGGCTCACTGACAGAGCCCACACTGTGAAAGTAGCAGACTCCAAGTCCGACTTCAGACCAGTGACATGTGGAGTATCACAGGGTTCAGTCCTATGTCCTGTCCTGTTTGGTATCTACTTCCCTGAAGTACAGGCTAACACAGAAGGTCTTTGGCTAATGAAGTTCCCAGATGACTGCAAACTAGGAGCCATAATCGAGACTACTAACGATGTGAACATCCTACAAAAGAGCCTCACTGAGAGAGATGCCTGGTGTCAAAGCCATGGCCTCAAGCTCAATGCCAAAAAGTGCATTGTCATCCCCTTTGGTAAAAAACTCTGTACCCATGAACTACAACATAGGCGGCAGTATATTTAACACCTGAAAGTGTGATAAGAGACCTTGGGACACAGGTGGTCAGTAGACTCTCCTTTGATAATCACATCACCACAGTAGTCAGGAAATTCTTCTACGTGGCACACCTCAATACAAAAGGTTTCTCACGCAGAAAAAAAGAGGTCACTGTTCCCCTCTCCTCATCACTCATAAGATCCATTATAGAGTACAACGCCCCTTTTGGTATGTACCTCACAAAACATCTATAACAACTGGAAAGCCCACAGAAATACCTCACAAAGAGGATTAGCGGCCTCAAATACATGCCCTACACAGACCGTCTCAAAACACTCCAGCTTTACTCTGTCGCATATCGCCTACTCAGAAGTGATCTCTGCCTAACATACAAAACTATGTCAAACACAGAGCTGTTGGACATACTCCACTTAAAGAAATCTCAATCTCTCCGAGCTTCGGCCCAAAAACCTAGACCGAAATACAAAAGGAGGGGGTGTATCCATTTTCATAAAGGATACCCACACCTCCAGGTTAGTGGCACAGCACAAGGCCTCGGAGACCATCCAAGTGCAAATAACAGTGGGCAAAGCTGCTTATCAGATCGTAGCCTGCTACAGATCACCTACCTTGTCTCAGGACCCTCACTCAGCATTTCTGAGAACACTGGAAAATATAAAGGTCCTACCAAATACCATGATATTAGGAGATTTCAACTACCCAAACATTGACTGGGAGAATTACTCAAGTACAAACTCCTTTGCCCAATGCTTCCTAGAGTTTATAAACTCAAACGCCCTGGAACAGCTGGTCACCATGCCCACTAGAGGTGACAACATACTGGACCTGAGCATCACCAACATGGGGATCAGTGTTCCACACCAGAGGTAAACCCCTCACTAAGATCAGATCATAAAGTAATCACACTGGACATCCACATCCCATCCCCACCCCAAGTCAAGGAAACCACTGTGAAAAATTTTTCAAAAGCAATCTCCACACTTCTTAAGACCGAAGTGGAAAGTTTCAAAGCCCCCTTGCTACAGGATAATGCTATCCAATCCGCAGAATCCTTTACAAGTGCATTATATGAGCATCTACAGGGATGCATGGATCGAGCCATCCCGAGTAAAACCAAGACTCACTCCTCCAAAAAGCAGAAACCAGTCTGGTGGTCCTTGGCCATAAATAAGCTATACAACAGGAGGAGGAAACTACTACATGATAGAGCAAAATTCCAAAAAGGAAAGGCATCACTGATCATTATTAGCAAGAAACTATGATCGCTTATAAAATCATCCAAGGCCAGTTTCTAAAGAAAAATTGCCAAGGAATCTAAAGATAACCATAAAGCCTTATTTAGCTATATCAAACATTTAGGTGGCAACTCTCAGATATGCTTTGAGCTACTGCAAAATGGCAAAAAATACACTGAACCAACTGACACTGCCAACATCCTGGCGGACAAGTTTAGTGCAAACTTCACACCCTCCCCTCACCCCCAAAAGGGCCTGTGTCCATCCCAGAAGAATGCAGAGCCCCAGACATCACGGACATGCAGGTAAAAACAGCCCTCTCCAAAGCTAAGAACACAGCATCAATGGGACCGGATGATGTCCCAGGCTGCGTCTTACATGAGCTCCAAAAGGAACTAAGCCCTCACCTAAATTCACTGTTCAGACTCAGCCTTACCCATGCTATGTACCCAAAGAATGGCATACAGCAACAGTCATCCAACAAAGGTGGTGCCACAACAGAACCTAGGAACTATCGCCCTATAAGCCTGACCAGCCTGGTCTGCAAAGCTATGGAGAGAATTATCATGGAACTCATAAACAGAGACATTGGGAACCCCCAGACACTGGACCCTACCCAATTCGGCTTTGTTAAAGGCAGATCCTGCCTCCTAAACCTAGTTGACTTCTTTGAAACAGTTACCAAGGCCATAGATGAAGGGAAGATAGTCCACACAGCCTACCTGGACCTCACTAAGGCCTTCAACACCATTCCCCACTCTGGCATCATAGACAAGCTTACCAGCTTGAACATTAACCCCTATGTCACGAGATGGGTGGCCAACTGGCTCACGGTTAGAACGCACATGGTCAGAGTTGCAGGTGCCATGTCCGACTCTAAACCGGTCGCAAGTGGCATCCCACAGGTCTCGGTCCTGGGACCCCTCCTGTTCAGTATATACTTCTCTGAGGTACAGGCAAGCACGGGAGGACTATGGCTGACCATGTTCACAGATGACTGTAAACTGGGGGCCATAATCGACTCCCTGGCTGACACAGACATCCTCCAGAAGGGTCTTACAGAGACAGATACCTGGTGTCAAAACCATGGCCTCAAGCTGAATGCCAAAAAATGCATAGCCATCCCCTTTGGAGAAAACAAAGTGCCCACAAATTACCACATAGGTGGTAATCCACCAGGTATGGAAAATGTAATTAGGGACCTGGGGACCCAGGTAGATAGTAACCTCTCCTTTGATAATCACATTGGCAAAGTGGTTAGATATTCCTTCTATGTAGCCCACCTCATCATGAAAGGGTTCACCTCTAGATCAAGAGAGGTCATTGTGCCCCTCTACTCATCACTCATTAGGCCCATAATAGAGTACAATGCCCCATTTGGTATGTACCTTAATTGGTACATGCAACAGCTGGTAAGACCACAGAAGTACCTCACCAAGAGGATCATGGGCCTCAAAGAGATGCCTTATGCAGCTCGACTAAAGAAACTCCAGCTCTACTCGGTTGCTTACTGCCTGCTCAGAGGTGATCTATGCCTAACGTATAAGGCCATGTCCAACCCGGAATTAATGGACATGCTCCACCTCAAGAAAAACAAATCTCTTAGACCCTCACGCTCCAGTGAATTAAACCTCAGCAAAGCAATTAACAGGATGTGCTGGAGGGATAGATTCCTGTCCCAGAGACTTCCCTCCCTCTGGAATAGAATCCCAGTTGATGTTAGGCAGAGCCCCTCGCAGACACTCTTCAAGAGGAATCTTGACGAGTGGATGGGAAATTGTAAATTTACCCCTGGGATCACTTCAGTGGCCCTGCTAGACAGACGCCCAGGAAACTAATTTAAAAGGGAGGCAAAAGCCAGCACATTCTGACTAGGCTTATAAATGCCCTTGGGCAGATAGCCTAGTACCTACCTATGAACGTACTTGCTCTAGGGACCTAAACCTTGTCACCACAATAAACAGAACATGCCAGAGGGATAGATTGCTGTCCCACAGACTTCACATACTCCAGAATAAACTACCTATCTAGATCAAACAAAGTTCCTCATTAGCACTCTTCAAGAAAAATCTTGATGATTGGATGGAAAATAGGAAATTCACCCTGGGAATCACTTCTGTGTCTCTGCTCTACAGTGGCACAGGAAAATAAATTTCTTGGATGGCAAAAGCCAGGGTACCTTTTTGGCTGGGCTTGTATAGGACTCAGGGCCGATAGCCTAGTACCTACCTATGAACCTTTGAGCCTTGCCTAAAAAAGGTAATATGGGGACAGCAAGAGCCTTGGCCAGTATTCAGAAGCATAGGGGCGACAGGTGCAAACCATCTGTAGCAAAGCAACAAGGCTTGTCTATCATGTCATCACAAGCAGACAGAGACTGGATCCCCTTTGAATGACACCAGAAGCTCAGCCAATTGTTGAAGTTTATCATCTTTCTGTTATATTGCAGTATCATGTAGGTGAAGGTAAGATGCTAATCAAGGTTTGACCCTGTGTGTGCCAGCATGTGGTGCATCAACCCATATATGATATGGTCATGGCCTATGCATACAATACATTCACAATACACCTAGTATGATAAGCCTGCTGAGGTTAGCAAATGTGAAAAAAACCTTTGTGCAGACTGTCAGCTAGTAATGTCTGTATTGCACCCTGTAACTCCAAATTGCTTGCTGAAGTGTAAAGACGTACTTAGTTTGGATTAAAAACACAGCACTTGCCAACTGCGTGTGTAAGTGTCTCCCTGGGGAGGAGCAACCTTTTTGGAGACTACTCAAACACCTTAAAAGTGGTATACTCATCTTTGTCAAGTCCGATGATGTCACCATCCTACAAATATACCTGTGGAAAAGTGACATACCAATAATGTGTATAGCGTGTTGTGTAAATGTGTACTACTGTAGTATCATAATGTAGTTAGGTAGGGGTTTGAATCCTGCACTTGCCAGCTATGTGTGTGTCCTCCTGGGGCGGTGCAACCTTTTTGGAGACTACTCAAACACCTTAAAAGTGGTATACTCATCTTTGTCAAGTCTGATGATGTCACCATCCTACAAGTATAGATGTGGAAAGGTGAAATCCCACTAATGTGTAGAGTGCATCATGTAAGTGCATACTGCTATAGCAACATAACGTAGTTAGGTAGTGGTTCGAATCCTGCACTTGCCGAGTGTGTGTGTGTGTGTGTGTGTGTCTTGCTGGAGAAAATCAATCTCTTTGGAAACTACTCAAA
The DNA here is from genome assembly GCF_019279795.1 of Protopterus annectens. NCBI lineage: Eukaryota > Metazoa > Chordata > Ceratodontiformes > Protopteridae > Protopterus > Protopterus annectens. The sequence continues at coordinate 23,153,951 of NC_056735.1, read as the reverse complement.
CACCTTAAAAGTGGTATACTCATCTTTGTCAAGTCCGATGATGTCACCATCCTACAAATATACCTGTGGAAAGGTGAAAGCCCAATAATATGTGCAGTGTGTCATGTAAATGCATACTACTGTAGTATCATAATGTAGTTATGTAGTGGTTTGAAGCCCGAACTTGCCAACTGTTTGTGAATATGTCTCTCTCCCTGGGGAGGAGCAACCTTTTTGGAGACTACTCAAACACCTTAAAAGTGGTATACTCATCTTTGTCAAGTCCGATGATGTCACCATCCTACAAATATAACTGTGGAAAGATGAAATCCCAGTAATGTGTATAGTGCGTTGTGTAAATGAATACTGCTGTAGTATCATAATGTAGTTAGGTAGGGGTTTGACTCCTGCACTTGTCAACTGTGTGTGTCTCCCTGGAGAGGAGCAACCTTCTTGGAGACTACTCAAACACCTTAAAAGTGGTATACTCATCTTTGTCAAGTCCGATGATGTCACCATCCTACAAATATACCTGTGGAGAGGTGAAATCTCAATATTGTGTATAGCGTGTCGTATAAATGCATACTACTGTCATATCATAATGTAGTTAGGTAGGGGTTTGAATCCTGCATTTGCCAACTGTGTGTGTCTCCCTGGGAAGGAGCAACCTTTTTGGAGACTACTCAAACACCTTAAAAGTGGTATACTCATCTCTGTCAAGTCCGATGATGTCACCATCCTACAAATATACCTGTGGAGAGGTGAAATCTCAATATTGTGTATAGCGCGTCGTATAAATGCATACTGCTGTCATATCATAATGTAGTTAGGTAGGGGCTTGAATCCTGCATTTGCCAACTGTGTGTGTCTCCCTGGGAAGGAGCAACCTTTTTGGAGACTACTCAAACACCTTAAAAGTGGTATACTCATCTTTGTCAAGTCCGATGATGTCACCATCCTACAAATACATCTGTGGAAAGGTGAAATCCCAGTAATGTTTATAGCACGTCGTGTAAATGTGTACTGCTGTAGTATCATACTGTAGTTAGGTAGGGGTTTGAATCCTGCACTTACCAACTGTGTGTGTGTGTGTGTGTGTGTGTCTCTCTCCCTGGGGAGGAGCAGCCTTTTTGGAGACTACTCAAACACCTTAAAAGTGGTATACTCATCTTTGTCAAGTCTCATGATGTCACCATCCTACAAATATACCTGTGGAAAGGTGAAATTCCAACAATGTGTATAACACATCGTGTAACTGCATACTGCTGCAGTATCATAATGTAGGTAGGTAGGGGTTTGAGTCCTGCACTTGCAAGTGTATGTGTGTCTCCATGGGAAGGAGCAACCTTTTTGGAGACTACTGGTATACTCATCTTTGTCAAGTCTCATGATCTCACCATCCTACAAATATACCTGTGGAAAGGTGAAATTCCAGTAATGTGTAAATGCATACTGCTGTAGTATCATGATGTAGTTAGGAAAGAGTTTGAATCTTGCACTTGCTGACTGTGGGTGTGACACTGTTGGCCAATGTGAAGTGAGTTTTGATTTTTCTAGTGTATGACATATCACAATGACAACTGTATGTGCATTACACATGTAAGGTAGCTGTGGGGCAAATCCATATACATATATGTGACCTCAAGTATTTCATAGGTGGGCACTCTGTTTTCTTCATGAACGCATCTGTTATCTTTGCCAGAGCGTGCTGGCACTTTCCAGACCTTAGGTCACTTCTGTATGCTTGTGACAAGCTTAGCCACTGCAGTGATCCCTGGGCTACGTCTTCCATTTCACATCCACTCATCATGGTTTCTATTGAAGAGTGTGAGTGAGAGTTTATGCTTGAGGCATATTTGAAACCTGTTTCAAAGCAAGCAAAGTCTGGCAAAGATGACTAATCATTATAGGTGTGCAACAACCTCTGTGGATCTGCATGCAAACCCTTTATTGCTTATGTGCTCCACAGAGGGATTTCCAAAACCCTTTGGTAATGTGATTTTAAAAGGAGAGATGACTTAGCACATGGCTCTATGTATACATTAGTACCTGTTCCACATTTTGGGGGCTACTACCTATGTGGTACTCTGGGGATACTTTGTTTTCTAAAAGTGGATAATAAGAAGTTATGTACACACCATAACGTTCCATCTGAGTAGGTGACTTCATTTGAATGCAACCTGTGGGTATCGGATCCGACATCGGATCCGAGCCGGCAGTTCAAAAGCTTTAGGATCCGAGCTCCTAGCTCCTCCCTCTACCCATAACCCCTTGCCAAACCCTGACTGACCTCAGATTGAGTTTGCCCTGTAAATACTAAAATAACAGATTCCTGGGAAACCAGGGCTAATATTGCTAAGAAGGTCAGGGGGATGGAGGGGGGGATTGTTGCATCCAAATGAAGTCACCTACTCAGATGGAACGTTATGGTGAGTACATAACTTCTTAATCTGAAGTAGGCAGACTTCATTTGTCTGCAACCTGTGGGACAGAGTCCCCAGCTACCTAAATCTTGGGCGGCCGTCATGGAAGGATGTTCTGGAGTACCGCAGAGCCAAAGGATGCTCTCCCTCTGGAAACAACATCCACTTTATAATGCGAGATGAAAGTATGAGATGAGGTCCAAGTGGCTGCTGCACAGATATCATCTAATGGCACTCTAGATTTAAAAGCAGCAGACGTGGATACTGCCCTGGTAGAATGCGCTGTAATTCTCTGAGGAGCTGGCCTTCCTGAGGTGTCATAAGCCTGCAAGATACAGTTAGAAATCCACTTCGACAGGGTAACCTTAGAGACTGCCTTACCCAGGGCAAATTTTGCAAAGGAGATGAACAGTTGATTGGATTTCCTATGACCAGCTGTTCTGTGAATATAGAAGCGGAGCTGTCTGTGAACGTCTAAAGAATGCAATTTATATTCTCCTTTGTTTTTATAGTTGGGAAAAAAAACTGGCAAGTTAATCGATTGGTTGATATTGGATTCTGAAGAAATCTTCGGTAGAAAGGAAGGACTGGTCCTGAGGAAAACCCTATCAGGAAAAAAGGAAAGATACGGTGGTTTGACGCATAAAGCCTGGAGTTCAGAAACTCTTCTAGCTGATGTAATGGCTACTAAGAAAGCAGTTTTCCAGGAAAGGTATTTCAAATCCACAGAGGCTGCAGGCTCAAAGGGGGGAGCGGTTACGGCCTGCAGGACTAGAGATAAGTCCCAAGGTGGTATAGTTTCCTTAACCGGAGGTCTCAAGAGAAATGCACCTTTGAGGAAGGTTTTGCAAATTTTTGCAGCCATGAGAGGTGTTGAGTCATGACCCACATGGTAATGGGAAATAGCTGCCATCTGTACCTTTACCGTGGAAGAGCTTGATCCTTGCTGAAAAAGGTCTGTCAAGAAGTCCAGTACCGTCGAAAGTGGTGCAGAAAAAGGGTCAAGGTTGTTATGTTCTGCCCAAATAGAAAACCTCTTCCATTTGCTTCGATAAACCTTCCTAGTGGAAGGTTTATGGGCCGCCACTAAGATGGCTTTCACTGGTGATGAGATACCGGGAGTCCTTATCAGGGATGGAACTGGAGCAGCCAGGCTGTCAATTTCAGGGTGTGAAGGTTCGGAATTGGAAGCCCTTGAGGATGGGAGATGAGATCCAGAATCAGATCTAGAATCCAGGGCGGATTCACTCTGTGAGACCACACAAAAGGGAACCAAGGTTGACGAGGCCAGAACGGGGCAATGAGAATCATTTTGCTCCCCAAGCTGTTGGCTTTCTGCAAAAGTTTCTGCATTAGAGGCAGTGGAGGGTAAGCGTAAAGGAGACCGGGAGGCCAAGCATGCACCAGGGTGTCTCTCGGGGATTCCCCGAATGGGGGAATTAGAGTGAAGAAACTGTCGCATTTGGCTTTTGAGGAAGAAGCAAAAAGATCGCAACAGGGTTGCCCCCAGGCGGCAAAAATCTGCTTCGCTACTAGAGTGTTGAGAGACCATTCGTGAGGGGAAAGAATGGTGCGACTGAGCTTGTCCGCTAGGATGTTGGACCTTCCCGGAATGTGCGTTGCCACAAGAAAGCGATTGGTGGAGATTGTCTATTCCCAGACTCTCATGGCCTCTCGACAAAGGGGATAGGACCTGGTTCCCCCCTGTTTGTTGATGTACCAGGCTACCGACATGTTGTCCGTCTGGATAGCAATAGTCCCTGCAGGGAGAAGGCTGTGTAGTGCTTGCAATGCTAATAGCACTGCCCTCATCTCCAGGACATTTATATGCAGTGAGGTCTCTGAACTGTTCCACATGCCTTGGACAATTTTGCCCGCTGAATGTCAACCCCACCCGAGGTGAGAAGCGTCCGTGGTCACAGTGGCTAGGGGGAAAGCAGCACAGAAAGGTCTCCCTGTTAGGAGTTCCGTTGACTGGAGCCACCAAAAAGGGAGCTCCTGCATGCTTTGCTGATAGCTATCGGGCTGCTGAGAGGGAAGTAAAGCGGGGACCATTGGACCTGGAGGGTCCATTGAAGAATCCGCATGTGTAGTCGAGCATGAAGAAGAAGTGGAATGGCTGCTGCCATTGAACCTAGGGCCCTCAGGACCGAAGCTGCCATTGGAGCAGGTCGTAAGATGGCCGCGACATGACACCTCAGGTTGGACAGTCGATCCGGGGTGAGGAATGCCCGCATTTTTCTTGTGTCCAGTCTTCCTCCTATAAAGTCTATAAGCTGTGTGGGATTCAGTGAAGACTTCTCTTTGTTTATGGTGATGCCCAGCCGAGGGGCTATGTGAAGCAAATAGTCCCTGGCTGAGCACAGCAGATGCCTTGATGACGCCGTGAGGAGCCAGTCGTCCAGGTATGGAAACACCTGAATTCCCTGGAGTCTCAGGTGGGCCGCTACCACTGCTAGTACTTTGGTAAACACCCTGGGGGCAGAGGTGAGACCAAAGGGAAGGACCCTGAACTGGTAGTGACTGGCTCCCAGCCGGAAGCGAAGGAACCTCCTGGACCGCCTGTCCATCAGAATGTGGTAGTACGCGTCCTTGAGGTCTATGGAACACATCCAGTCATTCTCCCGCAAAAGGGGGAGGATAGATTGTAAGGTGACCATCCGGAATTTTTGCTTGGTTACAGACAGGTTCAGTTGTGACAGGTCTAGAATCGGTCTTAAGTCCCCCGTCTTCTTTGGCACCAAGAAGAACCTGGAGTAAAACCCTGATCCGGTCTGATCTCGGGGGACGCGCTGGATGGCTCTTTTCGTTAGCAGCTGCGCGATCTCGATAGCTGCTGCCTCCCTTTGATCGGGTGGTACATCCGGGAGGCTTTTGGATCTGGGAATTCCATGAAAGGGGATTGAATAGCCTCGGGATATCACCCGAAGCACCCAACGGTCTGACGTGATTGACTCCCATGTTGTCAGGTGCTTGGAAAACCGCCCCCCGACCGCCTCCAGAGATGGGCGGCCTGCAACCCCTCAGGGTTGCTGCATGGGTCTGTCAGAGAAAGGTTCTCTGGACCCAAAGTTCCTAGGAGCCCCTCTGCCTCTAGGACGGCGACCCCCCCTGTCCTCCTCTGCCACGGAAGGACTGGTTGTCCGGAGCAGGTTGGGATTGCTGCGATTTCCGGAACCACATCTTCTTCTGTCCCTTTTGGTTGTTCGAGAAGGACCTCTGGGGAGCTGAGAAGCGGACTCCGACGGCAGACGGCGTCTTCCCGTCCTTTTCGCTCTGGACCAGCGTTTCGCGAACTGTTTTGCCAAAAAGGGAAGAACCATCGAAGGGGGCATTCGTGAAGGTCGCTTTGAAGGGCTCTGCGAAGTCACAGTGGCAGAGCCAGGCCTGCATCCTAATGACATGTGCCATGTAGTTCAGCGCCCTCAAAGAGAAGGTTGCTGAACTAAAGACTCGCTTCCCAATGCGATCCATCGAGCGGGACTCTTTGCTCAGGGGATGCATAGAGGGACTCTCCTGAGCTAACTCCCTCTTTGTGGCTGCTGCCATCATCCTGGCATCTACTGGGGGTCCCTTACTCCAATGTGTGCGGTCTGCAGGGGGACTAAGGATACGATCCGGGCGCTTGGGAACAGGCTCAACGGTGTCCGGGTCCTTCCACGCTCTGGTGGCAATAAGGTCCACCAGAGGATCGGCAGGAGGGGACACCCAAGAGGTAGATGGGCCCGCCATAAATGCCTCCAAGAACACAGACTCGTCTGAGGAGGCCTTGGGGGCAGACCACCCCCCCGATCCTTAACATTTCCATAATGTCTCCAAATGAGACATCCTCTGGGGGTGATCTTGGGGAGCCCTCCCCTTCATCCAAGTCTGTGTCTTCAGTAATGGACTCAGGGGAGTCCACGTGCCTCCTCTTACACTTGCGCTTGCGAGGCACTTCCTCGGGGGGACTGTCCGAGGAGTCCTTGCCAGCACCCAGATGTTCCAAGGGAACTACTTGGGACATCGAGGCGGGCTGTCCCTGGGACTGGCTGATGGGAGACTGGCCCAGCTGCGAGGGAGTGCGGGGTGGAGCCGAGACAGGGACCGGGGGTCCGGAAGTCCTCAACAGCACCCTTTCCACCACGTCGAAGGCCGAGGGGGAGCCGACCTCTCTAAGCCCCGACAGCCGACCCCCACTCGGATCCAACGCATGGTTCAGAGCTGGCGCCGAGACTGTCGGATCCAAGAGACCGGTGTGCTCTGACCTAGACGGAGCCGAAGACACACCAGCTCCCTCGGATCCGAGGCTCGGCCCCCGGCTCCGAGAGGTCGGGTCCGAAGTACCCGAAGCACTCAAGGGATGGATCGGATCCGAGGTGCGCCGACCAATCGGATCCGAACCACCCCAGGATCCAACTCTGCCCGGCTCTGACAGCTCCAAACCCGGGAGTCAGGTCGGAGAAGGAGCTATGGGGGTGAAACATGGGGTTGAGGCCCCCCCCGGATGGGGGGGGGGCCAGGAGCACTCCCATCTGCATCTGGGCCTGGATGAAACGCCTCATCATCCGGTCCATATCCGCTTCAGACATAGAGAAGGTAGACCTCGATGAGGCCACCGAGGCGGACCTAGAGTGCCACCTCGGTGACCTCGAAGGAGGACTAGTCTCCACCTCCTCGGGTCCAGGAGAGAACCGGGGGGAATGGAGATGAGGAGGAGGAGAGCTAGAAGCCACAGGAGAGGCCCGCTTAGACGGGGGGCCGAGACAGATGTATCGGCCCGCCGTTTGTGGTGCCTCTCCTTGTGCCTTTCTTTCTCTCTCCTGGTCTCCCTATCCTCCAGCTTCTTGGTGGGAGGTTGAGTCCCTGCCGGAGAAAGGGAGACCGCAGCACCCGGGGAGGGCTGCTGACTAGCAGGGGCAGAGGCCGATTCAGGAGGGATAAGCCCCGCCAGAACCAACTTCGACCTCCGCTCCCTTAAAGCCCGGGGGTTGAACCCTGCACATATGGTACAACCAGATGACAGGTGTTCAACCGCCAGACATTTAATGCACCGAGTGTGGCCATCAGCTGGAGAAAGCTTGTGGCCACACTCGGTACATTTCGAAAACATAGCCTTAGGGGCTTCTGCCATGACTACACCCTAACAGGCCTACACTAACACACACAAACAGACACAAAAGCTACGCAAAACCCGTGGAAAAAATTAAATTAAAGGGAGGAGAAAAGCCTAAGCACACACTCTTAACTAAATTTTTTAAAGAAAAAGGAAATTTTTCTGTCAAAATATCAAGATAAATACTTGCTACTAGGAGCTCATGAAATCCGTTGGCTACTCGAACGTGGCAAACGAAAATCTGAGGCCAGTCAGGGTTTGGCAAGGGGTTATGGGTAGAGGGAGGAGCTAGGAGCTCGGATCCTAAAGCTTTTAAACTGCCGGCTCGGATCCGATGTCGGATCCGATAACCACAGGTTGCAGACAAATGAAGTCTGCCTACTTCAGATCTATGCTTTCTTTGGCTTATAGCTTATAACATATATAGCTTATAGCATGAGTTTGACACCAGGTATCTGTCTGCATGATACCCTTTTGGAAGATGTGTGTGTCATCTGGAGAATAAAGTATAGCCCACAGTATGCATTGTCATCAAACGTAGGCAGACATATCCCTACTGTGTTTGCTTGTACCTAAGAAAGCTATATGCCAAACAGGAGTGGTCCCAGGACTGAGTGCAGGTGAATATCACTTGTTACCGGCATAGAATAGTACATGGAGGCTGCAAATGTTACTGTGTGTCCTATATCTGTGCGTCAGTTGTCAAGCCATCATCTAACAATTGTTTATGGTCAGTCTGTTGAGGTTATGTATAATACCAGTATGTGGGATGGATATGAATTGCTGGTGAGCTATAGCTTGGCTGTGTTGACCTCCCCTCCCTTACCTATAGCCCTGTTGACTAGCTTGAAGTCTACTAGGTGTAAGAGCCATGATCTGGCCTTTAGAGAACCTAAATGGGTTATGGTGCAGTGTTTGCAGGCTCATAATGTCTCTGTTAATGAGTTCCATAATGCTGTGCTCCATAGCCTTCCAGATAACATTGGTCTGACTTATAGGGTGAGAGTTTCCAGGACCTGCTGTAGTTCTACCCTTATTTTATGTTAACACATGCAATGGGTGTGACGAGGGTGGACAGGTTTAAGAATAAGTATATTAGAGGGTCAGGCCAGGTTTGAAGGTTAGTAGACCATACCAGATAGGCAGGATTAAGTTGGTTTGTACATGTGCTGAGGAGGGATGCAGAGTATATTGTGAACTAGATGCTAAGGATGAAGTCACCAGGTAACAGGAAAAGAGGAATGCCTAAGATGAGGTTTATGGCTGTGGTGAGAGAGGACATGCAGGTGGATGGTGTGATAGCACAAGATACAGAGGGCAGGAAGAAATGATGTACTGTGGTGACCCCTAATCGGAGCATCCGAAAGGAGAAGAAGACGACATTGTAGCTCAACCCTTGTGGACTGTGAACACCATTACCGTGTGTCATTCCAAAAGTATGTAACTTGTATAGAGGCTGCATCTGGACAGAGCGTTTAGGTGAGTGGTGACTTCATATGTCAGCTTGTGTAGGACACAGCCAGGGACACTGTCCAGTACCATTAACACTGTGGTGTGTACTTTGTTAAAGAGATTTTTTAACTAGAGTGTCTGTGAATCATCAGGTTTTACATTCTCCAGGTCTGGAAATGTGGCCCTTGTGTAATGACAGGGTGGTGAAATCCGCATTCAAACTGTCTGACAAGAAATTGGTAATGTCAATTAGAGAAGTGTACTTTGTTGCCATTTACATTAACTGTGACCCAATCTGAGATTTCCCCTGTACATTATGGACAACACTGAAGAAAGCTTTAGTGTTGTCTTTGGAATCCTTGCCATTTTGTATTTTGAAGCTTGCCTTGTATATTTATTGAGGGATTGTATTTTCCCTATGATACTGACCAGAGAGGTTATCCCTTCTTGGTATGTAACTCTTTTTTGGTACAACTTCACACCTTCTATTATATATTTAGTTTATGGCAAGGGTCCATGAGACTAATGCACTTTTACTGTATAAGTGAGAAAATATTGTGTTTGTGATAGCATGGTCCATGCAACCCTGTAGGTGAACAGTGTGCATTAATAAAGGATTATGCAGCTGGGACAGTGTTAACCTTAGTAATGCAAACCAATGACAGATAGCAACAACAGTATCACCTACAGCACGGTGTCAACCCGTGTCATACACACACGTGTACTTGAGTTCCAAAATGTGTGTAGTAGAATGCATACTGGCCACCAATTGAAAGTATGGAGTGTTAACACAATACAGGGCATGTGTCCAATATGCACGCACATGCAGCCAGTGCACCTCCACCATGTTCACAAATGTACACCTGCAGACCTGTGCTGCATACACCCCACACTTACTGTCCACTGTATAACACATGCTGACACAACTACACACATCAGCCAAGTGGCACATGGGCAAACAAAACACTGGTGGAAACAATACAACATTGCTAATTACAGCTTTAATGCATCATACCTGCTCAGCTACACCTTCAAGGATATCATTACACTTTACTGCGGACAACATGCTACACATTCAACCATTGCTATGTTTTATTAAAGTCACCCTGTACATCAGCGCCATGTTAGCCCGTTCCTGCATCAATGTTACAGATGACAGGAGGTGGCACAGGCTTCATCATATGCACAAGGTGTGTTGTTGGTTTGCCAGACGCCTACACTGAGCCATACAATCGACATGTGTGTGTGTGAGGGCCATGAGTACTGTTATGGGCCAATGTTGATGTAATGTATGCGGGTATGTGTTTGCCCTAGGTTTCTGGTTTATGTGTGTATGTCTGCATGCACAAAGTTCCACCATGTGGCTGCCATATACGGGGATTTGTGAGACAGCTACAGACTGTACCTGTCAGGCTTTACAGATCACCGTCTCTGGCCACGGAAACAGAACCAGTGCCTTGCAGGGGTGCTACAGACTGTATTAGGTACTAATCCAGACTGGGTACTATCCAAAGAGGTTGACATATGTCCACTGGATCCAGGTCCCTGCTGGGACTGGCCAGAGCCACGTGCATGTTGTCTTCTAGGACGGTCTATGGACAGCTCCCCCAACATAGCTGGGGCTGGTACTGGCACTACGAGAGCGGCTATGACTTGTTGGATGTCCACGGCGACCTCCAGCCACTGATGGTGGCATACGTCCACGTCTCAACCGTCCAGCTCTGTCCTGACACATGGACATGAGATTGTGGAGAACATCCAATGTCTCACCCCAACGTCTATCAATGACCTCTGTGTAATTACGTATGGCACCTGCTAGGTCACGGATACTGTCATTTACAGAGGTGTTATGAGCCCTATGTGCCTAAGTGCCTGTCTGGTGTACCGCTCCATTCGCGTCTGTGTCACCATGACAGCCTGGAACATGCATGTGGTAAAAAGAGGTGTGGCACGTCTGCCAGAGACATGATGACCAGCAGTGCTCTGACGAGAACCCCTGGGCATCTGCCTATGTGGTACCGTTCCAGACATCTGGCTATGGCTGCTGTGTCCTGATACATGTGCCATAGATACCACACTGTCCTGGCCAGTGCTAACCGTACACTGTCCCTCAGCTAAGGGCAATGGTGATGATGGATGTAGAGGCAGTATGACTGTGTGCATGGATGGGGTGGAGACTTGTGCACTGTCAATTAGTGGCGCAACAACAGGCCCTGACAAACCTGCCTGTGCCTCAACACACCTATACTCATGATCACTGTCTGTCTCAGTGACATCCCCACCTCGGCACCTGTGAGAGGAAAACAGGAATCACACTTTAAGACCTGAACATGATGTCAGACTACATACGCACATGCACACATACAAAAATACACTCCTCCCTAAAGCAGACACACACACAACACCAGCAATCTCAGAACATACACAACAGCAGGTGATGGTGGGGTACAGTATCACAAGCAAAACAGTCATATCACACATGTCAGCATGCAGGACATGTGTTGCTCAACAGCATGCAATGCAAGTGTAGACAGTCCTTGTCACTAACAGTATACATGGCTTTGATGCATGTGTTTTGTTATTAGGTGATGGGCCACCCCCTGGAACCCAATGCATACATGGACACAACATTGCTGTGCAGGTATTCAAAACTCTGTAATGTACTGTGCACCATAACAAACAGGTGTACATACCACGGCTGGATGTGTATCTGTGTGTCAGATAGGTATCAAATGCTGATTACAGCCTCTGTGTCTTTAGCAAATAATTGTAGACACATTTTTAGCACATACATGATGAGTATTCACACAACATCATCAGTGGTGCATGGATAATTGATGGAATACCATTCAGCCACATACCCAATGTATAGTACTTATGGTGAGTGTAGATCATATTGGGGACATGCCAGTGTCATCCATGACATGGCATGCTAAAACACAACTGCATATTTAAACACTGCACATACCCAATGTGTGTCATATGACCTAGCCACTCAATAGCATCACAAGACATATATGTGTCAGTTGTGCAAATGGTGATTGGTATGCATATTGTTTAGAGGTGCATATGTGTGCACACGCAACATTAAGGTGTATAACAATGAAAGCTATGTGTAGTACTGTGGTTACAATAACTGGATGGGGTACAGTACCATAGGCCATCATCATGAAGCATCATGTGGTCAGTCAAGGCTACAAATGTTTCCCAAACCAGCACTACTCATGCTGTACCGGAACTGTACTACCTTGGCTACAGTCACCATTTCACAACCAGTTGTTACATGAGTTTGTAAGGAGGCCAATAAGGAGCATTCCCTGACATGAATGTGTAGTGTGTTGCAGAGTGTTTAAATGCCCCATGATAGACCTCTAACCCTCAGGTATATTATGTGTAATGTGTGGATGTGATTTTGGATACTGGAGTGTGCCTTTACAGAGGGTTTGGGAATCCTTTATGTGTAGCATGTTAAAATGCTCTGTGTATGACATAAATGTGTATGTTATGTGCATGTTGAGTATCAACTGTGCCTATCCAATGGACATGACAGTCTAGCCACATTTGTATGAGATGGTCTGGGTATTGCATGTGTTTGAGGCAGCTAATCACATTAGTGAGATGTGCGTGGTCTTACACCAAACATGCACAGCATGCATTATGGGTAGTTGTGTTACATGTGTACATGGCCTACACCTTAACTATGACACGCACTTTTTATTTACAATAATAAATGTAGAACACACTCACCAGCATATGTCCACTGCCTTGATGTCACCCCGAGGGACCTACATATAGATGAGACAGTTTTGTCAGTGGCCACAACTGATGCATTGCAATAGTGTGTTTGCAATCTTACAGTACAACAACAGTTTACATTCACACGGCTACAGATTATGTTCCAAATGATCAGTATTGCACAACAACAGGCTCCACATCTTTTAATGACACACTCCACATCTCATATATGCATGATCTACCAATACAGATAACAGTAGTCTACAGATATGCCATGTTACCTACATGCTCCATGTGTGCTTGCTGGGTGGCTCCAACCTCCATCATGGTGTATGTCTGCTGCTGTTGTTGTTGGGCAGGTGCCACCAGGCTCAGGAGCAGCTCCTCCATTCTGGTGTGTGTGTGGGGGGGGGGGTGGATATTAACACCACCTCCTGTTGCAAACTGTTGTCTCCGCACATCAGCAGCACACTGACGGACATGTCTGAGAAGATCACTGCAGTGGTGGCGTACCTGCTCATATGTCCAGTTATGCAGGCCTACTTCATTTACCCTGCGGACAACATCTTGCCACATTGCAGTATGCTCCTGCTGGTCCTGGCTGGTTCGTGAGAAAATGAGACTGTAGTGCTGAATCATACTGGTAGTAATTACGTCAGCACTACTGTAACTGGGGTTCCTGTGATGTGCCATGATCCCTGGAAGACATAAATATGAAAATATGTCTGAGCAAGTCATATGGCACATTTAACATTATACAGTACAGATATCACTGAACTGCCATATATAGCAACCTATTAGCTAACCGAAAGTGAAACACTTTAACTGACACATCACTGATCACCCCACAACTGCTTGGAAGTGCCTGGCTCACTCTCAATCTAATGAACCATGTTCTGCACAGCAACAAAATAAAATCACTATATAAGACTATACAAGAGTACCTGGCACACTGTATGCAACACGATGCACCACCTAGCCACAGCAAATATACATGAAGCTGATGTGTAAAGAAATACACCATCCATCACAATGAGTGTAAGTTCCAGTAAATCTATTACTATTATACCACACAACTTGTTAATGGCAAACCCGTGCCCAAAATATGTGCACAATTGGGAATATAGGTTGCATACTGTTGTAGTAGACTATGAATGTTGCTAGATACGCAGTTATATGTTTTACCACACATATGTCAAAAGACATGTTACAGAAATACCCACACACATCAGACATAATTACAGGACACAAAGGTATGACAACCCAGATAAGCTTTCAGTGTGTACTATACAGTACTGTGTATCAGTACTTACACAACCTTAATCTTGAGAAATGTAACCTATGATAAATACAGGGACCACAAAAAACAGTGGATGCAAGCAATGTGGACATGCACCATACTTTGCTGTACAGGTCCAGAGCTTCAAGTAGTACTACAGTACACACAGGATTTGGATTCAACATCAGTACCAATCAATAATCATAGATGTAGTGCTTTAGCCTCCAATGACACAGCCTAGTTAAAACCAAGGGACCTAATCACACTATATGCAATAGCACTTTTTCTGCCTAGCAACAGAATACACAGCTTTTGCTAGGATCAAAGCAAGGACCCATAATACCATGACAGAAACAGTTTCCCACTAAGCTATCTCACAGATGCATATATTTGATGTATTCACAAACACACTGACCATCACAGCCAGTTAACAGTGCAGAGAATCTATTGCAACAAGTAGATGTAGGCATGTATGAGTATATATAACTATATATCTATATATATATATATATCTATATATATATATATATATATATATATATATATATATATATAACACACATATATATATATATATATATATATATATATATATATATATACACATCCATTGGTGTACATATACATATATATGTAGGCACATATACATTTCACCTTTCATAGTGAGAATATCAATTATACAAAGGATGTGAGGTATACAGTAATGTAATAAAATCGTACAGTCTTAGGATAAATGCATTGAAGGTGTTCACAGCCTAGGTAGCTTTAGCAGGCGTCACTGACTTCAACATTGCAAACTGAACAAACCACCCACAGTGTTTAACCACCACATGTCATATACCAGCACTGTATGCTGTCTTGTTTGTCACACATTAAAACCTACATACAAATATGCGCATACTAACCTTCACCTACATATATATCTCCACCCTTCGCAAACAGTTGCAATATGCCCCCTGCTCTATGCACATATACAGATGTGAATATATATGACACATATATATTTCTCGTATTTGTGTGTGGCATACACACACAAGGTCCACACTGTTGTATGTCCCTGGACCTCACAGCTGAACTGTTGGGCCTTGCTGCAACACAAACAGGTGTCACATATGAACGCACACTAACATTGGGGGGGTATATATGGCTACAAATGCTAGATAAGCATACTAGACTGCTACAGCAGTTGCCAATGCTAAGCTACACTTTAATACGACTATCATGCATGTGTTGTTCTGTCACACCCATGTTTATATAATGTCAGCGCTAATCCCAACAGCCATTGGCCACACTACTGTACAGAACACAGATAACATGGATCAGATCTTTGACATTTAATGCCGAGCTACACATTTCACAGGTATGTCCCACTGCCCACAGGTACACACTGTATTGTCCATAGCAGTAGTTAAGCAGAACATCCGTGCATAAATAAGTACTGCTGCCACATATGAATGGTTCACATTATGTAGACTATTCTTCAATAACATCTACTACATGCCAGTAAATACATATGTGTCACATACCTTTCCTTTGTATGATTTGGTAATATTTATTTTTTCTTTTCTCTGTCTCTCTCCTTCTCTCTCTCTGTCAGTCTCTGCAGTAGAGTGATTGAGTTTGTTGGCAGAGATTGCAGCCTGCTTTTGTAGGTATTTGCACATGAGCATGTGATGGCCTCTGCACCAATTAGTGGCCACCACTTGCTAATTGCATGCAGCCTGCTGTGTAGTAATTGCAGTAATCACTGTCATAGCAACCCAGTACTATAAATTGCTAACCTGGGTAGGCGTGGCCCTTTCAGCTTTCCAAGATGGGAGATCATCCTTGTTTGCTGTGGACATCATTGTTTAAGACAGAAGGTTGGTATAGTTCTTATATCAGAAGCCAGGGATGTAGCCAGAGATTTACATTTTGTACTCAGACCTAATGTTGCTGCTTCCAGTACCCACTTGTCAGTGTAGAAATGTACTCACCCCTCAAAATGCTACCCCAAGACACATGGAAAGATGTACTTTTTCAACTTTTACAATTAACTGCCATACAAAGCTAGTTATTGAGATGTATTCCTTTGGCACAATAATTGTTTGTGAACTGCTATACTGTGAATATTCATTTACTCAGTTCTAAACAGTTTGCGCTTTTTTAGTGCTGACATTAGCACAAGCTGCTCAGAAAAACTGGACACGTCAGTACTGTGAGTATGCTTACCTACATCCTTGGTAGACCCTGCACACAGTTATATTCTACATTTGGGTAGGGGTGCAGAAGTACAAACAGTGTAAGTATTATTGTGTGGATTTTATCTTGCTGGACTTACAGGGTTGCTGTGTACATGTTAGTTTATCAAGGCAAGTAGTCTGTCTGCGTAACTCCTGACTGTGCACCTATCCTCATGATAACCAGAGAATAGCCTGTTATTTTTTGTTTGTGCACTACACAGGTCTTTTTAGCAATAGTGCAATGGCATTGTTACAGTTGGTTGCTACCAGTACATGGCTACATCCATTTGTATTTCAGTGTTGTATTCCTGCATAAGGGTAAGCTTAAACTCCTTCCAAAGCTATTTGCACAGTGTGCGACAGCAGAAAGGCTGATATACCTCTGTGTTTCTGCCTCTGCCAGACCTCTCAAACACTCTGGTACATATTTGAACAGACTCAGGGAAAAGTAAAGAAAAACTCAGGGGCACCTTTAAAATGTTAGTGCCATTAAGTTGAAACATTGAGAGAATCAGAGCATATGAATTAATGCACCTTTTCTGAAGTAAAAGAAGTGTCTAACTCTTAATTATTGTCATTATTCACTGAGTGTAATTCACCACCTTTCTGGCCAAAGTCAGTAGTTTTAGGAGGGATTCAGAGGGACAGAGCTAAAATTTGTGTCAAAATCAGGGACACCCCTGAAAATTAGGGACAGTTGGGAGGTATGGCCTCTGCCCTAAACAGTTATGCCAGTGTTTGTCCTGCTGTGATACTGTGTGGGTTGTAAAGTGATGGTGTAACATTATTTCCTGCTAGAATGGCTGCTTCTCTTATCACAGTCATGTAATATAATCCCACAACAACTGTTGGTAAAGATCCACAGAACAAGTAGTGTGGTATGGCATTCCTATTTTTCATTAACATTTACTCATTCTGATGCATGATATATTTATTTCAGCACCAGCTTGTATATCTACTGTGGCTGTAGTAGTATTTCATGTTGTGTAGTGTGTACAGGATCCGGGGTTCAAGACTGACAGAGGTGTTTTATTTTGCTCCTGAGCAGAACAAGGGCCCTCACATACAGAGTGACTAAGGCACTTTTAAGCAGTTGTAAGCGGGTTTTCGCGATGCTTAGCAATGCTTAGCTAAGCGTAAACAAGCGCACACTCGCGCAAACCCGCTAACTACTGCGTAATAGTGCTTACTCCCGCTAACCCCCGAGCTCATTTCTTTGAAAGAAAAGAAAAATTGGGAGATAGGAAAGTGGCGAAAAAGGGGCACAAAGAGGGAAAGATAGTATGGAAAGTAGCTCGGGATGTGCAGGATGGGTGTAGGGAAGGTCCATAGCTGTCCATTTCTTTAACAGCAACAGCTGTGCATATGGAATAAATTTGGAGGTAGATATGAAGCCTTCAACCCCTGAGAGAGGGGTGAGGACAACAAAGTATGTTGTAATGCCAATTAAATTACATTTTATGTGTCCAGTGGACTTGTGCAAAATGGGCAGCTATGTATGGGGTGTCATTTTTTTTTGGAGCAGATTGCCCCCCTTTTTTTCCAGGTGAGAGTGAAATGTGGGGTAGGGAAAGTAGGTATATTTAGGGAGGTAGTTTGGGGTGGTAGACAAGATAAACAAGACACATACAGGGATGGTATATGACATGTGGTGGGTGAACACCTTTGACGGGGAGGGATGTTTGGAAATCGCAAGCCCATGAGCCCACAGATGGAAACAGTGGGACTGAGGTCCCCACCCATGGGCAGTCATCACTGCACCTTCACAGCCCAGAGGGTGGCTGTGCTGGGGACTGTGTAGGAGGGGCAGGCTAACCCGGGAGTTGCGCCACTCGTGCCTCAAGCTGGCATAGAGGTTCTGCAACAGAAAGTTCAATCTCTCTACGCACCACAGCCCGGACCATTGGAAGGGTGATAGTCGGCCCTCCTCCACCCACGCTTGCACGGGGGGGGGCTGAGCCCCATCCCCTGCAGCGCTTCCACCCGAAGGTGGCACAGGGCCAACGGAGGAGGAGGTCCCAGGCTGGGCACCAGACCTGCTGGTGCCAGGTGCCATGGCCAGCTGAGGTGGGACAGGTGAGTCCGCCGGGACCGGCTTTCCCATACGAACTCTGTTTTGGAGGATTTAATAAAGATATGGGTTAGTAACAGTCAACAGCATTCCCAATTAGTTATAACAGCATGCAATTAGTTATAACAGCATGCAGAGGTATTCCCATTAACCCAACACACCAGATTTTCAACAGTTGAAAAGCAAGCATAACACATGCATATATAGAACAATAGTGGACATTACAACAGCATGCAGGTTGAATTGATGGCAACAGGCCACCAATATTGTGGTATTTTAACAGGGCACATGCATAGAAATAAATGCAAATATTTATAAACCAATAGGACATATGTCCCAACAAATGTTTTGAGATTAGACATACCAATTGAGGTCTGGAATTGCATTTTTTATGCACATACAGTAAGGTGGAAAAGGATAGCTCAATTAACAACTTATATATCCTTCTAGTTTTCACTACATTCCTATTAACTGCAGTTATATGTCCCTTACATGTATTATTACACTACCCAATGTCCTTATATTGTGCAATTGGATTTTGCTAGATCATTATATACATGAGCTGTATCTTACATACAAACTGTCCAAGAAGCAGATGTTACTGCTACATATTTTGAGAGTTGCTCACACACAGTACTGCTAAGATGGTCCACTGACAGCTCGACTTTCATATAATTATCTAGATATGTTCAGGTGAAAGTATCAGTTATATGTTAACAGCTCCCTACATTTCTGGCAGCACGCTGACATTTCTGGGGATCACAATACCAAGCTACTCATGTGCCGGATTAACCTGTACATGCTGGGCATGAACCAACAGTTGAGGGCTGTAAATATGCATAAAAGCTACTGGCACTCCCTTCATCCACGTTATATGGGCCTACCCAAGTGTGGGTTAACACTGCTTAATACAACAGTACTATTTGTAAAATGCAACAGTACAACAACATATCAAAGAAAATGACACAGACGCACTCCAGGATTTATACATTTATGAAAGGATTATTACACCTTTATTTATTGGGTTAAAACACTTTTTGAAGTACATGCAGAATAATTACTAACCTGCCTGATGATGCAGCCTTTGCAAACTATCTTCATGGGCTTGCTGATTCATAGCCCGGACACCTGCAGCTGTGAAGTAAATACAGTGATATTGAGACATACCTATCCATACTATAGACAAGCATAGCAATTCTTAACTACTTAATACAATGGCTACTTACTCAGTACTGGGGCATTAGGCATCACATGGGACTCCTGTATCCACTGGTCCAGTTGATCCTCCTTACATCGCTTCAGGTCAGAAAAATGGTGCCTGACCTGCTCAACAGTCCGAGGAACGCCAGTGGCACTGGTGAGATCATGAGCAAGACTGTTCCAGGCCTCCGTTTTATACTGGATGCCCTGATACTGGCCCCGCAGGAGTTTTTCCTCATGATTGTGGATAAGGAGCCAAACCATTACTTTGGTCTCCTCAATGCCCCAGCATTGAGCTCGAAATCGAATGCCTTCTCCAACACCGGCCATGCTGACTGCAGAAGAGAGCTACAACCAGTTATGGCAAGTAATCCCACCTGTGGAGCTTAAATATGCCTCATTTCCTGCACTTATTTGTGATTGGCCAGTTTTGAAAAAAACTCAGCTGTAGGCACACCTGCTTAGCTGATGCTGGCAATGTTTAATATTCCTTTGATAGATATGTGGCTGTTGAAAGTGCATAGCTATGAAATGCTGTCATGGCTTAGTGGTTATGTACTGTGACTATAGCGCACAGTATCCTGAGTTTGAGCCCTGTCACTGCTTTTTATTTTCCTACTGGCCAGACCTAAATGGTTAAGGTACAGTAAAGGATGTGTGGCCGTGTTTAGCCGACTTTGTTCAACTTTGCCCGACTTTGCCCAACATTGCTCGATGTTGCCCAATGTTGCTTGACATTGCTCTGGTTAGCATGGTGCGCAGCTACACGCAAATACGTTGTAGTTGCACTGGTTGGCACAGCTACGCGCAAAGACATTGCACTTAACGCGGTGCTCAGCTACGAGCAATTGGTTTTAAATATGCTAAATACTGCTAATGTGCTTAGCAGTGCTTTATATTGCTTAAAATAAGTTACTCATGCTTCAGAATGCATAACCATTTCACCTTTATATATATATATATATATATATATATATATATATAAATATAAAATTTGTTCACTACTACATATAACATTTGAATGCTTTTTGCAAAACTTATTCATGATAAATGTCAGGAAATATTTTTGTATACAGATTTCTAACAGAAAATGGAACATGCAGTAGTGGGACTCGAACCAGGAAAGCTTCCTCTTTATGCGAAGGCTCTAACAACTACGCTATCGCTATTTTGCTTACTTTGCATATTTTTTTTATTATTATCCTCTTCGGTGTCTAAGTTGCTAACTGTAGCTAAGCAATGGGCAATCCCGCAATCCCGAGCAAATACGGGCAGCTATATTGGAAATAAAAGAAAAAATAAATAAATTTATTTTAATTTTTAAATTTGTACGAGGTTTAACATATGGGGGAGTGTAGTGATACAATGTACACATGTGAGTGGATTCGCTCATGTAACTCGACATTTCTTGGGTTTTGTCAGTGCAGGGGGGTGGATTTTTGGACTGTTTGGCAGTCCGACACACCCCCTACACTCGTCCATGCTCCTTGCAAGCTTTAGAGTTGAGGCAGCGCACCCTCATTAATATGCATGGCGCGCTGCCATCATACTCTTAGACTGGCGTTTCCTTGTAAGACTAATCTAGTCTTAGACAGAAGTTTAGTAAATGCTGGGGGTCTCTCTTTAATAATCATCTACTGTTGTAGCCCTCCCAACACATACACACTTAAAACCCCCAACACTTAAAAAATGACATTATGTCCACCTGATCTGCCAGTATTGATGATCCACCAAAGCTTTGCTTATTGTTGTCCAATCTGCCACTCTTTAGAACCTACCAATGACAAAACAGTACTGTGTGCTATTTTGTTTGTCAGAAAAAAAAACAATATAACTTTATATGCGAAGTCCTACAAAGTCAATCCACTACTGACCCATTAACCCTAAGCTGTTATCTCATTCTTGCTCCTTGGAACTGCATTACCTTGGATGACTACTTTTATTTCCTAAGCAAAAGAATTGGAAGATGAGGCAAAAATCTAGGCATTCTTTGAAAATCCATACAGTTGAGAGGTATGATTTCATATTCAATACAACACTCTCTCTGTCAGGAAAGCCACAATTTAATGAAAGTGTACTTTTAATGGGGTCCATATTAGATCATCGAACACTTAGAAAAGCGAATGATGATATATTGACTCCATGTAAGCGAAAGCTTACAAACTCGAATGGTTAGAACAGCAATTATTTTTCCAAGGGAAAAAAAAATCGCTGTTCCAAAAAATAAATAAATAAAACCACTTAAAACATAACATGCCCCTATCCCCCATACTTAAATATACCATCTCCGAGATTGTACTACAATGAAGAAAATGGCAAAGTAATGGACGCGGCCAAGCGATTTCTTTCCCAGGGAAAGAATTTGCGTATATGCTGCTTTGTCATTTTGCCGTTTCGTCTTTTCAAGTTCGACCAAGACGCATTTGAAAGAATGCATCTTCGGTCATCTAATAGGAACCCTTTTAATGTATGATATATTTGTGAGCTAACTTATTTGTGTTTAGTAGGTAGATTGATCGTCGTTAGCCTCTGTGCATGTGTCTCTCTGTCATGCATGCACACACACACACACACACACACACACACACACACACACACACACACACACACACACACACACACACACACACACAAACATTCTGCTTTCATACATACACTCACTCATTCTATACTTACCAATTAACATAGGTAAGGTCTGTCACTTTCAAAGGCAACAGCGGTAAATTCATACACGAGTCCCTCCAGCGAGAACACACACACACTGATTCTTTGGCATAAAATAATGGCCCAAACACACAGATCCTTCTTTGGCGAAAAAAAAATCAAAACTAGAAGGGTGCTTTGGTGCATGCGCACACCGACATTAGAGTTACAGGTCACAGGCAAAACACACCAAAAAAGTGTTTTGCGGCATGCATACATTGATGTTGTAGTTGGAGGTCATGGCCACATGGAAGAGCTCTGAGGGCTGCATGCGGACCGCGGGTCGCGGTTGGACATGTCTGAGCTAGAGGATACTATAATACAAGGACAAGAAGAAATGGCACCAGATCTAGATGGATTAGGGTGCAGTTTCTTTTTTCTAAATAAATGCCAAATAATGAAAAGTATATTTTTATGGGAATATTGAATGAATGGATACAGTAGGGAATAAAATAAGGAGATTTAGAAATAAGTTATAACATTTATACAGAAAAAAGAGGAAAGGAAACAAACACTGGAAACCAATAATGTTGGGAAATACTGACTATAAACTATGTATAAAGATTATTCAGAAAAACATGATGGGTGTTATGAAAGAAGGACTGGATGAAAGGGTGCATGAGATTAAAGGGAAAAGAGTAAATGAAATGTTAATGATTGTAAAATAGGTAGCCGAGTGTATAACTAAGAGTGAAGGAGAAGGAAAGGTAACGGTGTGCGATGTGGATAAAGCATTTGATAGAACTGATCATGGGGAAAGGCTAAATATTTTAAAATAATATAAAGCTGAAGGGAAAATAAGAAAGATAGTGAGAACAGTTTATGAAAATTGTTGAGTGCCTGTGATGGTAAATGGATGGGTAGGATAAAAGACAGGGAAGAGGGATAAAGCAGGGTTGACCACTGAGCATGTGGTTGTATGTGATGAAAGTTGTTATACAGACATGTAGATCAGAATTAGAGGATGGTAGATGGCAGATTAAGGAATGAATAAAGGTTCCAGTAATGTTAACTTATTGCAGATGAGTTTTAGTAGCCAAGAAGCACTGAATGAAAAAGATAATTTTCAGAACAGAACAAATTCTGGGTGGAGTAGGGATACAGTTATACAAGTCCAAACATTGGGAGTTTCACAGAAGTGAAAAGAATAGCAGGAATTTATTTTGCTAGAAGTGAGAATGGTGTTCTGTCAAGTTTGGGAAGGAACAAACTAATAGAACAATGCAGAGAAGCTGTAAAAGAAATGTGTAGGCTAATAGGTAGTGGTTTATATATGCTAAAAACATACATTTTAGGAAGCATATCTAATATGTTCATAGGCTGTTACTAGGCTATCGGCCCTAGGGCCTATACAAGCCTAGCCATAACAATTCCCCTGGCTATTTCTTCCCACACTACGTACTTCCCTGGAACCCTGTCTAGCAGGGTGACTGACATGATCCCCGGGGTGAATTTCCTTTCTCCCATCCAATCGTTAAAGTTCCTTTTGAAGAGGGGCAAAGAGGCATTCTGCTTGACATGTATGGGCAGTCTATTGCAGAGTCTGGGGAGTCTCTGGGTCAGGAACCTATCCCTCCAGTATGTTTTGTTTGTTTTGAGTAATAATAGTTCCAAGTTGCATGGAAAGTGTTCTTTTTTTTTGGGGGGGGGGGAGCAACAATGAATCTAAAAGAGGGAAAGTTCATAATGCAAAATAGAAGTGGGCATAAATTTAATAAATCTGTTTTTTTTTAACATCTATAAATCTGTTTGGGTGTAAAAAAAGTGTCTGCAAAGACAATAGTGCAGATATGTGGATGAGGTGGTGTGTAAGAAAAGGGAAAGATAAACTAAAAGTTTGGAAGAGAAAGACTGTGAAAGAAAAATAAAGACATAGAAAGATGAGATACATTAAGTAGAAATGGAAAGAATAGTATAAAATAATGAACTAACACTACTATGTTGATCCTTCGGGAAATGGGGGAAGAGAGTGAATATAAGACAGCAAAAAGGAAAATGATGAATAGATTTGAATCTTTTTGAAGCTAATGATTTTCTCTGGTGTTTATTGGTAGACCAACTGCTAATGAAAAATAAAATGATAGAAAAAAGGATGTGTAAAAGCTATAATATTGCAGAGACATCCCAA
Organism: Protopterus annectens; assembly: GCF_019279795.1. Taxonomy (NCBI): domain Eukaryota; kingdom Metazoa; phylum Chordata; order Ceratodontiformes; family Protopteridae; genus Protopterus; species Protopterus annectens. The sequence goes on along the minus strand of NC_056735.1, from coordinate 23,129,664 downwards.
CATTGCTTTTTTGGATTTGAGGAAAAAATTAAGGGGGGGATTTAATAAAGCCTACACATTCTTTTTCACTGTGTAGGCATTGTGGCACATTGCTTATATTAAAGTAATCAGGACTTAGATTCAGTAAACACAGCTGGGCGTTGTGCATGCACATGCCAACACGGAAATACTTGTGGCATGCAGATCACCACAAAAGCAGGTGAATTCCATGCAAATGAGTTAAGTGATCCATCAAGCAGATATGCAGTCCTGCAGAACCAGTGTCAGCATTCGTAGTGTACAACAAGGACTGTAAAAATGTAGGTAGATGGACAGAATGGTATAGCACATACAGATATGAGCAAAGCTATCCACCAGGTGTCTGCAAAAGTATGAGAAATAAGTTAAAATAATTTTATTTATTTCTGTAATCTGTGCATGTTTGTGCAGTGAGCCACAGTGCGCAAACATGCTTTATAAAAATAAAAAAATTAATTAAAAAAAGTGGAAAAACCAAAAGTAATATTATGTGACAGAAATATATTATCGGACCCTGTGTGGAGTACCTACAATAGTGCACTGGTGCTGTTGCTAACGAGGTAGAGCTTTGAACCGAGTAGTTTCCAGGCTGTGAGCACAGATCCCTATGCAAATGAGGTGGAGTTCCTGAATAGCACAAATGGCTATTCGTGTCTTGCATATCCCCTTCATGTTGGCACAGAGTCGTGTTGATGTTCACACAGAAGGTAGCTGACATCAAGGGAGGGTGTGTCCAATGACTTGTAAGCTGATTTGAGGTCAGCTGCTCTTGTTTGTGCAGTGCACCGCTGTACTGAGCTGGGGGGGGGGGGTGTACACTGATGCAAAGCTTTGTTTACCTTTGGGGCACTTATTTCCACATGTTTTCATGGTGTGCTGCTATGCTGAGCAAGGAAGTCGGGGGTGTGTACACTATTTGCTAAGCTTTGCTTATGTACGGGGCATGTGTTTGTGTGGCGCACCACAGTGCTGAGTGTATCTGCAAGCCAATGATATATCAATTAGTTATGACCCCTGTTTAACTTAAACTAGGGCATTAAATGATGTTAATGATGTACTAGGCAGGTGCAATGCATCATAGTTAGCCAATCACACAGTCAGCACCTACAACAGAGCACTATAAAGTATGCACACACCCTACAATCTGATTTTCCTCCATACTCTGCACCATTGGAATACAGACTTGGGAATTTTAACTGAAGGAATGCTAGGGGCTGCTGCAGGTCTGCTACATCTGTATTTGCTAGATGCTGAAGTAAGTGCTGCCGCTGCTGACAGTAGGCCTAGACTGAGAAGGAGAAGAGTGTTCAAGCTCAGGGTAAACTTCAAGAAGCTATATGAACTGGAGATTGTAGAGTGCTGCAAGGTGAACAGGGACATACTACAAGAACTCACTGAACCCTGCCACCCTCAACTCAGGCCCAGAGCTAACAAAGCAGAACCCATCCCAGTGGAAACAAAGGTATGTGTTGCCATTAGGATACTGGCTACAGGTACTTTCCAAAGACCAACTGAGGACATGATGGATGTCTCACAGGCATCAGCATCCAAGGTACACCACCAGTTCCTCGATACCATGCTACCACATGCCAGTGAGCACATTTATTTTCCCCTCATCCCTGAGGTGAGGGCCAGCAATATCCAACACTTCTACCATGTAGCACACTACCCCAAGGTACCGGGTGCCATAGATTGACTCATGTACACATCAAAGCACCACCCGGTGAGGAGAGTAGAATCTATGTCAACTGCAAGTGGTACCACTCCATCAACTGTCAGGTCATGTGCAATGCCCAGGGCATTATCATGAATGTGTGTGTTGGTAGCCCTGGCAGTTATCACAACTCCCACATCTGGCATGCATCACTGCTGTACCACATGTTTGCTAGAGGGGACATCCCACATGGCCATTTACTGGAGGATGCCGGCTATGCACTGGAACCGTGGATGATGACGCCCATCAGAAATGCACACATACCCATGGAAGAATGCCATAAAGAGGTACACGCACAAACTAGGAACATCATAGAATGTGTACTTAGGCTTCTGAAGTGATGGTTCCGGTGCCTTGATATATCCGGTAGAGCCCTGCAGTACTCTCCAGGCACATCTGCTCAGATATTCACAGTATGTGCCATGCTACACAATATGATCCTGTAGAAACAGCTGCATCAGGATCAATAAAGGGAAGGGATACACAGCCCCCCCCCCACCAGTGCCTAGGTCACCAAAGCCACACTCACAGGAGGACTTGGAGGAGGAAAACCCTGATGATGTCCCTGTAGGCAGACATAGGCATGTTCCGTATGCTCTGGCTTTGGCTAAGAGACAACGCATAGCACATGCCCTGGCAACCTAGGGCCCTGGGGACTGACACCTTACTCCAACTCACATACATATATTAAACACAAAGCTAGGTAACCCACACTACCTGCACCTAACCATGTATTGGCTGTGTACTGCATGCATAAGACAGAGTCAGCCCTGAACTACAGTTTTGTCAACTGCTGCATTCGCAAGGTAAGCCACTCACCTACACACCATTTGTAAGGAGGACAATAATATGGTATCATATGTATGGACCTACTGCATGTATGCAAGGGAATATAACGGGCTATTTGGACAACTGCAACATCCACATGGGACTACAGATACCCAGCCCAGTAGTATGTGTTCCATAATATTCACTAGGCCTCATGGTTGGAATATTCACTACAGCAGTCAAGGGTGATGTCAAACAGTGGGGTCACATGATATTTGCACTACTATCTATGCCAGCAGATCATGTGCTGTTCTTCCCCCACCCCAACACATCAGTGTTCCCATACAACTGTTGTTACAGTTAAGTCAGTAATGGTACATCAGCAAACCAGGCAATCTCAGGGCTGTGACACAGAACTTGATCACACAGTGTATGTCTCACATAATGCAGGGTAAAAAGTACATATGTATGTTGTTTATTGTGTGATGAAGGAAACATCTCTGTCTGGCAGCCTGTGTGGCTCAGTGGGCTAGGGGTGTTAGTAATGGTAATGGTATTGGTGGTTCAAATCTGGAAGTAGGCACAGCTTTTGCATGTGAGGTATTAGTATGCTGGTGTTTCCACAGACTGTCATACCTCTCAATCTGTTAGTGGAAGAAATCTGGACAAAGCTAGAAAGAATGGGGGGACAAAGGCCCAAAAATACACACAGACAGTACAGATTGTTCCGATTAACCTAGAAACTTGCTAGTATGAAATTGAGTTGCATTATTACATAATATCTGAAGGATATAAAGTCTGACACTCAAATGTTTGTATATAGTTAGTATTATTCATTAACTTCAATATACAATAATTTACCAGAACACCACAAATGTATGAGGAACAGACCAGAAATATGAGGCAAAATTCTGGCCATTCTGTGAAAATCTGTACAGTTGAGAGGAATGCGGACTGTCAGCCTGTGTTTGGAGTAACTTTATGAACCTCAGCCAGATATTAAGCACAGCAGACAGCTGGGGAATGCCATGGATAATTTGAGGGGAAGCCAGTACTGCAGAACAGGTGCAGCTGGCAATGTCTGTAACAAACTCCCAGTCTGGAGTACAGGTAGGTCTGGCCTGGAGTTACCTTGTAAGTACTGACAGTCCCACTGGACATGCTCCTACACTTAATTAAAATGAGAACAATTCTGTTGCCTCCATCAAAATGACCTCCTATGTGTAAATATGTCTGTACATACAGAATATATGCATACATATCCATCTGTTAATATCTGTCTCTCACATGATTAGTATATCTATCACTATGTACTGTCAAATAGATATATACCAATATATATATATATAGCTATATATAGTACAATGATACATAGATTCTCCACATGTATCTACATAACACATATACATATCATAGACACACACAGCTACAGTTATAGAGACATCCATGTTATACACATATATATGTGTGGATGTATGTACTGTCTCACATGCCCTAATAATGGTGAGTAAATCTGCACTCACACATCCATACAGTTGCTCAAAGGAACCAAACTAAGAATGCAACAGCACATAATCCACTCACCTATAAACCCCTGTGCCTGCTGGATGTCACCATGAAGACAGACACAGGTGAGCAGGTGATGTAATGTATAATGTTGTCGGACAGGGCACAATGTCCCTGGCCACAGGTTTGCCTATCTAACTGCAATCAGCCACACATGGCCATATATATATATATATATATATATATATATATATATATATATATATATATATGTATATTTTGCATGGAAGCACATCACAGTATATTAACTCTTAGTATGAACAGCTATTTTTAAATACTGGCTTGTACTAAGTAAAATAAATTCACGGCAAACTGCTTCAGTAAACTGCTTTAGTTAGTATGACATTTCTGTCACATTTAACTTTTGGTTCTACAAACATGCAACACATATGCTCTCAGCGCTCTATAGCAAATTCCCAAAGTCTGTTTATGCATAGTTACATTTACATCTGGTATTTTTCCAGAGTCTGATGTAAAACAGTTCTTTCTTTGTTCTTCTAATTTATGATTTGTCCTTTCTTTAAGCTCAGTGGTCCAAGGAAACTCAGTTATCTGAAACGCAGTGTTTCAGCGCTTATCTGTGTTTCATCTTTACCTTGCTTGAAGTTTCAGCTTTACTTCATGGATGTCCTTGCAGCTGCCATCTACATGGCTATTCTTACAGACTTTGTTTCTACTCCTTCACATGGATGCCAAAATCTATTTAAGCTATTATATGTTCGCCAGCACATATACTACATTTTATTTTTCAGCATTTATAATATTCTAGATTAACCCTTTATATTTCATACAGCTTTTTATTCAACCTAATAATCATGCTAGCAACAGCTTGAAAAGACAGTGGATAAAACAGAATAATACTAATCTTTTAATGGTTATGCACTGGCCCTGTAACTAGCTGCCAGCTATCAAACTTCCCTCCTCTACAATGCCTGCTGATGTCATCCACCTCACGACCGCCAGCTGACAGTCTAATATCAGACATAGGCCATGGCACATGTGATAGGTACTGTGAGCTATAGTGTATAACACTAGATAGGTAGGGGTGCTAATCTCACTGCAACCGACTTGGTGTGTGTGTGTGTGTGTGTGTGTGTGTGTGTGTGTGTGTGTGTGTGTGTGTGTGTGTGTGTGTGTGTGTGTGTGTGTAGCCCCCTGCAACACAATGGACATGCCTTCATGGGCTATCTACCTGTAATGGTTATGCACTTTTTGGCCCTGTAACTAGCTGCCAGCTTCCAAACTGCCCTCCTATACAAGGCCTGCTGATGTCATCCACCTCAAGACTACTGGCTGACAGTCTAACATCAGACATAAGCCGTGGTGTGTGCAATAAGTACCGTGAGCTATAGTGTATAAGACTAGAAAGGTAGGGGTTATAATGTCACTCTTCCCAACCTGGTGCATGTGTGTACCCATATGGCATACATATGATAACCTTTGTAACTTAAAATAATAATAAAAAAGAAGTTATGTACTCATTATAACGTTTCATCTGAGTAGTTCTACTTCATTTGTCTTCAACCTGTGGGTACCAGATCCGTATCGGATCTGAGCCGGCAAGTTCACTAGTATCTGCTCCAAGCCCCAATCTCCTCCCCTTACCCATAATATACCTCCACTACCTTCCAACCCCCAGATCAAATTTGCTGCCACTTATACTGAGAACCCGACCTATAAGAACAACTTATGTACTAAAACTGCAGCCAAACAGGCTGTCCATATGATAAGACCAGGGGGAAGGAGGGAGGGACGGTTGAAGACAAATGAAGTAGAACTACTCAGATGGAACGTTATGGTGAGTACATAACTTCTTTATCTGAAGTAATTTACTTCATTTGGTCTTCAACCTGTGGGACAGAGTTCCCAGCTACTAAACTCCTGGGTGGCCCTCATGGAAGGATATTCCAGAGCACCGCAGTACCAAAGGAAGCTCTCCTTCTAGAAGTCAAATCCAATTTGCAGTGAGAGATAAAGGTATGAGATTAGAACCAAGTAGCTGCAGAACAAATATCATCCAATGAGACTCTAGACCAAAAGCCCACAGAAGTAGCCATTGACCTAGTGGAATGAGCTTTCACCTGACCCGGAGGAGACAAACCTTTATAGACCTGAAGGATGCACAAGGAAATCCACCTAGCGATAGTGACCTTAAAGATAGGTTTACCCAAAAAGGGTTTAGAGAAGGACACAAACAATTGATCAGATTTACGAAAGGTCCTGTGTAAATAAAATAGTAACTGTCTATGAACATCCAACAAGTGGAGTCTGTATTCCATTTTGTTAGCAAAATTTGGAAAAAAAACAGGTAAGTTAATAGTCTGACTGATGTTAATTTGTAATCCAACCTTGGGAAGAAAGGAAGGATTGGTCCGAAGGGAAACCCTATCCTTATGGAAAATCATATATGGAACTTTAATAGACAACACTTGCAGTTCTGAAACCCTTTTAGCAGAGGTGATAGTGACTAGAAATGCTGTTTTTCAAAGATCTGTGGTTGCTGCACATTGAAATGATGGAGCGATCAAAGCTTGAAGAACCACAGTAAGGTCCCATGAGGAAACAGGATCCTTGACCGGGGGCGTAGTACGAAAGTACCTTTAATAAAGGCTTTGCACAGTCTGGAAGAGGCCAGAGAAGCAGAATTCCCACCCAACTGGAAATGAGAGATGGCAGCTAATTGAACTTTGGTAGTAGAAGACTTTGCTCCTTGTTGAAAAATATTTGCTAGGAAGATGAGAATGGCAAAAACAGGAGCCGTTAAAGGGTCTAAACTCCTTTGAGAAGCCCAAAAAGAAAAACATTTCCATTTGCTGTGGTAAATCTTCCTGGTGAAAGACTTATGAGCTGCCACCAGAATAGACCTGACTGAAGAGGATAATCCAGGAGTCCTAGCAATCAGGGGAACTGGGGCAGCCAAGCCGTGAGGAGCTTCAAGCTGTCCAGGCTTGGATGTGGAACCCTCAAAGGGTGTGAAATAAGATCCTGAATGGGATCCAAGACCCAAGGTGGAGCCAGAAGATGAGACCAAAGGAAAAGAAACCATACCTAGCGAGGCCAAAACGGGGCAATGAGGATCACTTTGCTCCCCAACTGACAAGCTTTCTGTAGAAACCTTGGAATAAGAGGTGCTGGAGGGTAAGCATACAGAAGACCGGGAGGCCAAGCATGGACTAGAGCATCTCTGGGGCACTCCCCGGTTGAGGGTTCAGAGTGAAGAACTTGCTGTACTTCGCGTTGGAAGGAGATGCAAAGAGATCGCAGCAAGGCTGACCCCACTCCAGAAAGATTTGCTGTGTTACTAAATGATTCAGAGACCACTCATAAGGCATCAGTATAGTCCGACTTAACCTGTCCATTAGGATGTTGGACTCTCCCAGAATGTGCATTGCTATGAGAAAGTGACTGGTGGAGATTGTCTATTCCTAAACTCTCCTGACCTTGCAACAAAGGGGTAAGATCTGGCCCCTCCCTGTTTATTGACATACCAGACCACTGACATGTCTGATTGAATTGCAATGGTTCCCAGAGGAAGAAAGGCATGAAGGGCCTGCAATGCTAAAAGGACTGCCCTCATCTCCAAAATGTTTATATGCAAGCTGGTCTCGACAGGAAACCACAGGTCTTGGACTGTCCTGCCCAAACAACACCCCCCCCCCCCACCCAAGTTGGGAGGCATCTGTGGTCACTGTGGCTTGGACAGGGGCTGGGACAAAAGGTCGTCTCTCCAAGATTTCTGGAGAGTACATCCACCAAAGAAGGGACGACCTGCAGACTCGACTGAGGTGTATCGGATATAATAATGGAAAATCCAACAGGGACCATTGCACTGCTAGAGTCCACTGTAGTACTCGCATGTGTAGCCATGTGCACAGAAGAAGCATAATGGTCACTGCTAGAACCTAGGGCCCTCAAAACCGATTCCGCCCAAGGAAGATGAGAATGGTAGATCAGGGAAACATGCACTCTCAGGTTCTGAACTCTCTCCATGGTGAGGAAGATTTTGCACTGTAGTGTCTATCCATGCCTCAATGTAGTCTATCATCTGGACAGGATTTAGAAGAGATTTGGATGTGTTGATTGTCATCCCCAAGTGAAGTGCAAGCTTTAATAAATAATCCCTGGTTTGACAAAGTAGATGCCTGGCGGGAGCAGTGAGGAGCCAATCATCCAGGTACGGGTAGACCTAAATCCCCTGAAGCCTCAGGTGAGCCGCTACTACTGCCATCACTTTGATGAACACCCTGGGGGTTGTGGTGAGACCAAAGGGTACGGTTCGAAATTGGTAATGATTGACTCCTAGCCGGAAGCGGAGGAACCTCCTGGTGCTTCTGTGCATCTTTATCTGATATTAGGCATACTGGAGGTCTAACGAGAACATCCAGTCGCTCTCTTGCAGGTACGGCATGATGCACTGTAATGTGGCCATCCAGAATTTTTTTTTGGCAACTGACAGGCTCAGGGTAGATAGGTCCAGAATGGGCGTTAAATCCCCCATTTTCTTTGGCACTAAAAAGAACCTGGAGTAGATGCCTGATCCGGACTGATCTGGAGGGATGGGTTCAATGGCTCGTTTCTCTAGCAGCTTGGATATTTCCAGTGCTGCTGCCTCCCTTTCTATGGGTAGTATGTCCGGGAGGTGTTTGGTAGCTTTGGAAGGAACCACAAAAGGGAATGAGTATCCTCTGGATATGATCTGAAGCACCCAGTGGTCTGATGTTATGGCCTCCCATGCCACCAGATGCAAAAACAATCGACCCCAACTGCCTCCAGAGTAGAGCAGTTGGGCAGCCCCTCAGGGTTGCTGTCCGAGCCTGTCCAAGAATGGTTCTCGAGACCCAAAATTCCTCAGACCCCCTCTACCGCTGGGCTGGCGTCTATCCTGCCCATATGGGGCATCGGCAAAAGACGCCTTGAAATATTCTGAAAACTGCCATAATCTGAGCCAGGAGTTGCACCTCATGGACACGCTGGACCCAGATGCCCTAGCTGCTCCTTCAGTAGCACGTGAAAGGAGTCGCACGGATGAATTGGAAACTGCTTTTAAAGTGGCCGTCCTCATGGAGAATGTGTCTCTGTCCTCCTGCAATATGGACTTTAGGTGAGACTCAGCCAGTTCCTTGACCAGATCTCACTGTAGTCTATTCACTTGTGCCAGGTAGTTCAGCGGCCTGATGGAAAAGGTTGCTGATGCATAAACCCACTTCCCTAAGTGGTCCATCATCCACGACTCTCGGTCGAGGGGATGAACTGAGGAACTCTCCTGAGCTAGTTTCTTTTTAGTGTCTGCTGCTACCACCATAGCGTCTACAGGGGAGCCCTTGCTCCACACTGATCTATCTAAGGGTGGACTCAAGATCTTGTCTGGACATTGCGGTATTAGTTCCATGGTGTCCGGCTCCTTCCAGGCCCGTGAGGTGACCAGGTCCACCAGGAGATCTGTGGGAGGGGATACCCAAGAAGTAGATGGGCCCATGCCTAAAGCCTCCAGGAACACAGATTCATCAGAAGGTTTTGGGGTGGACCAACCTCCTCACTGGCATAGGAGTTCCATGATGTCTCCAAAGGAGACATTCTCAGGAGGTGATCTGGGGAAACCGTCCCCATCATCCAAATCCGTGTCCTCGATGAGGGACTCGGGCGAGTCCAAGTGCCTCCTCCTACATGTATACTTGTGAGGTACATCACTGGTGGGACTCTCCAGGGGGAACTCGCAAGCCACTTGTTCCTCAGGGGGAACCATCTGCAGCTCCTGGAGCATGGGCTGTCCCTCTGGTAAAATGATGGGATTCGTAGACAGAGCCGAGGGAGTCAGGGCGGAGTGCGAGGAAATAGTCAAGGGTCTCGATCCAGTGGAGAGAACCCTTTCTACCATGTCAAACGCTGAGGGAGAACGAGCCTCCTGGGGCACCATTAAGGAAACCGCTCTCCCCAGATCCGACGCGAGAATCGGAGCCGGGCCCGAAGTGGACGGAGCTCCAAAGGGGGAACTTAGCCCCTCAATGTCAGAGCCGATGGAAAAAGTTCCACGCCCTCGGATCTGACACCCAGGCTCCAGCTCCAAGATCCACTCGGATCCGAACTAGTCGGCGCCGACCCCCTGACTAAGGCCATCCTCAGATGCAAGTACTACGAACCCAGTGGACAGACCGGGGAAGGAGAAATTGGTGTGAAGAAAGGAAGCGAGCTCCCCCCTTCAGAGGGAGAGTGGGCTGGCAAGACTCCCATCTGGATCTGAGTACAAATGAACCTCCTCATCATTTTATCCATGTCAACTTCAGATACGGATCGGGTGGATCTTGACGAGGCCACGGAGTCTGATCTGGTGAGTCAAGGAACCGAGACCCTATATGGTGGTCATGGCTCCTCCGGCTCTGGGGAAAATCTTGGAGATCAGAGCCGAGGGGAAACTTGGATCCTAGCCTGACTTTTGGCAGGAGTAGAAAGGTCTGGGGACCTCTTACACTTTTCTGGTCTATCTCTCTCCTTTTCTCTACCCCTTCTGTGCTCCATTTCCACAGGCTTAGAAACAGGAGGCTGAGTCCCAGCCTGGGAGGGAGGAGAAGCAAGGGCAAGAGAAGAAGGAGAGGCAGCCACAGCAGCCTCTAAGACCGAAGCAGTGGAAGAGGCATCCACCTCAGTAGTGGGTAGAAGGCCTTTCAGGGCCAACTTAGCCCTTCTATTCTTAATAGCACACTGGTTAAAACACGTTGCAAATGGTACAGTCAGTATTTAAATCTGCTACACCCAAGCACAAAACACAAAGAATGTGGCCATCAGCTGGTGACAATTTTAGCCACACTCAGTGCACCTCTTGAAGACAGGCTTGTGGTCAGCCATGACCCTAAAGAATAAGTAGCACACACAGCAACAGAAGGAAAAAGGAGAACACAAACTATTTCCTACTCGGACCCACTCACCACACACTCAAAGGCACACAGAGGGGGGAGGGGAAGCAACACACTAACTAGCTAACACTGAAAACAAACTACTGCAAAACTACTGAAAAAGCCCTAACACAATGCACCAGCAAGGGGAGGAGGAAAGGGAACCTACACTAACGGCTACACTCAAACAACTATGACAAAAACTGCTTACTTTATCAAAAACCCAACTCACTAACTCAGAGCTCAGGATCACGATGCTTCAGTCAAGCCACGGCAAATGAAATCTGGGGGTTGGAAGGTAGTGGAGGTGTATTATGGGTAAGAGGAGGAGCTTGGAGCTTGGAGCAAATGCTAATGAACTTGCTGGCTAAGATCCGATACGAATCTGGTACCCACAGGCTGAAGACCAAATGAAGTAAACTACTTCAGATCTCTACCTATGTCTATTTGTAGCAGGTGATGTGCCCCCCCCCCCCCAAATGACTGACCACAACAAGACCTGCTATCAACAAGCATTATATGTTCTAAACTGATAGTACGAGCAGACATGAGGTGTGTTCTGTGCATCAAGTACTGTGATCTCTAGTGGGTACAAGTACATAGGTAAGTGTTCTGATCTACATACAGCCAACTTGCACTATGTGTGTGCCTTGGCGTGTCCTGTATGAAGTGGGTGGAAGTGTTTTAGCCTGAATGTGGCCATGTTTATGTGTGAGGCTGTTATAGCATTTTACATCATGTTACAGAGCGACAAGACAGTAAAACTTGACTAGCATAATGGCCATACAGCCCTCACAATCAGAGACATCTTTATACCCCTCAGTGCAGGATCCCCAGTCCAGGAGAGGAACTCAGGCAGATGCTGTGTGTCCCTATGGAGCCATGCACATATATTGCTGTACCTTGCTGAAGTTATATTTCTGCTGTGCTGCCATGTCATCCTGTGCTGCTTTATTGCTGCCATGTCTCCATAGGTTATCCCCTCACACTCTTGGAACAGAAACATACATAGGTCCGTGACACACCTGTCATTGTGTAACAATTCTGCCAGTACAACATTATACAACATAAGGTACACAAAAGTATGTTGCCTACTCATGACACATGCCAGCATACAGTATCTGTTGGTGACTGCTAGAAGTGGCATGCAAAACAATACTGCATTACACAAGTACATGTCAAGTAATATAATTATTCTGTGCATCAAACACATACCTTCATGTCCCTGCATCGATGGGAAGGATGACAGGGATGTGGCACAAATATCATCACTTGCACAGGGTGTTATGTGGGGGTGCCAGAGTCCTAGGCTGGCCCAAACTGTTGATAGCATGTGCGTGAGTCAGAAAGGGGAGTGGGTTAGATGGACCATGGAGAGGTGCATGTGTGACTCTAGGTAACCTGCACGTGACAGTGGTGTGTGAGCGTGTACACAGTTGAACTCAGTGCCAGCCCTACATGTGTGTATGTTGGACAGCTTTGGAGTGTACATGGTAGCGGTGACAGTTCACTGTCTCAGGCCCCAAACACAGGAACTGGCTCTGGCAGGAGTTGCACTGGCACCACCGTGCCCAAGGTCAGACACGGTGCTAGTACATGACAGCGACTGCTGTCTGCTGGGACTGTGTCCTCTAAGGGACCACCCAGGACCATGAGCCCATGGCCTGCCACTTTGTGGTATGGACAGCACAATCCCCTCTGTAGCACTGGATGTACTGCCACTAAGGGAGTGTGACCATGCATGGCCACGTGGATTCTTAGCAGATACTGTTGCTGACCTATGTCCATGGGTCTGATGCCCAACTCCAACCAGATGTTCCAGCACAGACAATGTGCTGTCCAAGACAGACACTGTCTCAGCCCACCATCTGTTTACTGCATCAGTGAACAGATCCAGGGTGTCCCCAGTGCAGTGGAGGCAGTCACAGATGTCAGACTGTGTTGCAGCCATAACCCTAAGCATATGTCTGGTGTTCCATTCCGAATGTCCCTGTGCCTCCATGATGGCTCAAAACATGCACCGAGTGACCCATGATGTGACACCTGCAACAAGTGGTGAATGGACAGAAGGCCTCCTGCAAGCATCCCTGTCAATCTGCCTGTGTAGGACCTCATCAGCTCTCTGGCAATGGCCAGTGCTTACACTCATTGGAGCCATAGTTGCCACACTTTCCTGTTAAATGTCTCCACCCTCTGACTGTCCAATATCTGTGGCCTCTGGGGACTGGTATGTGTGAGCATACTGACTGTGTGCAGTGACAATGGGGGCAGAAGAGGGATGTCAACCTCTGGGACAGATTTAGCCAACAGCCCCAACTGTGCCTCACTGTAGCTACCATCATCATCAGAGTATGAAGAAACACTGACATGATATTGCGTGTGGGAGAGACTCCAACCCCCCTCCCCAGTCACCTGTGAAAACCAAGACAAAAGCAGTACATTACTACCTGCACTATTATGTATGAGAAAAACCACCATGACTCATAATAAAGAGGATCCACAACTGCATTACCAGTCTCCCATCTTCTCATCTCTGCATTCATGCACAACAGACTTTCTCACAACAAAATACACATTCAGCTCAAGGCCTGTATAACAAGCATGTCAGGTAAATCAAGTGAAACTTGACTAGTACTATTTACCTTTTAGTTATTCAATATGAAACTATACTTAATAAAACAACACATAAAACCCAGTATACCTATCTTAACAAATATATACAAATACAAGTTTCAGTGCCTAGGATATATACCATCAACCATTTGATTTTTAAAACGGCATGTCGGATTAATTGCCTCATGTAAACCAGGTGGCTTATTTACTCAACTATAATTGCAAAAGTGTTTCTGTTCGTTCAATTACACTGTTGTGATTACCCACTCTACGAACCTTAGGTAAATGTTCAAGAATGGAACATACAGACCTTCTACTCTGGTTACACACACAATTAGGTGTACACAGGGCATTATTCTGGCCCTTAACTTTAATAACATGTATATGTTCTGTAGCAAAACAGTATAAAGCTTATCAGGAGCAGGACCATGGCCTTGCACAACACCTGATGGATCTGTAAAAAATTGAGGTTGAGGTATGGTCAGTACCACTGCATGTTGCAGCACAACAATGTAATATCTACATATATTGCACTTATATAGTAGCTACTGTGTTATCTGATGTATTGATGACATTCTGAGTACGACTGTATAACTAAGCTTAAACCCCACCCCATCCCCAAAGCACATAGAGCTGACACCCATATAAAAGTATGTACAGCCTGACACAAAGACTGCTACAGTAGTATAGTGATGATCACAGTAAGCTTACCTGCACGCTCCTCTGCTGTGGAGTCTGTGGCACCCACCTTCGCCATGTACGGTGTAATGGATGCCTGGGAGCTGTCGTGTGTCCCTAGGTTCTCCAGGAATTCCTCAGTGGCTGAACATGGTTGTTCTGCTGCAGGCCCTCCACCAGTGACAGCATGATCCCTGGCTACATCAGCTGCCCTTCATCGTGCAGCATTCACCTTGTCTGTTGGGCGGTCTTGTACCTGCTTATATGTCCTGTCCTGGTGGCCAGTGGCATTCACATCCTGGACAAAGTCTGCCCACAATGCATCCCACTGTTCTCTGTTATGCCTTCCCCTGGATAGCAGGATGTGATGACACTGTTATAGTCCTTCAAGTATTATGTCATTCTCCACAACTGAGAAGGGGACATGGCATCTACGGTACATTATTCCTGAAAGATAACAAAAGGGGAACAAATTACAGGACCAGATAAGTAGATGTCTACCTTGTACAGATACAGCAAGGACAAAATAGCTGGCACTATCCACTGCTTGCTCACACATCATATCCCACAGTGTGACAACATACTACATGCGTGGATACAACTGAGGTATTCCCTGTGTGCCATGAGAGATTCTGCTGTATAATCATACACCCAACACTCCAGTTGTGTCCCCTAAGGCCAACCACCTAATAATACGTTATAAGAACAATGCCAGACAAATAGCAGTATGCTATTACAAGCACTATAAAGGGACAGTCCAACAACACCAGTGTGCCACAATGACAAAAGACAATGCAACCTTGATGTACTGTACGTCCCCTGTAGGTGTAACTCAGCAGGATATGAATGACATGCCATTACCACAGATCTAATACAGGCTTACTACTATAAGTCCTGTTTCCCATACCTTTATCCTCCCATCTGCATCCTGTTATATACAAAAAACAGTTACATACCTGGTGGAGTGCAGAACTCCTCTGTTGAAATGTGCTTCTAGTTATGTTTCGCAAACACATGCTCTGTTTAAGTAAAGTCTCATACAGAATGTTTCCCCATAGCCAGATATTTGCATTTTCAACATGCTTCTCATTAGCAGGTAATTTAAATGCAGCCAATACAGTTGAGCTGCAGCTTCATTAGCCAATGACATGCAACCACTGTGCAATACATAAGGCTTTCATGTAGAGCAGGGCCCCTTCCTATGTGTTGAGATGGACATTACTGGGGTGAGGAGACCACATCATTGCAGATGGTAGGTCAGTAGCAGAAACCTTTACATAGAGCAGTGTCTACCACAGGCTGCAGCTGGTAATAGACATAAGCAGAAAGTGTGAACACTTTGGAGGACAACAAGCTGTAGGTGTATCTGTGTCAGCTGTGTCAGCCTTGTTGCAGAGGTACAGCCAGGGTGAGGATACCCTTTACACTCCAGTTAAGGCATGTGTTTAAGGTACATATGTTAGGCAACTGTGTCAATAACAGAGTGCTAGGTGACATATAGTTATGCTATACGGATATGTGAAGCATGTCCCTGCCTGCAGGCCTGTGGCTTCCAGCACTGAAAAGCAATTATTTAATTTGCAATGCTTTGTTTAGATAAAGAGTGCATGAGCCATTCATTAATTGCTGTCTTCACAATAATATAATTGAAATGCAACACAACACTAGATTTGAACCCAAGAATGTGTATAGCAAAATGTATGCAAGGCATTTAACAGACTGAGCTACTTAGTCACTGCTATAACAGGTGTATTTGCAAGATATATGTGCACACATACAGGCTGTGACAAACATTTTCTACATCCATCCGTATGTGAATGGCTTTAGATGGATGTCTTTCTGCACCAGGGTCCCAGTTGTACATGTACTTTACCATTGATGCCTTAGCAAGTGTCTTCCTACATGTTGCTGATAAAACAGCACATTTGCCTGCTATCACAGGCCTCACTTACATCCATAATCATGTTGTTGACGGTCTAGTGGTGTATTATTGCACCAGAGTCCAAGGTAGACTTCCATTTTTTCATTACTTTTTATTCCAGTTTGTGCATGGCACGCAGCTCCGCTGAAACATGCCTAATTACTGTGTTTTGTTAAACCACTTGTTTTAATAAGGAGTGGTGTGGTGGGTTAATTCAGTGCACTGTAGGAGTGATGGGCTTGGCAGCTGTGATGGTGCAGTGTTTATCGTTGCTGCTTCACAGCAAGAGGTTCTCTGGTTCGATCCTTGGCTGGTGTGCCTTCTGTGCGGAGTCTGCATGTCCTCCCTGTAGTCGCATAGGTTTCCTCAGGGTGCTTTGGTTTCTTCCCACATCCCAAAGACATGCTGTAGGTGGATTGGACACTCTAAATTGGTCCTAGGCATGAGTGCGTGTGTGTGTGTGCCTTCTGTGGAAAGGTTGGGCGCTGGGCTGGCAACTTGACACTGTAAAACTCCACTGCCAATCATGAGCGGACAGGTGATCCACTGTGGTGACCCCTAACCAGGAAAAGCCGAAAGAAGGAGTAGGAGTGATGGGCTTGGGTTCAAAACATGGCAGAGATGTATATTTTGTACATGTGTTTTACAATGTTATAAACACATATAGACATTGTAGCTCTATTTAGCTGAGCTAATCGAAGCTGTGTGATGAGGCATGTCATGAAGCACCACGCTAAAAAAATGTAAAGGAAAGAAAAAAGGGGAGATAGGAAAGTGGTGAAATGGGGGCAAGCAGGGGGAAAAACATAGTGAAAGGCAGGTAGGGATGTGCAGGAAGGGTGTAGGAAAGAACCATAGCTATCCATTTTTTGTACAGCAGCAACTGAGCACTTTTACAAAATGTGTACATGACTTTGAATTCTCCACCCCAGAGAGTGAGGGGTAACTGCATTGTCAAGCCAACTGGACCAAATTACATGTATTCAGTGGACATGTATGCAAAATGGAGAGCTACGTATGGGATAATATTTTTTTAAGGTGACAGTGGAATGTTGGGGAAGGGACATAGGTACATGTGAGTGAGGTAAGTTAGGTAGGTGAGGATGCATTTGCAAACAGACAAGACAGCAGACAGGGGTGGTGTGTGACACATGAGGGGGGTGTTGTGGAATCCAAATCCCACATGCCTCTAGATGGCAGCAGCATGACTCACATCCCGACCCCTGGGACTGTCAGTACTGCTCCATCACTGCCCTGAGGGTGGCAGTGCTGGAGGCTGGGCACTGGGGAAGGCTGGCCCACCTGGTTGGCCAGCATGTCCTCAATCTGGCACAGGCAGTGGTCATAGCCATAGTGGACTATCCTGCACACCAAGACTGGCAGCTCAGTCCGGGTGACAAACCCCCTCTGCCACCAAGCCCAGAGGGGAGCCTGGCCCCAGCCCATGGAAGTGGAACTACCTGACACTGCAGGTAGTGCAAGGGCAGCAGAGGGGCACCACCAGTCTGGCTCCCAGATGTTCTGGGACCTGGTGCCATGACCGGTTGGAGCTAGGTAGAGGGATCAGCCGGGATTGGCCTACCTTGACGTGCTGTGGTAAATGAGGTATAGCAATCAGTTGAGGTTAGTTATGAATAAACCATTGTTAGTATTTACAGCATAGAACATCATTATAATTACCCAGTTACATAGCAATGTATGTTAGATTTTATGAATATAAATCTGAAATTAATTATGTTGTAAATATGTTGAAAGAAAAGGCTTGCTTAAATGCAGAAACAAAGTTTAAGTAATATGTGATCAGCAGTCATACTAAATGACCATGGCTTGGAAAAGGAATCTGCTGAATGGACATTCTTCCCTTACAGACTCAAAACAGGATGTATGCAAGAGCAAAAATACAAAATCTGCTTTTAAAGAATGGACATTTTTCCCTTACAGACTCAAAACAGGATGTATGCAAGAACAAAAATGCAAAATCTGCTTTTAAAGAACAATGACATGTTATTCTGCATGGAAAAACAGGATATGACATAAGAACAGATGTTTTTTTATACAAAGATCCAAATAAAATACAGGATGTTCACACTGTCAGAAAAGCTGATCTCTGACAATGTGTTTTCTCAAAAATATGTTTTTCTTCATAAAAAACAGGATATGCTTATCAGCATTGACATAAGAACATATGTTTCTATACACAGATTCAAATAGAATACAGGACAATGTGTTTCCTCAAAAATATGTTTTTCTACATGGACATCAGGACACTGTTACAGGATATTCACACTGTCAGAAAAGCTGGTCTCTTACAAGACATTGTTAAACAAGGAAGTTTAGTATTGTTTCTACAGGATAAGCAATTCTCCAAAATATGTTTATGCATGACTAAAAAGAGTATATAAAGAGCTGTATAAATCCAACTATGTTAGAGAGGGGTATGGTAGGAACACATTTGGTGTTCTGAGGTAAATGTTATATCTCTCACATCATCTGTACTATATGAGAAGTAAAGTTGGAACAGTACTTTTAAGCTGTAACGTTTGTCCAGTTTGGTTTATTATAAAAGTTATTGGTTACTGCTCTTAAAGTCAGATGCTGTATCAGTGTATATTCTGCAAGTTTCTGTATGCAACAGACTGTGAATGCAATTATAACCAGACTTTGATTCCAGCCAGCAAGACTGAGTGTCTTAAGAACACTGCAAATCCATCCCACAGCAAGAAGCAGTAAACAGTAAGCAAGTAAAGCTCAATATATTTTTTCAATGTATATTATGCATGACACAACATGAAATAACAGAACAGTCAGTATGTTAACTGCATGCCAGTAAGAGTTAAAGCATAAGGCCAACAAAACATTTAACAAGATATGTTAATATGAAACCATAATAACACAACGTTAATAAACCACATTTCCCAAAATATAGTTATAGTAACAAATATGTTAATAATAAACCATAATAATAAATAAATGAAGATAAGGAGTGGGGGAGAGAGAAAACAGTCCATTAATGACATTATAGTTTATATCCCTGACAACACTGCTAATATTTACTCTCCAGGCATCTATTGTCATTTTCTATACAGTGACTACAAGTCTCCTATAGCTGATGTAGCACGTACATACCTCTCAAGCTGTTTGCATGGGACAGTATGGGCCAAGCAATAACAAATACAGGTATACAGCTACACAGAACACTTGCACATGATATGGACTTATATAACTACCAAGGTGTTCTCTAGGTGGAGTTGGTAATACTTTGTATTCCAGGTAATCATTTCTATGGTAATCCTATGACAGATGGATTACTTAATATTAATTACAGTACAATAAATTGTGACATTTGAGAGGCATGTATGTGTACAGTACATAAACCAGACAGCCATCATGACATAGTTGGCAGGCATGGGAATAGAAGCCAATAGCTGTGACTGCAGGGGACATCTACAACTAATATAATAATTGACTGCAGCAACTTAGTACAGACATGCAAGGAATACACCCATACTGAATGTAGACAGATTTACTTATGAATCAGCAATGCTGATGAACACATTATTGGTATTGAGTTTAACATTCTGTGAAATCTAACCACAATATCTGCTCATAATATGAGCAAACTCACCCATATACCTTTTGCTCCTGGGGAGATAGAAAAAAGCATTACATGACTGATACTGAAAGTTCAGTGCTACATACCACTGAATTTGAACGCGGGACTGTGTGTGGTAACATGCCTTGTGCACAAGGCATTTAACAGACTGAGCTACTGAGTCACTGCTGACTAATGAGTGATTGATACTGGCCTGGAGATAACCTGGAACTATACTACAAGTTGGGCAATACAAGTTACAGGACATTCATCTGACATTCTAGTACTATTATAATGTTATAATAGACTGCAGTGATAGTAGAACACACATGCATGGAATACAACCATACTGCATATTTTAAGACAGCTTTATTTTAGAATCAACAATGCTGGTGAACACTTTTTATTGTTATTGGTTTGAAATATCTGTGAAGTCCACACACAATATCTGCCCATGGAGTGGGCTACCTTGCCCATATACCTTTATCACCTGCAGTCTGAAGAACAGAGAGCATTATGTGACCAATATTGGCCTGCAGACAGCCTTGGACAGTACTATGAAGCTATTACAGTGTTATACTTGACTGCAGCATCCTTACCATACAGAGTCAATGCATACAGCTCTACTGCAATGGTTATGACAACACAATCCTGCTGTACACCATTTTGCTTACTGTTATTGGTATTGTTTATTGTTTTAATTGCACTACAGTTGTTATTGTTCATTTATTGCACTACAGCTCTAATTGCCCATTTATTGCACTACAGTTGTACAAGCCCATTTATTGCACTGCAGATTTTCTTGTGAATACTTATATTGCAGTAAGTGCTTTACTCTTTCTTACCTATTGCACTACAGTTAGCATAATACATCAGTAATCACCACACTCATGGTACAACCTGGCCTGGTGCCCTGCGTGGGACTCAACATTGCGAGCCCTTTCAGCTGCAGCGATTGGGAGAGAAGCACACCATCATGCATACCAGTTTTGCAGACATTCAGCTTGCATTTTGGTAAAACAGTGGAAAACATGCTTACATACTTGTGGGGCATTCCCAGCTCTTGCTTCTTCAACCCAGGTGTCCAAAGTTCCCCTCTTTCTCCTTTTCAGGTCGTCATGGTAGTGAGACACTGTTCACCTGTGTGAGGAATACCAGTAACACTGGTGAGTTTCCTGGCTGACTAGTCCCAGGCCCAACTGCCCTGCATCAGCCTGGGTTCATGTTTTTTTACAAGGAGCCCAACCATGACCCTGGACTCCTGAATACCTCCCTTCTGCACCCGAAAGTATGCACCTTCGCCAGCATGACCCGCCATATCAACAGTTGATGAGACTCCAAGGAATGGTGTAGAATTCCTGCCTATTACGCTTAATATAAGCTATTTTCCTGCCCTTACACAACATTGAGCAACATTCAAAAAAGTGCCACGTTGCTTAGCAGCCGGTAAATCAGCTAAGCAGAACTAAGCAGCATGAAAACTCGCACAACCATGGTTTTAGTGAAGCTTAGCATTGCACAAACATTGGCAGCCATTATAATGTTTATGCAGTGCTTAGCATGGTTGAGCAGAGCGCAGCAGTGCCATAATTCACAATTTTGTTATTAAATTATACAAAAATAGTACCCTAAATTATGGGCATGCTCTGCACTTGAACCTAGAACCTACTACACATAAAGGCATAACTCTACCCAATTAGCTACTTGGATATTATGAAAAATAGTATATCGTCACATATACTACTGAGCTGTTAGCATTGCTGAGCACTGCACCATGCCATGCAAACACATGTAAACACCACAAACAATCCTATAATTAAATAATGAATTATATCTGGTTTCTGTTTTTATATGTCTGACGCATGTCGGGAATGTATGTATAAGTGGTGCTCAGCTCCACAGCGCTCCGCACTGTGCAAATGGCAATTCTAAAAAAAAAAAAAAAAAAAAAAAAAAATTACAAAAAATAATTAAATAAAAAATAAATAAATAAATAATTATGATAATTGATTACATCCGGTTTATAAATAAATAAATAAAAGACCTTAAATATTACACATTTAACATAAATCACAGCATTTCAACAGTGCATTACTGGGAACCTCACCCTGTATTTAACATTTGACCAGGCATCCTCAACCACAGGTAGGATCTACACATTTCCCTACACTGATTCAATATCCCTTGGCAGCACACCATCATTAAAATGCATGGCACGCTGACAAGGGGGAACCGTGGCCACGTTCACAGATGCATTCAGTGTAGGCTCTACATGGTACCTACACAGAGTTTATTAAATCCTGCGGTAAGATTTTTAAAATTATTTAAAGATGTTTATGGCTGTAAAGTATTTGAAAAATTGATATGGACATAGTGCTGTTTGGGAAATAAAATGTTGGGAATGAAAAAGAAATCGAAAAATAGGACAGAATTTTATTTGTTACTGTGTATTTAAAAAGATGTGAGCAATTAATGTATAACAAAAGACAAGATGATGACGATACAGGTGATATAAAAATAGTTATGGTAGAAAGGCTGGGGGTGACAAGGTTGCTGAATATGTTTAGGAAAGTGAACACGTTAGTTGTCTTTTTAAAATGTATAAAGTGTGATATAAAGTGAAAATACAATGAATATATAAATAATGAAGGAAACTGGAAAACTGGAAACACAATAAAGGAACCCTTTATTTGTTTTCATTAGGTGCCATGTGATTTTTTACATTAACTTGAGCTACCACAATCTCAGGCAGATGGCCGCTTGGTTTGACATCTCATCTGAAAGACAGCACACCCAGGAGTACAGCACCCCCTTATGTTGTACTGCTGTATCAGTGCTGAGAATATAGAAAGATGGCATAATGGATAAGGTGTTTACCTTACAGACACAAGGTGCAGGGTTCGATTCTCACATGGGGTAACTGGCTAGGCTTAGAATAACCCATAATGGCAGTTAGCCTAGTACTAATCTATGAACATAAGAATCCAAGTACCTATTGTGGGGATAGAATGTAAACCCTTGTTATTTTCTAACCTATGAATCCAAGTACCTGTTGTAGGAAGGAAAGTACAGTTGTGTACACTTACCATAAATGTAGATGTTCGAGTGTCTTCACTGTTGCAGTCATCACTGTAGGGTTCTTCCTGCCGGCAGGCAGCCCTCGGTCAGCCAGAATCCCAAAGTCTGGGTCTGGCGTCGGCTGTGAACTCATCCTCCCCGACGTCAGAGCGACAGGGATATAAAGCTCCCAGCCAACGCCATGTTCTCCAGTTTTTCTTGCCCCAGATGTCAGGTGCCAAAAAATAAAAGGCTAAAAGTAAAACAAAATGTCACAATGGTGTAACATGCAACAAAACCCATACCCTGTAGCAAATACACCTCAGAAGAAGGGTAAATCAGATAACCACACCAAAAAGAGTATAAGAGGGGACAGGAGGGAGGGTAACCCAGACTGCAACAGTGAAGACACTCGAACATCTACATTTATGGTAAGTGTACACAACTGTACTATGTTCATAGTGTTTCACTGTTGCAGTCATCACTGTAGGGTTGAATCCCAAAGCTGAGAAAAAGGGGTGGTGGTTATAGAGCAGAAGGGGTGGCTAGTAGGCCTTGCAGGACTGCAGAGGCAAAGCCTGCCCTAGATTTAGAGTAAAGAGGGAGATTATAGTGTTTAGAGAAAGTGTGCACTGAACTCCAAGTTGCAGCTTCCAAAATATCTTTGGTAGGGACTCCCCTGAGAAAGGCAGCTGAAGTAGCAGCAGTTCTGGTAGAGTGAGTCCTAACTTTTCCAGGGATTTGCTTTCCATGATGAGAGTAACAAAATCTGATTCCATGAGCAATCCATTTAGAAATGGTCTGTTTTGAAATAGCTTTGCCTTGTGAATTAGCTGCATAAGAAACAAACAGTTGGTCTGTTTTCCTGATATCCTTGATTCTGTCCAGGTAAAAACAAAGCTGCCTGTGTACGTCCAAAGAATGCAAGATCCTCTCCCCCTTATTTTGGGGATTAGGGAAAAAGGTTGGCAGGTGAATAGTTTGGTTTAAAGCCACTTTAGATATTACTTTAGGCATGAAAGTAGGGTTAGTTCTCAAAGAAACCCTGTCTTGATGAAAAATAATGTAAGGTTCCACAGCCATGAGCGCTTGTAACTCCGAGACTCTCCTGGCTGAAGTTAAAGCCAGCAGGATGACAGTTTTCCATGATAGGTACTTTATATCAGATGTGTTAGCAGGCTCAAAAGGTGGCAGAGTAAGCTTTTCCAGTACATAATTGAGGTCCCAAGCAGGAATGGGCAGAGTCCTTGGGGGCCTTAAATTCCTTGCCCCTCTGAGATATTGTTTGAGAAGTGGATGTGAAAAAATAGGTGGATGTGTGTTATAATGTGCAGAGATAGCTGAGGCATGTATTTGTATGGAAGAAAAGGATAAGCCCTTATGCAACATATCTGTTAGGTACTGTAAAATCAATGGAATATTTGGAATGAGAGGATCCGATTCCTTAGCCTGCATCCAAGTGCAAAATCTCTTCCATTTTCCTGCATAAGATTTCCTAGTGATTTCCTAGTGCTAGGCCGTCTGGCTTCTAAGATAACATCCATAACTTGTTTGGTAAGGGGTGGATTAATTACAGATCCTGAATACACCAGGCTGCCAGGCTGAGAGTTTTGATATGAGAGTGCAGGACCTGGCCCTGGTGTTGAGACAAAAGGTTTGGAATCTGTGGTAGAATCCAAGGAGGTTCCTGGGAAAGATTTATCAGTGTTGAGTACCAAAACTGTAGAGGCCAATTCGGGGCCAATAAGATCATCTTTGGTTTGTCCTGTTTTATTTTCAATAACACTCTTGGTAGAAGAGGCAGTGGAGGGAAGGCATACCCCGAAAGGTCCCTCCAACTGAAAGAGAGAGCATCCGCTTTCCATGCTAGCTTGTGATATGTCCTTGTGCAAAAAGTCTGTAGCTGGTAGTTGTGGGGAGATGCAAATAGATCTATGTCCGGGCAGCCCCAGGCTTCTGTAATCATCTTGAATATCTGTGTGTTTAGCATCCACTCGTGTGGGTCTGACAGATTCCTGCTCAGATTGCCTGCCAGAGTGTTTTCTTTTCCTGGTAGGAACTGAGCTTGTAGATCCACCTTGCAAGCCAGTGCTGTGTTCCATAGAGTCATGGCTAGTCTGCAAAGGGGGTAGGAGTGTGATCCCCCTGCTTGTTTATGTACCACATCACTGTGGTGTTGTCTGTCCTTATCAGTAGCTGCCCTGGCTTCAAAAGATCCCTGAAGGCCATGAGGGCATTCTGTACAGCTAACATCTCTTTTAAATTGATATGTAGATGCTTCTGATCCTCTGTCCAAAAACCTTGCAGGCCTTTCCCCTGAAAGTGGGCTCCCCGTGCATAATCTGAGGCATCCGTGGTTAGCACTTGGTTGGCTGGAGGTAGACTGAAGGTTTTCCCTTTGTTTTGAAGACATGCCATGGCCCACCAACGAAATTCCTTTTGTAGGCAAGGTAAGACAGGAATCACTGTTTCCAGACTATGACAATGCTGGGACCAGACGTTTTTTAGGGACCATTGTATCTTCCTCATATGCAATCTTGCATGTGGTATGAGTAGGATGCAGGAAGCCATGTAACCCAAAGCCTGCAGAAATTGTCTTGCAGTTAGCTGAGACATCAATGCCAGGCTCTTGAAAGTTGAAGCCAGCTGCGATTGTTTTTCTGGCGTCAGGAATGCCATCTGGATTGTAGTGTTTATAAGAGCACCCAGGAAAGTTATCTGTTGAGTGGGTATCAAATTTGACTTTTTTACATTCACAGTGAATCCCAGGCACTTGAGCAGATTCTGAACAAATTCCAGGTGCTGGAGTAATATGTCCCTGCTGTCTGCTTGAATAAGGCAGTCATCCAGATAAGGGTAAATTTGAATTCCCTTGAGTCTGCAGTAAGCTACCACTGGTGCCAGGCACTTGGTAAAGACCCTGGGCGCAGTAGATAAGCCAAAGGGCAGCGCAGAGAATTGGTAATGCTTCGAGCCTGCCTTGAATCTGAGATATCTTCTGCACTCCTGTCTGATAGGAATGTGCAGGTAAGCCTCCTTTAAGTCCAATGTCACCATCCATGCATTTTTGCTCAACATTGGCAGGAGCTGCTGCAGAGTAAGCATCTTGAACTTTGGTATCTCCAGGAAAGTATTTAAGACTGACAGATCCAGGATGGGTCTCCAAGAATTTTGGTCTCTGGATCAGCAGTAGGATTTTTAAACAGAAATTTGTGAGTGTCAGGAACCCTGTAATACCTATCAGGCTTAGCAGGGGCCGGAGGAAAAGAGTCAGGGGTTAAATTAGATTCAGTGAAGACATCATCCACAATATCCAAAATAGGAGGAATAGTAAGGGGTCTATGTTGGGGAAGAAGGAGGAAATCCCTAAGCCTTCTCTTAGATTCTGACTACTCCCTGCCTTCCCAGTGGAAATGTTCCCTCATATCATGTAAAGTTTCCCCAAAAGAGTAGTCTTCAGGAGGAGAAACTGAGGGAATGGATTCTTCAGCATCAGAATCCTCATAAGGAGGAAAAGAATAATCCTGTTCAGAGGAAGAGAAGGAAGAGATAGATACTTGATCAGAGGATTCATAATCCAACTCTTGTCTTGGCCTTTTGTCTGGAGGGGGATGGGCACCCCTAATCATAGTTAGTTAGTCCTCAGCCATTTTAAGCATTTGTTTTTGAGATTTAGGTCCCAGATCAGAAGGAGCCTGGGCTTGAGTCCTTGATTTAGAAGGTGTCTTTGCCTTTGGCTTTGCCTTTACTTGAAGCTGCGTAGGCCTGAAAACTCTCTCGGAAGCTGGTACCTGCACAGCGGCTCCGGACCCATCAGAAGGTGCATTATCCGAAGGTCCTGCACCTTGATTATCCGAAGGCCTAGTCGGCCCCTCATGGGAGTCCGTATCGGTAAGCGGTTCTGAAATGGCTGATGACAGGGGCTGCGAAAGCACCTCACTGACAACGGTCGAACCGATAGCTGGCTCTAATTGTGAACTGTTGTCTGATTTGGACCTCGGAGGCCTATCCTTATCCTTGCGCCTTTTATGAACTCCGGTAGTCGGAAGTGTGTCCGACGACATGTTATAATTAAATCGCCGTCTGAAGTAATGAAATGCAAAATCGTATCTCCGTTTAATAGTACGTTAATTAAATCTAGCACAAAACCGACAACTAGCTACGTCGTGGTCAGGCCCTAGGCAAGGAATACAGTAAGAATGAAAATCCTTATGAGGTATTTGCTTCCCACATGAAATACAATTATTAACTTTTTCTGACATTGGACTGGAGCAAGAAAAAAGTTTCCCCAATGGGGTACTTAGCTTTGAAAAGAAGAAGGTCTTCGGATTGAAGCACCAAAAATAACAGGAGACAGCCGACCGGCACTTGCGAACTGCTTTCACCGCATGGCAAGAAAGGCTGGAGAACATGGTGTCGGCTGGGAGCTTTATACTCCTGTCGCTCTGACGTCGGGGAGGATGAGTTCACAGCCGACGCCGGACCCAGACTTTGGGATTCTGGCCGACCGAGGGCTGCCTGCCGGCAGGAAGAACCCTACAGTGATGACTGCAACAGTGAAACACAATGAACATCAGAATGTAAGCCCTTATCATTTTATAATCTATGAACCTATGAATCCAAGTACTTAGTGTGGGAATAGAACGTAGTAGACCCTTGTTATTTTCTATCACCAAAGGAGAGCATGCTGCTTGTTTTGTAACTGACACTGCTAATTACTACTCATTATTTTTTAGCTTTTTACTAAAGACTAGAATTTGAGCTAAGAGATTGAAAGGTATGTTGGGTTGCATTGGTTGCACACTGTATTCTGACAGCAGTGAGATGAGAAGATACATTTCTGTGGGGCAGTTATTTATTAATGTATTCATTCATTTAATTTCAACCAAAGTTCTGGGGTGTACCATCACAGTCATACAATGTGACTGTAATTTAACCATTATTTTTCACTGTTCATCACAAACATTAACACTGTACACAATAAGTGACAGTATGTGGCAGTCTGGGCAGGTTGTGTGTGTGTGATAGCAACTGATCACTGGCACAGCGATGTAGAGGTTAGTATTGCTGCGTTACAGCACTTGGTTCTTTGGTTTGAGTTTTTGGCTGGGCTGTAATTCCTTCTCTTTGGAGACTGAATGCATTCCATTTATGTGAATATGTTTATCCAGGGGCTCTTGCCCCCCCCCCCCCCCCCACACACACACACACACACACCTCCTCAGACCAACAGTTATATAATGCATACCTGTGGCCATAAAACAGAATTTATTTTCTTATCCATGAGTTTTATTAAAGCCAGAATTGCATCAAAATAGAAGTTATGTTCTTACCATAACGTCCCATGTTAGTTGTCTTCTTCTCGCCTTCTTCTTGCTGGATGGGTTCGGAGCCGACCTCGGCTCCGACTCGGCCACTCTAAAAGCTCGAGAGTTGGTTCCACCGGCTTGAGGCTCCCCTTATATCCCACAATGCTAGGCGAGAGTTACCTCAGATCTCGTTTGTAAGCTAACCCCAGCTTATAAAAGTAAAAGAATAACTCTAAACAGAGTCCACCTCTAACAACAGGAAGAAAGAAGGGTGACCTACATCCTGAACCGGGAAATATGCACAATAGCATATGCCTAAGAAAGAGGTGGTAGAAAGAGAGGTCACAATCACAACTCCTCTAGGTCTGTCCAGGCCCGGGGGAAGGAGGGTGGGGCCTTAAGAAGAAGCGAAGAAGACAACTAACATGGAGCGTTATGGTAAGAACATAACTTCTATATGTTAAGTTGTCTATCTCGCCTTCATTCTTGCTGGATGGGACCGCGTCCCTAGCACCTTGTCCCGGGTGGCCTAACGGAACAGACTCCTGAGAACAGTGGAACCAAAATTAGCTCTATGCCTAGAAGCTAAATCCAACTTATAATGAGAAATAAAAGTGTGAGGAGTAGCCCAAGTAGCCGCTGCACAAATGGTGTCAATAGGCAGTCTGTCTTGGAAGGCTAAAGAAGTAGCCAAAGCTCTGGTGGAATGGGCTTTAGGTTTATTAGGCAGTTTTGGTGTCTAATTTCATATACAAGGGAAATCAAAGATGTTAGCCATCTGGATAATGATACCTTTGAAACTGAAAGTCCCTTTCTGCTTTCCGCATAGGAGACAAACAGCTGATCAGATTTTCTGAATTGTTTTGTTCTATCCCAGTAGTACCTCAATTGACGATGAACATCCAGGCAGTGTAATTTTTGTTCAGACCTATTGGAATATTCTGGAAAAAAGACAGGGAGGTCAATGCTTTGGTTTAGATTTGACGTCGAGACCACCTTAGGCAAAAAGGACGGGTTAGTTCGTAAGGATACTCTGTCCTTATGAAACAATAGATAAGGAGGTCGACAGCTGAGTGCTTGAAGCTCTGAAACTCTTCTAGCTGAAGTAATAGCTACCAGAAAAAGAGTCTTCCATGATAGCAATTTTAAAGAACAGGAGACTGCAGGTTCGAAAGGGGGAAGAATCAAAGAAGCAAGTACTAAATTTAGGTCCCAAGGAGAAGGAGGATTTCTTATAGGAGGTCTGAGAAGAAAAACGCCTTTCAAAAAGGCTTTGCAAAGCTTGTGGGACATTAAGGTAGATTCAGAAATACCCACATGAAAGTTAGAAATAGCTGCCAATTGAACTTTAAGAGTAGAGGGAGATGAACCTGCATGAAAGAGTTCAGCTAGAAAATCAAGGACTAATTGGATGGAAGCAGTGAAAGGATCTATGTCCTTTTCTTGAGCCCAATATGTGAAGCGTTTCCACTTACTCAAATAAATCTTCCGAGTGGAAGATTTATGGGAAGCTATCAAAATATCTCGAACAGAGTGAGATAATTGAGGAAGCCTGGCTAAGGTTGGAACTGGAGGAACCAAGCAGTGAGGTTCAGAGAGGGAGGGAGCGATGAAACTGACCCGACTGATGGATCAAAAGATCTGGAACTAGGTCCAGATTCCACGGTCGCTCCAAAAGAAATTGATGTAGAAAGGGGAACCATACCTGTCGAGGCCAGTAAGGAGCAATGAGGATCAATGAGGCCTTCTGAGCGATAGCTTTCTGTATCACTTGAGAGATTAGTGGGAAGGGAGGAAATGCATACAGAAGTCCCCAGGGCCAAACTTGGACTAGAGCGTCTCTGCTGGGTTGGCCTGGTAAAGGGAATAGAGTGAAATATTCTCTGCACTTGCTGTTTTGGGGAGTAGCAAAAAGATCGCAGCAAGGCTGACCCCACTTGAGGAAAATTTCTCTCACCACAGAGTCTTTCAGAGACCACTCGTGAGGCATGAGGATTGCTCTGCTCAACTTGTCCGCAATTTGATTGGACTTCCCGGGGATGTGCGTTGCTATCAGAAACCGCTGAGAAGAAATCGTCCATTGCCACAGTCTGAGTGCTTCTCGACACAGGGGGTATGACCTGGTTCCGCCTTGTTTGTTGATGTACCACACTACAGACATATTGTCTGTCTGGATTGCAATCGTTCCCAAGGGAAGAGAGTCTTGAAGGGCTTGCAACGCTAAAAGCACTGCTCTCATCTCCAGAACATTTATGTGCAAGTGGCATTCGTTTGGTTGCCATGTGCCCTGGACCGTCCTGCCCTGATAATGCCCCCCCCACCCGATCAGGGAGGCATCCGTTGTCAGAGTAGCAACCGGAGGAGGAGGACCAAAGGGTCTTCCCAACAAGAGCTGAGGGAAGACATCCACCACATGAGATGATTTTTGCACGCTTGCGTGATCATAATGGTGTGAGACATTGGAAGTTCCTGGTATGACCATTGAGTAAAGAGCATCCATTGAAGGATCCGCATATGGAATCTGGCTAATGGAAGCAGGGATATGGCCGCCGCCATAATTCCCAACACTTTCAGAACTAATCTGGCTTTGATTCTGTTGTTGTTGAAAAGGAGTGAGACCAGTTTGTGAATGTCTGTTATTCTCTGATGTGTTAGTCTCGCAGACATGTCTACTGTGTCTAGATTTGCGCCTATGAAAGTAATAGTACGACAAGGTGACAAAACAGACTTTTCGCAATTTATTGAAATGCCTAACTTTTGACAAATGCGAAAAGTGTAATCCCTGGCCATCAGAAGGAGATGCTTGGTGGGAGTTGTGAGGAGCCAGTCGTCCAAATATGGAAACACCTGGAATCCTTGTCGTCTCAGGTGAGAAGCTACCACTGCCATGCATTTGGTAAACACCCGGGGCAGTGGTGAGACCAAAGGGCAGGGCCCTGAACTGAAAATGACTGGTTCCCAGCCTGAATGTGATAGTACGCATCCTGAAGGTCTATAGAGCACATCCAGTTTCCTTTGCCCAAAAGGGGAAGGATGGATTGCAGCGTGACCATCCGAAATCTTGTTTTCTTGACTGATCTGTTCAAGATACTGAGATCCAAAATTGGTCTCCAGTCCCCTGTTTTCTTTGGAACTAAAAAGAACCTTGAGTAGATTCCGGATCCTTGCTGGTCTGCTGGAACTGGCTGAATTGCTCTTTTTGTAAGCAGTTTTGAAATTTCCAAAGCTGCAAGATCCCTTTGAGCGGGTGGAACATCTGAAAGGGATTTTTTTGATGGATTTGGAATGCGAAGAAAGGGGATAGAATACATTTCGGAAATGATGGACTGTACCCATTTGTCTTGAGTCAGGGATAGCCAGGCTTCTGGGTACAGTGACAATCTTCCCCCGACTGCCTCCGAAGATGGGCAGTCGGGCAACACCTCAGGGATGCTGAAAGGGCTTGTCAGGGAAGGCTTCCCGATTGCCCTGGTTCTGCGGACCCCCCCCCTGCCCCTAGGGCGACGTCTACCATTGTTATTCCCGCCTCTGCCTCTGGCGGGGAAACGACTCTGTGCGTCAGGCGAAGTCCCTTGAGATTGTTTACGGAACCACATCTTTCCACCTTTCTGGCCTTTGGGGTAAGGCCTAGAAGGAGTAGAAAAACGGACTCCGACGGCAGAAAGGGTCTTGCCATCAGTTTCGCACCTAGTCAAGGTTTCTTTCACTTGAGGACCAAAGAGAGATGATCCATCAAACGGGGAGTTAGTGAAAGACGTCTTGAAGGGTCCAAAATTGCATAGCCGCATCCAGGCATGCCTACGTAAGGCCACACCTGTCCCTGCGGCTCTACTCGCTCCATCAGCCGCGTAAGAGAGAAGGCACATGGAGGAGTTGGTTATGGAGTTAAGGGTAGCCAGCTGCGTATTCATCTTATCTTGAAAACCCGCAGCTGTAGGGTCCTTTAACATTTCACTCGCTTCCTTGATCAAGTCCCATTGAAGGCGAGTAAAGTGGCATAGGTAGTTCAGCGAACGCATGGTAAATGTCGCTGGCGAGAACATCCGCTTCCGTACCTGTCCATGGACCTAGATTCCTTGTTAGGTGGATGGACAGGTACTGAAGGATCAGCTAGCTCCTTCTTAGTGGCAGCAGCTACCACCATAGCATCCACAGAAACTCCTTTTGTTAAGAACTGTTTGTCTGCTGGTGCCGTTATGAACTTGGAGGGCCTCCTGGGAGTGGGGTCCACTGAATCAGGAGCCGTCCATGCCTTCTTAGCAACCACCTGCATGAGGGGGTCAAAGGGGGGAGACACCCAGGAGGTGGAAGGGCGAGAGCCAAACGCCTCAAGGTACACAGATTCATCCTCCGAAGGGTTGAGGGCTGGCCAATTTCCCTCTGTTTCAGGATCTCTAGTATGTCTGCAAATGAGACATCTTCAGAAGGGGAACGGGGAACCCTCAGAATCATCCAAATCTGTGTCAGGCGTGATGGACTCAGGTGAGTCAATGTGTTTCCTCTTACACTTCCTCTTCCGAGGGGCTCTTCTGCCAAATCAGGAGAGGCCTCGGAAGAGGATGAAATCCCACAGGGGTTCCTGAGGAGCTGGCTCTCTGCGGTCCGGGATGAGGGAGTGAGTCGACTTGACCTGAGGCACCGTAGAGGGAGGGGCGGACGGAGCCGACTGTGGAGTAGAGCCAGGCTCTAACACACTCCGCATGACCTCGAATGCACCCCTGTCAGGCAAAGCCAGAGGTCCCCGCTCCGAGAAGCTAAGAACCCCCCTCGGCACCGACAGTGATGGCTCCGAGGCCGATGTCGGAGCCGAACTCACCAGCGCCGAAGCACCGAGAGGGAGAGGGGGGTCGGACAAGGGTCCAGTGCCACTCACCCCCTCGGAGCCGACGAGGGAAGTCCGGCGCCGAGATTCTTCCAAGGAAGAAATCGGAGCGGACGGAGCCGAAGACAAATGTATCGGCTCCGACGCTATCACAGTCTCGGTTCCGACGCGACCCGGCTCCGAGCTCAAGAGAGTCGAAGGAGGAATATATTGATGGACCGGGGCAGGCATCGACTGATGAGTCGGGCTCTGAAGCATCTGGGCCAGTGCCTCGGACTTAAGAAGTTGACTCACTACCCTCTGAAGGTCATGATCCGACAGCCTCGATGACCTAGAGGAGTGAGATCTTTGGCTCCGTTCAGACAGCAGGGGAGATCCTGGAGCCGAATGAACGGAGCCAAGAGATGGTGACCTGGACCTCTTCCTAGTTGTCGGCTCCGAAGGTCTGGTCGGAGCCGACACGGGAACTTCTAATACCTCGGCTCCAGCCGGAGCCGAGGGAACCACAGAAACTGTGGACTGAGACTCATCGGCTCCAGCCGGAGCCGATGTAGGCAGAGTTTTAGAAACCTTAGGTCTCGGCTCAGTTGTCGGAGCCAAAGACCTAGATGCCTTAGAGGGCTTCCCTGTAGAAACAGAAAGGGAATCCTCTGGCTTGAGTAAGCCCCTTAAAATCAATTTATTTTTTCTTTCCTGCAGGACCCTGGGGCTGAAGCCATGGCACACAGCACAGGAGTCCTGCAGGTGCAAAGGTCCCAGACAGTAGACACAAGAAGTGTGAGCGTCTGTCAGAGACATTTTCTGACAGCACGCATCACACTTCTTGAATACGGAGACCTTTGCTTCTTTAGACATAACTACAGGTGTAATCACACACACAGTCACAAACACACTAATTACATCCTGTCTAATTAAAATATATAATAAACCACTAGCTAGGTTTTAAGAGAAAAATAACACACACTCTCCACTAGGGAAGGAAAAGAGGCCTGAAGGCCCAAGGGAAGAACTTAAAGTTCTTGAGGGAAAAAAACAGGAATTTTAAAGAAAGGGGATAAGAATTTCTCTAAACTAAGGAAATACGTAAAATATTAAAATTAAAGGGGTTTTAATAGACTAAGTACACTAGAAAGTCACTTACCAAGAACCGGTAGAAAACCAACACCTCGATAGCTGTAGCGGCAAACGAGATCTGAGGTAACTCTCGCCTAGCATTGTGGGATATAAGGGGAGCCTCGAGCCGGTGGAACCAACTCTCGAGCTTTTAGAGTGGCCGAGTCGGAGCCGAGGTCGGCTCCGAACCCATCCAGCAAGAATGAAGGCGAGATAGACAACTTAACATCAGTTATTAAGAAAATGCATGACACAACTCACAGCATCTAGAGTTCTGTAACTTTTTTGGGCCTGGCAGCCACAAAGCCCTGACTTTATTCATTTGCTTCCTCCACACTTATTAGAGTGGAATTTTGCCTAGTTAGTTGCATTTAAATGCTGGAGGAAAAAGCTAAAACATAAGACTAAGTATGAAAAATAAAAACAAAATAATCTGTTTGGATAGTGTGGGGCCAGATTGTTGGGGCAGGGGGGATACAGAGGAGAAGCACTGGGGAGGTGCAGGGGCTCTGTTTCACCTAAGGCTGGCCTTGTTAATTGCAGTCTGTTATCTGAGGTGAATACAATCAATAAAAATGATTATAAATGCTAAGTCCTGTAGTATTGTGTTGTTCAAAATGAATGAAGCTCTCTGTAGTTTGTTCACAGGTAATGACTACTGACCTGTTATAATAGAATCTCACCCTATTTCAGTCCACCCAATCAGCCTCCCCCTTGCTTTAAAGTCACCAGCTGTCACTATAAACATGACTGTGGTTCCTATGCATACTACAGCCTAAATAACAGTAGGTATCTGTGATGAGACAGTCATCCTTGACTATGGCACACTAAGGTCTTTAGCTCAAGAGCTTGGGCTGCCAGCACCCACATGGAGACTGCAATCAGCCATGAAACAAACACTAATCCTGACTCCTTGTTTAACTGTCGCTCCATTAAAAGTGATGTTGATGCTCATATTTGGAGAATACTCTGCAGGAAATATGCATCAGGCAGATAATACTGAATGTTACATTGGTCCCTTCCTCTTCCTGCCAGATTCCATCCTTCCTCTTGCAAAATATTCCACCCAATCAGAAAAAAACCCAAGGAAGTAAGTATGGAAGCTCTTCACAAAAAGAGCCTCTATGAGCAACTATAACATGTTTTGGACACCAGTTGTAACGAGGTCAGATTTTGTTTTAATTTGTACTTTGCACTTAATATGGCTAGCCAGATGCAACGAATTGTGTCATTGTTCCATTGCAGTTTTGTGTGTTCTCTTGAAAGAATGGTTAATTAGGTGGGGATATCAGGATGTCATCATTTAATGCCTTTTTTACTCTATAATATTGTCAAATGTTGCATTGTTTTGCACTTGTTTTAAGTTTTGTACCTGTTTCTTTTTTCTTTCAATAAACACATATTATTCTGTATTAGAGAGGACAAAGACAAAATTCCAGGTTCATCTTAGTACCCAGAAAGATAAGCTACATCACACTGATTCTACCGCTCAGTGGCCTGAATATGTACTTCCACTACCAGTCCTTCCCAAAATCTTTTCTACCCTATTGATTAAGAGAACACTGGATGTGCTCTTTGTATTGCCAGTATGGAGGATATTTATCGTCTTATAAAAAATGCCACACTCTCCTGGTGGTTTCTGAATTCTGAGAAGAAGCCAGTCTATTTCATTTCAGAATTCTTACACTGGGTCTTATCTGAACCCAAGAGTATTCACCAAATCTACAAACAGTGTTACAGCACACCTGAGGTTGCAAGGAGCCAAGATATTCCTGCTCTTAAAGACTGGTTCTTGGCTGCTTCATCCAGTCTCAGAACGCAAAAGGTATACTTTCGTATACTGCTCACCTTCCTATGATGGCAGTAATCCTTAGATGATCCTATCTACATCCACTGCAAATTCTGAATTATGTAAGCTGTTCCCTCAGACACTGAAAAGGGATTCAGGCTTGATGCAAAGTAGTTTGTATTCTCTTCTCCTCTTAACAGTTTCACAGCAAACATTTGCCTAAGAGCTCACAGTTTAATGGCAGCAGCCATCTGCGTGGGGCCTCATGCCAGGTTACACCTGAGGGTATTCTTGTTATTCCCTTGTCTGTAATGTTCTCAACATGCTGACATCCTTTCTTTACCCATGTAACTGCCTAGAGTGTGTCTCTCCCACTTTGCCTCATGGTTGTATTCCTGTAAGCTTCATTCCAGATATCTGATTTCCCTGATGACTCTACAGACTACAATGAGTATGGACTTGTCTGCCTGAAGTGAGTGGCACTTCAGTGGGTGTTGGTCTCAAGGTATACGGTCTGGTCAGGAGTCTAATATCTACATCAGCACTCTGGAAAAAAGTAGTCCTTCCCTTCTTCCAGGCCTTCAAGGACTGACTTCCAAGGGGTGATCTGTTAATTCAGTGCAGCAACATGACCTTAATCTAGAATGTCAGCAAACCGGGAGGGACCTTGTGTCAAGAGGCCAAGAGGATTTGGTAATTGGCCATACAAACACAGCAGTTCTTCAATAGTGACTTACATCTTTGAGCAAGCTGACACCCTTGCAGAAAATTTGAGTGACTGTGTGGCATATGATTTCAGATTTGTTTAGTCAAATATCTCTTGTATATGCTGAGGATACTGAAAGTGCATTTTGTTGAATGCACTGGATTTTGGAAGTAAATGTGGGTTTCTACATCATGGAGCAGGCGTGTGTGTGTGTGTGTGTGTGTGTGTGGTGTGTAATTGCAAGTGTGTGTGAGTCAGAGTTAGATAAGGGTTAGATAAGGCATAGTGTGTGAGTGTTTGAGTTTTAGGCATAGAGCAGTACAGGGGTTAAGTTAGTGACATATATGGCATTGCGTGTGCACGTCTGTGTGTGTCACATGTTATGTGTTCTGAGTCCAAGATATTGTATATGATGGTAGTGTTATGGGAAGATTCTTTTCAAAGATAAAGATGGGGGCAGGGTTAGGTTTAACATGTATTAGTAAGGTGTCCCACCTTACTACTACTTGCTAAACCTAACCCTTACCTTACCCCTTCCCCTGCCTGTAACTCCATCCCTACACCTTACTTCTTAAAAACCCTTCCCGCAACATTACCACTATTCTGAACGTTTATTGCTGGAGGCAGTAGTAGGGTCAATGGATTACAAGAGTAAACTGTTCCTTTTCAGATTTGTTATTTTTCGATATCCGGGTGTTTGATATTTTGCATTTCAGACTTTTAGCACTTTACTTCCTATAAACCCATATATAGAAGGATATACAGACAGACATATGGATAGTGTAAATAACAGGAACAGTGATTTAAGGCTATGAATTACTTACAAACTGCTTCCTGTGGCCAGGGTTTGATTCCCTGAGCCTCAGTTTGCATACCGTATGATCTACAGCAAGTCACTTAACCAATGTTTTGGGAAACTGAGCTAATGGTCTCCTGGACTGCAAGTCTAGTATCCACCTATGAATACATTACAAGTAAGACTTTTTAAAAAAAATGCAGGTTTATTGTCACAAGTAAACAG
Source organism: Protopterus annectens (assembly GCF_019279795.1). Classification (NCBI taxonomy): domain Eukaryota; kingdom Metazoa; phylum Chordata; order Ceratodontiformes; family Protopteridae; genus Protopterus; species Protopterus annectens. The sequence continues at coordinate 23,092,090 of NC_056735.1, read as the reverse complement.
CAAAACAAAATCAAATCCTACTTGGCTTTGCAAATTCAACCAAAAAACACAGTGCCTTAAATTGTTTTTATCCAACACTCAAGAGATCAAACCACTCCTCAGGGATAAAAGTCATTAAACAAAAGTCCAAGGCTGCAGACCTCTTCTAGACAGTGTTTCCATCTGTCTTTCACAAGGCATACTGTTAGAATGGACTCAGCTTTCCCACTCCATGCTTCCAGTGTTTTCTTTCAAGTGATTCTCTTTTTCTGTAAGCAAAAGTCCAAGACTGCAGGCCTCTTTTAGCTAGTGTTTCCAACTGTGTAAACAAGTCCTTTCACAAGACATACAGATTAGCATGGGCTCGGCTTTCCCACTCCATGCTTCCTTCACAAATTTGTATATTCATCAGTTTGTCTACGTAATGGTTGCAAAGTGACATGATCTGTTACCATACTGAAATGTCTGCCTAACAAACCATACTTTAGGCATTGAAGGCTCACATTTTATCTGTTTTGTAGTGGGATATTGCCTCTCTGCATTGCTCAACTTTATGCTGATATTGCAGACAGAGTGCCCCTTAAAGTTTTGATATAATAACCCCCCCCACACACACACAAAACCTCCCTCCAAGGCATTGGTTTTCAGAGTAAACTTTAAAATCAGGAGTCATTAACAAGTCATTAACAGGAGTCATTAACAAGTCATTATTAGGAGTCATTAACAAGTTCAAAATACAGGATCCTTTTCACTTCATTAAATTCACCAAAAACTCGGCCTGCTCTACCGACACAAGCGATTCCTCTCATCAGCTACCAAACTCACTCTCTCTACCACATTTCTCTTACCCTCCCTTCTATATGGTGCCCCTCTTTTAACTAATCTACAATCATCTCTCAAAACAAAACTATCTACCTGTTATAATAAAATAGCCAAATTCGCCACTAGCAATAAATCTTCAACCCATCACTGTGCACCACTCCACAAACTAAATTGGCTTGAACTTCCCAACTACCTCTCCTATACTCAGCTCAGATATGCACACAAACTCATTTTTCAACCATCCCTCTGTCCCTCCCTGTCCACTACCTTTAAAATTCACCACACTCAAAGCTTCTCAGATCTACTAATCAAAACCTAATAGAAGTCTACAGACCCCTTCGCCCCCCAGGACATAACCTCCTCTCCTTTTCCCTAGCACGCCTATGGAACTCCCTCCCTCCATTCGTACCCTCACTAGCCTTCCTACCTTTAAAAAATCACTCCACTCCTACCTAACATCCACATGGGAATGCTCCTGCTCCCACCCCACATAATCATTCTCCACTCTCTACAGTCTTCCACCTCTCATTTTCTCTATTGCAGTTAGTAATCAATTTCTTAATAATACTTATCATCCTGAAAGACTTCTGCATCTACTCACTTCCTTATCCTTCTAAAAAAAAAAAAAAAAAAAAAAAAGGTTTACTTATGATATAATTTTGTTTCTATTTTTTATATTTTGTTTTTTAACTTTACTGATTGTAACCTCTGTACCTTGTTATGTCTTGTATGATATGTAATGTAAATCTCTGTAACATGTAATCTTTGATGGAGCTTTTCTCCCCAGGACTCCATTGAAAAAGGGTTCACTTGGCCCAATGGACTATCCTGGTTAACCAACAGCAAATACATAAAATAAATAAATAAAATAAATACTCCTATCTGCTTCAAGACACCATTGCACTATGACAGGAGCTTTCCTTCTAGTGAGATCTGTCAGGGGACAGATAACAGTCACAAAATTAGAGAAAAGTCAGTATTCAGCAAACCCAAAAGAAGTCTTCACCTGTCTTTTAGTAGATTGTTCAAGCCATTTTACGGTGTTTTTTTCTTGTACTTATGTTTCTACCATCTCTTCCTATAACGTATCCCAAATACTTGGTTCCACTTTGTCCAGTTTACTCTTCTTACCAGTAACAGTTAAGCCTGCCTGTCTTACACATTCTAATATAGCCTGCGTGTTTGGTAGTCGGGGCTGCCATTTCTATAAATGAATGACCACCTCATCCAGGTATGCAGAAGAATATCATGAGTGGGACTTCAGTATTTTATCCATCAGCCTTTTAAAGGCAGAGGGTTCTCCATGTAGACTTGATGTTCACACATCGCGTACTAAAATAGGCCAGCAATGGCTGAAAAAAATGCTTTTTTCTTTGACATGGGGGGGGGGGTAATGGTTATATGCCAGTATCCCTTTGTCAAGTCCACTGTTGTCAAGTACCTGGCGTTTCCTAGGTTGTCCATCAACTCCTTAGTCCTGAGCATGAGATCAAACTCTGAAATGCCACTCAGCTTTCTAAAGTAATTAGAGAACCTAATATTTTCATCAGATTTAGGAACTAGCACTCAGGGACCGCTCTGTTCACTCTACATCTTTTCTATCTTGCCTAGTTTGAGCACATTTTGAACTTCTTCCCTAACTATTTTTATGACTCTGATGCTCTGTAATTCTCAGTCTAACATTGTAGTTTATTGCATTTACTCATTCCATCACCTCAAATGACACCTGCTGTTTGGCTAGAAATGTGTTTTCCTTGGAGGGTACTTGTACTAACAGTGAATGTCCTAAGTTAATTTCTATAAAACAGGGGGTCTTATTATAGACTTACCTTTGCATTTTCTGAGTTTCTGCATGTGCTTTTACTTTGAGCATCAGCAGCTTCAGTCTAGTCTGCAAACTAAGTGTTCCATCACGCTTTTCAATCCTCTCCTTTCTGCTTCCTCCCAAATTTACTTAGCAAACTGATGCAGGTCTCTCAGAAGTCTGCCTTATACAATTCAAATGGAGTAAATCCAGCTGAATCTTGCTGCAACTTTTGCATTACAAACAGTAAGTACTGTAACAACAGGTCACAGTCTTTATAATCTGCATCAGCAATGATGGTGTTGCTTCTGGGAATTTGGTAGTATAGTATGTTTTGATAGCCATTGTGAGATTTGATGCATGACCCCACAATGTCTGTAGCAGCACGTTCAAATGTCACTTCTATAGTCAGCACTGGGATAACAGGAGTTTTATTTAAGGATGTTCTGCTGTTTTCTGGCATTCAGGGACAAGAAGCACAGATGTTCTGTATCTCTTTTGTTATGTCTGGACCATAGCAATCTGCCTAATACTTTTGCCATAGCTTTATCAGTCTCCAGGTAACCTAATGTGATTGCTCCAACACTAGTACCAGATGAAAAATTTCTTCCATTACTTTTCTTGTTCTGCATAAGAGGTAAACTTTTAACTCAAAATAGAAGTTAGATGTAGTCCTCTGCAAATTTAGTTATATTCTCTCTTCCTCCACTTAAAATAATCATCTTCTCATTGTTCCTTTTTAAAGTTTTTGTGGCCTATGAGCAAGTTCACTAACTGAGCTACTTTAGTAACTTGCCTTACAGTGGAAACTGTAGCTTCTGACTCTACCAAAAATACTAGTTCCACAGCTTCTTAGTTCTCCCTGCAAAGGATAATTGCAAACGAAAATGACCTTCTAATTTACCTTTTTACTATGAGCACATGCATTGTGAGTTTTTTTTTCTGTTTTACATTGCTGTTTTTTTTTTACCTTAGAGCAAGTGGATACCACCCTCTCACTGTCTTTTACTTTCTTGTCTTGCACCCAGTACAAGCAGTATGTCAAAACAACATTTATAATTACTTCTACTTTTTCTTGGTTTACAGATTTCTTCTGCTTACCCGCGGTGGTGGTGCTGCGGTAGCGTTGTCGCCATACAGTAAGACACTGTCCGGTTCGATTCTCAGCTAGAACGTCTTCTGCATGGAGACATGCGTGAATGGGCGTACCTTCGTTGAAAGTTGTGCGTCAGGGGTGGTAACTCGGCATGTAAAAATCAACTACCAATCATTAGCGGACCGGAGTTCCACTGTGGCAACCCCTAACTGGGAAAAGCCGAAAGACACAATGACAACAAATTTCTTATGTTTAAGGATTTCCTGTCGTTTTCATTCTCTGCCATAAACTAGTAATTTATCTCACTTTCTTTAATCACTTTTCTCTGAAAATCTTCACTCAAGTGCCTTTTATTTTCTATTTCTGCTCATTTAAGTTTCTATACCAAGACATCCTGTAAGTTTTTCAATATACTTCTGTCTTAACTGACTTTTGCTTCAATATTTCATATCAGCTCATCTTAAGTTCCTATAACTACATCTTAGTTTTACATTTCTCTGGCTCATTCACTGGGCAGACTTTTGAAAACAGACAGAAGCCTTTTAATGCTTAACTTCAGTCAAACAGTAACGACTATCATAACCTTCATATCAACTCCCTTATCCTGATTTTGATTTTAGATCTCCATTATATGAGTGCTGCTACCTTGTCCCCATTCTCACACTCGATAGATATAGCAATCTGCTGTTCTACCTCTTACTTAAGTGTATCAGTTTGCCACATTATGTTTATGGATTTGCCTTCCTCCACATTAAAATGGAAAACAATATTTTCCTAATACTATATCATGTGCCAGATTAGGAGATACAGCTACAAGCTGTGCCATTCTTTTCCTAAAAATGATTGTATTTCTAGCTGTGTGAGGGGATATTATTTTCTATGACCATGAGTACATATTAGTTCCACTTGTTGGTTGTTACTAATCCTATGTAAACACCTGAGGATCCTTAGAAAGGGAGATGGGTCTATAATCTAGCAGAGCTTGAACACCATTCCTTCTAAACCTAAAGTATAGTTCTCTTTCTAAGTAGTAAGACAATGACATTAGACAGACACAATTATTCTGGTAGCAGTTTTGTCAAATTCCATAACGGCAGTTTCTTTTTCACTTTTTATATTTCTATCAGCAGCATTATGTTCAGTGTTAGTAAAACATAATTTAGCGATGTGACCCCCCCTCAACAGTTAAAACAAATGAATGCAGTGTTTGCTGCTTTCATTAATCGAAGATGTACAGTATATTTCTTACATTGTTTTAGTATTAGAAACAGGAAATTTAGCTTTGCACATGTACATTATTAACGATTGATCATTTTACAAAAGTTGCTAGCTTATCAGAGTTTTGTGGATAACTTTGCAATGCCGATTCTCTTATTCATCTATGCAAAGATCTTATAAACCTGCCTAATGAGAAGCTTTCTAGCATGTTTGGTGTAATGTCATTATCATGCTCAAGCCAAAGCATTACGATATGTTATAAACATACATCTGTAAACTTCCCATTCTATCCACATTAAAAAGTTAATGTATACCATTTTATTGCATGTACCTCATCAGTTATGCAATCCCTCACCAAAGGTTCTTTCTTTAGTCTGCTATAGTCTGTGTAATTAGTTCACTCCATGACCATGTATGTTATGATTGCCTCTTCTGTCAGTGGAGAGGAAGTTTAACCAGTCTCTTTGGTTCTTGGTCTCTGAGGTGGTACAGAACTCAAATGTCATTACGGTAGACAACAGGCCATACTGCATGGTTAGCTTCTTCATGGGGAGCAGTCTTAGGGATGTCAGCTCAACTAGCTGTTTTTTCCCATACATTTTGTCTTCCTGCTGCTGCCATGAGTTGCTCCCAGCACCTCTTCTCATTCACCAGGTCTATAAAACCTGACCACTTTCCACTGGACTAATTCTGACCCACACAGAAAGCCAGTGAAGAGATTTATGCACCCTGAGGCAATTTCATGCTGTTGCCAGGGAGTAGTTTTGGTCCTAAGATCATACCTCCTGCACACACCCATCCCATGCCAGGAAAGGGCATGCAATGAATTTGCTGGCATATTGGCATAGCATTCTTCCACCAAATAAGTTCAGCCACAGCCCTGCCTCTCTCTAAATAATGCTCACACATGTCCCCAGTCTCTGCTAGGGATCAACTACAAGAGCGCACCCCACTGTATGCATCCACTTCCAAGGATAAGCATGCCTATACTCCTAGACTGCACCATCAGCAGTCTGAACTACTACTTAAACTCAGTTTGCATGGACCAAAGTTAGGGCTTTATCCCTCTGTACCACTAATGTAAATTGTGCAAATAACTGTTGCTGTAGTTGCAATGGATTTTGATCAGTCCTCACCTGTGATTCAATAAGTCTGTGTAGTGCACTTTCATGGTTGGTATAACCAAGGAACCATGAGAACAACATAGCAACTTCAGTACTGTAGAGAATTAAGTATCTCAAATATGGTCTGGACTTGGAATTAGATGAACTTTGAAGAAATGAAACTTGGGTCTTCCCAAATGTCTATTCAAACACCACCAGTATAAGCTCAAAGGGACAAGTGAGGCAGGATTTCTACAAAAATTCAGGCTTATTGAAACAAGTCAAAAGAACTTCAAATTCATAATCCACCTGGATCTGCAAATTTAAGCAAACACACTTTACTTTTATTTATTTTCTTTGTATTGTGCAAGACTCTTACTCATGTTAGCCCTTCCAGAATGCAGGTTACCTTTAAACAAAAATCCAGTGCTGTAGATTTAGACCTGTGCATGATTCAAATTTTATACCTCTCAACCTGGAAACATCAAAAATCTGGACAAAGGCCCATGTAAAATAGGTACAAATCTGTATGCTGATTAACATAAAATGTGCATACATAATTATGTAGCCCCCCCCCCCACTCCAATGGAATTGTGGAATATCAACTTTCAAACGCAAACTGAAAAACAGACAACCAAAATATGGCCCCAGAGACCCACACCCTGTAGTAAATGGATATGACACAGTATATACAGAACATGAGTATGAGTTATCTACTTCCTTAGGATACATTTTATGCAATACAGCTAGATATATTCAAAGAAGATCCATAATTAAAGCCTCCTGGTTAGGATGGGGGGTGGAATCTAGTTTCCTGCAATAGGTGTAAGGCAAGGCTGTGTTGGGAGTTTACTATGCTAGGTAATGTTGATTCTGATTAGGTGACATACACTGCAACTATTACACTGGGTAGTGTTTGGTGAGTGCCATGCCACCAAATGCAATTTAAGCAACTATAATTTGGCCATCTCAAAAAACAGCATTCCAAATAATGTTTAATGCAAGGGTTTTCTATTCATACAAGAATCTACATGATGCAGGATAAAATACACATTTTCTACATCAGTGCTATCAACTTGTGGCAACATAATGCCCATTGTTTAATTTAGTAGTTTCTGTCCATACCTTAACAGAATGGTGATGCAATGCATTGTGAAACTTTACTAAACTTCTGTATGGTATATGTAACATTCTTTAAATTTAACATTTAGCCTGTCAGCCTGTGGATTAACATACTCCAGAATCATGCCTTTGGTGTAAATACTGATGAGGTTTACTCAGGAGACATACTTCATTAAACAGTCCTTAACTACAGTAAAACAGGACAAAAGAGGCTTTTAGCTGCACTTGCTTTATACCGATTTATACTTTTGAAATAATCATTTTTTTATGACTTTTTACAATTTTTTTTAATTATTTTTTTATTACCTTGAGAGATATTATTTCACATAACAAGGGAGGGCCTTTTCATGTGCAAACAAGCATCTACAATACATCAAGTCCATTAAACATAATAATTTTGATTGTTTTGCTATTCAGCAGAAATAAACAGTAATAAATATGTAAACCTAAAAGTCGAAGTGAACAAATCACACAGCTACTTTTCACCTAAAGTATGGTTCCAATAATGCTGTTATTAGGATAGGAGAATCAAAATTAATAATTTAAGTTACTCAGAGGTACTCTGGTGAGAAATGCACTATAACAGTAAAACATAACACCAAAACTGTCAAAGAGTGAGTAGCTTTTTGAAACAAAGGCATCAAGAAGACCTCCAGGCTGCTGCTTACATTACATAATGACAACGTGACACAGCTTTCCTTCTTATGCCCTTAATTGCCAGCAACTTAATCACTAAGTGCTGATTAAACCAGAGAAAGTATTATTACAGCTGGATCACCCTGGCACTGTTATAAACACACCAATCAACATTTTAGAATACAAGGTAATTACCACACAGAACAATAAAATATCCCCATTAGATCTGTAAATCGGATGCAATGATATCCTTTACGAATGCAATGACTGTAGTGTAACTTTCTAATGATGAAACATCTCAAAAAGAGTAGAAAAAAGGCAGTAATTCACAAACTAAAGCACTCACATTTCAAATGCCCAGGAAGCTGCTTCTACTTAAGTATTCATTTGCATGCCTCCAATATATAATTCACCACATTCTCACCAAAAGTCACCAGTTTTAGGAAGGATTAAGAGGAACAGAGCTAAAATTTGAGACAAAATCAGGGACAGTCGAGAGGTTCACGAGCAAATCCATAAATAATCAGAAAAATCATACCACAGTTTTCTTAAAATAACAGTGCTGTTAACTACAGAAGCTGACAGTAAGAGAAAGTGAATGAATGAACTATAATTCTAATTATTGTAATTATTTATTAAGTGTATTCAGCGTTGTTACCTCACAGCAAGACGTTCTCCCGTTCAATTTTCGGCTGGGCTTGGGAGTGCCTTCTGTGTTGAGTCTGCATGTCCTCCCTGTGGTTGGGTAGCGTTCGAAAGACGTGCGTGTGTAAATGGGCGTGCCTTCGTTGAAGGTTGGGCGTCGAGCTGGCACCTCGGCGTTTGTAAAAATCTACTGCCAATCATTAGCGGACCGGAGTTCCTCTGTGGCGACCCCTTACTGGGAAAAGCCGAAAGACAAACAACAGCATTTATTAAGTGTATTCCATCTTTTTTTCACAAAGTTTTAGGAGGGACACAGCAAAATGTTGAGCCAATATCAGGTACAGTTGGCAGCTATAATTGTACTACCCAATAAACCGTCGGTCCTACTTTTTTATCTGCAGCCCTAGTACAGTATGCCATTAGTTTAACATGGTTTGAGAAACAATGCATCTAGTTTTGAAAATTTCTTGTTCAAAAGAAATTACCTTTGAAAGTAAAACATTTTGTGCATTTTGAAGCTCTCAGGAGGCATTATGAAAAATGCAAAGCTCCTCAGTCAGTAAATAGGATCCTTTCTTAATAGAAAAATAAGCAATAAGCCAAATCACAAGCAGTGTACAAAACTAAATACTTATTAAATTTTCAGGCTGGAATAATAAGCATGTCCACCTACTATCTCTACCTTGGTGCAAAGCTCCTTCTGGCCCATGCCTGCCGTTAACAACATAAACAGTATTCTCTGGTACCACTCTTCCCTTGCAGCTTCATTCCCGCCTAACTGCCTTCATAAATTGCTTGTGGTCATGGAAGAAAACATCCTCCTTAGCTGGAAATGCTTGCACGTTATGTTACCCTCAAGTGAGCCCAATTCTGACAGGCTGTTCATGGAGCTGATGTCATCACACAAGTGATGACAACAGTTCAAAAGGCGGAAGAAAAAAAAAAGCTGGGAAAATCGGAAATTAAGGGGTACCACTCGGGAATCGTGGCACACCATTATTTGGACCTCAAAACCAGTAAAAACTGAGAAATTAGGTACGGTTGAGAGGTATCAGTCTGTGTAATGATTGGAAAACAGTCTGCTGTAACACGTTGTCCTTTTTTATTACCTTCAATAGAAATGAATATCTGGTCCGAATTTCAGAAAGTTTTAGTTCTGTCAGGATATAATCTCCGTTGTCTGTGGATGACCACAGCATGAAGAATAACTTCTCCCTCATTTTTTTTTAATTTCTGTAAAGAAAACTATGAGATGGACAGCTTGTCTCAAAGTATTTAAGTATAAATGATGGATTAGTTATAAAAAAACTATCTGGGTGGAAAATAAGATAAGGCTCTCCCATGACATATAATTTGGTAAGTGTATAAAATATGGCCGATATTAACCTCAGAATTAATCTTGGAGCATGCAAAATAAAAAACATTTTTTTGCTGGAGGCAAGCCCTCCAGCACCCCACATTCCCTTACTAACTTTGACATCACACAATCCACAGGGAAAGGACATGTTCCACAACCCACTGACAATCTGTTCACACCTGTTGACCATCTACTTCTGTCAAACAAAGAGTGTCAACAAAACAGGTGTTTATACTTGAACATTTTCATCAAAAGTATCACAACCATGTGTATATACACATATTATAGGAGCATAGTAGATTAATATATTAGGCAAACTTGCCTATGTGGGCCATTTTAAACCTACCAAATTACCCCATGTAAGACTCAAACTATGCCACTTGTGTCGGTAAGGAAAACACCTTAACCATTATGCCAAGCTATATATAAAGAACCAAAAATACACCGGGGTACCACACAATAGCGTCTTTAATAACAAAAAATTAAAAATTAAAACAGTGGTGAGCGCTTTCGCAAAACTAATTGCTTCATCAGACAAGAAAATAAAACACTGCATTGCTTATATACAGATGGAACCATTGACTCAATCACTGATGTCATAGGTCAATTAAGGCATTAAAGCTATATAAAACTTATAAATGTAGAAAAGGCTACATATAGAGAAAACTGCATATAAAAGACTACGTATAAAATACTACATGTAGATGCATATAAAAAGTGCATATAAAAACTGCATACAAAACTACTGGTAAAAAACCTAAGTAATGTGCATAGATATAAACTCCATAAATACTGTAGCTATAAAAAACATAGAATAAAAACTAAAAACTAAAAATCTGGACTAGATCCAGATTTTTAGTTTTTATTCTATGTTTTTTATAGCTACAGTATTTATGGAGTTTATATCTATGCACATTACTTAGGTTTTTTACCAGTAGTTTTGTATGCAGTTTTTATATGCATCTACATGTAGTATTTTATACGATCAATGATGAGACAATCTGCCAAACTTTTTCCCCTTTGGTGATTTGAAATTCCACTAAATGGTGTTTCAGTTAAACGTACTCTCACCCATTTGAATTTAAAGTGATTTGCCAGCATTTATATCTACATCACAGTATTCGTTGAGTCAAATGCCGCAATATATTTTCCAGCTTACCATTCCTTTCTTTTTTTGGCCTCTTTTTTAATAAAAAAGTTTTGTAAAGTTTTCATTAAACCGTGGCTCAAAAAATTAGCTTTTACAGTTGTAAAATTACAACAGAGTAATGTCAGTTCCGTCCACAGACTTCAGTGGGGGACTTTCACACATATGCTGTGGTGCACCCATTAAAGTCTTTGGTTCATAGGTAGGTACTAGTCTATCAGCCCGAGGGCCTACGTAAGCCTAGCCAACAAGGTTCCCTGGCTTACGCCACCCAAGAAAGTTATTTTTCCTGTGCCCGTGTCGAGCAGAGACACGGAAGTGATCCCCGGGGTGTATTTCCTATTTCCCATCCACTCATCAAGATTTTTCTTGAAGAGTGCTAATGAAGAACTTTGCTTGACATAGGTTGGTAGCCTGTTCCAGAGTATGGGAAGTCTCTGGGACAGGAATCTATCCCTCCAGCATGTCCTATTTATTGTGGCGACAAGGTTTAGGTCCCTAGAGCGTGTAGCTCAGAGGGATTGGGATTTCTTTAGGTGTACATGTCCAATAGCTCTGGCTTTGACATAGCTTTATATGTTAGGCAGAGATCACCTCGGAGTAGGCTATATGCTACTGAGTAAAGCTGGAGTTTTTTGAGACAGTCAGTGTAGGCCATATGTTTGAAGCCATTAATCCTCTTTGTGAGGTACTTCTGTGGCCTTTCCAGCTGCTACAGATGTCTTGTGAGGTACATTCCAAAAGGGGCTTTATACTCTATAATGGGTCTAATGAGTGTCGAGTAGAGGGGAACAATGACCTCTTTTTTCGTGGATGAGAACCCTTTTATGATGAGGTGTGCCACATAGAAGGACTTCCTGCCTATTGTGGCGATGTGACTATGGACACAATGTGGCGATGGACACAACAGACATTTTGCCTACGCCTATATCACTGAGGTTAAACTTGTTGTTTTTCCTTAGTGATGTCAGTGCAAGGAAATAGCAAACTTTGGAATTAATTTTAAATATGAAGATCACCGCCAAAACATTTCAGTATTTTGAAATTGGCATTGTAAGCTTTCAGTATAACGAGACTCAGCCAAATTAATTTTCAGTATTTTGAAAATTATGTATTGTGGTCTTCAGTCAAATGAAATTCAGTATTTTGAGTTTTAAAATTCATTTATTTGACTTATTGCATTATTGAGTGTAGATCATTCTACACAAATAGTTGGTAGTTACACTAATCAGAGAAAACAACTTTACCAAAGCCTTCTCAGCTTTCAGCATATCAGGCAGCACATGTTACTTCTCCCCTCCTGCGTACTGCAGCTCCACCCACATTTCCCAGATGTCATCAGGAAAGCAGGCCTAGACATATAAGGTGTACTAAATCTGCTGTCACACAGGAATATATCTTAGATGTCAGTGATTCTACAGACAGGCAGACTCCACATGCAAAATGGACAAGAATGGAGTGACTGTAAGCTGTACAATGCCAGGATCCATGATGTCATAAAGACCTTAATGTCCTTTAAACCAGATAAGTGTAACTATGACCTAATGGTGTTTCATGTGAGAGTGAGTGAACTGATATGCTCCACCCTTATCCACCCTTAGGGACAAGAAAAGAGACATGGTGGAGATTTACTATGTATGTGTTACAGGCAAGAAAGACATTGGTCTTAGGGAGTATCTTGCCTTCACCAAGACTAATACTTGGACACCAAGACAAGATAACTGGCTTTATCAATTGGCTAAGAAGTTGGTGTCACTCATTCTAAGGGGATCCAGTATGTGTTAGCCTTGGATGAGGTGGTTGACAAGATTTCCTGTTTCACCAGGGATGGCTTACACCTGTCATAATAGAGCTTTTGTATTTGTGCCTTTGCCATCACTATAGTGTCTTTTTTGGCAGAGGTACCTTACTGGATATTTCTACTAACAAACTCAAACCCAACTTCAGGCAACATCTATATCTAGAGTCTGACTAGAAATATGCCATAAGTTGAGGCCCTTCTGTTACTCAAACATTCATATCTGTATAGCTACTGAGACTTGGTTTCATTGCAAGGACATCCCTCTCTCTACATCAGGGTCTAACACATATCATGCCTTCAGCAACTGTGAAACAGGATCAGTATTTGCCACAAGCACCATTTCCTCATTTCAGATTGCACCTCTAAGAGCTCCTGGAGATCCATTTTTTCTTTAATCAGTCCCATTACTTCAAAGAACAAAAAAACAGGTAGGAACTTGCCAAACTTCAACCAATGAACAGACAAAGCAATTCCTGTGGAAATAGTAGACTGGTTTGGATTATTGTAATAAATCAACTTTTTATCCACTTTGGAGGTTGCTACGACACGTTTTTCCTACTATTTCCACAATAATTGCTTTGTCTGTTCATTGGTTGAAGTCCCATTACAAGCTGCAGATACCCGTCAGTGTCTTCCAAAGGCCATGGAAATAATCTTAATACCACTGAAAAATTAAACCAAGCCTTCTTACTAATGAACTTCAGTTACCTAAATACTGTCTAGCACAGGGTATGCCTGATGTTTCCCAGACTGTGTTAACAACACTACAATTAAGCAAACTGTAAACCTTCCCACTTGAGGCACAAATATCCTTGATTTGCTCCTTAGCAAACTAGCCCCTGATTGTACCCCACTGTGCTTCTCTGCTTCCCTGGTTGAAGCTGGTTAAATTATTACTGTGTGCCTACAGTTGATATTTTTATGTTAACTGGGGAGATTGACTTGTTTGTTTGTTTGTTTTTTTTTAATTTGGGTAATGTTTTAGTGTGTCTCTAAAGTAGGTTAATTTTCATCAGGTGGGGAATTTTCTGTTTTTTATGTATTGGGAGCAAGTGCACGTGTGTGTGTGTGTGTGTGTGTGTGTGTGTGTGTATCCATATCTGTATATGTATGTATATATATATATATATGTATATATATATATATATATATATATATATATATATATATATACATGGATTCCATACACTAGATCAAATTTTCAATAATTCGAAATAGTGCATAGAATGCTCACTGCATCAAAAGTCCACTTAATTGAAAGTGCACTTACGCAAAGTTCAGTACAACGTACGGGTGTTGTATTGAACTTCCGTGTAGTACTCACGGACCTTAGGGTTAGGGCACGGGTCATGGTAAGGGGATAGCTCTATGGGCTATCCCCTTACCATGACCCGTGCCCTAACCCTAAGTTCCGTGATGACTGCAGTGCAGTGAAAGACATAGCAATGTCTTCCACTATGGTGGGCTAGTCACAAACCTTAAGGTTAGGGCATGAGTTAGGGTAAGGGGATAGCTTTACTAACTATCCCCTTACCCTAACCCGTGCCCTAACCCTAAGGTCAGTGACTATCGCACCATAGTGGAGGACATAGCTTGTTTTTTATGTCATCCACTGTGCGGTGGTGCTTTCAGTGAAGTGCACTTACGCGAAAGTTCACTTTCGTTAAAGTGAACTTTCGCAGAAGTGAGGCTTCCTATTACAAGTTCGAAGTAGTGAACTTTCGTTCTTGTAATAGGAATCCATATATATATATATATATATATATATATATATATATATATATATATATATATATGCACGCGCGCGTGTGTGTGTGTGTGTGTGCATGTGCGTATATATACATCTATATCTATATATCTATCTCTATAGACAGATACATAAATATATAGATATTGTAAAAACCTACATGCTCACAGTTGTTCATTCCTAATCTATTTTCCTCTATTCATCACTTTCCAACAACCATCTCTTTTGTGTCTGGCACAAATTCAGAGTTCACTCATCTTCATACTGAAAGCCTCCTTTAACAGAAGTAGCTAGCAGTTTTCAGACTGAAGGTGACTGAAAGGAAGTAGTGTTATTTTTTCTAGGAAGCTTTTTTTATACCACTTAATGTCATTTTCCTCCACACATCACTGCTACGCTTTATTAAGTTTTACATTGGATAACGTACTGGTATACACCTCTATACCTCTGCATGAAATCTGTTTTTTGCAGTCTGTCTGTATATTATGTGATTTTTTTCAGGAAACATGATTTGATTCTTAGCCTCTGTATTGCTCTACTGGATCTATAATTTGGTGTGCATTTACTTATTTTACAAATATCTGTTTTTCATACATTAAATGATAACTATTTCATTACAATAACATAAATTCTGCTTACCTGTTACAGATAAGATGTAGATTTTCTTTCTAGTTCCAGCTGAATTCACAATTTCACAAGTATAATTTCCTGTATCATTATAATGTGATGATGATATGTGAAGGGGCCATTGAGTTGTACAAGAAGTGCTGAGTCTTTCGTTAGTGCAGTTGCTGTAGACATTGCCATTTGCATATTGAAGGGCTATGTAGCAGTTCAGGCTTGCTGTGTTTACTTTCCAGACTAGGGAAATAATGTCCGGGAATACAGTACAATTCAAAACAACATCTGCACCTCTAAATGTTGTCATGTTTATCACAATGGCACCTGTGGGGCAAAAATGAGAAATTAATTGTTATACTGTCTTTGTTATGTAAATGATCTTGAATGATTTTTCCAAAACACAGCCACTCCTGCATATCTGTACATCAATATGTAAAAAAATCCAATTAGTTTGTGCATGTGTGCAGTTTGTTTAGTGATCTGAAAATCCTCTTACAAGTACAGAAAATGATTTAGTGATGTCTAAATTAATTACTTATAAACTGCCACAAAATTGCAAAACTGGATAACTTAATAATGCGTAATTTGCATTTCACTGACTATGTCTATCCCTTCTCTATGTAAACCAAGCATGCATAAAAATGCTATCTCTTGATTGTGAAGGTTTTTTGAAGTCTGTGACATTTGCAATTTAGTTTTGTTATATTTCCCACCATCATTTCATTGAGGCTTATTCAAACTATATCTGCAGTTTATTTATTTTCTTATTATATTTGTTTACTGTGGTAGAACACTGATTCAAAAAGGCCTGTTTTCACGCACAGCAACTAGTTACAAGAGCAGTGATATGAAACAAAGTACAAATGAAACAGAGACAGAAAGAAAATCTAATATTTGAGTTATAACAGATACATTTATTACATTTACAATATACCAACCTCCTGTCAATATGTAGGTTGTCAGAGAGTAACAATATGTGACAAATTAGATGAAATGTATTATATTATCTGCTGAGATTTGACTTCTTTGATGAGTTAAGATTTAAAATTTGATTGTAATGTGGTGTAAGAGGTTAATTATTTTAGGGTCAGAAGAAATGATTCCCAACGCCTGTGCTGTAAGACAAAAATTAATGACATGCACCACAATATAGTTTAAATTCAGAAGTTTGTAAGATGGGAGCTCTGTGTTTTTCTGTGGTTCTGTGACCTTAGAGTGTATGCAGAAAGTCTCATTATAAGTTTACTGATAAGTGGTAGGAATGTTTCAAGATTTAAAAGTTTAAACAGAACAGAGGCAAGTAGCAGTTCTGCCCTTTATGTAACAGGAAACCATTGTGCTTTTTGAAGTTAGAGGATGTAGTGATTTTCATTAAGGATTTGCTTCAGCTTTTCTCTCTGTATTTGCCTTTTAGCATTATACTATTTAGTGAGGATGGATGTTGATGAGGTAATGGCACTGTTTATTCTGCCCCTAGAGTAATTTGTTGCTGGATGAAAGAAAAAGCATGGCAAGAACTGGTTGCTATAATTGCTGTGATTGGTGTTTTACACCCATGGCAAGACTTGGTTGCTATAATTGCTGTGACTGGTGTTTTACCCCCAGGGTAAGAACTAGTTGCTATAATTGCTGTGAAGGGTGTTTTACATGAGTCTATATTATCTAATCGAAAAATGAATTCTGAAAACTGTATCTACATCGGAAATGCAATTCAGTGAAATGGTAATAGTGAGATCGCAGTACAGTGAGGATTGGAAAATTTGCCCTTTCTTCACTTTAGTGTGATCTCTGAGTTGGTATATATAACTAGTGGGGGGGGGGTGCATCCCCCCACAAGAGCGAATTCACTGAACTGCATTTCTGATGTAGATGCAGGTCGCGGAATTTACTTTTTGATTAGATAATATGGACCCGTTTTACACCCATGGTAAGGACCGGTTGCTATAATTGCTGTGATTGGTGTTTGTACACCCATGGTAAGACTCAGTTGCTATAATTGCTGTGACTGCTGTTTTACACCCATGGCAATAACTAATTCCTATAATTGCCATGACTGGTGTTTTACACACACCCATGGCAAGCAATGGTTGCTATAATTGCTGTGACTGGTGTTTTACACCCATGCCAAGAACTGGTTGCTATAATTGTTGTGATTATTTTTTACACCCATGCCAAGAACGGATTGCTATAACTGCTGTGATTGGTGTTTTACACCCATGGCAAGAACAGGTTGCTATAATAGCTGTGATTGGTGTTTTACACCCATGGCAAGAACTGGTCACTATAATTGCTTTGACTGGTGTTTTACACCCATGGCAAGAACAGGTTGCTATAATGGCTATGACTGGTGTTTTATACCCATGACAAGAACAAGTTGCTATAATGGCTGTGACTGTTGTTTTACATTCAGTTGCAGTTGCTTTGGTTATAGTGGCTTCAGAAATGCTTTGATAAACTTGAAGAGAGAGATGTTCTCATTGAGTGATGGAGGAAGTGAGGGATTGTTCTGCTGATTCACTTTTTGAATTAAAAGAAAATTAACTAAAATAAACTTCATAAATTAATTAAAAGAAACTTAATAAAACTTGAAGATTGTGGTTTGCAAAGCTGTTGTTTATGATTTAAGATTTGTCTAAAAAAATAAAAGTATCTGTTGAAGATGTTGGGGCACTGCAGTGCTGCTGCCTTTGGACCCTAGTTTTTTTGGTTTGAGTTTAGTTTTTTGTGGCTGATAGTGTCAGTTGAAAATGTAGGACAGTTACTTTGTTACACTATTATTCTTTTATGTAACTCTGTCATTTTACCCATTGTAACAACATTGTTCTACATAATGTAATAATGTTTTCTTCAACTCTAATTTTTTTTTTCGATTTGCATATTGAGGCATGTTCTTGGCAAAGCATTGTATATTTTATGTTTATTTGTTATTATTGTGGTCCAATTATTGCATTACATTGTTTGAGTGGTGATTTTAATGTAAAAAGCATTATAATCGTAACCAGTATAATACTAAGCCTACATCTGACAAGCAGAACTCCTTCTACACGAGTATCCTTTGTATCAACTCCTTCTTCAGTTATGCCCACCAGAAAATCAGCTTGTGTTTGTTTCCTCTTTCATACCACCACATCCTATGCAGCACTTAACACTGCACACTAACTCATCTAAATTCAACATAACATGACTTGACCATCTCCACTTTCCTCACTCATACTTTATACCTATGAAAATGACCTCATTTAGAATCACATTATCTCATGGTTGCTTACTCTCATCTCTTACTGTATTACAAGATATGTTGGCACTTTTCCAGACACATTTGCTTTAAATGTCAAACCAAATGCACCCAAGCAAACTCAACCACAAACTGCCCTGCTTACACACTACACAGAATCCCTTGAGCTTCTAACTTACATATCAGTAAGATAATAGCTTACACAAACTTTCTTATTGATAAATTCTAATCCTCTTCTACACAATTTCAAAGTCCTCCTTTCTAAACTACATTACCTCTCAAAGTCTTGCCCATTTGATATATCTACCTAAACCCAGGCTTTATTACTACTAACCCATTGCTATATCTCAAATTAATGTCATGCACATTTTTAAAAGTCAGCTGTACCAGTCCATGCAGCATTAGTTATTAATTGGCCACAATAAAAGTAGAGTTCCATTTAGAACAGGAACACATATGTTGTCATATCTGATACATGACTTGAACATGACTTTTCACCTTATTCTTACATTTGAAATAACCATAGTTTAATCCTGGATAATAAAAAAAAAGATAACAGAAATGGAGGAGGTACAATGCTTCTCATCAGACTGATGTTATCCATCAATTTATGGACTATGACAAATCAAGCTCTGCTGATGAGAAAAGTCTCACATGGATCCTTAGTCATATTACACTGGGTGGACATCTGTGCCTTTTTTCAGCTGTATATATTCATCCATCTTCCTCCACAAATACATTGTAAAAATATTTAATATGTTTCTCAAATGCATTAATAAGAACTCTATTATACATGGGGACTTCAGTATCAATGTCATTTGACCTGAGGCTACCAGGGTTATATCATATGGTCAAATGCCATATGATCATATTTTAAAACATCAAATCACAGAACATAGAATTGGCTTGTCCTTAGAAAGCTGGTAGTTGTTTGGTTTGGTTGTTTGTCCTTTATCCAATGAGGACTGATCTCTAGGTTGGTATATATAATATGCAGGGGGTATGGGGTTGTTTTTGTTGCCAGTTTTTATGCAGTCATATAGCATTTCAACCATATGATATAAATCCAGGTTACCATGTTGAAGAAGATGATCCAAACCCATTGTCTGGGCTAGCTTGTATAACAAACAACCCACACTGCCAAAATTTCAGACTGGAAACCATAGTACATTAAATTTCATTACAACTAATACAAACCACAGATGTTATAACACTGACCTGCAACCTCTCTCCATTAGTGACCACTGCCCCATCATTTCCTCTTGGTCTTGCAAAGCTAGAAAGTATGTTGGGGTTAGCATAATGCTTAATTCACAGACACAAGGTGCAGAGTTTGATTCTCACCTTTGGAAGGCAATATTGGCTGCTCTTGAAATGTCCCACAAGGGTAGCTGGCCTAGTACTTCCTATAGAGCTATATTAATCACATGCAGACCATTCCCCCAGTATTAAGTTAATCAACTAAACAACCACTTATATACCATTCAACAACCTACACTCACGCTGTCCTACATTATCAATATCCTTTCTCAGATTCAGGAAACCCCTTTCCCTACAAGTTGAAGAAAACATTGAGGTCAGACAAGTCCCTATCTAATGAATGGCATAAAGCTTAAAAATTAAACAAAGGGACACTGCATGTGAAACTTGGAAAACAGGAATCCCTTAAGTGCAACCTCCATCAAAAATGTCTTCCTGTCACAAAATCAACCAGAATACCCATGAAAAGCACTAAAGCAGTATGCTTAATGGAAAAATACTCTAATATTTTATTAAACCAAAACTCTTCAGAGAGAAATAAAGCAACTCATCTGACATATCAGATTCCTATTCCTATCTAACAAATAAACAACAGATACATGACCTTTGCTAAGAACTACAATAAATTTGTTCTCTCGTCTATAAAATAAATAAATGATTCATTCAGTCTCCTTTCACAAAGTTTTCAAACAGATAGTGGTCAAACTCCAACACATTTTATCCCATTGCTGATAATGCTGTTACCTTACTCACTAAATAAATCAAATCAATTTTCTCAAAGCTATGCATTTTCTGGCAATCACATTTTCTGCAATCACAAGTATTGTCCATAGTAAAACAATATTATCTTTACTTAAAGGAGAGCTTTCTTTAACATTAAATATTTTTTTTTTGTAATTGAGAATAAAAAATAAAATCTTTTAGGAAATCATCTATGTCATTCCAAAATTGTTTTAACTTGGGGGAAAAATCATAAAATATATGTAACCAATCTGCTTTGCATACTTGTGAACACCTCCAACAACATACTTTAGATTTACTAAATTTAGCTATACTATTAGGAATTTAAAAAGCTCTATGCAAATATTTCCAAGTGAATTATGTCCAGTATTGTGACCAGGCAGTATGTTTTATAGATGATAGGATATTAGATTTGTTTTCTTGAGATAAACAAGGGAAACAAGCCATTGTGATATAATTCCAAAATTTTGTTGTGGTTGTGTATTCTAGTTTATTAATATTTTGTATAACTTGGAAATAATGTTTTCCATATTAGATTTGTATATACTTTCATATAAATAGTTTATTAGTTTTGGTCATTTTTAAAGGAGTATTTTACAAAGATCCTGGGAGTGATTTAATATGCTTTGTAATAGTAACCAGTCATGTGAAGTCAAGTTAGTCATTCATAAGAAGTTGAATATCAATAACTTTGTGATCTTTAATTCACTGCTGCCAACAAATAAAATTCTTATCTTCCCATGAAAAAAATATTCTTATTTGTTTTATCAAATAATTTTTTGTAATGTTAATGGGAATTAGATGTTCAAACCAGATTGTAATATCAGCATTAGCGATAATACATTTTCTAAAATCATAAAGGATAGCATTTATAGGATTAAATTTTAATGGTTGACAGATGTACTGAACGCTGTAACAGACAAGGTACCATAATTTATTAAGATGATTTTCTAGAGAAAGGTTCACTAAAATATTATTTTCATTTTGTAAAATGGTTAAATGCAAATATTTCCAGTTAGACAAGTAATTTGGATCCCTCCAATTCAAAACATTTTTAAAAGTAAAAGATTTGATATAAGTTTCATTGTCTGGAAAGCTTATCCCTCCCTTGTTCCATTGTCTAATATGATGTATGTGTACTATTCTATTCATTTTAGGGAACCAAAGAAATTTTAATAATAACTTATTTACATCCTTGATAAAGTGTTTATCTGGAAGTATTGAATGAGCTTCAGCTATATTTAAGATTTTGGGCAAGAGAGTCATTTTTATTAGGTGAAGCCTGTCTTCAAAGGGAATAAAAAACTTTGTTCCATCTGTCTACAGAATTTTTAATTATGTTTATAATATTATCATAATTAGATGTAATTATTTCCTCAATTGTATTACATAGAACTATACCTAGATAGTGAAGGCATTTTGTTTGTTTAACAATAATATTGTTTTTACAAATTTGTATTTTTTATTTTTATTTATTAATAAGTATTTTGATTTTTGTTTATTAAATTGAAGACAAACATTGACTGAAAAAATATTTACTGAATATTCTAATAAAGTTACTTTTGAGTTAGGAAGTGTTAGCAAAATATTGTCTGCAAATAACATTATAGATTCGGATTATTTCAGATTTGAATGGCAAAACTTTCAACATCCAAAGCAAACAGGATGACATCTCTGTTTAATACCTCTTGATAAAGGAACAGACTCTGAAGTAAAAAGTCATAATTTAACATAAGATAGATGATTATTATAAACATTTTAAATGAGAAATGAAAGAAGAGGGAAAATTAAACACATTTGGAACTTTAAATAAGTAATCCAAATTAAGAGAGCCAAAAGCTTTTTCTATGTCTAAACCAATTATTAAGGCTTCATTGCTGTCCTTATTTAAATGTTTAATGAGGGTTAATATTCTTCTAATATTTTCATGTGTATGTCTATTATGTATGAAGCCAGTTTGATCATCTTTGATTATATGCACGTTTATGGTAATTTTATTCTGTCGGTGAAAATAGACATGAATATCTTATAATCATTATTTAAAAGAGAAATGGGTTTGTAAGAACTACGTAATTGAGGGTCTTTGTTCTCCTTTAGAACAGGAGTAACTAACAAATATCTCCAAGATGGGGGATCTTACCTTGTGAATGAATCTCCATCAAAGTTTTACGAAAGAAAAATATAATAGATTAAGGAAAATTGCATAAATTTCTAAAATTAAACCATCCATCCCTGGTGCTCTGACCGATTTTAATTTTTTAAATTTTCTCAGTAACTTGAGATTGAACAATTGTTTATAATTCCTCTGAAATTGTATTAATTTTAGCGTAGACTAAATTTAATCTTGAGAGGTGGGTGTCCATATTAATACAGTTATTTCAGGTTGTATAATGGTATTTAAAAGCATCAAGAATATCTCTGACTTCTGAAACCTTTTTTGCTTTCATGTAGTAAATTAACAATATTGTTGATTTAGAATACATCTTAGCTCTCATTAATAGGCTATGCATATGTTTTGGTGGTAAATAATAGGAATTCATTTTTAATCTTTCCATCACCATATTTGATTTATGAGACAAAATATACAGATATTTCTTATTTAACTTTTCAAATTTCTTAATATCAGTTTTCATTTTTGAAAAAATTGCATTTTGCTGCTAAAGGTTGATATTGGATATGCTGCAGATCTAAATTCTATTCACTGAGTTTATTTTTAAACCATCTAAGTATCTTATGATAAATGTAAGCTTTTAATGCATCCAAAATCCTAACAATGTCTACATCTGTTGTAAAGTTTATTTTAATGAAAAATTGTAATTCTTAAATTAATCATGGTTTGAATTATTTGATTCTGGTTATATTAGCTGGGATTCTGGTTGCAAAGGAGAGTCTTTTGAAATGTGCTTGAAATTTGAGAATAAGTGAGTCATGATCAGACATGGGGCAAGGAAGCATGGAAAATTGTGAAATTTTAGACTATAGATAATGGGAAACTAAGATTTTATCAGTTCTTGTTTGGGTACCAAATCTATGATCTTGATGAGTATACTTTAAAGAGTTAATATGTTTCACCTTAAATATATCAAATTAATGGACTTGGTCCATTTTTAAGAATTTTTGTAGTAGGAGTAAGCCTTTGTATTCTTTTATCAGTAGTTTCTGAATTAAGAAAATAATTAAAGTCTCCTCCTAATATTAGATTACCTTTCTAAGCATTTGTAATGAAATCTAAATGTGTTTTGACTATATTTATCCCCATACCAGGGAACCAATAAATAAATATTGACTAGAGTCCAAATTCTATTATTAAACTTTAAGATAACAACAGTAAGAAGTCCATCTTCATCTTCATATTTATAAATTATTTGAGGTTTAATAACATTGAAGTATGTTTATTTTTTATGTAAATTGAGACACCTCCACCTTTAGTCCTTGTCTGTGTAGTAGCTGGTCTAAATGCATGGAAGGCATTATAACCTTGCATTTTTGATCTGCTCTCCACTGTTTTAATCCATATAAAATGCTACTATTTGCAATTTTTGTATCATTACTAATAAAGTCAGTTTGTACCTCTACTTACTTTACTGTTATTTTGTGTTTCTGCTCATGATTATGTTCTTTTTGTTATGTTTTATACTTGGGTCATGACAGAAAAGGGTCTGCTGACAAGTTTAATTATCCAGTGAAAAAATTGTAAATAAATAAATAAACACATACACCCAAACTTGAATTTGAAGTGTAGTACAGTAATGTCTTTTGAGAAATATGGCAATATTTTTTTATATTTTTATTTACTTATTTTATTTATTTGACATTTGCTTACCGAGGTGGTCTGATTGGGTCAAAAGAAAAAGAAGTTATGTACCTACCATAACGTTCCCTGTTAGTTGTCTTCTTCTCGCCTTCTTTCTTGCTGGTTGGGTTCGGAGCCGATCCTCGGCTCCGACTCGGCCATCTTCAAAAGCTTGAGAGCTGTTTACTGGCTCGAGGCCACCCCATATCCCATGATGCCTGGCGCTAGATACCCAGATCTTGTTTGGTAAATAATAGGAATTCATTTTTAATCTTTCCATCACCATATTTGATTTATGAGACAAAATATACAGATATTTCTTATTTAACTTTTCAAATTTCTTAATATCAGTTTTCATTTTTGAAAAAATTGCATTTTGCTGCTAAAGGTTGATATTGGATATGCTGCAGATCTAAATTCTATTCACTGAGTTTATTTTTAAACCATCTAAGTATCTTATGATAAATGTAAGCTTTTAATGCATCCAAAATCCTAACAATGTCTACATCTGTTGTAAAGTTTATTTTAAGGAAAAAATGTAATTCTTAAATTAATCATGGTTTGAATTATTTGATTCTGGTTTATATTAGCTGGGATTCTGGTTGCAAAGGAGAGTCTTTTGAAATGTGCTTGAAATTTGAGAATAAGTGAGTCATGATCAGACATGGGGCAAGGAAGCATGGAAAATTGTGAAATTTTAGACTATAGATAATGGGAAACTAAGATTTTATCAGTTCTTGTTTGGGTACCAAATTTATGATCTTGATGAGTATACTTTAAAGAGTTAATATGTTTCACCTTAAATATATCAAATTAATGGACTTGGTCCATTTTTAAGAATTTTTGTAGTAGGAGTAAGCCTTTGTATTCTTTTATCAGTAGTTTCTGAATTAAGAAAATAATTAAAGTCTCCTTCTAATATTAGATTACCTTTCTAAGCATTTGTAATGAAATCTAAATGTGTTTTGACTATATTTATCCCCATACCAGGGAACCAATAAATAAATATTGACTAGAGTCCAAATTCTATTATTAAACTTTAAGATAACAACAGTAAGAAGTCCATCTTCATCTTCATATTTATAAATTATTTGAGGTTTAATAACATTGAAGTATGTTTATTTTTTATGTAAATTGAGACACCTCCACCTTTAGTCCTTGTCTGTGTAGTAGCTGGTCTAAATGCATGGAAGGCATTATAACCTTGCATTTTTGATCTGCTCTCCACTGTTTTAACCCATATAAAATGCTACTATTTGCAATTTTTGTATCATTACTAATAAAGTCAGTTTGTACCTCTACTTACTTTACTGTTATTTTGTGTTTCTGCTCATGATTATGTTCTTTTTGTTATGTTTTATACTTGGGTCATGACAGAAAAGGGTCTGCAGACAAGTTTAATTATCCAGTGAAAAAATTGTAAATAAATAAATAAACACATACACCCAAACTTGAATTTGAAGTGTAGTACAGTAATGTCTTTTGAGAAATATGGCAATATTTTTTTATATTTTTATTTACTTATTTTATTTATTTGACATTTGTTTACCGGGGTGGTCTGATTGGGTCAAAAGAAAAAGAAGTTATGTACTTACCATAACGTTCCCTGTTAGTTGTCTTCTTCTCGCCTTCTTTCTTGCTGGTTGGGTTCGGAGCCGATCCTCGGCTCTGACTCGGCCATCTTCAAAAGCTCGAGAGCTGTTTACTGGCTCGAGGCCACCCCATATCCCATGATGCCTGGCGCTAGATACCCAGATCTTGTTTGGTAAGTCTAACTGCAGACATAATAAGTAAACAATCCTATCCTGGAATTTATCAACCCTACCAGAGAGGCTACTACGCAGAAAAGATTAGCCAGAGAAGACTCAGCCAGTGAAAAACCATAAGGAACTCTTCTCAGTCTATTAGGATAGGGAGATGGAGGGTAGGATGCAAGAAAGAAGGTGAGAAGAAGACAACTAACATGGAATGTTATGGTAGGTACATAACTTCTTTATGTTAAGTTGTCTATCTCGCCTTCATTCTTGCTGGTTGGGACAGTGTCCCTAGCACCTAAAATCCTGGGTGGCTCATCGGAACAAACTCTTCAGAACAGTGGAACCAAAATCAGCTCTGTTCCTAGAAACCACATCCAACTTATAATGCAAAATGAAAGTATGTGGGTTGGCCCACATAGCCGCAGCACAAATAGATTTCATGGGCAACCTAGCCTGAAAGGCCACAGAAGTGGCTAAAGCTCTGGTGGAGTGACCTTTTGGTTTAACAGGCAATTCTTTATTCCTCAGTTGATAGATAAATGTGATGATAGTAGTCAACTACCTGGACAAGGTTACTTTTGAGACTGGAAGACCTTGTTTACCCTCAGCATATGAAAGGAAACGTTGGTCCGATTTCCTGAGGTCCTTAGTTCTATGCAAATAAAAGCGTAGTTGCCTGTGAACATCTAATTGATGCAATTTATATTCTGCCCTGTTGTAGTGGTTGGGAAAAAACACAGGAAGGTCTATGGACTGATTCAAGTTATTCTCTGAAGAGACCTTAGGAAGGAAGGAAGGATTAGCCCTGAGAGCAACCCTGTCATGGTGGAACACTAGGTACGGAGGACGGATACAAAGAGCCTGAAGTTCCAAAACTCTTCTGGCTGAAGTAATAGCTACCAGAAAGAGGGTTTTCCAAGATAAAAACTTCAAGGAACAAGATGCTGCATGTTCGAAGGGGGGCAAAATTAGAGAAGCTAAAATCTAATTTAGATCCCACGGAGGTGGAGGATCTCTCACTGGAGGCCTGAGCAGAGTGGTCCCTTTGAGAAAGGCTTTACATAGCTTATGAGACATGATATTATTTTCCGACAGGCCAATGTGAAAATTTGAAATTGCAGCTAACTGAACTCTAATTGTAGCAGAAGCGGACCCAGCATGAAAGAGTTCCGCAAGAAATTCCAAAATGTGGTGTACAGGGGCTGAAAAGGGGTCTATACTCTTAGCCTCTGCCCAGGAAGAAAAACATTTCCACTTACTAGCGTAAGTTTTTCTAGTCGTAGACTTGTGCGATGATAAAATAGTTTCGCGCACAGAGGGGAAGATATCAGGAAGCCTGGCTAAAGTTCGAAGTGGAGCAACCAAGCAGTGAGCTGGAGAGATTGCAGGGATTGTTGCTGCCCGCCCGATTGATGGATCAGAAGGTCTGGAACTAGGTCCAGAGTCCAAGGCTGCTCGAGAAGATGATGATGCAGGAACGGGAACTATATATGTCGAGGCCAGTAAGGAGCAATGAGGATCATTTTGCAGCCCAATACTGTAGCTTTCTGTATTAGCTTCGGGATTAGGGGAAATGGAGGGAATGCATAAAGAAGTCCCTGAGGCCAATCGTGGACTACAGCGTCTCTGGGGGAATATCCGGGAAGTGGAAGGAGAGAG
The DNA here is from genome assembly GCF_019279795.1 of Protopterus annectens. Lineage (NCBI taxonomy): Eukaryota > Metazoa > Chordata > Ceratodontiformes > Protopteridae > Protopterus > Protopterus annectens. The sequence continues at coordinate 23,064,547 of NC_056735.1, read as the reverse complement.
AAGAAATTGCTGCACTTGCTGTTGAAGGGGGTGGCAAAAAGGTTGCAGCAAGGTTGGCCCCATTTGCGGAAAATTTGGTCCGCATCTACGTGATTCAGAGACCACTCATGAGGCATGAGAATTGCCCTGCTCAGCCTGTCTGCTATGACGCTGGACCTCCCAGGGATGTGCGTTGCGATCAGAAACCATTGGGAAGAGATCGCCCACTGCAAGGGTCTGAGTGCTTCTCGACATAAGGGGTAGGACTTGGTTCCACCCTGCTTGTTGATGTACCACACTACTGACATATTGTCCGTTTGAATTGCAATGGTCCCAGTAGGAAGAGAGTCCTGAAGAGCTTGCAACGCTAAAAGCACGGCCCTCATCTCTAAGGTGTTTATATGCAGATGGTACTCGTGAGGTTGCCAGGTGCCTTGGACTATTCTGCCCTGATAATGCCCCCCCACCTGATCAGGGAGGCGTCTGTGGTCACCGTAGCAACTGGAGGGGGAAGTGCAAATGGTCTGCCCTGGGGCACTGATGTGGAGACCATCCACCACGCAAGGTGCTTTTTGCATGCTTCTGTGATCATAATTATGTGAGACATGGGAAGCTGCTGGAAGGACCATTGGGTGAAAAGAAGCCACTGGAGAATCCTCATGTGAAAATGAGCTAGAGGAACAAGTATGATCGCTGCTGCCATGAGACCCAGAGTTTGGAGGACAAACCTGGCTTGAATTCTTTTGCATGCTAATAAAACCTGTACATGTTGGCGAATCACTAATACCCTGTCTGGTGGAAGGCTCGCTGACATGTCTTTTGTATTTAAATTTGCGCCTACAAAGGTGATAGATTGACAGGGTGACAATGCAGACTTTTTGAAATTTATTGAGATACCTAGTCTGGAGCAAGTCTCGATAGTGTAGTCTCTGGCTCGCAGAAGGTGATGCCTGGTGGTAGCAGTGAGGAGCCAGTCATCTAGATATAGAAACAACTGGAATCCTTGCCGTCTCAGGTGAGCGGTAACTACTGCCATACATTTGGTGAACACCCTGGGGGCTGTGGTGAGACCAAAGGGCAGAGCTTTGAACTGATAATGGCTGGCTCCCAGCCGGAAGCAAAGGAATCTTCTGGAGCATCTGTCCATTTTGACGTGGTAGTACGCATCCTGAAGATCTACAGAGTACATCCAATTGTCCTGATCCTGAAAAGGTAAAATGGACTGTAGCGTGACCATCCGAAACTTCGTTCTTTGTACAGACCTGTTCAGTCTGCTGAGATCCAGAATGGGTCTCCAGTCCCCTGTCTTTTTTGGTACCAAAAAGAACCTTGAGTAAATTCCGGATCCTTGCTGGTCTGCTGGGACTTGCTGGATGGCCCTTTTTCTTAGCAGTTTTGAAACTTCTTGAACTGCTTGATCCCTTAGATTGGGTGGAACATCTGGAAGGGACTTGTTTAACATTAAGGGAGTGTGAACAAAGGGAATTCTGTAGCCTCCAGATATAACAGACTGTACCCATTTGTCTTGTGTTATGTCTCACCAGGCTCTTGGGTACAGCGATAATCTTCCCCTCGACTACCTCCAGAGGTGGGCAGCCAGGCAACGCTTCAGGGATGCAGGAAGGGCTTCTCAGAGACGGATTCTCTGCTGCCCTGGTTTTGCAGACCCCCTCTGCCATGAGGGTGTCGTCTATTATTGTTCCCTCCTCTGCCCCTGGATGGGAACTCACCACGTGTGTCCGGCAAGGCTCCCTGGGATTTCCAGAACCACATCTTTCCACTCTTCTGACCCTTGGGATATGGTCTGGAGGGAGTGGAAAAACGGACTCCCACAGCAGAGAGTCTTGCCTTTCTGCTCACACCTGATAAGGGTGTCCTTCACCTGTGATCCAAAAAGAGAGGAACCATCAAAGGGGTGTTGGTGAAAGAAGCTCTGAAAGGTTCCGCAAAGTTACATAGCCACATCCAAGTGTGCCTCCTTAGGGCAACACCTGTGCCCGCGGCTCTACTCGCACCATCGGCTGCATAAGAAATGAGCCTCATGGAGGAGTTCACCACTGAATTAAGAGTCGCCAGCTGGGTGGCTGCCTTAGCCTGGGCCCCCTCAGCTGATGGATCTTGGGGGGTATCTCCAAGCTCTTTAAGGAGATCCCTTTGAATACAGGTAACGTGGCACAAATAATTCAGAGACCTCATGGAAAAGGTCGCTGAAGAGAACATCCACTTCCCATATCTGTCCATTGTCCTGGACTCCTTGTTAGGAGGATGGACAGATGAAGACGTTTCGGCCAACTCCTTCTTTGTGGCCGCCGCTACCACCATGGCATCAACGGGAACACCTTTGGTCAAAAACTGTTTATCCTGTGGTGCAGTTATGAATTTAGCGGGTCTTCTGGGGGTCAGTTCCACTGTATCTGGAGCTGACCACGCCTTCCAAGCCACCACAGACATCAGTGGGTCAAAAGTCGGAGACACCCAGGAGGTGGAAGGTCGGGATCCAAACGCATCCAGGAATACCGACACATCCTCGGAAGGGCTTAGGGTAGTCCAGGTCCTCCTCTGCCTAAGCATCTCAAGGATGTCTGAGAAGGAGACATCTTCAGAGGGGGATCTCAAGGACCCTTCCAAATCCTCTAAGTCAGTATCTGATGTGACAGACTCAGGGGAGTCAACATGCTTCCTCTTGCATTTCCTCTTACTAGGTGGCTCCTCTGAATGATTAGGGGAGGCCTCGGAAGAGGAAGATACACCCAAGGGGGTGCCCTGGAGTGTTGGTTCCCCACGCTTGGGGTCTGGAAGACAGGCAGAGGCAGACGCAGGCACCATAGGGGGAGGAGCCGATGGGGATGATCGTGGGACTGACTCAGGGGCCAGCACACTCCTCATGACCTCGAAGGCGTCCCTGCTCGGATGCCAAGAAGGCTCCTGTTCCAAAGAGATCAGAATCCCTCTCCGCACCGAGGGGGACAGCTCCGAAGCTGATATAGGAGCCAAGCTCACCTGCGCCGAAGCTCCGAGGGGGAGAACGGGGTCAGACAAGGGTCCAATGCCACTCGCCCCCTCGGAGCCGACAAGGGAGTCTCAGCACCCAGACCCCTCCAAGGATGGTATCAAGGAAGTGATCGGAGCCGACGACGGAACTGAAGGAGAAGGTATCGGTGCCGACGGTTCCACAACTTGAACCCCAATGAACTCCGGCTCCGAGCTCAAGGGAGGAGTTGGAGGAGGAATAACTGCAGACATGGATGGAGCCGACACCTGATGAGAGTGGCTGGACAACGTTTTTGCTAGGGCCTGTGATTTCAACAGCCTACTGACCACTCTCTCCATGTCATGATCTGAAAGCCTTGAGGACTGAGAAGAGTGGGAGGACCGATGACTGTGCTCCGATTGGAGCAGAGGAGACCTCAGAGCCAAGCATATTGACTCCACGGAGGAAGACCTAGATCTCTTTCGACGACTCCCCGATGGCTCCGAAGTGTGAGTCGGGACTGACTGGGAGGCAGGCACATCGGTTCCGGCTGGAACCGAGGCAGAAGGAACAGCTTCACCCAACGATGGCTCCGAACTGGGAGCCGAAGATTTAGGTGGTTTAGAGGACTTCACAGGCTGAGCCTTAGCCGGTGAATCCTAGGGCTTAAGTAAACCCTGTAGGATTAACTTATTTCTATGCTCCTGCAGGACTCTTGGGCTGAAAGCATGGCAAACCGAACAAGAGTCCTGCAGGTGCACAGCACCCAGACAATAGACACAAGAAGTGTGATCATCTGTCAGAGACATCTTCTGACAGCATGAGTCACACTTCTTGAATCCGGACAACTTGGTATCCTTGGACATCCCTGAAATGAAGGAACACCAAAAACCATACACAAAAAATAGGAGATAATAACTATCACATACACTAAAGTTACCACACCCAAAAAACAGCCAAAACAAATACTAACAATATTCTACCCACAAACAAATAAGATTAAACTAGGTAAATACTATTTTTTTTTTTTTTTTGAAGAGAAAAAAGAAAGGGTTAGCCTCTAATTTAAACAGCTACCTATGTGAAGAAAGTGAAGGGGGAGGGGAAAACTCTCTAACTAAAATGAGTTTCCTGAAGGGAAGGGGAGGGGTTCAGGAAAGAAATTATAGGTACAACAAAGATATACTGAGAAGGTTGTAACTACAACTGACAATCTACACTAAAAAACCCTAATAGTTTTTATCAAAAATACAGATAAAACAATGAAAATATACGACCTGAGCCAGTAAGACAACCTCGCAGCAGAAGCGCCAAATGAGATCTGGGTATCTAGCGTCAGGCATCATGGGATATGGGGTGGCCTTGAGGCAGTAAACAGCTCTCGAGCTTTTGAAGATGGCCGAGTCGGAGCCGAGGATCGGCTCCGAACCCAACCAGCAAGAATGAAGGCGAGATAGACAACTTAACCACGTTTTCAGCAGAGGCCCAGGGAGAAAAGTTCCACATACAGTACAATACAAATACAGTATAATCCAATGCAATACTATACAAAAAATAATTTGAAAGAACAAACTGCTACAAGATGTTGTAATATATTACTACACATCTAGACAGTTCTATACAGTTAAAACATTACAGACAATAATAGTCACTCTCATCATACATGATGCAGATAGTGTCCAAAATATTTTTTAAATAGATTAGAGAATATTAAGACATTTATAGCAAGCAAAGGTAATTAGTGGAAGGCCATATTTTGAGTACAGCTAAAACTTTCTTTTCATATGGCAAATCTAGTTGGATGAGACAGACCTTGGATATTTGGCTAGCTCAGAAGAGCAGGCAGTTAATAGTGTTTCTATTTTTTCCCATTTGGGATGTACCTTACAAGACACCCGCAACAGCTGGAAAGACCACAGAAGTACCTCACCAAGAGAATCACTGGCCACAAACAGATGCCCTATGCGGCTCGACTGAAGAAACTCCAGCTATACTTGGTTGCATACCACCTACTCAGAGGTGATCTCTGCCTAACATACAAGGCCATGTTGAACCCAGAATTGATGGACATGCTCCACCTAAAGAAAACCATTTCCCCTCGAGCCATACGCTCTAGAGATCTAAACCTCACCACAACAATAAACAGGAAGTGCTGGAGGGATAGATTCCTGTCCCAGAGACTTCCCATGCTTTCGAACAAGATTCCAATCCACATTAGGAAAAGCTCCTCACTAACACTCTTCAAGAGAAACCTTGATGAGTGGATGGGAAACAGAAAGTTTACCCCAGAGATCACTTCAGTGGCTCTGCTGGACAGAGGCACAGGGAACTAATCTAAGGGGGCGGTGAAAGCCAACTCATTCTGGCTAGACTTATAAATGCCTTCGGGCAGATAGCCGAGTACCTACCTATGTATAATTTATAGTTATGTCCAACAATTAACCTCCTTAGCCTTACAGCATCAAACACTGCTCCTAAAAAAAACAAAGAATTAGGAAAGGGCAGCATATTAGACTGTCTCCTACCTATGAACTTAACCAATATCACACATGCAGGAAAAAATACCTGGTACCTTGAATGATCATTATATAATTTATGTCATCTGGAATAACTCTAAATTACCCCCAAATCACCTACACCTGTATGTACAATCTCAAAAAACTCAATAAAGGTGCATTTATTTAACTTCTTAGATAGTGTCACCAAATTATATTTAAATTCTTTCAAACTCTATAGACCCATTAATTAAGAACATAAGATATTAGCTTGCCCCGAATTACACAAAACACAAAGTATATGTTAGACACAAAGCATATACATAGAATCACAAAAAAAAACTCACAACCTTCAGGAATTGAGTAAACTAGAATAACAATTACAATAAAATTATTATAACAGTATACACTCTACCCATAAAAATAACCCTACATTTTTTGCAATTCGATCCATACTCTTAAAAAGCCTGAAGAATATCAACAAAATCTTCTCTCATATGAATGCAATTACACAATAGCTTGTACAAGTAGCTGCATTATTAATAATAGATAAATAGATACATTTAATTTATCTGATCCTCCCCAGATGAATACAACTGGTTCTTTCACCTTTGATCTGCTGTGAAATGACAATATGAAAAAAGTTACTTAAGAAAATAAAACAGACCACTGTAGCAACTGACTACATACTTTCTGGATATCTTCAAAAGGCAGCCAACTTAACAGCCTATTTAGTATAAATTCTAATACATTGATCTAAAAGAGAAGTCTACATCCCCTCATAACAGATGCAATCCTACATCATTTCACCTCATAAAGAAGGCACTTCAGTAGAACTTCCCAGCTATAAACCAATAACAATTCTGTCTCCTATCATCAAAATTCTAGAAAAATTCAACCCAAACAAAACATAAAATGCTTTAAAACCACAACTTATTCTGCTATACACAACATGGATTTTGACCTGATTACAGAAATAACTATATCATTCCTTAATAACCATATTTTTGTCATAGTTTACAACACTAGTGTTTACCAATTAGGAGTATCCTCTTCTACTGTAGCAGTGAGGCTTTCCACTTTAAGTCCCCCTCTGCTCAAGCAGTACCATTGTTAAGACTGGCAGTGTCTGGTATTTATATACCCTACCAGACCAAGGGTGGTAACCTGTTCTGAGACCAGCTATCAGGTGTATCTAGGAATGATGACTAAGGGAGCCTCTACTGCTACTAAAAATGGCTTGAGTAACTTAGGTTTCATTCCTAACCCTGCCCTTTTTTATGGTGGCATCTTTATTAGATTGGTCAGGGAATAAAGGTTAGATCAGGAAATGCAAATATCAGAGGCTCTGAGAAGATATGCCCCCAGGATAGCCCACCCTCCAACCCAGCCATCCCAATATATCCTGGCTTCAACTAAAACTCTGAAGGACTTGCCTATTTGTAATGCATTCTCCTCTCCATTATAAGCACACCTACCTTCCTCTGCCTCTGATGTCAGACACTAAAGCCAATAATTGAACTCAAATCACTTGAGTCATAGGAAGGGCTTTATCCCTCTATACTACCAATAAGACATTCCTTAATAAGTTAAATCAACACTGAAACCAAAGAGGACATTTTGCATCCATATTCCTAGCTCATTCAAAAGCTTTCAGTACTGTATCACATCAACTACATCTGGACAGATTACCAAATTTCAAGATGAAGGATATCTTTATAAACTGGTTCAAAAGTTACCTGAGTCAATGTACACATAGTGTTAGAAGGTAAGGCTCCATATCAGGTCGCGTGTCATTCAGTATTTTCTTTAATGAAATGTATACATTAATAAAATATGGAACTATCATTGAATAAGTAGATGATTCAGTTTTACTGTCTTCTGCTCCTACTAAAGAAGAACTTACTTCTTACAAAAGCATCTTTTACTTTTGTTTTGAGTTGGCGATTATAATCCTAGCTAATACTGAATGCTTAAAAAAATTAATAATAATTATGCCTGCCCTACCTCAGAACAGGACAATCACTCAGCAACCCATCTATTTAACAATTATTCCAAACCATATTGTTAGGTGTAATCACAAATTAACTCCTAAAGGTTGGCCATCACATCAGCTACATTATTAACAGACCTAGTCATAAGCTAGACTTACCAGGGGATTTACTAAAATCCATGTAAGAATATTTGAAGGCCTACATGGAAGGTACCATGGCCTTGTATGCGGATCACCCTCAGCAGCATACCTTGCATATTAATGAAGGTGCTCTACTGAGGGAGAGCCATGTAACACAGTTATTGAATCAGTGTAAGTGGTCTGTTACTGTGTCCAGAGATGAGTAACACACTCCCTGCACTGTGAAAGTGATGGATATTCAGTGTATGACACTGAAATAAAAAAGTTAATTATTTTAATTTTTTTAATTTATTTTGTGTTTGTGTGGTGCTTTAGCAGTTGACATGTGCCAGACATCTAAAAATAGAAACTAGATACATTTAATTCTGACTGGAATGGTGAAGTTTAAGCACAGCTGAGTGGGTTTGTGCAGGTTGTTGCGGTGCTCACTAATGCTTAAATGTAGTGGTGAAATATATGCTACATAGCCAAATGGTTAGAGTGACAGCAGTAGGTGCAGGGTTCAAATACACAGACAGGTTATTTTGTAAATACACATTCTGAGAGTTATTTTAAATCCCAATGAAATATTGCGTGATTGCACAGACAGGTTATTAATATTATTTTGCAAATACACATTTATGAAATGTACTATTAACCCATGACTGAATTTTGTATAAATACACAAACAGGTTATTAAGCATGTATGATGCAAATATATGTAAGAGACGTATGTTTAAACCCCTGATGGAATATTGTATGTATACGAAGACATTTTATGAAGCATTTATTTTGCAATGACACAATTATGAAATGCATTATGAAATCCTGCATTGCTGCACTCAGCTAAGCTCTGCTAAGCACAGATAAGCCTAGCCAAGCACTGCTTAAACAAGGAATGTTTTAGCAGTGTTTAGCTGGTTTGCACATTGCTAAGCGGTGCAAAGCACTGTTAAGCAATTCCAATTTAAGCAGTGCTCAACCCAAATAAGCGGGTTTGTGCACCGCTAAGCATTGCTGAGCATTGCCAGTTTAAGCACTGCTCAGCTGAGCTCAGTGATGTGCAAGGTGCTAAGCGAAGTGTCACATTTTTAAAAATGGCTCAATTGTAGCAAAGGGTGGGAAAACAGCCTTAATTAAGTGCAACAGGTGAGAATACAGCCAGAACCTGTTGGAGAGGGTTCATGCTTTCAGGTGTAGTGGTGAGGCATTCTGGAGTCCATGGTCATGGTTTGACTCCTTATAAAAAGACCACAATGTCTGGCTTCTGCAGGGCCAGTACCAGGGGTCAGAGTAGAAATTAGAGGCCTGAGATCGGCTGGCATGCAATCTCACCAGTGCAACTGGCAAAGATGAGCAGGTGCCCCACCACTATGATGACCTGAATGCAGGAAAGGGGATCTCTTGGCTACCTGGATCTAAAATGTCTGGGATGATAATGCCCCACAAGTTTGTAAGTATTGTTAGCATTCTTTTATCAATACCTAATCTGCATGTGTGACAGACAGGTATACATAATGGTGTGTTTCTCTCCCCACAGCTGCAGAGGAGAGAGGTTGCAAACTGGAGGCCCATGCAGGGTACTTGGCCAGGTTGTGCTGTGAGTGTGGTAAGTACAGATGTATCTTGCAATCTATAGTCATATAAACAAGAAAGAGTAAATTAGTAACTAGGATAAGTAGACTGACAGATGAAATGGAATTTCTGGTAAAAGAAAGTGAAAATTTGAAAAAGAGGTTCTATGGAAGTGGTTATCCTAGGGGTTTAGTAGATAAGTCATTGTCAAAAGTTAACAATGAAAGGGAAATTATATTAACAAATAATGATGAAGAGTATGTGATATGACTGTATGTAATAGAAGAGATTATTCTCTTGCATGTATTTTAGAAAATTCAGAAGATGAAAACAAAATAAGAACAATTATTACAAACAATTGGAGGTTTTAAGAAACTTTCAGGAGTTGAAAGATATAATTGGGGATAACCCTGTCTTTGTTTCAAAGAGAGGGAAGAACTTAAAAGAGAATTTAAGAAAAATAATTTCAAGCAGTCTGCATCAGAAGTTTTGAATGCAGGCATGATGAAATGTAGGAATTGTAAGTTATGCCAGTATATAAAAGAAGATACTAATATTTAACTTACAGCTAGAAATTATGAAATTAGGTTATATAAACAATTTAGCTGTAAGCCTATATATGTTGTATAAATTGCACTATGTGAACTGTACCCAGCATTTTATATTGGAAGAACTATCAGAGAGTTTTTTATGAGAGCATATCGACATGTAAGAGCTATTGACAAGGTGGATGTAAGTAATGCCTTAGCAAAACACGTAAAACAAAGGCAGTCAGAAGAAAAGAACAAAATGGTATTTAATATAATAGATCAATTGTATGATTATAATTTTAGGTTTGATGCAGAGGATGAGCTTGATTGTAGAGAATATTGCTCACAGATAAGTTTAATGCTTAATGCATTTGTTTACCCAGGTTTAAATGATAGGGAAAACTTGACGGTAGTTTTAAAAAGGAAAGGGTTGATGCATTAAGCACTGAGTCACATGTAAGCCAAGTAAGTATTTAAATAGAGTTAGTAATTGTGCAACTAGGTCTGATGAAGTTACAATAAGGGAATAAAAGCGCTTCCCGATTGTTTTTTATGCATTATAAAGTATTAAAAGTTTGGTATTAAGCTGTTTGTTTCATTATTTTTGTTTTATATGGCTGTTTATTTCATTTTAAGACTTCATGGTATATTATTTTTCTTCAGTGGCCTATTCAAACAAAGATTCTGCTTCCCAGCCTAATCTTAATTCGAGTTTTCTGCTGGTACCCTCGGGGTTTACATTATATGATATTGCAAGGGATTCTCTATTGGATAATGGCAGAGGACTGGTTGAGAAGGTCGTATCACAGACAGTAAGGATAATGCCTATAAACAATGGATCTGCCATGTCTGACAATACTAATTTGGGTGCAATTCCAAAAAGGCCAGTTAAAACTGTCATTGTACCCGAGCAGGCATGGAACTTGTTGTCTGACTCTTTAAAGGGGCCGGCTAATCCATTTGTAAATGAAGTTAACATACTCAGTAGCAGTGGCTTGAATTAACCAAATATAAGTGAAGAATTTATGGTTTGGGAGAAAAATGTTCTTAAATATAAAAGACTTCGGTGGGAAATTTTCTTTTTTGAAGCCTGTTTATCTATAAATTGAATTCTGAGAGGTTTAAGGGTATTGTAAGCACAAGCAGGGGAAAGTTTTTCAAAGGAACTAATAGGCACTTGGCAAGTGCTGAATGAAAGCATGGGGTTACAGTATGTGGGCTTGTTACTAGATGAGTGTAAACAAGTATCTGCTGCGTGCAATAGTGTGATTGTTTCAGGCTTTAATAATCTGAAAAGTACTGTCTCAACAAGCAGCTTTGAAGGGAAATGGGCAAGGATGCTTGACAGAGCTGCTGCTGAAAATGAGGTACAAAAAAAAGGAAAATAAATTCCTGTGTGAGAAAAGAGGCAATGAGGAGGGTTTAAACTGTGTATGCAATAGTGTTGAGAGTGTGATGGGACCCTCCTCTAATGACAAAAATGAGTGTAATGTAAATGGTGGAGCTAAAATGCGAGACGGAAATGAAATAAGGAAGAATGGCGCAGTGAAAAGCATGAGGATCAGCTCTGATGATGAACGGGCGGATAAAAAGCCTGAAACAGTACATAAGCAGTTTAAGGCAAAGAAGCAAGGCAATTTTAGGGCAGTACAATGATATTCAAACCAGAATTTTTGAAAAGTGGAAGTTTACCAGGATGGAGGGACAGGCAAAAGGTCTTGGGCTCAGATTTCAGCCCAGGGACCACATCAGCAATCAGGGAATTAAGCAGAAAGTTTTTACTGGAAGATAAAAAGATGACAACGAGGTTTTCAGGGAAAAAACAGTTCAACAGGGGATATATGAACAATGAATATCCTCAATGAATGAAGGTACTGTGACTGATTCTTTTAAAGTAATTAGTTTTCTCAAAAACGGTGTTATATTATTTGCATCTCTCGGTATTAGGAAAAGGTTTGACTTTTGTGCCCTCAGCAATAGCTGATTTGATTGGCTCAATTAATGCACTAACAGAATATGTTAGAAAACTAAATTTGAAATTGTTTTTTTTTTTCTGATGAAGGTGAACAGGTACCAAAAAGTGGCAAAACATTGTTCAAAAGGCCAAGTATATTTAATCCAATGTTAAAGCCTGAGTTGGAAGCTTCTTAATTACATGTGAAAATGATTTGACAATTGTTAAATGCAAAAAGTGAGCCTGTTTTTTATAACTTAAAGGAGAAAAAGAGGCTTTCTTAGATTTGTAAAATAATAATGATTTGTACATTACTAAAGCTGACAAAGGGGTGCAATAGTGGTTTTGGACACTTCATATTATGTGGAACAAATTAAAAAGATTCTCAGTAATGAAAATTACTATAAAAAGGTGTCTTGGGCTACTATCAAAAGATCATATAGTGTCATAGATGCATGTATAGAAGAATGGTCGACAGATAATTTAATAGAACAAGATTTAGAAGAGTTTTTAAAGTAAAAAAAACTAAATTAGGAAGACTGGACTTCCAAAGTACCATAAAAATTTGGAGTTTCCTGATTTTAGGCCAATAGTGGTGAGCAAAGGTAAAAAAACAGACCCTTGGTTATTTATGTGGATACATTTCTGCAAAAATGGGTTTTACAAGAGAAGTCTTTTATTAAAGACTCTTTTGATTTTAAAAATATGATTAAGGATGTTATACTGAAGGACACTATGTGGTTAGTGACAGCAGATGTAGCTTCCCTATATACAGTTACACTCAATGAAGAGGGTTTCATAGGTTGGTACTAGGCTTCGGCCCTAAGGTCTATGCAAGCCTAGCCATAACAATTCCCTGGAAATTTCTTCCCACACAGTGGTTAATAGGGAATTGCAAACATCACGTTTATTTAGTAATGGAAAAGTGAGATTGTTTACTGAGATTTTAGATGTTATTTTGTTTTATAATTTCTTCCAGTTTAACAATGGAATGTATAAACAGATAAATGGTGTGGCAATGGGGGCAGCTATGGCCCCCAGTTATACTAATATTTTTATGATGGGCTGGGAAAAAGAATTTATATACAAATCTGATTTTGTTAGGCATATAGTTTTGTATAAATTGTTTGCTGATTTGTTTTTATTTGGAATGGGTCTGAAAATGAACTTCAAGATTTTATGAAATATTTAAATGGATCTACTAATTATTTAAGGATTACTTTTAATTATAAAAAATAAAGTATTAATTATTTGGATTTATGAGTATATAAATCTGCCAATGTTTTTAAAAGTAAAGATTTTTAAAAAGGAAGTGCAAAGTAATAGTTATCTCCATTTTAATAGTATGCATAGTTATAAGCTTAAAGAAAATATAGTAAAGGGCCAGTTTACTAGGATAAGTATATTGACAGATGATACTGAATTTTTTGAAAAAGAAAGTGAACATTTAAAAAAGAGATTCTATGAAAGGGGTTATCCTACGGGTTTAGTAGATAACTAAATTGTCAAAAATTAAAAATGAAAGGGAAAATATATTAATAAATGATGAAGTAGTAAGTGATATACATGTATCTAATAAAATAGATTATTCTCTTCCATATATTTTAGAAAACTCAGTAGATTAAAACAAAATAAGGACAATTATTAAAAATAATTGGAGTTTTTTAAGAAAAGTTCAAGAGCTGAAAGCTATAATTGAGGATAAACCTGTCTTTGTTTCAAAGTGAGGGAAGAAAAGATTTTTTTTTAGAAAAATAATTTCAAGCAGTCTGCATCAGAAGTTTTGAATGCGGGCATGATGAAATGTAGGAACTGTAAGTTATACCAGTATATAAAAGAAGGTATTAATATTCAACTTAACAGCTAGAAATTACAAAATTAGGTTATATAAATAATTTAGTTGTAAGTCTAAATATGTTGCATACATTATATTATTTGAATTCTGCCCATCAAGAAAAGAACAAAATGGTATCTAAGTTTTTAATAATAGATCAAATGTATGATTATGATTTTAGGTTTGATGCAGAGGATAAGCTTGATTGGAGAGAATATTACTCACAGATAAAGCTTAATGCATTTTTTACCCATGTTTAAATGATAGGGAAACCTTTAAGGTAGTTTTAAAAAGGAAAGGGTTAATGCATTAAGCTCTGAGTCACATGTAAGCCAATTAAGTATTTAAATGGAGTTAGTAATTGTGCAACTAGGTCTGATGTAGTTCCAGTAAGGCAATGAAAGCACTTACTGGTTGTTTTTATGTGTTATAAAGTATTAAAAGTTTGGTTTTAAGCTGTTTGTTTCATTAAATTAGTAACTGCCAGTAGGTATATTCAATTTTGACAGTACTGCAATGAATGCGGTCATAGACCTGGACTGATATATGTGAGTAATACCAGGTGTAGTTTAATAATGATGGAAGCATGAAACTTGATATTGTCAAGGGAATAAAGTTTCTACTGCATTAATAATGTTAAAGAAATAAAGTTCTACTGCATTAATAATGTTAAGGAAATACAAAAAGTGTGTACTGCATTAATTGTGGAATTACAGCTGTATTGCATCACCTGCATTATATGAACTGTTCATCAATAAAGACTGTAGATATATACCAATCACTGCATGATGTCACCCCTAATAAAGCTGTGCTGTTCAAAATGTGTATTTTGGGCTGTTGGTCATGAAATCGAGTATTACAAATGCTGTGAAGTAAAAACAGGAATAATACCACTAACCGACTGAAGGTTATCTAATAAAGAGTATTCTGTAGATGTGGAGTTGGACAAGATATAATGCATTATAATATTTGTTGTGCACTAAGATCTGAACCAATAATAGGAGCACCAAGGGTATATTGTGTATCTCAGGATTGTCTTGTGTTAACCATTGCATTTCAGCTATATGCATTCCAAATCTTAGGTATGCTACTGCAGGCAAGTATGAAACTGTAACAGCTGTAGCCTGCAAATATATCACCTGCAACTGTACATGGGTCAGGTAGCCAACCCAGCTGTACACATCACACATATTTCCACTCACTAGGGGTTAATTGTCTACACCTGCATTCCATGTATTAAGGCACGGTTCACCAACTATCTCTGTCATGCATGAATCTCATGCATATGTGTGTCACTGCAGCCTTGTATAACAATCTACCTATGTTACCAGGTCATAGTTTCTTACTAGGTGAGCTGTAGGCACATACCAGTCAATCAATATTCAGTAGTGGCTCAGTATCTCAGTTTGATAAATGCTAGGTGTGATGTACATTTTATTACACACAGACCAGGGTTCGAATCCAGGGACATCTACTACTAAATATTTATAGAAAGAGTTATGTATTGTTAACAGGTGTTCTCCCCACAGAAATTACAGGTACATAAATGGATGTAGTAGCTGTTCAAATGGGTAACTGATTTTTGTGTTCAGATGTCAGATGTACCAGAGTGTAAAAACTCTGTACTGTGCACAATACATGTCTCTCAAGTGTCACCCTGTCACAGACTGTGATAACTAATGCCAAATCCCTTGGACACAGATTCAAAATCGACTTGATTTATGTCAATAGCACAGTCACACTACATCAGTCCACAGTACACTCATATATGTCCCCCTGACATGTAATAGTCCCTTGTAGTTGCGTACCTGTAGATGTTACAGCTCGGCCCACACTGTCCCATGCAGATAACTTGAGAGGTATGTAGGTGCTACAGAAGCTATAGGGCACTTGTATACATAAAGTAAGGGCAGACCTGTACAGTATATAAGAGTACTGCAACAAACAATATAGCCTATACTGGTAGTCACGGAATGTATTTCTCTCACCGCCCCATCCCCTATCTGCATCATAAATTATTATTGTTATACATCGGTTATGGTTTACTTTTACTGTATGTTTTTCTCAAAATGCTGTGTTGGGCCTTGTGTTTTATTATTGTTATATATTATGATGGCTGCATACTAACATACCTTGTTGAATTACTTATGTTGTTGGCCTTTTGCTGTACCTGTTACTGGCATGCTGATACTATACTGACTGTTATCCCACTTATTGTTGTGTTCCATATACTATGCAATGTTATGTTACTGGGTTACTTGCAACAACCTGCCATGCTGTTATAACTAACTTAAATGTTATCTTCATTACTAACCTATACACTTTGAAAAAACCCTCAAACACCATAGCTTGACGGGGTAGGCCGGTTCTTGCTGATCCACCTACCCTAGCTGAGCTGCCCATGGCACCGGGACCCAGTACGTCTGGGACCCAGCCTCGTGTTGCCCCCTCTGCTGGTCCTGCACCACCTAAAGTTGGAACTGCCTCAGGGGACAGGGCCTGTGCCCCCGAGTGGGTGTGAAGAGGGAGTTGTCACCTAGCGAAAGCTACCAGGGGTGGTGTGCAAGATCATGCACCATGGGTTTGATGACCACCTGCACCAGATTGAGGGCAGACTGGTCAGCCTGGAGGGGTAGGGTGGCTCAGGTGCCCAGCCCCCTGCACAACCACCTTCTGAGCAGTGAAGGACCAGTGTTGACTACCCATGAGTGGGGAGCTCAGTTTCACTGTTACTGTCTGGGGGTATATGGCTCTCCAATTCCACAACACCCTCCCCTATCCGAGGTGTTTACCCCCTCATGTGTCATACACCACCCCTGTCTGCTGTCTTGTCTGTTTGCAAATGCAACCTCTCCTACCCAACTTACTTCCCCACACATACCTATAACCCTTCCCCAACATTCCACTCTCACCTTAATAAAAGTAAAGGGCATCTGTCCCACAAAAAATATTGCCCCATACATAGCTCTCCATTTCACCCCCATGTACACTGTCCACAATCAATCATTACAGCAATTAACCAACACAGTTATGTTACCCCCACCCCTCTCTCTGGAATGTGAGGCTCCAAATACCAAATTCTCTACAACCTGCACAGTTATTGCTGTACAAGAAATGGAGAGCTATGGTCCTTTCCTACACCCATCCTGTACATACCTACCTTCCTTTCACATTGTTTTCCTCCTACTTGTTCCCATCTCACCACTTTCCCATCACCCCTTTTTTCTTTTCTTTTTTTAGAATTAGCATGGGTTTAAGTGGAGCTACGTGGCGCAGCACAGAACCTGCTTAAAAGTGATTTAGCCACCTTATGTGTTACTGACACTGTTATGCATATCAGCAAAATCATCACTACTGCCAAGTCTTGACCCAGGACTCTGTCAACTACAGCATAGTGCATTAGCCCACTAGACCACTCAGCTCTGAAGTATAACAGGTGTTTCATAAACATATCCTGATTGCCAGTGACACAGTGTTGTACATATAATGGGAAAATTGACAGATTACTTGGAACTGTGATGCAGACTCCAAACAAATACACAGCCAAATAAATGTTTCTGGAAGTACATGAGGCGTAGGATATCAAGTAGAGATGAAAACTGCACAAACTGTTGCAGAATGTCCACAGTTGTGCCACCTACTTTTGGCACAGTTGTCACAAAACCTATTCTGTGCGCTGAAGTACTGGCAAGTCAGTACATATTGAGGTTAGAAAATCATGACAGACAGTGCAGTGTTACACATCACACCCATCCCAACCTGTGTAACAGACAACATGCATGCACATATATCTTGCAACTACACCTGCTGTAGTATTGACTCAGTAGCTCAATTTGTTACATTCCTAGCATGCTGTACATCTTGCCAACCACAGTCATGGGTTCCATTCCATTCTGTTACACATCAACTACATGCTTGTCAATACAACAAATAAATGACTGAATCCTGCAATTTTAAGCAGAACTGGTTGCTGCTACTGCAATCATTCCTAGCATGCTGCACATTTTGCCATCCACAGTCCTGGATTTCATTCCAGTCTGTTGCACACCAATTACATGCTTGTCAATACAACAAATAATGACTGTGCCCTGCAATTTTAAGCAGAACTGGTTACTGCTACTGCATTCACTGCCACCCACATTAGTACTTCAAAGGGCTGTAGGTAGGGACACACTGCACAAATATGTATAGGTGTACTAAATGTCACCTACCACTCTCTGGATTGCACTATTACATAATATATGTACCAGAAGCACCTGCCTCACCAGGACTGTTATGGATACCCTCACCCTGGCTATGCTGTAACAGCTGAACTGACATTGCTTCCTCAGTGAGATATAGAGCTTGCTGTCCCACAATGGGTTCACACTCCCCAGTATGACTCCTGGGCAAAATGCAGCAGCTGTAGTTTGCAACATATGCGGCAGTATGTTCAGCTACCTGCTACAGACCTACTATACCTCACAACCACCTACAACAAGGGATCCACACAACACCCATACATAAAGGGGTGTGGGGGGAGGTCAAGTGACAGGGACATATGTCACAGTCTTTTCCTACAAACATACACAGCTGATAGACCAGCAGCTACTGTAGCAGCATTCATATTCTGATGCAAATGATGTATGATACTCACATCTGTCTGTCTCCTTACTGACCTCAATGCACATTGCTTAAC
Organism: Protopterus annectens; assembly: GCF_019279795.1. Lineage (NCBI taxonomy): Eukaryota > Metazoa > Chordata > Ceratodontiformes > Protopteridae > Protopterus > Protopterus annectens. Next base: position 23,046,418 of record NC_056735.1, on the reverse strand, counting down.
AGTAAACTGCCACATAATCAGAAAGTCTGTTCACAATGGCCAGGCATAGCATGCAAAACTGTGGACATACCACATAAATCCAAACAGTGGACAATATTTTTCCCTACCCTCTGTGATGCTGTAGTCCCCACACCTCCATAATGTCCTTTTCACAGACCAGGAAAAGTCCCAAGGCCTACATGAAGTCCTTAAATACAGCACTGTAGTGCCATACCATTGGGTGATGAAAATACAACCTAGCTATTCTGGATGCAATTATCACGTGTGAGTCACAGACTGGTGCATAGGCAATCACCTGTTCATGAGCATTACCTACAAAAGGGAAGCTGCTGCCTATGATAAACAGGTCTGTGACTTGCTTTAGAAAGACAGACTGTGATATCACAAGCATTATACTTCAGGATTTCTGCACATAAAGGAGTACAGCACTATACCAGGTATGTAATACAGGTCTGCATGTAATGGGATGCAGATGGGAGGATGCAGTTATGGGAAATAGGGATTACAACAATAAGTCTGTAATACATATATTGGAATAACATGTTGCTGATAGCCAGCTGGCCTGCACCTACAGGCTTCCCTTTCAGCTCTGTCTTTTGTGACGTAGATCACAGCTCTGGCCCTCTGAGTCCCTCAAACAATGGTTGACTCCTGTATGAATGCTACTGGACTGTATGTTAGACAATAGTGACAGCAAGTACTGGTGGATACAGCTGGCATATCACATGATGTACTGTCAGTCGGCTCCTCTCGGTCTGTGAATGTCACACAAGCATAGTTCAAACATTGTACAGGTCTCCCTGACTGTCCCTGATGTACTCTGGCTAGGTCACTGTGTACTCGACATCTATAGCTCATTGCATGAGAGCTATGGCTAGCATACCTGTTGACCTCCTACAGCAGGACTGCAGGTTATAGCCAGTAGTAGTGGGGGCACACAGGCCCGGCCTCAGTGACAGAGTGTAAACATCAAGCATACAACATAAGGGAATGAATACAGTACCAGATATTAATGTAGCATAACTGTTTTCTGAGGGGTCTGATGTGTGACAGCCAAATTCCCCACAGACTGGGGACAACCATTACATATTGTCCAACTGTTTGCCAGACATCCACTTTTGTCTGGCAGAGGGTCCACATATATCAGGTACGTGTATACATTCCACAAATATCTGTGTACTACAGATGTCAGACACCTACAGGGAGGATATCCTACAGCATGTTTGCAGTGTTGTCTGTCATTGCATCACACAGATGTTGCTGGTCTGTCCTCATATACTTGTAGTACCACTTACCTATTTGTCGGATGCTGGCTGTACGATATGGTACTGGGACCATGTCCATAGGGAACGCACCACAGTAGATGGCAGTGATGAGTGTGGAACACAGTCTGTCACAGTACACAGGGCCATAACCAGTATCCATAGGATCATAGGAGGTTACTAGGCTCTTGGCCCCGAGGTCCTCATAAGTCTAGCCCAGAATTTAGCCCATGTTTATGCAAGTCAGCACCCAATGCCCCAGTCCAACAGGGACATGGGTGGTATCCCAAGAGTGTATTTCCTATTTACCATCCTGTTATCCAGGTTGCGCTTAAAAGGGGTAAAGAAGTAACTCTGCCTGATGTGGACAGGGAGTCTATTCCTCAGCTGAGGGAGTCTCTGGGACACAAATCTGAACCACCAACAAGTCCTATTTATGTCACAAACCAGGTTGAACGCATGTGTGTGGGTTACTCAAGTGGAGCTTGACTTGCGGATATAGGTTCATAGGTTCATAGATTAGTACTAAGCTAACTGCCCTTGCGAGCCATTTTTTAGCCAATAATATTATCAGGAGGACTCAAACCCTGCACCTTGTGTTTGTAAGGCCAACGCCTTAACCATTAGGCCACCCTTCCAACATGCAGCAGTCCTATGAAGGTGGGGTCCATGATTGCCTTGTATGCCAGATAGAGGTCACCTCTGAGGAGTCTGTATGAAACTGAGTAGAGGGTTAAGGTTTTTAGCCTATCTGTGTACGGTAGATGTTTGAGGCCCTGGAATCTCCCGGTTAGGAACCTCTGTGTTTTCCCCAGCTGCTGCAAGTGCTTTATGAGGTACATGTTAAAAGGGCTATTATACTCAATAATGGGTCTTATTAGGGAGAAATACGAGGATGTTATGACCCCCATGTCCCTGGATGAGATAACCTTATGTATGAGGTGGGCCATGTAGAAGGCTTTCCTTACAATGGAAGCAACGTGGTGGTTACAAGTCATGTTGCCATCAACCTGAGTGCTCAAATCCCACATGACTGATTGCATGCTTAGGACATTGTTATTAATGTGATAATTTTGGGGATGTCACTCTCCCCAAAGTGGATGATGCTGCACTTTGTGGTATTCAGCTTGAGGTCATGTTTCTGGCACCATTCATGTGTCTGCCTGAGACCTTCTTGGCAGATGTCCACATCACTAGGGGATTTGGTGACAGCACGCAGCATGCAGTCATCTGCAAACATAGTCAGCCAGAGGCCACTGGTTGTGTCCTGCACCTCAAAAGAGTAAATCCCACATAAAAGAGGCCCCAAGACAGAACCCTGGGTTACGATGCCAACATGGACTATGACAGACTCATAACAGTACATGTTGTTGAGAGACATCAGTGTGTATGTGATATAGCAGATTCTGGCACCTGACAGACAAGTAAACATGACTTTCTCCATATCCAGTCTGATGAAAGACACATCTGTGTGTCTCACAATGGAGTCTCCTATAACTAATATGTTAGGTTTATGGTGACGCCTTAGTGGCTGTGTTACACATGTTTGTGGCTATGCATGGTATGTGGTGTGGAGGGCAGTGGAGTTCATGTGTGTGTTTGCCTCAGAGGTCTCTTTTGTTTGAGTATGTCTATGTTGAGGAACTCCGCATATGTGGGTGGGTGTTGTGTAGGTGTGGGTGATGTCTGAGGTGTAGTCATTGTGTTGACATCCTTTTTGGTGCCAGATAGACTGGCTTGAGAGGGAGAGAGCATGGACTGTAGGTTCCTAATGTCATTGCATCTCTCACAAATTGTGTTTCCTGGTGGTGGTAGTAGATGGCTGCCTGTGTACATGAGGCTGTTGCTACACTGTGTCAGGGTGCCCATATCAACCAGACTGGCAAGGGAAACTGTACAACATTGTCCATCCATATTTATCAGAATCTGAGGGAGGAAAGCCAGGATGACCTAAGGGGTGGGTCTACAGCCCAGGTGCTTAAACCAAAAGTAGGAGGCTTGGAATAACGTATACAATTTAGACAGCCTATAAACAAATAGTAATAGGTGCAACAGAAAAGATGCAATTCAACACTTTAGAGAACAAGCAGTCAGTAGCAGGAAACAGCAAGTTGAGGAGGAAAATGCATGATGTATTGGCACTATGTTGCGGATAGCCACATACATACTGTGGTGATAGATGGCGGGGTATGATGTGAGAGCTAGTGGAGAAGAGTGCTGGCAAATGTGGATGTGCAGGGTGTATACACAATGAAGAGCAATACATGTGGTCTTGTGATGTGTTCTCTTCTTGTGTTTCAGGACTGATTTACATATGGTTGCTCCAGCCTTCTTCTGCAGCCAAGAATGACGTGATCATTGATGGCCTCAGACTGCATTATCCTGTCATCCAGGAGTCACCAGAATCAGGAACAATGTGCTGCACTGTGGGCTGACCTCTTTGCATTAGTAAATCAAGTAGGGCCACAGGAAAGAAGCTACAAGCAGGTACAACACCTTGTCACAGACATGATAAATGCTGCATGGCTAAGGGCAACAGCTGTGGCCAGGGACCTTGCTGGTACCGGTGGAGGGCCTGCTGTAGAACATCCACTCTTGGGCACAGATGAGTTTCTGGTAAACCTGGATTCAACCACCAGCTCACAAGCATCCATCACCTCATATGTTGTGGAGGTGGGTAGCACAGCTTCCACAGCAGAGAAGCATCCAGGTAACCCTCCTGTGGTCATCATTTTAATACTGTAGCAGTCATAGTGGCAGACTATGCATACCTGTACATGGATGTCAGGTCAATCTGCTTTTGGGGGGGGGGTGTAACGTACACTTTTGCACACATACTCAGAATGTCAGCAATGTGGGCAGTATCACAGTTCATACTGTACATGGTGATATATGCACATATCCTGTAACAATGCCACATTTGTGTTTTCTGACATTATAACTCCCTACACAATTTCATAGGTATATCTGGTGTGGCTGGCATCCAAAATCCTGTAGCCAGTGAGTCTGAAAGTGTTTTGGTATGGTTCACATTTACCCTAAGAATATTATGGCCTGCCAGTTTGCCATGGACACTACTGTTAAGCTTAGCCTTAGTGCAACACTTGTATGTTCATTTTTGGAGGAGTTCACTGCAGTGCAGTGAAATGGTAATCACAGTAGCATATTTTAAGGAGCTGTAACAAATTACCAATGGTCAATTTCTGACTTCTTGGGACAGTTGTTTGCCAGCATTTTTTAGGTACAATTTGTACAAATGTACTGGTTACTATTGTATTTTAACACTTATACTTGTATAATTGAGTTAACCGACAGTACAGAACCAATCCTGTTTGAGTTGTTGGTGGGCAATTTCTGACTTCTTAGGATTGTTATTCAATCAGGATTGCCATAAGTTTAATTTGTTTAACTGTAACATTAATTGATTTTTTATCATTAAGCAGTCGATATTAGCTGCTATGCGTAGTTAATCTGCTTAATTTAGATTAGGTTTTATTAGTCTGTTGAATGTTGTACCAGTGTGCACAATGTGTTTTATCACTGCTTTTTATATGTAATATCACTTTAAATATGAGCAGGCTTTAGAGCACAGCACCAGCTGATGCTGATCACATGATAAGAGTAAGTTGTTTTAAGTGGTGTGTGTATTTCACAAAACTCTTTTGAATCTCAAGAGGTTGACACATTTGTGGCAACGAAAAGCGCTTCATTCGATAAGAATAAATTTGTATTTTATTTACAAGTTCCTTGGCTCACAGTTATCAGTCGTATTTTGTGGAGTATGCCCACATATACCCAGTCTTCTGCGGCCATAGATATTGGACAGTCAGAGTGTGGCAGCATCAAACAGGAGAGTGTGGCAACTATGGCATCAGTGACTGTAGACACTAGCCATAGCCAGAGAGCTGGCAAGGTCCCACATAGGCAGACTTGACAGGGGTGCAAGGACTGCTGCCCATCCACCACGTGTCACAGGTCATGAGTCACTCGACACATGTTTCAGTCTATCATGGAGGCACAGGCACATTTCGAATGCAACATCAGATGGATGCTCAGGATCATGGATGAATCACTGTCTGGCATCTGTGACTCCATCCACATCATTGATGATGCCATGTATTGTTTCACTGATGTAGTAGACAGAAAGACAGTGAGGTGAGACATTATCAGTCTTTGACTGCACATTGCTTATGCTAGAACATGTGTTGGGATTACGGCGGACATGTGGCCATAGGTCAGCAACATCAGCTGAGAGTTCACATGGCCATGCACAGTCATGTTCCCATAGTGGCAGTACCTCCAGCACTACAGAAGGGAGGGTGTTGTCCACACCACAATGTGGCAGGTCACGGGCATCTAGTCCTGTGCAGTCTCATGAGGGATACAGCCCCAGCAGACACCAGTCACCGTCAGCAAGGAGCACCGCATCTGAACCTGGGCATGGTGGTGCCAGTGTCACTCCTGGCAGAGTCAGTTCTTGTGCTCATGGCCAGAGACAGTGAACTGTACATTCTGCCATGTACAGTCCACAGCTGTCCAACATACCCTTGTGTAGGGCTAGCAAATGGCTTGACTTTGTATGCACACACACACACACACACACACACACACACACACACACACACACACACACACACACGTCACTGTCACATGCAGGTAACCAACAGACACACACATCTCCTTCCCATGGCCCTGCTGACCAGCAACCTTCCTGACATACACACATGATGTCAACTGTGTGGCACAGTTTAAGCCTTTGGCAATCCCACACCACACCCTGGGTATGTGATGATACATGTGCCACATCCCTACCAACCATACCATCAATGTAGGGACATTCAAATATTTGTCTGGTGCACTGGGTGACTAAAGTACATTTAATGACAATTTGTAGTGCAGTAGTGTTACGCCCTGAAAAGTGCTGTCTGCTGGCATGTGTCATGAGTATACATCAAAGTGTATGTACCTTTGTTCCATGATGTCGGATTGGTGGTAGTGTTGCTGACTGACTGTTGTCTCTCAGACCTTTTTCTGTTTCTGTTCCAGAGGTCTTTGTGTCTACACTGTGGACACCTGGTGCCAATACAGCAGCTCAGGATGGTATGGTGCCAACGCCGAAATGTGACTTCACCAAGGTACGGCTATATATGCGCATGGTTACCGAGGTGTGTATGTGTAAAACAATGCGTCAGGGACAGTGGGGGCAGACAGTGTAATCTTGCATACACACCCCATAACAAGGCATGCAACTCTTAATACATGTCACCTGAGTTTTCAGTAGGATCATAGGTTTATAGGATCATAGGAGGTTACTAGACTGATGGCCCTGGGGCCCTTCCAAGCCTAGCTATTAGTTCATCCACAAAAAGAAACATCAGTCTGTACCTGTTGCCCCTGTCAATGAGGGACACAGATGGAATCCCTGGGACAGATTTGTGGTTGCCCATCCACTTATCAAGGCTGCACTTGAAAAGGGTCAGTGAGGTACTCTGTTTGACATGTATGGGAAGTCTGTTCCTAAGACAGGGCAGCCTCTGGGAGACAAACCTGTCTCTCCAGCAGGTTGTGTTGATGTCGCATATCAGATTCAGGCTTGTCATGCAGGTAATGTGAGGGGTTAGACTTAAAGATATGAGGCAGCTGTAGTAGGGCAGGCTCCAACATTGCCTTGAAGGTGTGACACAGCTCACCTCTGAGCAACAGGTGAGCAACCTGTCCAATACTGAGTGAAGCAATACTGATTTGAGCCTGTCTGCATGGAACAGGTGTTGGAGGCCATTGTGTCTCTTTGTGAGGTATTTCTGTGGCCTTTCCAGTTGATGCAGATGCCTGGATAGGTACATACCAAATGGGGCGTTGTACTAAATTATTGGTCTACTGAGTGAGGACTATATAGAGGTAATGACCACCTTTTTTTCTGGATGGAATCCTTTTATTTATGAGTTGAACCACATAAAAGGCTTTTCTGATGACTGCCGCTACATGATGGTAGAATGCAAAATTATCAACCTGAGTACCCAAGTCTCTCAACACAGGTTGTGTGATTAGGGGCTTGCTGTTGATGTGATAAACAATGGGACCATGTCTTTGCCAAATGGTATGATGATACATTTTTTTGCATTTAACTTGAGGCCAGGACCTTGGCACCAGTCCTTAGTTACGGTAAGACCCTCTTGCAGTATATTAACATAATTTCGGGAGTCAATGACAGACAGCACCCAACTTACAGTCATCCACAAACTTGGTCAGTAACTACAAATGTAGGTGGTGGAAGGTAATATTCATGCCTAGATACATGTGGGCTATTTAAGGGCAGCAGCTACTCACAAGGCCTCAAAATGTATACATACTGCACACACATAGGCAAGACAGAATCAGATTGCCACCTTTTCAGATGCCCAATGTGGGACACTTTTTGTATAAATATCAGATTTGGCAGGACAAACCATACCCATATTGAGTGCAAAGGACAGAGCTTCCCTTTTTTGCCAATATAAAAGCTTATTTTTGTAGTATTTGAGTTGATTATATTATTTCTAATAACATTTATGTGTTTCTGATGTAAAATGACTGTTTTATGTAACTATTAAAAAAATGTAGGAAATCTTTGCTGTCCTATACTCGCGGGACATTTGTATTGTTTTATTTTTTTTCACAGACACACCTGGCTAAAGATGGACTGCACCTTGCACAGTTGGGCAGGTGGTAACCCTAACACAGTCACACTGCTGCAAGGGGATATATGTACACAGGCACACACACACTTGTGATCTGCCCTTGTTGAGATTAGAACCCCTACCTGTCTAGTTTCACATACTATAATGCTACATACGTATCACATGCACCATAGAGCTTATGTGTTTGAGGAGTGTCTGCTATTACTGTTAAGATGGATGACATCTGCAGCCACTATAAAGGTTGCCAGTGTGGGGGGGGGGGTTAACAGGATGGCACAGGCCCTTAAAATGGTATAATCATTGCACACACACAAGACAGACACACTACTGTGAGGGGATATGCTTACAAACACACATACACTCACAGAGTTGTCAGTTTTAAGATTAGAATCCCTACCTATCTAGTTATATATATTATAGTGTTATGTACTTATCACATGCACCACATAGCTTATGTGTTTGGAGTGTGTCTAACTGTGCTGCTAAGGAGGATGACATCAGCAGGCCCTGTAAAGTATGCCAATGGGGGGGTTAACAGGTAGGCATAGAGCCTTAAAATGTATTAGAACTGCACACACATAGGCAAGACTACCACACTGCTGCAGGGGGATATACTTACACACATGCACACACACTCACAGAGTTGCTATTGTTGGGATTAGAACCTTTCCTTATCTAGTTGTATCTAGTATAGTGCTACATACTTATTGCATGCGCCATGAAGCTTATGTATTTGAGGAGAGTCTAACTGTGCTTCTAAGTGGATGACATCAGCAGGCCCTGTAAAGTAAACCAGTGGGGGGATTCCAATTGGTGTACAAGTGGCTGCAGCACTACATCACTCTATACCTTTCTGTGTGTGTGTGTCTCTCTACCTCTCTCTGTCTCTCTCTCTCTCTATATATATATATATACATATATATGATACCTATATATACATATATATATGTAGCTATAAAAATTTACAGATACATATATAGCTATATCCACCACATACTGATAGATAAGGGTAATCATGTCTGATGAGGACAGGGAGAGACAGTTAGGTATACATCGCTGTCTGTATGCACAGAGATATATTGACATCTCAGTTCTTTAGGCAGATGAAGCATCAGATTGACTTCTTCGAATCAGTCTCCAGAGCTGTGGACAGTCTATCTGGACCTCGCCAAGGCCTTCAACACCATCCCCCACTCTGGAATCATAGATAAACTTCCTAAGCTGGGCATAAATCCCTGCATCTCTCAATGGGTTGCCAACTGGCTTACTGACAGAACCCAGACTGTAAAAGTAGCCGACTCCAAATCCAGCTCCAGACAAGTGACAAGTGGAGTACCTCAGGATTCAGTCCTGGGACTGCTCTTGTTTGGCATCTACTTCTCTGAAGCACAGGCCAACACTAAGGGACTCTGGCTAACAAAGTTCACAGCTGACTGCAAACTGGGAGCCATTATTGAATCCCCAAATGATGTGGATATTCTACAAAAGGGCCTTACAGAAACAGATGCTTGGTGCCAGAGCCATGGGCTCAAGCTTAATGCCAAGAAATGTATAGTTATCCCCTTTGGGAAAAAACATGTACTCATGAATTACCACATAGGCGGCAGTACACTAAACACCAAAAGTGTGATGAGAGACTTAGGGACACAGGTGGACAGTGGTCTCACCTTTGATAACCACATCTCCACAACAGTCAGGAAATCCTTCTATGTGGCACACCTCATCACTAAGGGCTTTTCATCTAGAAAAAAAGGAGGTCATTGTCCCACTGTACTCATCTCTTATTAGACTCATTATACAGTACAATTCCCCATTTGGTATGTACCACACAAGACATCTGTAACAGCTGGAAAGGCTGCAGAAATACCTCACTAAAAGAATCACAGGCCTAAAGCAGATGCCCTATGCTGACCGTCTAAAAAAACTCCAGCTATACTTTGTGGCATACCGTCTACTCAGAGGTGACCTCTGCTTAACATACAAGGCCATGTCAAACCCTGAGCTGTTGGACAAGCTCCACTTAAAGAAATCCCAATTACTCAGAGCCACACGCTACAGGGATCTAAACCTTGTCATCACAATGAACAAAACATGCTGGAGGGATAGGTTCCTGACCAACAGACTCCCCATACTCAAGAAAGACTACCCATACATGTCAAGCAGAGTGCCTCCTTGGCCCTCTTCAAAAGAAACCTTGATGATTGGATGGGAGATAGAAAATTCACCTTGGGGATCATGTCAGTTGCCCTGCTAGACAGGGGTCCAGGGAAGTAAATACTGTGGAAAGAAATATCCAGGGAATTGTTATGGCTAGGCTTGTATAGGACCTAGGGCCAATAGCCTAGTACCAACCTATGAACATGGGCTGAAATTAGCTAAGTGTAGGAGCATGCCCAATGTGACCGTCAGTACTTACAAGGGGACTCCAGGCCGGACCTACCTCTACTCCATTCCGGGTTTTTGTGTGCTATAGCCAACTATCTGCTACACCTGATTCAGCAGTCCAGCACCTCCCTGATATAATGCCTGAGGGATTACCTGACTGTGTGTTGACCATATTATCTGACTCATACCTAAGGTGTGTACAGACTGTATTAGACTGAGCAGGGTTTTGCATCATATGTCTGGTACATATTGCATAGCAATGAGATTTCCTGGTAAATCAGTGGCAAATAATTATAGATAGATGTGAGGAACTGCTGACAGACATTTGAGTTACTGACTCCATACACAGCAGGGAACCCATGTTACTGCACGACCTATTATTCTCGTCACTTTCTTCATTTGTCTGGCCAGTAGTTCATCCTTCTCCTTATATGTGGGCCTTTGTCCCACTCCTGTTCCTGGCTTTGTCCACAGTTGCAGCTCTCTGTAGTTGTAGGTATGGTGTGACTGGGGTACAAGATGTAATGCAACACACAGAGTTACAGACTTCACACCTCTGACTGTACCTGCTTTGCAGGATATCCAGCATTGCTCCCCATATTTCTGCTCTGGTCCTCAGACAGTTTGTGCTTTTTTCTTATTATAATTATACCTCTCAACCTCTTAGAGCAAGAAATCTGGACAAAGCCATATATAAAAGTGGGACAAAGGCCCAAAATAGGGCCAATTTCTAAATATTGCTCTTACAAACATAGAAAGTTGGTAGAATAACAGGTTGTGTATTAGTATGAATTTTCTGAAGGGTATGAAGTCTGAGTCTCAAACATCTGTCATTATTTTCTAACTTCAACCTTTAATGATTTGCCACTAGTTTGCCAGAAAACTGCAATTTTATGAAAAACAGACCAAATACATGAGGCAAAAATTTGGACATTTTGTAAAAATCTGTACATTTGAGAGGTATGATGGTGCCCACTGACTTGTTGTAAGAACTTACACAGTCACATGATGGCCTTTACATCCTGCTGCTACTCTGACTTGTTACAACCTGTTATACTAGCCACTGTCTAGGTTACTCAGAGTTGTGCACTGTCGATATCTGTGGTACCCTGCCCCTCCATTGTCTCTGGCTTTGTCCAGCTTTCTTGCAGTAACAAATAGTGATATATGGACAGTCTGTGGGACTCCTACCATAGGTGTACCTCACATGCAAAATAGTAGGCACAGCCAGTCTCAAACCATGAACACCATCAGCCCTGGTAATGTACTTAGCCCACTAAGTTACAACAGCCACCAGACAGTGCAGTTTAATTCCTGACACTATCAACCACAGACATATACAGCACAGTGACCCCTGCATATTGTGGAAATGGAACATGTTGCTAGGTTTATTGGGACAGCCCTGGAATTGTGTAGTCTGTTGCTATTACTTTGCAAACATACGGTTGCTGCACTTATATGGGATGTATGTGTTCTCTGAGTGTTGCACATCTCCACGGCGAGTCTGATTGTCCTCCTGATTGCTGTTTTCTTATGCAGCTGTGACCAAAGGTGCTATCATGTCTGCCTTAGTCAGGTTTCCATGCACGTGTCTCTTATCCTGGCAAATCTCAGCCAACTGGATCCTTGTCAGCTTGCCGTACTCCTCTGCTGACATGCTTGCCTGCTCTCCCTGAATAACTAAGCTAACAAAAGAAACAAAACAATTGTGATCTGAACTCTGAATATTCATTCATGACTGATTTAGAGTACAAACACACCTTCAGTGATCACTGTACACAAGCTACAGGAATTCAATGTCCACACCACTACAAGCCAATTAGTATGTGATGTGCCTATCTGACCACTATCAAACAATTAATATGTGATGTGGATATCCCACCACAGCCAAACAATATGTGATGCCCATACACTGACCCAGTAATCAAGGAGCCTCAATCCTCACTACTAGCACCAGTGAGGGGCGTCCATATTGGGAGAGATAACAAATACACACACAATAAAGTACAATTTCCCTTAAGAGCACACAGAGATCACAGTCAGTTTGGGGCTGGTTTCTCCCTTTCTCTCCAGATCCCCAATAGGACTCCCCACTGGCACAGCTATAGGGTATAGATCTCAGTCTAGTGGTCAAGCTAAAACCTCCAGCACCATCTCTGTCCAACCAGTGCTTCATGTCCCTGCCCAAGTAACTGACACACACACACACACACACACACACACACACACACACACACACACACAAGATAGGAGTTATATACAAATAGACTAAAAAGAGCACAACGTTGCGGGTCCACAGAAAATATTTATTGACACAAAAACCCCAGGTTAAGCACTTTCATCAAGTAGTATGACTTCTTCAGAACAAATGAACATAATACATTTTCAAGCTTAAATAAACAGTACTTTAGATTCATTGGCTCAAAATTGACCAATACTGAACATTTTGTGTCAATAAATATTTTCTGTGGACCCACAACGTTGTGCTCTTTTTGGTCAATTGGTTTTACTTGAGCGCATTGGACACTATTGGTTTGGAGTTATATACATATATATATATATATATATATATATATATATATACAAATACACAGATACTCCTTGGGAAGGCTGGCACGGGTTCTCCAGCTATGCCCCCTTCCTGCCAGTCCATAAAGTAGTACCAGCTGCCACCAACCACTAATATCAGCTACTAATAAGGCCCTTACCAAAGGGTGCCCAGTTCTATTGTGCAAAATTATTATCCAGTTAGTAAGTGTGACCAGAACTTTTAAAGCTTTTGGAGTGGCTTTGTACATTATCACTATACACATGCAATGTACTCTGCAGCTTAAATCATCTCTTCCCAAAACATCCACAGTTGAAAGGTTTAAAAATATTTAATAATAAAAACAAAAGACACATCTCCTCACTTCAACACACTGTTAGTCAAGAGTTCAGAGATCACAAGAAAATGCTTAAAATAATACTGTAGAATAGTCTGACATAAATATAGAAAACAGCTAGACTAAACTTATTATTTTCTATCTATTTCTAAGAGAGGCACTAAAGTCTAAGATCCTACTTACTTGCAGAGCAAAGCAAGTGCTGGTGAGTGGATATTCCTCAGATAAAATGCTATCTCTTTCTCTCTGCGATCTCTTAAATTGATAATAAATCACTGCTGACTCATTTTAGATTACATAATTCTTGACACTGCTCTGGTTCCCAGGCTACCAGAAACTCTAAATTTACATTTCTTAGTAAGCTTGCACCTGGCCAGAAAGCCACAGCAAGAAAATACATTATACATGTAAAATATAGCAATTAACTCTTGTCCTAAGACAATAGAAAGAATTAATTTATCCAGACATCCTGTCTCCGAGCTTTGAGATCAAACAGTCATAAAATGCTTTATCAGCTTTCTTCCACCAGGGTGCACTGTGGTTACATTTTTGAAGTTCAGAACATATAACACAGTTTTTCTTACATTTAGTTTTCTTACATTTGTAAAACAGCCTGTGGATTATATTTACAATGACATAAAAATATCTACAAAATTCTATCTAGCTGGGGTGACATCCTTTCAATTTTTGACAGGTGTCATCATCCATGGTTCCAATGCCAGCATCCCCCAGTAGATGGCCGTACAGGTTGTCCCCCCAGCAAACATCTGGTACAGCTGCAATGCATGCCAGATGTGGGAGTCGTAATAACTGCCAAGGCTAACAGCACACACATTCATGATAATGCCCTGAGCATTGCACATGAACTGGCAGTTGGAGTGATACCCCTTGTGGTTGATGGAGATTCTACCCTCCTCACCAGGTGGTGATTTGATCTGCACGAGTGTAGTCTTTGGCTCCCAGTACCTCAGGGTAGTGTGCTACATGGTGGAAGAGACATATATTGCTGGCCCCCCTCAGGGGTGTGGGGTAAATAAATGTGCTCATTGGCATGTGTTTGCATAGCAGCCAGGAACTGGTGGAGCATCCTGGATGCAGATGCCTATAAGAACCCCATTATGTCCCCAGTAGGTCTTTGAAAAGTATCCATAGCTAGTATTCTAAGGGCTACACATACATTTGTTTCCACTGGGATGGGTTTCCCTCTGTTGGCTCTGGGTCTGAGTTGAGGGCAGCAAAACTACTGAGTTCTTGTAGCATGTCCCTGTCCACTCTGTAGCACTATGCTATCTCCAGGTCATGTAGCTCCTGTAAGGTTACCCTTCTCAGTCTGGGCCTTTTGTCAGCACCAGCACTTGACCTCAGCATCTAGCACATGCAGATGTAGCAGAATTGCAGCAGCCCCTATCATTTTGTCAGTTAAAATTCCCAAGTGTATACTCCAATGGTGCACAGTATGTGGGAAAAATCAGATTGAAGGGTGTATGCATACTTTACAGTGGTGTGCTGCAGATGCAGCCTGTGTGATTAGCTGACTATGATGCATTCCACTTGCCAGGTTTATCACTGAAGGTTTTGAATGGCCCAGTATCAGTGGAACAAGGCCTATCAGTCATTAATACTTGATTGGCTTTTCCAGGCTATTTCTTTTTATTTATTTTTTATTTATTTCACTGCTAAGCACTACAGCATGGCATTAGTATAAACAGTGCTCAGAGGTCTGGACACACCCCCATGCACGTGCACACTCAGCTTAGCTTAAACCAGCTAAAACATGCACCGCGGGGCTAAACACAGCTTAGCAGCACTGGACACACCCCCTCTGTTTAGCTGTGCGTAGCTGAGCATAAACAGGCACTGCTGAGCTCCAATCCCCTTAAACATAGCGAGACACACCTCCTTTTGATGTCAGCTATCTGTTCTACTAACACCAACATGGTTCTGGGCCTACATGGGTTTTACCTGTGGACACAATGGCCCATTTTTGCTCTCCAGTAACCCCAGCTCATTTGCATACAGACCCTTGCATATATGTTGGATACTTCCCTATTCCAGGGCCTGCCTCCTTAGCAACCACTGAAACCTGCCATTGTACGTACTGCATGCAGATCACTATAATACATTATTTTTAGAAATGTCTCATTTTCAGTTTTTCAACATTTTAATTTTTTTTGCATAACACCATGTTTGCACATTGCTGCTCGCCGTGCAAACATAATATGA
Source organism: Protopterus annectens (assembly GCF_019279795.1). Classification (NCBI taxonomy): domain Eukaryota; kingdom Metazoa; phylum Chordata; order Ceratodontiformes; family Protopteridae; genus Protopterus; species Protopterus annectens. Next base: position 23,030,986 of record NC_056735.1, on the reverse strand, counting down.
ATATTAAAAAAATTATTATTTTATACTGCTTTACATTGATTTTTGGACTCAGAGGGCATAGTTTTGGACATTTCCATGCCTACATTGCAATATCCAACCTTCTATTTGGGCTTTTACAGCCCCTGTTTAATTTTTATATTTCTGTACACAGTTATTTTCCATATACACTTCTGACACCAATATGGCTCCTGCACGGATACCTTTCTGGTTAGTGGATAGCAAATCACCCTCATTTGCATGCATTTCACCTGCTTATGAGGTGATTTGCATGCCACAGACACTTCCGTGTCCGCATGCTCATGTATGCTCCTCTGCTCTGTTCAATGGATTGCACAGCTGTCAGTTTCCATGATGGGGCCATGCCACTATGCCTACATGGAAAATCACTCTGTGTAGGCTTTATTGAATTTCCCCCTTACTCTATAAAAGCCAAAACTACATTTCATAATATAGTCTTACTACCACTTGGACACTTCTGCTAGCAAGTCCTCTGTACACATCATCAGTTCTAACCAATATCTATTCTCCCTCATAAAGATGTTTGAATAAAGCTATAACACAAATGTTCAGTTTGCAGCAAAGTATATGTATTTAAACAATGTCTAGTCTTCCTACCTAAATAAATTTGAGCAAAACTATAACAAAATAGTTAAGCTTGGCGCACACCTGTAAAACAGAATCAATCACTGTAATGCTCTAATTTATTTTTTTTTTTTTATTGATATTTGTTGACTGGGAAAGTCCACTGGGTCAAAACCCATTTTCAGTGGAGGTACCTGGAGAAAAGCTCAATTTATAAAACCAAGAAATATTTTAAGACCATATTATGTTTACGGAAGAAACAGCAACCAAAAGATCTTTACACAATTTTCCAAAGATTAGAAATACATAAAGTTTTATACAGTTCTGCAGCATACACAATTTTCTAAACATTAGTAATACATAGAATGCAAAGGGTTATATATGTTAGTAGTGTCAGCTAGTGTGAATAGTATACATGTATTATTTTTAGTAACACTCAAAATATGAAGAAAGACAGTAGATACCTTCTTAATAAAACAGATGTTGGTGCATTTCAGTACATAGTCCATTTTGTCCTGATAATGAGATTTGGAGAGAAAAAATTCCAAAGAAATATAAAATGAGATCAGATTCAAAGGGAAAAGATTTTCTTGAAATTGATAGGACTCGTATTACTTTTATGTCTAATGAAATAGATTGGCTAGAATGTTAGCACGCACTGACATTTTCTCAACTCAGAATAGCACATAATGCCTTCATATAGCCAGACAAATGTCCATTAATATGTAACCTACTGTAAAAGTTTATTAAGATCCCAAAATTCCGTATACTGTGTAAATGTAAGAAAAAATGGAACTAATCCCAAGTGAACTGAGACAAAAACCTAACCTTAAAAATTTCCTAACACAATTTCTATTTTCTTACTTGCAATAGAATGTCTATCCCATCCTCTTTAACATTTCCTGCATTCTCCTTTCTCTGATATGATCCTCCAATGCTTCATATACTTAACTGTTATTTTCCTTGTTGTTTTTGCCTACCCTTCCCTACTTTCTCAGTTACTGTCATCCAGCATAATTCCAGATCTACCCTCACACTTGAACACTGCCCATGCTCACAACCCCTACTTTACATCCCTGGCCTCAGGATCCTTGCCTTTTGGTTCAGCATATGTTTGAGAATGGCCTGGATATGGGCCTTTTAAGATTTTCTTTTTTTCCCTTCCATTCTCCCTCACACTAATACACTCTATGCTAACCTGGTAGTGATGTCAGACTCCATGATTGAATAAACTCCGTTTAGGCTTTGCACAGAGACTACATGAAGTTTACATGTTAGCGCAACAATGTACAGTGAGTAGTAGTGCTCAATGCATATTAATTATGTGCAGTGTGCCTAAGCTAGGTTTCGTGGCTGGCAATAGTGTTGCTGGCCAGGACACCATTTAAGCGAACACAGATATCAATTACGTGTAAAGCAGAGCAGCTACTGTCCGTGGATTTGCATGGAATGCCACAATGATCACCAGACCTTCACAAATAGCTGTCGATCTGTTAGTGCAACACATCTGCACAAAGGCCAATGTAATGAGGGGACAAATAACCAGAAATAGAGACATATTTGACATAGATGTTGCATAGAAATGTGTTAGACTGTACCACTCTCAACCTCCTATAGCAACAAATCTGGACAAATCCATACATAATCGGGGGTCAAAAGCCCAAAAATTGGGACAGATGTTTAATACTGCTCTTCCAAGCTTAGAAAGTTCATAGGATCATAGGAATTTACTAGGCTACTCACCCTGAGGCCCTTACAAGCCTAGTCAAGAATTTAGCCCATGTCCCAAAAGGTCAGCACCCTATGCCATTGTTCAGCAGGGACACCAGGTGGAATCCCAGGGGTATATTTTCTGTTCCCCATCCAGTTATCTAGGTTGTGCTTAAAAAGGTTTAATGAGCTACTCTGCTTTACATGTAAAGTGAGTCTATTCTGCAAAAGGGGTAGTTTCTGGGACACAAATCTGTCCTGCCAAGTCCTATTGATGTCACAGACCAGGTTGAGGTCAGGCATGTGGGTTACTCGAGTGGAGCTTGACTTGCAAATATGCAGCAGTCCCATCAGGGTGGTGTCTGAGATTGCTTTGTACACCAGACAGAGGTCACCTCTGAGTAGTCTTTAGGAGACTGAGTAGAGGGACAGGCCTTTTAGCCTTTCTGTGTAGGGTAGATGTTTGAGGCCCTGGATTATCCTGATGAGGAACCTCTGTGGTCTCTCCAGCTGCTGCATGTGCTTTGCGAGGTACATGACAAAAGGGGCATCGTACTCAAAAATGGGTCTTATAATGGAAGAATACAGGGATGTTATGACCACCTTGTCCTTGGATGTGATACCTTTACTAATGAGGTGGCCCATGTAGAAATCTTTCTGTACAATGGAGGCAATATGGTGGTCAAAAGTCAGTTTGCTATCAGCCTGGGTGCTCAAGTCCCTCATGACTGATTGCATGCTTAAGACCTTATTATCAATGTGACATGATGTTGGGGATGTCCCTCTCCCAAAAGGGATGATGTTACAATTTAATGATGCAAGTTAATAGAATAATAGGTTGTATAGTAGCCTGCACTTTCTGGAGATCATGATGTTTGAAAGTCAGATGTCTGTCATCAGTTTTTGACTTAATCTACAATGACATGCCAATGATTTGCCAGAAAACTAAAATGTTATGAGGATAAGATCAAACATATGAGGCAAAAAGTGGACAAGTCAGGACAGTTCAGAGGTATGAACTCAAATGTATGTAATATTGACTTACACCAGTCCTGACAGCATTCCAGTGGTATGGCAGAAAGCTACAAATTTGATAAGGAACACATCTAGACATCCTGGGAATATTTGGACAGTAGAGAGGTAGGAATGTGAAGTATATGGTCCAAACACGGTATAGGACAGTGTATCTACAGTACAGAGTGTTGCGATATCCCATTCCTGGTACTGTGTACTGAAACTGTGCAAAATGAGCTGTAATAGGACATGTACTGCCATGTAAAATGAACACTTAGTGGAAGAGTGTGTATTGAATAGGGACACACAGATGAGTTGTAGGAATGAACACAGGGGAAGAGGGCAGATGAAACTACCCAATGTACACAGACTACAGAACACAGTATTTTATGCAAGTGCCATAGCACAAGTCTGATTTATACAGCAGTGATATCATATTATAGTATGAGGTCAAATTATAGTAGATGACAGCAGCAGGCCATGTGCGTGAAAAGAGGTTGGGAGGCCTGCATGAAATGGATGTGTAGGCATGTGCAAGAATCAAAATACTGGCCATCCATGGCATTGGAGCAGTAACAGTAGGACACACATTTCTGCTCTTCTGTCTAGTGACAAGACACACACACACACACACACACACACACACACACACACACACACACACACACACACACACACACACACACACACACACACACTCCAGGTTGACTGCAGTGAAGTCAGATGCCCTATCTAAGTAAATAGACTACACAACATAGTACGATTTATACAAGAGTGCAGGTCAACTTATAGTAGATGATATCAGCAGGCCATGTGGGAGATAAGAGATTGGGAGGCGTGCATGAAATGGATGTCTAGATATGTGCAAGAATCGAAATATTAGCAATCCATGGCATTGGAGCAGTAACTGTAAGATACACACTTATGCTCTTCAGTCTAGACATACACATACACACACACACACACACACACACACACACACACACACACACACACACACACACACACACGCACACTCCAGGTTGACTGCAGTGAGAACAGAACCCATACTCATCTAAATATACATGCTATGGAATGCAGTACTTTATGCAAGCACCATGGCATAAATCTGATGTATACAAGACTGTAGGTCAACTTATAGTAGATGACATCAGTAGGCCATTTGGAAGACAAGACATTGGGAGGCCTGCATGAAATAAAGGTGTAGGCATGAGCAAGTATCAAAATACTGGCATTGGAGCAGCAACTGCAGGATACACACTTCTTCACTTCTGTCTAGACACACACACACACACATATACACACACACACACACACACACACACACACACACACACACACACACACACACACACACATATATGCACCAAGTTGACTGCAGTGAGAACAGAAACCCTACACAGACTACAGAACACAGTGCTTTATTCAAGCACCATGGCACAAGTCTGATTTATACAACAGTACAGGTCAACTTACAGTAGATGACATCAGCAGGCAATGTGGGAGACAAGATGTTGGCAGGCCTGCATAGGCTCATGCCTTCATAGGTGGCTACTAGTCTAATAGCCCCAGGGTGTTTAAAATTCTAGATGTGTAAAAACACAAGTACCCTTATTGAGCACAGTTAGATGGTCATGTTTAGCAGAGCAACTGTGTGATCACCACCAACTAGCCCTGTCCATTAGGGACATAGGTGCCATCTCAGAGGTGAATTTACACTCATCCAACCAGTAGTCAAGACTGAGTTTGAACAGGGTCATTGAGAAGCACCGTTTCATATGCAGTGGGAGCCTATTACAGAGAAGTGTGAACTGTTGTGGGATATATCTGTATCCCCATCAAGTTTTGTTTATGTCACAGGCTAGGATGAGAACCCAGGGGCAAATTATTCTTGTACCATTTGATTTGCAGATGTCCATCATTTTGAGAAGGGCAGGGTCTGAGGCTGCTCTGTAGGGCAGTCAAAAGTTACCTTTCAGCAGACTGCATGATACTGAGTACAGTGACAGGTATGCCAGTCTTTCCATGTATGTCATCTTTGCAGGCTGGGAGTCTCCCAGGCACAAACCTGTGTTTTCCCCAATTGCTGCAGGTGTCTGGTGCGGTACAGACAGATATGAGCATTCCACTCAATTATTGGTATGATAAGAGTAGAGTACAGCAGAGGTATGACCATGCTGATCTTGGATGTGATGTCCATATGTATGATGTATACAGTGCAGAATGTGTATGTTGCTACTATGGGCACATAGTGATGAAAGTGTAGATTGCTATTAACATGTGTTCCCACAACACTGAGTTTGAGATTACAGGGGTGCTATGTATATCATAATTAGCAGGGGTACTTCATTGCCAAATGGGCCAGTGAGGCATTGTATGCCTTAAGGTTCAGTCCATGAGTCTGGCACCAATCATTTGTGTGTGACAGCCCATTCTGAATTATGCTACCATAATTGGGGGACTCTATATCACTGCATCCAGTTACCAGTCATCTGCAATCTTAGTAAACCACAGGCCATCTATCCTTGCCTGCACTTTAGGGGAGTAGATTGCAAAAATCTGAGGTCCCAGCACAGATCCTTGCAGTACTGTAATGGTAAGTGGCTAGTGGTAGAGGTGCAGTCCCCCAACTCTGAGTGTGTGTGTTATGTCAGTGAGAAAGTTCGGCATAATTATTAAGGTTTTTGCATCTGTGGCACAAGGTATAGGGTTTGATTCTGACTTCAGGTTGTTGGTTAGGCTTAAAATGACCCTTCAGGGCAGTTAGCCTAGTACTCACTTATTTACAACAAGGTAGTGTGGACGAGCAGTCTAAGGCACTGGATTAAGGCTCCAGTATCTTTGGTGGTGTGGGTTTGAATCCCACCACTACCAGATGCATTTTAGACCTAATGATGGTTGATGCAGAGGGTTAAGGGTCAGAGCTGTAGTTGCCTACTCCTCTACTACTATAGTTTAATTCACACATGGGAGATTTTCACTATGACACAGACAGTATGTCCTTTTATACCTCTTCAGCGTTTTTTGGGGTCAGTATCCAAGAAGGTGAGGTAGCAATTGCAGACAACAAGGCAAACAAGACAAGAGACAGAGATGGTGATGGACGCAAAAGGTTGGGGGACACCATTATTGGGATGAGGGTGGGGACATCCTGAACCCATGGTCATCAAGCTGGGTGACAGTAAGAATCGAGTTTTCACCCATTGGACTGTCATCACTGTCACCTTACTTTGCCACTGGATAAAGTTGTTGACATCTCCTTGACCTCCTCATACTACTGCACAAAATAAGGGACAGCAGCTCCCCAGCTGGTGTAGGCATGCACCAATGGTACAGTGCACAACCCTACACACAATCCTTGGCATCTCAGTGCAGGTGATAAAATTACCACCTCCACTACTGCTCCAGGAGGGTACCACTGGACCAGCCTCAGTGGCAGGACTACATGAGGTAGTACAAGGGCAGCAGACGCGGTGCTGACAGGGTGGTTCCCAGTCATGCTAGACAATGGTGCTGGAGCCAGCAGGCCTACCCCACTGTGCTGTGGAGCATTTAGTGGTGTGGTACACATGGATGACATGGACTCAGTTTGACACACAATAAAATTAAGAAAAAAATAAAATACAATAAAACTAGGGAGATAAGGACTGGGGTGAGAGTAAAAAGAGATAAGATTAGTACTTTCATATGTGGCATGCAGTGCATTAGTAAAATTATTTGACTCTATTATCTTAACTTTGACTTTTAAGACTACCAACTCACTACAGATGGACACTAAAGTACAGATTTCAGCAGGTACTCCTTGACGTGTGCATTCCAATTATATAGACTACAGTTTACAGCAGGGTATCTGTGCCACTGGCATAGAGGTTTCAATTTAATTTAAATATAACTGAAGAATTAACAGTAGTGTATAGTTGGGAAGTGTGGTATTTGAACCCACAACCTCTGACTAAAGTCTAATATTATACTCTTGGTTTGTGCTACAGACTAATACATGCATACTTGCTTTTATAGTTGAGATAGGCATGTTCAATTTGATACAACTACATAAAATACCAAAAAAAGCTATCTTTAACTTTTAATGCTACAATAACATTACATTTTTGCTGCATACACACCACATGCTTCCCTCATCCTCACCAATCCAGCCCCATGAGTTTAGACATTGACGTCAAGATCTTGCAGCTGTGGGGAAAAACAGAACAGAATACTTTTATGAATACCAGGCTTGCCTATATTACAAGTCCTCTCTGTAGCTGTTACTTACATGGATGTGAGATGTCTGCAATCTTAAATTCCTTGATGCATGCATCGAGAGTATCCCTCTTCCTCCTCCAAAGGCCATTGAAATGATGTCTACATCGGTCACCAATGCACAGGATACTGGTGGCACTAGATACAGCCTGGGCTAAACTATCCCAAGCTTCTGACTTATACAGAGAACCAGAATAGTCCTCCTGCAGAAGCCTGGCACTGTGGTTCTTAACTAGGAGGCCAATAAAAATCTTGGACTCCTAGACACCCCACCTCTGTGCCCTAAACCTGACACCTTCCCCACAAACACCTGCCATGTCTACCATGGATCAAGAGCAATGGAGAGTGATGGTTTTCCACCAATTCCAATTACTGCATTTACTGGGAGTGCACACACCCTTTGAAACTGTTGCAGTCCTCTTACTATCATGCAAATACATTGCTCGGCAGTGCGCACCTCCAAGCACCGAGTTTGCACAATGGAAGGTGGAGCGCAACAGTGCCAAGCAGAGAGACATTACATAATTGCAGCAATTTCAAGGTTATTGGATATACAGGCAGTTGTGTATGTGTGTCTGAAGGCTATGCCAGTTCAGATAGTAGAAATATACTTAAAGGAATATAGTGCACCGTTTACCCACAGTCATATATCTGATTATAAATGTGATAATACATGGATATATACTGAAATAACTGACACAATAACTAGTGTCTTAGCCCTCATACATATAATTAATATCAGCTCCACTATGTCAAGTGTTGTAAGTGAGAGTGACTATAATGGGAAGTGGAACAACGGTAAAAGTGTATGGAATATGCTGTATTCGAATGCAGGACCACGTGTATGGCAGTCCTACACTTACACCTGTTGCCACAAGAAGGATGAGAAAATACTTGTCTGTGTTGCAGTTCACTGCTATAAACTGCACTGTTACAACAGTAAAACAAACACTGCACACCCTCTACTAGAATCCAGTGACCATCTATACTCAGCCCTGTACTTACAGCTACTGCCACAGGACTAGCTACATGACATTCTTTATTTTACTAATCATTCTTAAGGTCTCACTGTTAAACACAGTGCAACATTGCTTAGATGGTTTGCATGATGCCCAACAGCACTGATTGAATGCATCTGGTTTCTGTTTTTGGCTGTCTGGGTCCTGTCTGCTTCCTGGGTGGGCCAGTTGTCCAGTTTGTGCACTGCTGCACTTCGCTCAAACCAGATAAGCACAGCCAAACCTGACATTCATTTTTTCTCCATCCCCAGTGTTTATGATAAGTGGCACATCACGCAAACACTGGCCAATAAAAGAAGAAAGGAAAAGAAAAAAAGAAAGAAAATGGAGTGTTAGTTGAAATGAGGAAAAGCAATTTGTGACATACACACTAGAAAATGTTAGTACACATGAGATATTTCTACACAGGTCTGGATTTGAACTGTTACTCCAATGCACCTTCAGCACATAAGATGCATGCCTTATCCCTCTTTGCCACACAAATAACTTTGCACCAAAGAACTTAACTCAATCTTCACACAACCACCTGCAATAGCATCTACAGCGATATCAAACCATACAATTGTTATTTGTACATTTATTAGTTTTGGGTGTAGTGCACCTAGTGATCACACAACCTGACCTGTCATGATTATTGCTTGCAAATATACAGCTCTGTCTTACATTTCTGTGTTTGTTGGCCATTCTGCATTTATCTGAGAAGTAATCTGAGACATGTAAGCCATTCTATATCATTGGCCTTAAAATGTGTGAGGATATTTAGTGGAAATAACATCATATGCAGTCGCAAACAAATGAAGGGCAGGTTGGATGTTAAGTAGCACAACCTGTGACTTGTGTGCTGCTTATTTACATTTCCAATCATACATCTAACATTTTGCAGATCTAACCTGACACACCCACTGGAAATAAGGCAGCCTGCAATGGTGCTGTATTTTCCTTCTCCCAACTACTAATCATTCACAGCTGCAATCCATTAAAACCAAACACTGAGGGAGTACAGCACTATGTTTACATTTCCTACATGTATCCAATTTTTTGAGATTCAGCAATTCCAATGAGTTCATACCTCATTTGCATATTCACCATGCTAACAGCCCTGAATCTGCACCATATAAAACGGCAACCATGTAGCTAGGCAAACAGATGGTGAGGAGACTTGTTTATGTTGGGAAGACTGCGCATAACCCTATTTCTTCAGAATATATCTGTACAGAGAAGAACTGCACTTCAGAAGGTATGCCTCCATTTGGTCAGCTACATACTGCATATGTGGGAATGTATTTAAGAAAAATGTGAAAGAAAAGCTTTTACACTTTTATTTGTATGCAATAGCTAGAAGTGTGTACTGATGGCATGGGCATGTTTACTAATCCATTTCAGATGTATATGTGATTGCCAATACATGAAAATGGAATGGTGTGTGTTAAATATATACAATTATACAACGACCCCCCATTAATATTCAAAAACGTGCACGCTGATTGGTCAGTGCGCACGTTGTAAATCAGAGTTATAGTAATGGAAAAAGGTCCGGTCGCCCGGACTTTTTCCATTACTATAACTTTTTTTTTTTACAGCAACGGAGAATGCAAAATCTCCATTGTTTCACACTGTCTCGCTATGTTAAACGAGTTTAACATAGCGAGACAGCTTTAAAAAAAGCAACGGTGTCTTTGCATCATTTTACATTGCACATCTTCCCAGTATCTCTGGATCACTTTGCAGTGTGCATCTTCCCAGTGTCTCTGCATCACTTTGCATTGCACATCTTCCGAGCATCTCTGCATCACTTTACATTGCACATTTTCCCACTGTCTCTGCATCACTTTACATTGCACATCTTCCCGGTGTCTCATCATCACTTTACACTGCACATCTTCCCAGTCACCCTGGATCACTTTACACTGCACATCTTCCCAGTGTCTCTGCATCACTTTACACTGCACATCTTCCCAGTGTCTCTGCATCACTTTACACTGCACATCTTCCCAGTGTCTCTGCATCACTTTACACTGCACATCTTCCCAGTGTCTCTGCATCACTTTACACTGCACATCTTCCCAGTGTCTCTGCATCACTTTACAATGCACATCTTCCCAGTGTCTCTGCATCACTTTTACATTGCCCATCTTCCTAGTGTCTCTGCATCACTTTACACTGCCTTTCTTTCCAGTATCTCTGCATCACTTTACACTGCACATCTTCCCAGTGTCTCTGCATCACTTTACACTGCCCATCTTCCCAGTGTCTCTGCATCACTTCACACTGCCCATCTTCCCAGTGTCTCTGCATCACTTTACACTGCCTTTCTTTCCAGTATCTCTGCATCACTTTACACTGCACATCTTTCCAGTTTCTCTGCATCACTTTACATTGCACATCTTCCCAGTGTCTCTGCATCACTTTACACTGCACATTTTCCCGGTGTCTCTGCATCACTTTACATTGCACATCTTCCCAGTGTCTCTGCATCACTTTACACTGCACTTCGTCCCAGTGCCTCTGTATTACTTTACACTGCACATATTCCCAGTGTCTCTGCATCACTTTAAACTGCACATCTTCCCAGTGTATCTGCATCATTTTATACTGCACATCTTCCCAGTGTCTCTGCATCACTTTACACTGCCCATATTTCCAGTGTCTCTGCATCACTGTACACTGCCCATCTTCCCAGTATCTCTGCATCACTTTACACTGCACATCTTCCCAGTGTCTCTGCATCACTTTAAACTGCCCATCTTCCCAGTGTCTCTGCACCACTTTACACTGCACATTTTCCCAGTGTCTCTGCATCACTTTACACTGCACATCTTCCCAGTGTCTCTGCTTCACTTTACACTGCACATCTTCCCAGTGTCTCTGCATCACTTTACACTGCCCATGTTTCCAGTGTCTCTGCATCACTGTACACTGCCAATCTTCCCAGTATCTCTGCATCACTTTACACTGCACATCTTCCCAGTGTCTCTGCATCACTTTAAACTGCCCACCTTCCCAGTGTCTCTGCATCACTTTACACTGCCCATCTTCCCAGTGTCTCTCCATCACTTTACACTGCACATATTCCCAGTGCCTCTGCATCACTTTAAACTGCACATTTTCCCAGTGTCTCTGCATCACTTTACACTGCACATCTTCCCAGTGTCTCTGCTTCACTTTACACTGCACATCTTCCCAGTGTCTCTGCATCACTGTACATTGCACATCTTCCCAATGTCTCTGCCTCACTTTTCCCATACCTAAGGTTGCTTTTCCAGTCCATGCCTGTCAGACATTCAGATCTTTACTGCCTGGGTTGTTTAGCTGTGCATGATACCTTTGTTTGATGCTTTGAACATCCCACAATACCGTTGTTTGATGGTTTGAACATCCTTCATATTGTGTAGCTTCAACCATTCCCTTCCTGCTATGCTTCCAGTATTGCAGGGTACTTCAACTACGCAGTTGTTCAATTCAGTCTTATTCCATTTAATATTTCCAGCATAGCTTTCCTTATCTTACGGAGTTTTTCTGTGTAATTTTTGTCCAGTTTTATAACCACCCCTGTACATGGGATTACTTTAAGTCATTTTTATTGTTTTATTATTTAATTTTTCACATTAAAAGAATAGAAACATACCCAAACATGCCTGGGTCTCCTTTCTGATACTCATTGCTTCAGGTCCTCTCTGTGTATCCTTTTTATTACTATTTATTTATTTACTGGTTATGGCATCCTTCATCACCTCTGCAGTCTCTCTCATGTAACAGCTGCATTACAAACTTGCTCCAGTTCACTGTTGCTCACTTTCTCTTGTATTGCAGTTATCCTGATGTTACTCTTTCTTGCGTGATTTTGAGATCATCCACCTTTTCAGCCTGTTTTGTTATTGTCTTTTAATTCCTGTATTCTGTGAATCTTGTCCTGCAGCTCAGCTTTGTTTGTTGCTTTACTGTCATGCAGGTCTTGCAGCTTTCCGTGTTGCATTTTCCACTTCTACTTGTTGTTGGCCTGTTGTTTGCTTCAATGAGTTCACATCCTGCACTATAGTGAAAACATTTTCAAATAAAATGCACAACTATTCCTCTTTATTTGCAGCTTTAAAGGCAGCCATCTGTTCCTCCTTTGGTTCTTGCTCACCCATATTTCCTTTTGGCTTGCTTTTTCTCCTTGGGAACATTATTTTTATCCAAAGTTCTGCAGCTGTTGTCCAGAACCTTGGGTTTAAGAAGTCATCTTGGTTGGACTCTCCTGATCCCTAACATTTTTGTAGTTGAATGTATTTTTATTTCATTTTGATGTAATATAATGAAGTGCAAAGCTTATCTACTTGACCCTCCATTGAAATGGTCAAAATGCCCTGACTTTACAGGTAAAAAGTAAACAGATAGATAAGTAAATAAATAAATAAATAAATAAATAAGCTAATTTGTGTCAGATGTTGGAAGTAGGAGGACTGTGCCTACCTTGAAATGTTAGAACAGCATGCCTGATCTTCCACTGGATACCAAAACCAGGACTCACGTTTATCCTTTTCTACTATTCTCATTTTTTGTCAAAACACAGATATTTGATCAAAAGCTATACCAAACATGCCATGTAATTGTTTTAAAATAAACACTGTATGTCCTTTCGGGCAGATGCCTTTCCTTTTGTACTATTCTCTTTTTGTTTTTGTCAGGACACACAAAATTTAATCGAAGGAGTCCCACGCAGTTGTTTTACCATATGTCAATATTTATCTGATATACATTTAAATAGTGTATTAGGGATACAATCGGTAGGCTTTACATTCTGGTGCCTCCTTAATATTGACTTTATTCATATCATAACTCAAGGCAGGTTTTAGCTTTTCTTTAGTTTGTATCACGTAAAATGTGATTGCTAGTTTTCACTTTTTTGTTAACTTTTAACATGCTTTCATTACAGGTTCATAGGCATAAGCTTTCCTAAGTTTTCCTTAATAATAATAACTTTTCCTTGAGTTCTGGTATGGTCAGAGAGCTATCTAGAAATTCACCTGAGAATATGAGTACACTACACCCCAGTTAAAAATTACTGTGAACTCCCAACATAAATTCATAGTTACATATCTAATCATCTTGACTGATTTTAAGTTAGCTAAGAAACTGATCTGTTTAACTTGAAAGGGAGTCTGTTACAAATTCAGGGGATGTGCTACTCAGAAACTGATTATACTAGCAGTTATTAATTCTGCAACGGAAGTTACAGATTTTAGATGGCTGTTTGCTAGACTGGTGGTTTTATGACGGCGGAGGAGGTTGAAAGGATGGGTTATTTCACTGCATGATAAGCCAAACAGAGGTTACCCGTCAGCAGTCTATATGGTACAGATTATGGCAAAGGGATTTTAACCTGGAAAAGAATGGGAAGGATATATGAGCAAGAGTAGAAAGAAGTTAGAGCCAAAATTGTTCCTAAGAATATTTATGATGGTTTTAGATCAGAGTCCAGTGCTCTATTAGAAGTCTGGTTCCTAGCTGTGTATTACTTTAAAGTTTTCTAATATAACTGATGAAGACCTTGTGGTTACTCTTAGCATCAGTGACAGATCTCATTCCGTAACTGACCTTGCATCCTCTGATCCCATTTTTAAGAGCAGTACCTACTCGATTTAGATCTTGTTTATAATGGCAAAGTGGTCATTTCTTGTAGTTAGCTAACAGCTTATTGTTATTGTACAGTTAACTGATAATGGATTTCCTCTATATTTGTTTACTTTTGTATTTACTGCTATTTTTCTGATGGATGAGTATGAACTCATCAAAACATCTAGCTATAATTGAATATAATGCTGTGGAGTATGCTAGAGCATTAGACATCCTGTTCCCTGAGGGAATGAGCCTTTTATGTTTATAAAGAATGACAGTGAGCAGCATGTAGATGTTTTTGACGAAATCTCAAAATACTGTATTTGGGGGGGGGGGGATAAAGCTTTTTTAAAGTGAACAGGGGATCAAATTTAACAAGGGAAGTAGTGACAATTGGGGGCTGTCCAGAAAGGAGAACAGTTCATAACAACAATATTAAAAGGACTGACACCCCATAGGTAGTGTGGCAATCTGATAAAGAGAATATGATTTAACAAACTTGAGAAATTTATGGGTATATTTGTTGCTAGATGTATAGGTTTGTTAGCTGATTAATGGGTAATTAAACTCTCCTAATACAATTATATTTACTGTAATGCAGAGCCCTTTAAACTGGCTTAGATAAATCTGCATATTCTGATAGGGAATAGAAAGGACACTGCATGCAGAAAGGATGCAAGACAAGGGCCTTGTAATCCACATCTCCCAGTACCTATCTATGTCAAACAGAGCTCCTCATTAGCACTCTTCAAGAAAAATCTTGATGACTGGATGGATAATAGGAAATTCACCCTGGTGATCACTTCTGTGGTTCTGCTTGACAGGGGCACAGGAAAATAATTTTCTTGGGTGGCGGCTTGTATAGGCCCTAGGGCCAATAGCCTAGTACCTACCTATGAACCAATGAACTTGGTGTAGATCTCATGGGCAGCAGAAGAGCTCATCAGTATGGTCTCTGCCTCACCGCTATAAGTTGCAGAATTCATTCTTCGGCTCCATTCACTATCTGTTTAAAGTCCGCATGTTCATCCAGCCTTTGTATCTCTTTGGTATGATCTCTTCCTCACAGTTACAGGCCCTTTGGTTCAGTCCAGCCATAAGTGTATGTCTACCCATCACCATAACTGTGTGGGTTTTTACAAGGTACCCTAGCCTTCTTCCACCCCCAGTGCTGCCTTTGCTGAAAGACTACAAAAAAATGCTCTCTTTTCCACATGCTGAGAAGTATGAACAGTGGTGTTTTGACTCAATTTCACATCAGAAAAGAAGGGAAGTACTTTTATTCAACATCACTTATACTTGCCTTAGTGTCAGTTGTTTTCAAAGTGATATTTGCATAATTTCTTTCTTCTTTTTTTTACTCTGTTTTCTCTCATGTCATACTTAAGTCCCAACAGTCACAGGCACCTCAGTGTAGTGGTTTTCTGTTACTGTTTGCTGCAGTTTGTTGCTTCTTCCTCTATTTTTTTTTTCACTGAGTTTCTAGCTTGTAGTTAATGACCATTTTTGAACAGGCATTGTGACCCCCATCATAGAAATTGTGCAAGTTACTCTGCCATTAGGAGAGTAATTGCTGTTGATGTTGGGGAGTAAGTTATGCCTGCTGGTTACATTTCTAGCTGTTTTCTGCTGGCTGTACGGCCACCATTATGGAAGCACTTGTGCACAGTGAAACTGGACTAAACCGGTAGGTACATCTAAATTAAACAGTTTAAGGATTATGCCTGTAAGGGCATGTCTGACACTATTAGTTATTCACCAAGTATATTATCAGGTCCCATGGAAGAATTGTTTATTCATCTTGATTTGCACTTTCAGTGAATGATATTTAGAGAAAATGGTGAGTAAGGAATTCATCGATTTTGGTGCTTTGAACAAAAGTCTGATGGTGGAGTTGTCTCTAAACTTGTTTGCAAAGATGTTAGCAATGGCAAGTTGCTTCAGAATAGGAGGCTCCGTCGTGAATAAGTTCTGAGCAATGTTGGGAAATGTTTTTATCTTTTGACGATTGCTGCAGAAGGAATTTTAAGTATGTTTGCTGTCAGAGGTCAGCCTAAGTTCAGGTTATCCTTTAATGAACCTGATAGTATTCTTGTTTTTCTAATATTTTTGATGTTATTCTTGACAGGATGGATTTTGGATCAAATAAATAATTTATGGAGTTTCTTCTTTCTATTGTATAGTTAACTAATTAGCAGTAGACCACCAGAGTGGTTTAGTTTTGAATTTCTGGTGATAGCTGGTTCTGGTTGGGACTGCTAACTTAATGCTTTGGAATTCCTTAGTGAAGCTTGCTGTTGCTGTGTTAAGGTCAGGGGATATACTGTGATAAGCAAGTTTGGATATTTTGTCACAAAGTAGTTTGAGGTTGGCATGTCTTCAGTCATTAAATTCTGTAATTCTTAAATCACAGGCTTTTGGGAGCTTAAAGGAGAGGGTCACAATTTTAAGCTAGACTTCTCCAGTGAAGGATATACCAGAGTAGTAGTGCAAGAGACGGCCATATTTATAAGAACTGGATCAAGAATGTTGTTCCCTCTAGTAGCTTTATTGTTTGGACAAATTCCCAGTTTGCCTCTAGCACTGTAGTGTTAAGTGAATTGCTTACAGTCAAACAGAAAACAAATAAGAGCTAAAGGAATCAAACCTTGTACTATACTTTATAGCCTTATACTTCTGTGTCAGCTGTCAGACAAAGTAAGACAGGCCTCAAGTGATTTGCAAAATTGTGCTTAAAATGTTTAATTTTTATTGTTGTTCTTTGTAAATATTTATTTTATATGGAACTTTTCTCTCCAGGCCTCTGCTGGGTAATGGGACTTGTACTTAGTTGGACTTTCCTGATAAACAAAAAAAAAAAACAGTAAATAAGTAACATTTTAGTTCAAGCCTTTCTTAGTGAGATCTTCTAGTCCAGTGCATTAGCAGTTAGAAAGGGATTTAATCCATGCACCCTTGACACATGAACCCCCCCGGCATTAGCGCACTGCACTCTCAGATTGTGAATGTGAAGGCTAGATAATGCAGAACAACCGAGTACTGCCATCTACCATGTGCATAATAATTTCCATTTTGTCCCACTGTGTGCACCTTTGCTGGAAATAATTGCTGTTCAATAAGCGTGCATGATTGTGGGGATTGTCTTGGTTGTAAACTTATCTTGAAGACAAGGATGCTACTAGGTAGTCAGATATGAGGAGGGGTGTATTTTGATAACTGACATGATTGTATGTGATGTTAGTTGTGTAGACGACACTACATGGTATGCAAAGGAGTGACAGACACCCCTAATAACTGCATTTCGATGAAGAGCTTTCAGATGTGTTTGGACAGAGGCATACAAGACAACTAGTATGTGTATGTCAGATGGTAAGACATGGTACTGATGTCTACCCTGATCTCTACAAACTGAATTATGTTGTCTTGCAACGTTTTCTCATTTAACAAGACACTTATGAACAATGACATGTGGTCCCTCACCTTTGAGTTCACCTGTACTGAACTTCCAAGACTTGGAGAGGTACAGAAATCTGAGTAACTAGTTTTTCAAATAAAGAAAGTGAATTAAATGATCTTAATTATTTCAGTTCTGCTTAAAAATTTAAGTGCACGTATAGTAAGTACCCTGTGTGGTGATACTGCTTTGACTTTTCTGCTCTGTTCCATCTAATTGCATACTTTTAGTTTGTTCAGTGACCTTATTTATTCTGTACTTCTATTTTCACAAGTACAAATACTTGTGAAAGCTGTCAGTTTGAATTTTAAACTCTAATGGGCCATACATAGTCTTGTATTTTAACTCACGGTTGTGGCAGGACTGTGTACTACTGCCACATATGACCTTAGTCATTTATTACTGCACTATTTCTATAAAAAGTGTTACTGATGAATTTCTGCACAGTCTGGTGCCTTAAACTGCAGCAGAAGTTCAAACGTTTGTGCTTCATTCTTTTTATCTTCTGCTTATCATTTACCGGTTGCATTCTGTATCTCCGTCAGTCCCACTAACAAATTAAACTTAAGTTTCTGAAAGGACACCAGTATTGACTTTATTTGACTGCTAGTCTCCATAGCTAGCCTGCTTGTTCCTTAAGGAGTTTCCCAACCCTCCCATCACTGTGCTGCTGTTTTAGAAGTCTGTGTCCCTGCCCTCTACCCTTATGATTATCTAATTTCCAAAGTCCCGCTCTTCCTTCTTTCATTTCTATTAACTGTTATATAAGCTATTGATGTATGCCATTGTTTTCCATAGACCTGTGATACTGAGTGCCTAGCCAACAAACCAGTATTGTTCTTGAATAAACCTGTTTTAATATACACTGTCTCCTGCTCATTTTCCTGGAGCTCAGCAAGGCTCATAGCCGGCCTTAGGCATAGGCCGCCTAGGGCGCCGCTCTAGCAGGGGCACTTTTCCAGTATTTATTTAATGTAGGTAGACCAGGATGGGGTCACCGGGTGGTGTGGTGGGGGGCGCCGTGGAACCCTTTTGCCTAGGGCACCAGTTGACCTAAAGCTGCTCCTGGCAAGGCTAGTAGTATTAGTTTGCATTCCAGAACTGTTTTACTTGTATCCGGTGCAATCCAGGGAAAGTTAAGTACTTTGATTGCTAAATTGCACATAAGTTATTTTCAGTGATCAGTTTTGTTTTCTGCTTTATGTGTGCATTTAACTGAATATTTTTGTAAATAATTGCTTTTCCTCTCATTATTACTGACTTGAAATTACCTTCAGCAAGGGATTTCAAGATAGTTGTTTAAGTGGTTTGTGTTAGCATTGCACTTGTGGGTCTCTTTTACTGTGTTTTTATATCAAGAGGGTTTATTCATCTTATAGCAGGAGATATTTGCTTGCTCTATATCTGTTGAAAAATACACAAAAGGACTCACAATGAAGTGATGTTATTGACCGGGGCTCGTTATTTAGTTTTCTGTTTTTTTCCTGTGCTGCTATAGATTTTGCATGTTTGCTTGAGTTAGCAGTCCCTGTACAGTAACAAACACATAGAAAGCAAATTTTCACTGTAGAACTACTCAAAAAACTGTAAAATGTAAAGCAGCAATACAGTGCAAATACCTTGGCACCAACAAGCTTAAAGCAGATAATTGGGCCTTGAGTGGCAATACCTACAGACTTAGTAGACTTCAGTATTTGTAAACATTAAAATTAGTAGAATTTAGTACTGTTTAGCTTAATCTGCCCCAGTAAAGCACCCTCATTAGTTTGCACAAAAAAACTCCCTTATTAGCCTTTTAACCACAATACACCACCCCCTTATAACTCACAAAGCAAAGGACTGGGCATTATCAATATGCAATTTTCTAACTGCTCTGTTGCCAGTTTAGTAGATATGGGCATATTGAGACAGTGTAGCAATTGTTTCATGTTTACTGACAACCATTTAATCGTTAAAGAATCAGACAGTGTATGCAACAGGTGTAATTACTATAACACTGGAGGCTACATTGTTGTATACAAGTCCACATCAGGTTGTGAAAACTACAAACACAACACCCACCTCACATAGTACACAACACACACACAGACTAAAGTATGCTGAGGCACTTAAAGGCAATCTTCCTAAACAATAAAGATCACCTGGACCATCTGCTATCAAAGGTATACCTCAACAAACCCAAAGGCACTCAAGAAAAAAAAAAACAACTAGCACCACACATACCGTCTCTCTCAGTGGAGTCCCAAACACTAAGCCCCTAAGGAAGCAAGCACACTTCCCAGGACTCTCATCATAGTTAACTCCACCGTAAGATATACTGATGTCCAGCTAACAGGCTGAACAAGGAGAAAGTAACTGTTAGTTGCTTATCTGGAACCAGGATCTGCCAAATCATGCACACATTTAGTCATTACACCACAGGTACCAGCATGATTTCATCATAGTCCATGCAGGTGCAAATAACCTGAGATGTACCTGCCTGGATTATATGAACAGAGTCTTTATGGAGCATCCAGTCTATGTGGCTCAAACTGGTATGAGCATGGCACTAAGCAGCATATTACCATCACTGAGGATGATGACATAGTAAGACCAAAAAATGATTGATTTCAACAACTGGCTGTCTTTCTTGATTGTAAGTGGATCCAATATTTGTCAGCTTGGGAGGACATGGTCAACAGACCATGTTGCTTTGCTAAGGATAGTCTGCACCTTTCTCCTCTAGACTTTTGAATACTGGCTAAGGCTGTTTTGCCCCCATAGTGCCTTTTTTAGGCAATGCCAAATTTACAAACTTACAGACATAGCAAAATCAACTCAATGGAACCTCAAGGTACTATTCCTCAACATCAGGACCCTAAATAAAAAAATTACACTCCTTCCAAGTCCTACAAACACTGAAGAATACAGATATCTGTGCAGTTACAAGACATGGTTTAAAGCAGCAGACAGCAACCTGGCAGTGCAAGATTTCGGTGCCTTCTACACTATTAGATCAGCAGCTGCACAGACAAGGTCTAAAGCTGGAGGTGTCTCAATATACATCAATAACAGGCACACCTCTAGGGTGTTCAAGCAGGATGACACACTGGAGTTCCTCCACGTGCAGATCACCATAGACAAAACTCTGCACCATTATCCTAGCCAGCTATATGTCTCCCACCATGATCCAATAAGCTCAGAATGTATACTTGGACCTACTGAAGACACTTTCCATCCAAACTAACACCCTGCTCATGGGGGACTTTAATTACCCATCTATAGATTGGGAATCCTACATGGCTTCAAATGTACAGGCACATAGATTCCGGGACTTCATAAATATAAACAACCTTAACCAAATAATAAACACGCCCACTACACCCTCCAACATACTGGACCTTGTGCTCAGACATATGGAAGAATGCTGCACCCTCCCCCAATGTCTCATCCTCCATGGAAATTAGAATAACTCCACAATCCCATTAAAATCAGTAGAACTTAGGAACTATTCCAAGGCAGACTGACCCTCCAAACCACAAGAACACACCAGCCTATGCTGAATTGCTCTCAGAAATTCTGTGCAACCATGTCAATGGCTACATTAAGGCTGTACCTCCAAGAAGTAAACCCAGAACTAGCCCCAGAAACAAACATTCCAGGAAGCATCCCAAATTAAACAGAATATACAACAAAATGAAAAAAATATGGCAAAAAATCAAGAAGGGTAATTCCCATAAAGACAAAAACTTTCTCATCAAAGTAAATAGACAACTAAAAGGGCTAATTACGTAAAACAAAGCCAACTCTGAGGTTACGATAATCTTTCAGGTGAAAGATAACCACAAGGCCTTCTACAGCTATGTCAGAAACGTCCAGGGCAGCACACAGCAATGTGCTGAACTGGTGGTTAATGGTGCCACATTCACTGAGCCAGGTGATATAGCAAACCTGTTAATGGACAAATTCAGTTCCAACTTCACCCCTCTCTCACCTCCCCCAGTAATACCATCAAACATAACCCCTTCATCTATAACAAGGGATGATGTACCATTTGCAGTCACTAAAGCCAAGAAAATGGCCTCAATGGGCCCCAATAACATCCCAAAATGTCTTCTGAATAGTCTAAAATAGGACTTATCAGTACCCCTTGATTATTTAACTATAGTCTTAAAACGGGCTTTGTACCATGTGAATGGAGGACTGTGATCTTCATCCCCTTCATAAGGGAGGACCTTCAACAGATCGTGGAAACTACAGGTCCATTAGTCTGACTAGTTGTATTTGCAAAGCCATGGAAAGAATGATCCAGGATATTATCAGCAAGGGCATAGCAGCCCTCCAGACACTGGATCCATCCCAGTTTGGGTTTGTCAAAGGAAGGTCATGCTTACTGAATCTGGTGGAGTTCTTTGAAAAGATCACTAAAGCAATGGATGAGGGGAAAACTGTGCATACTGCCTACCTAGATCCAGCTAAGCATTTGATACAATACCCCACTTGGGCATTGTCAGCAAGCATAAGGAACTAGTTATAACCCCTTTTATAACTCGCTGCATAGCTATCTGGCTCACTGGTAGGACCAAGAGGTTAGAATCAGTGATGTCACCTCCACAATGAGCCCAGTCACAAGTGGAGTCCCCCAGGGCTCTTTGGTAGGCCCACTCCTCATGGCATCTACTTCTAGGATGTCAAAGCCAATGTCAGAGGCCTCTGACTAACCAAGTTTGCAGCTGATTGCAAACTGGGAACAGTCACTGAATCCTCCCAAGATGGGAACACCCTTCAAGAAGGTCTAATACAGACAAACGTTTGGTGCCAAAGCCATGGGTTAAGACTCAATACCAAGAAAAGCATTAAGTCTTCCACCCTGGGTAACTGCATCATCAATAAAACCCCTTTAAAAGTTGATTCACTAGTCAGGGATCTGAGAACTCATGTAGATAGTAACCTAGCCTTTGACCAACATGTGCCAAAGGTAGTAAGAAAATCCTTTTATGTTGCTCAACCTTTAAGCAAGGGCATGGCATCTATGTCTGGAGAGGTCATCATACCACGGTACTAGGCCCACATCAGGCCTTTCATTGATTATAATGCCCATTTCAGTATGTACCTGACCAGACACATGGAGCAACTGGAATGTCCACAAAAGTTCCTTACAAAAAGAATACAGGGACTAAATACAATGTTCTATGCTGATTACTTCAAAGACCTAGCTCTCTACTCGCTATCATAGAGACATCTGAGATGTGATCTTTGTCTGGCATATAAGACATTCCTGGACCCTGTTTTGATGAACTTTTTGCACATCCACAAAACAAACAGCATCAGAATTACTACCTTGACCTGATTATTACTAACACAGGCAACTGTTGCTCTACACCAATAGTCAATTCCTCCCTGGTTAGATCCGACCACAAACTAATCACCATGGAAATCCATATCTCACCCACACCCCCCGCAAAGGTATCCACCATGAAGAAGTTCTCCAAAGCTGACTTTGGAGTCCTAAAAACAGAGATGGCTAACTTCACAGCACCCATGCCAATGGAAAACAGATGCATGACTGCTGAATCATACACCAATGCACTGTACGAACACGTACATAAATGCATGGAATTAGCCATACCCAACAGAACCAAGATGCTCTCCTCCAGAAAAAGGAAGTCAGTCTGGTGGTCCTCTGCCATTAATAAACTCGACAACAGAAGGAAGAAACTGCTGCAGAAAAAAGTGAAGTCCCAAGACTGGAAAAATTCCCTTTTTAGCCTCAACAAACAGTTGAGATCCCTCATCAAAACCTCCAAAGCCAGCTATGAAGACAGAACTGTGACAGACATTAAAAACAACCACAGAGCCTTCTATAGTTACATCAAGAATCTCCATGGCAATACCCAGATTTGCTCAGAGTTACTATACAATTCTATCTCCTATACTGAGTCAACAGATATTGCCAACATTCTGGCCAACAGATTCGGTGCCAACTTTAGGACCAGTCTCAAAAATGGAATAATTCAGGCACCCAGCATTACTGTAGCACAAGTTAAAGCTGCATTGTTTAAGGCCAAGAATACAGCTTCCATTGGACCCGACAATATCTCTGGCTGTGTTCTACATGAACTACAAAGTGAACTGGCACTACATCTATGTGCTCTGTTCAATCACAGCCTCACCTCTGACTTTGTCCCTACTGAATGGCGCACTGCTACAGTCATCCCTCTCCATAAAGGAGGAGTGACTACAGACCCTGGAAATTATCGCCCCATTAGCCTGATATGTAAGGCTATGGAGTGCATTATCATGGGCCTAATTAACAAGGATATATGGAATCTCCAAACTCTAGATCTCACGCTATTTGGTTTTTTGAAAGGTAGATCATGCCTGCTCAACCTGGTTGACTTCTTTGAGTCAGTCACCAGAGGTTTGGATGAAGGTAAGGCAGTTCATACAGCCTACCTCAATCTGGCCAAGGCCTTTCATACCATTCTTCACTCAGGAATTATTGATAAACTAAGCTTCAACTCCTATATCATTAGGTGTGTTGCTAATTGGTTCAGAGACAGAACCCACAGTGTGAAAGTAGCGAACTCCAAGTCAGACTGCCGACCAGTCACGAGTGGAGTCCCACAGGGATCAGTCCTGGGTCCTCTGCTGTTTGGCATCTACTTCTCAGAAGTCCAGGTCAACACGGAGAGACTCTGGCTGACCACATTCGCAGACGACTGCACGCTGGGAGCCATTATTAACTCTTTAAGTGATGCAGACATCCTAGAGAAAGGCCTCACTGAGACCAATTACTAATGTTGAAACCATGGCCTTAAGCTTAATGCCAAAAAAAATGTGTTGTGATCCCCTTTGGGAAAAACTCAGTTTCCACTAATTACCACATCAATGGGATCCCACTGAACACTGAAGGCGTTATAAGAGATCTGGGGACACAGGTTGACAGCAACCTCTCCTTCGACCACCACGTTGCCACTGTGGTTAGAAAGTCTTTCTATGTGGCACATCTCATTACCAAGGGTTGTGCATCCAGGAAGAAAGAGGTCATCATCTCTCTCTACTCTTCCCTCATTAGATCAATCATAGAGTATAATGCCCCATTTGGCATGTACCTCACTAGACACCTGCAACAGCTGGAGAGGCCACAAAAGTGCCTCATAAAGAGGATCCTAGGCCTTAAACACATGTCCTACATGGACAGACTCAAAAACTCCAGCTATTCCCTGCCTCATATCATCTACTAAGAGGTGATCTCTGCTTGACTTACAAAGCCATGTCTGACCCAGCTCTGTTAGAAATGCTACATCTAAAGAAATCCCAATCCCTCCGCACCACACACTCCAGAGACCTCAACCTCATTACCACAATCAACAGAACATGCTGGAGGGACAGGTTCATAACCCAGAGACTGCCCATGCTCTGAAATAAACTTCCCATACATGTCAAGCAGAGCACCTCACTGGCCCTCTTCAAGAGAAATCTTGATGAGTGGATGGGAAATAAAAAAGTTCATCCCAGGGATCACACCAGTGGCTCTACTTGATAGAGGCACTCAGAACTAACGATGAGCGGCACAATGCCATGGCACTTCTATAGGCTAGGCCTCAGGGCCATTAGCCTAGTACACACCTATGAGTCTATGAACTATATTAAAAGAAATAGGACATGTTGGAGAGACAGATATGTTTCTCAGAGAATTCCAATTCTCTAGAACAGGCTCCCCATCCACATAAAACAAAGTTCCTCCCTACCCCTATTTAAGGGCAAACTGGACCTATGGATGGGTAATAGGAAATTTTCCCCTGGTCTGGCTCCTGTGGCTCTGACAGACACATGCAGTTAGTAAATCACCCCTATAAACCAAATATAAATCAAATTTGTGGGTTGCATGTCTAGGTTTTTATAGTCCCTCATGGTCATTAGCCTAGTATACACCTATGAACCTATAAATCTATTATACCTGTAACATGATGTTCTATATCAATATCATAACAGCTATGAGTGAAAAACTGTACTGTGATGCAATTTATGTAGATTTATCTTCAGTGTTTGACAGGATCATGCATAAAACACTGATTAATCAATTACAACAACTAGGTATTGATGTACTCTTGATATGGTGGAGAACTTCAAATAGGATCTGGCAAGTATCATTCAGCAATTAGACAGGTGAAATTCAAGGTTACAGTCAGGGTGCCATTCAGGGCTCTGTCCTAGGCCCATGGTTGTTTAGATTGTATCTTTCAGATCTGTCTTTTTCATCTGAGGTGTTCCACAGTCTGTATGCAGATGACGTGAGGATGGGTAAGCGGACTGCATGTTTTACAGATAGGGCATTTCCACAAAATAACTTGACTAAATTGAACATTTGGATACAGGAGAGTAATATGCTGATAAAGACATCAAAAACTAAGCATATGAGATTTGGGAGACATAAAGTGATAGGTGAATATTTAATACAGCACACAGTAATTGAACCTGTAGATTCATTTAAGGACCTGGGCGTATGGGTAGATCCATCTTTGAGTTTTTCTAATCAGTTGGGATAATGACAATTATAGAACTATAAGTTGTATAACAAGATTTATTAAGTATAGGAAATCAGAAACAGTGAAGTCATCCTAGTTCCAAGACGGTGGCATTCCAGTGAGCACTTTAACAATGCAGCTCCACAAAAACAACAGATAAAACCACCAAAAGCCATAAAAAAATAAGATTCATACACACTGTCTTTGGTAAATAAACCATCTGTGACCAAAACATTGCCTCCAATGAAGAGTTCAATTGAATATCCTAAGAAGTATTAAATAAAATTTCTTCTACGCAAATCATGCCAGTATGAAAAAGGCCGAGCTGACCAAAATGACGAGTGAAACTGAAATAATGGAAGCACAAATGTGAAAACTAAATACTCACAAGTGGTTATGCTTGAAAAAGAAACTATAATTAAAAGGCAAATAACCGCAAAATAACAGGAGAACCTGAAAAACTCTACATAATCTAAAGTGGAGCAAACACCCAACCTAGATGACCCAAAATCTGCATTACTACCTCTCCAAATAGCCATTCAAAATTTTTCAGACCAACTTTTAGAGTTTGGAAACACATTAAGTCAAACAGCTTCTTGACTAGAAAAAAAACAGAAGCTAAAGTATCTGAAACGACATAAAAAAAGACCAAATTCAAAAATAAAATGAAACAAATGCCAAGAAGATCGATGAGATGCAACAGAAAATTATTGATTTGGAGGCAAGAATTAGGAGAAACAATATAGTAACTTGAGGTGTCCCAGGAAAAAATGCCAGAGAATGATTCAGAAGCTGGTGAGATGGTGATCAAAATAGCACACCAATCTCTTTGCAAAACACGGACAAACCAAGACAAATGCATGCCAAATTTCTTAACCATCAAGACGTATATAAAATTCAAATGGCAGCAAAGAAAAACAATCTATTTCCCGGAATGGAAACAAAATATCATATGCGCAGGACTTACCCTTCCAAATAAAACAGCAAAGACAATTAGAAGTTATGTACCTACCATAACGTTCCATGTTAGTTGTCTTCTCTCGCCTTCTTTCTTGCTGGATGGGTTCGGAGCCGATCCTCGGCTCCGACTCGGCACTTGCTAAGCTCGAGAGTCACTTTTACCAGCTCGAGGCAGCCCCATATCCCATGATGCAAGGTGGTAATTACCCAGCTCTCGTTTGGTATCTAGAGGAAAAACTGCCTATAAAAACTTTCCACTAAGGAAAGAGAAACAACTAACCTAAAAAGGCTGTAGGGGAAACCAGATAATCAAGGACAATAACTAGCTGGTGTCCAAGGAAGAAGAATCTTCCAGAGAAAAGGGAAGATCAAGGTCTGTCCAGGCTAGGGGGACAGGAGGGAGGGACGCAAGAAAGAAGGCGAGAGAAGACAACTAACATGGAACATTATAGTAGGTACAGAACTTCTAAATGTTAAGTTGTCAATCTCACCTTCATTCTTGCTGGATGGGACCGCGTCCCTAGCACCTCTATCCTGGGTGGCTCAATGGAACAGACTCTTGAGAACAGTGGAACCAAAGCTTGCCCTGTCCCTGGAAGCCAAATCCAATTTGTAATGAGAAACGAAGGTATGAGGAGTGGCCCAAGTGGCTGCTGCACAAATAGTATCTAAGGGTAGTCTAGCCTGAAAGGCTGTAGAAGTGGCTAGACCTCTTCTGGAGTGAGCTTTAGGTTTTGAGTTCAGCTGTTTTCCCCTAAGCTGATAAATGTCAGAAATGGTGGAAGATAGCCATCTGGAAAAGGTCACTTTAGAAACAGGGAGACCTTTTTTATTTTCAGCATAAGAAAGGAAGAGCTGATCAGATTTCCTGAATTGTTTTGTTCTGTCCAAGTAATATCTGAGCTGGCGATGAACATCTAGGTAATGCAATTTTTGTTCCGCCCTGTTAGAATAATTTGGAAAAAATACAGGGAGATCAATGGATTGGTTTAAATTTGTCTTAGAAGCAACCTAGGGCAAAAAAGATGGATTGGTTCTCAAGGATACTCTGTCCTTGTGAAAGACCAAATAAGGGGGACGAACACAGAGGGCATGAAGTTCAGACACTCTTCTAGCCGAGGTAATAGCGACCAGAAAAAGTGTCTTCCAAGAAAGAAACTTTAATGAACATGAAGCAGCCGGTTCGAAAGGGGGAAGTATCAGGGATGTCAGCACTAAATTTAGGTCCCACTGTGGTGGAGGATCTCTAACAGGGGGTTTAAGAAGGAACACTCCTTTGAGAAAAGCTTTACAAAGTTTGTGGGACATAATGTTGTGGTCTGCAAACCCGACATGGAAATTCAAGATTGCCGCCAACTAAACTTTGACTGTGGAAGATGAAGAACCTGAGTGAAAAATTTCCACTAGGAAATCCAAGACCGACTGAATAGGGGCAGTAAAGGGGTCTATGTTCTTAGATTTAGCCCAAAAGGAGAAGCGTTTCCACTTGCTAGAGTAAATCCTCCAGGTAGAGGACTTAAGAGAAGCTACTATGATATCTCTAACAGGGTTAGAGATCATAGGAAGCCTGGCTAGGGAAGGAAGTGGAGCAACCAAGCTGTGAGGTTGAGGGAAGGAACGGACCGGTGCAGTTGACCCGACTGGTGGATCAGAAGATCCGGAACTGGGTCCAGATGCCAAGGCTGCACCAAAAGATGGTGATGAAGGAATGGGAACCAAATTTGTCGAGGCCAGTAAGGGGCAATGAGAATCATTTTGGCTCTCAAGATGGTAGCTTTCTGGAGTACTTGTGGTATCAAAGGAAAGGGAGGAAAAGCATAAAGGAGTCCCCGGGGCCAATCTTGGGTAAGAGCGTCTCTGGGGGGATGGCCCGGAAGTGGGAAGAGAGAAAAGAAGTCTGGGCATTTGCTGTTTTGAGGTGTAGCAAAAAGATCGCAGCATGGGCAGCCCCACTTCTGAAAAATCTCCTCCACTATGGATTGGTTGAGAGACCACTTGTGAGGCATGAGTATAGCTCTGCTCAATCTGTCCGCTACTATGTTGGTTTTCTCGGGGATATGCGTTGCTACCAGAAACCGATGAGAGAAGATCGCCCATTGCCAAAGTCTGAGAGCTTCTCGACACAAGGGATAGGACTTGGTTCCGCCCTGCTTGTTGATGTACCACACAACTGACATGTTGTCCGTGTGAACTGCAATAGTCCCTAAAGGAAGAAAGTCGTTGAGGGCTTGCAACATTAAAAGCACTGCTCTCATCTCTAGGACATTTATGTGCAGGTGGTACTCGAACGGTTGCCACGTGCCATGAACCATCCTGCCCTGATAATGCCCCCCCCCCACTTGATCAGGGAGGCATCCAAAGTGACCGTGGCTACCGGGGCCGGGGGAACAAAAGGTCTGCCCTGATGGACTAGAGGAGAGGAAGTCCACCAGGATAGATGGTTCTTGCAGGTTTGTGTCACCAGGATCTTGTGACGCATGGGAAGCTGCTGGAAGGACCACTGAGTGAACAACATCCATTGTAGGAGACGCATGTAAAAACGGGCCAGAGGAAGAAGTGTGATGGCAGCTGCCATGAGGCCCAACACTTTCAGGACCACCCTGGCTTGTACCCTTTTGCTGGATAGGATGATCCGAATGTGGTTTTGGATATCTAGGATTGTCTGACTTGTTAGATTTGCTGACATCCGAGTAGTGTCTAGATTTGCGCCTATAAATGTAATAGATTGGCAGGGTGAAAAGGAAGACTTTTCAAAGTTGACTGAGATTCCTAAGTGACCGCAGAGACGTAGAGTGTAATCTCTGGCTTGGAGAAGTTGATGCCTGGTGGTGGCTGAGAGGAGCCAGTCGTCGAGATACGGAAACACCTGGAATCCTTGATGTCTCGAGTGAGCCGTGACTACTGCCATGCATTTGGTGAACACTCTGGGGGCTGTAGTGAGACCAAAGGGCAGGGCTCTGAATTGAAAATGACTGGTCCCCAGCCAAAAGCGGAGAAAACTTCTGGAGCATCTGTGGATTTTTATATGATAGTATGCATCCTGAAGGTCTATGGAGCACATCCAGTTGCCTTTGCCCAGAAAGGGCAAAATCGATTGAAGTGTGACCATCCGAAACCTTGTCTTTTTGACAGACTTGTTGAGCCTGCTGAGGTCTAATATTGGTCTCCAGTCTCCCGTCTTTTTGGGGACCAAAAAGAACCTTGAGTAGATTCCGGACCCTAAATGATCTGTTGGTACTGGCTGGATGGCCCTTTTTTTTAGAAGCTTTGAAACCTCTAGTTCTGCAATTTCCCTTAGGCCGGGTGGAACGTCTGGAAGGGAACCTTTTTGAGGGAAGGGGCTTTCCTCGAAAGGAATCTTGTAACCCTCGGATATGATCGACTGTACCCATTTGTCTTGAGAGAGGGAAAACCAGGCTTCTGGGTACAGCGACAATCTCCCCCCGACTGCCTCCAAGGGTGGACAGTTGGGCAACACCTCAGGGATGCTGGAAGGGCTTGTCAGAGAGAGGCTCTCTGCTGCCCTGGTTCTGTGGACCTTCTCTGCCCCTAGGGCGGCGTCTATTGTTATTACCCCCTCTGCTTCGGGGGGGGTAAATTGACCACGTGCGTCAGGCGTGACTCCCTGAGATTTTTGGAACCACATTTTCCCTCCCTTCTGACCTTTGGGATAAGGTCTAGAAGGGGTGGAGAAATGGACTCCTACGGCAGAAAGAGTCTTGCCGTCTTGCTCGCACCTGGTCAAAGTGTCCTTCACTTGAGGGCCAAACAATGTTGTCCCATCAAAGGGAGAGTTTGTGAAGGACGCCTTAAAGGGGTCTGCAAAATTACAGAGCCACATCCAGGACTGACGTCTGAGAGCCACTCCTGTGCCTGCAGCTCTACTCGCCCCATCGGCTGCATAAGAAATGAGCCGCATGGAGGAGTTGGTTATGGAATTAAGGATTCCCAGCTGAGAGGCAATCTTTTCTTGAGCCCCTGCCACTGACGGATCCTGTACTACTTCACCCAATTCTTTGAGGATGTCTCTCTGAAGTCTGGTGAAGTGACATAAATAATTCAGTGAACGCATAGCAAAGGTCGCTGAGGATTCTTTGTTAGGAGGATGGACTGGCACGGAAGGATCTGCAAGTTCCTTTTTGGTGGCGGCCGCCACCACCATGGCATCAACCGGGACACCCTTAGTAAGAAACTGCTTTTCAGCGGGGGCCATAATAAACTTTGAAGGTCTCCTGGGGACTGGTTCCACTGAATCAGGAGATGCCCACGCCTTTTGAGCTATGACTTCCATAAGGGGGTCGAAAGGCGGGGACACCCAGGAGGTGGAGGGTCGAGATCCAAAAGCCTCCAGGTATACCGATTCATCCTCGGAGGGATTAAGGGAGGGCCAGTTCCCCCTCTGTTTCAGGAGTTCAAGGATGTCTGAAAAGGAGACATCCTCAGAGGGAGATCTTGGGGACCCCTCCAACTCATCTAAATCGGTATCTGATGTTGTAGACTCAGGGGAGTCTAAATGCTTCCTCTTGCAGGTCCTCTTACGCGGAGGTTCACCTGAAGGATCAGGAGAAACCTCGGAAGAGGAAGTCCTTCCCAATGGGGAAACCTGGGGTGATGGATCTCTGGGTCCGGGAGCAAGAGAGCAGGAAGAGGCATCTACAGGCACTATAGGGGGAGGAGGTAAAGGAACCGACTGCTGGCTAAGCTTTGGGGCTAGCACACTCCTCATCACCTCGAAGGCTCCCCTTCCAGGGAGGACCGAGAGATCCCGCTCCGAAGAAACAGGGATCTCTGGTCTCACCGAAAGGGAAGGCTCCGAAGCAGATGTCAGGGCAGAGCTCACCAAGGCCGAAGCTCCGAGAGGGAGAATGGGGTCGGACAAGGGTCCGATGCCACTCGCCCCCCCTCGGAACAGACCAGGGAAGCCCGATGCCCGGATCCCTCCAAGGAAGGTCTCAAGGAGGAGATAGGAGTCGAGGACGACGGAGCCGAAAGGTGTGGTATCGGCTCCGAAGCAGCAACAGTCATGGTACCAATAATCTCTGGCTCCGAGCTCTGTAGGAGAGTCGAAGGAGGAATCTCAGGGGGGTGTAGAATAGCTGACGTCTGATGAGATGGGCTATGGAGCATCTGGGCTAGTGCCTGTGATTTTAATAGCCTGCTCACCACTCTCTCTAAGTCGTGGTCTGAGAGCCTGGGAGACCTCGATGATCAGCTCCGATGGCTCCGCTCCAAAAGCAAGGGAGAGCCTGGAGCCGAGTGTATAGATTCCAAAGAAGGAGATCTAGACCTCTTCTTGGACGGAGCCATCGGAGCCGAAGAACAACTTGTCGGCTCCGAGAGGAGGCAAAGATATCTCGGCTCCAGCCAGAGCCGAGACATGCTTCGACGCTAGGGTGTCGGCTCCAGACGGAGCCGACACAAGTGCCGAAGCCAGGGTATCGACGCCGACCGGCGCCGGTACTGATGCTTCTAACAAGGAAATGGGTATGGAGCTAAGTGAATAAAGTACACGGAAGGGATATAAAGACTAAAAAGTAGAGTTTTGAGACACCTAAAACCTTACAAATAGCAAGAAATAATCACTTACCAGGAGCTGGTAAAAAGTATGACCTCATTGGCGAAGCAGCAAACGAGATCTGGGTAATTACTGCCTTGCATCATGGGATATGGGGCTGCCTCGAGCTGGTAAACGTGACTCTCGAGCTTAGCAAGTGCCGAGTCGGAGCCGAGGATTGGCTCCGAACCCATCCAGCAAGAATGAAGGCGAGATTGACAACTTAACATCAATTACCTGCATTCTGTGCCTATTTAATAGCAAAAAAAAAAAAAATCAAGTTCCAGATGAGGTATCTGAATATTTTAATCTTCCAACATAAAGATATTAACCATGCAATCAAATTGGACAAAGAAGCAAAAGCACTGTTTATGAAAACTTTCAATGAACTCCCAGATGTTATAACCTGCAAAAACCTTAATGGGAAGAACTGGTGCAAAGGAATAGATTTGGAATGGATAGATAAGAAAAACAAGCACAGATGGGCCAATATGTTCCTTTAAATGAAAAGGAGAATTAAATAATAAAAGGAATCAGTTTGTCAACACAGAAATTTTGATAAGTAACACTCCAATCTCTTCCTTTTCCTTCAAAATGGAGTATCCGTAGCTACAGCAGTGAAACACATGATTAAATAACCGGAGGGTAAAATAAAAAGTAATGCCTTTTGTTTTTAACAGACTTTGGTTAAGATCAGCAACCAGACTTTCCAAAACAATAATCAAATCCAGAAAGAGTGAAAGGAATTATTGGATGAGAAGTATAAAGTATGAAATCTGGCAAAATAGAAATGTTCCTTGTTCATGAAAACATAATAGTTACGAAATAATTGCTGAGATTTTTGACCTAGTAGAGATTAATGCTTCAGACTGCTAAATAGTGCTTTTTTCTATAACAGAACATAATCTCTGAAGGAAAAAAAATATTCTGTTGATAAAATCACTCAGTTTGTAAAAAAAAAAAAAAAAATAGTAAACTGTTGGAAGATAAAAGGTGCATTGCTGTATGTGGTACGAAACTCCAATTTCGTGAAGGAGCTGCTGTTGTTCTTCTTTCGGCTTTTCCTGGTTAGGAGTCACCACAGCGGAACTCAGGGACGCTAATGACTGGCAGTAGATTTTTACAGTGCCAAGGTGCCAGCCCAATGCCCAACCTTCAACGAAGGCATGCCTATTCATGCATGTCTTTCAAACGCCACTCGATTGCGGGGTGGACATGCAGACACCATACAGAAGGCACTCCAACCAAGAATCGAACGGGACCACCTCTTGCTGTGAGGAGACAACACTACCACTGCACCACCGCGGCCTAGTGAAGGAGCTGTAACGTAGCATATTTTGTCATACAGAAGAGAATAAATAAGGTAAGAGCTGAATCATTCAAGTTTCTTTTAGGTGGCAAAGGTATGCTCTTGCCAAATATTGGGGAAGCATGGTATAAGTCACAGTCATATAGAATACATAAATTAAAATAACTGGTGTACCAATGGCTTCTGTCTTAGAAGCAAGATATACAGTTGTCACAGGGGATTTTAAATATGGGTTAAGTAAACACTTCATAACCCTTGTAATTCCAGTAAATTTTATAGGAAGTATTATTAGACTGTAAATCAGTCATTGAAAAAAATGTTATAATGCGTCTCTTACTATTGCCTTTACTAATATACAAGAAACAAGTGAACTATGTTATGTTATTTGTGTTACCAATTCTCTCTCATTCTCAAACTGAAATTCTAGTGCTATAAAATGTTGGTTACACTATATGTGCGTACTAGAAACTACTTGTAAAATACTGATGGTTGAAACAGAAAGAAAAGAAATCTGAAATACTCTATTTTTATATAAATGGGAGCTCCAAACAAATAAAGGAGCCAAATTGCAACACATAACCCTCAAAAGAAGGGGAAACATGGCCAGAGTAGATTTTCATATGGGCAAGCATGACACAATTAATTAATACGAAGAAGTACAAGAGTAATTTCATATTTACGCTCCTTATTCTGGCTGATAGAAGCACTTTCAAACAAATGCAAACTGTGTCTTCTGTTAAATTTAAATGTCAGGAAAAGAATTTATTTGATATGTATCAAGTCTTTAAGGCAATACAGCTGTTTTGGTTTTATTTTTTGTTGTCACAGCACTAGGAAACAAGTGATTGAATATGGTTAAACCTCTACAATTACCTTTGTTTCATGCCACTCGATACAATTATTGCTCTTTTGTTGCATCTAAAAACAGATTGTATTGGCTAGTCTTCCTTAACACTTAGGGTACTTAAATGATCAGTCAATGGTGAGACATGAAATGGCAAAGTACTGAAATCTTGCAAAATGTTTATGGTCTATGACTGCTGTTCCAAGTAGCAATCAAGAATCACCAAAGTTTATATGTTTAACTATCTTAAATGAGAAGTATGGGCTGTCATAATTTGTGACTACTGTTTCTTGGCGTAATAATTCACATGAAAAATGCAGGTCAAGAAACAGTTTATTGCAAACATTTAAGTCAGTGAAAATGGAAAAATACAAAACTACAAAACAGGATAAACTATTAAATAAGGTCAATCAAAGTTAAATACAGTTTAGAATGAAGGTTGTATAACTTGGGCAATACTTTTAAATATAGAGTTATGGATTACTAACTTCGAAAGAATGGTTAGTAAGGAAGTGTATTGGTTATATAATGATATGAAGAAAGGGAAGAGGAAGAATAATACATACCATGATAACTTAAATAATCAAGAAGGACAGTGTCTGCGAAATTTATTATGCAATAAGGATATCCGCATAATGAAACCGGATAAAGGGGGAGGTATAGTGATATGTTATTCTTTTGATTACAATACAAAGATTCACAACCTTTTGTATAATTCAGGTAACTATGAGGTGGTTTCTATTAATCAAATTAACATAGGTCACATAGGAACGTCTTAAAGGGCCAATGTATTAGAACTTCTAGATTAAATTCTAACAGTGAACAATATGACAAGGAAATGTTAGCTCTTAGTACCAGGTTTCATGACAGAAAATACAAGACCTCTGAAATTAGTCAAACTATAAGTGAGGTTACAGAGTTACGCAGTGATACTGCTTGCCCTATATTTTCTGAACGTGGTCTTGTTAGATATAGAAATCAGAATAGTAATGTTTTGAATAATGAACAAAGTAAATTAAGATTTCCTGTACACTATACACAAGATATACACTCTATTACTAGTATAATTACAAAATATTGGGACTTATTGAAAATTGAACCAGAAGTTTTTAAGTTTTTGGAAGATAAACCACAATTTGCTTTTCGAAATAAGAATAATTTATATAAAATGTTATGTCATCCTACTTTTATAAGAAATGAACCTGAAATATTCACAGGAACTAATTCCTGCAATAGTTGCAATTATTGTGAATACGTTGATAATAAGAATGTTTTTATACATCCTACCACCCATGAAAGTTTTTATATAACAGCTAATGGATCTTGTAACTCCAAAAATGTTGTTTATATTGCCTGTTGCACGAAATGTTCCTCATACTATATAGGCAAAACTAATAGAATGTTAAAAGAACGTATTAGAGAACATTTGTATCAAATACGTATCCAATCAACTGTCAATGCACTTTCAAAACATATAATGCACACAGACAATACACATAAATTCAGGTTCACTATACTACAAGTTATTAGTACTAATATTAGAGGTGGAGATATTAACAACTATACAGAATCTGTTGAAACAACTTGGATTATCAGAACCATGGCTCATTTATTTCCTGGTTTAAATGATAAAATTCCTTTAAAACCAGTATTGAAAAATAGAAGACATAGATTTAAATAATGCGTTTGGCTTGCCTCATTATAGTGACATTATTTAACATAGAAGTATATATAACACTACATTAATATATAATATATTATACTTATACATTTCCTATTTTTTATATGCACAATTTTAAAAACTATTATTTTACATATAGTATATAAATATATATTTTTATAAAGACACATTAGAAATATAGATTTTAACAATTTTAATAGTTTGAAATGTTTTATGTGTTGTTGTAGTATTGGTTTATACGCCTTCCTGACATGTACCTTTAAAGTCAGCATAGAATTTGAATGTTAATAGGCAGTCAATTAATAGGTTCATAGGTTCATAGATTAGTACTAGGCTAACTGCTCTTGCGAGCCATTTTAAGCCTAGCCAATTATCCCCCTGTGAGATTCAAACCCTGTACCTTGTGTTTGTAAGGCAAACACCTTAACCATTAGGCCACCCTCCCATTTTGTATATATGTGATTTGTTCCACCAGATACTTTGTTTTTGGTTTGAAAAAGCTGAATAGTGAAAGCGCTTACCAGTCTGTATTGTGAATAAAGACGTCAATCTTTCAGAAGCCTTCATCGTTTTAATTTGGATATATACTGCTTTTCAACTGTTTTCCTACTGGTGTGAGTAATAGCTACTGTCCGCAAGGATTTTAAGGGTCTGAATAGACGGTTTACAGAGACATATCCTGAATACGTAGAGCTTTGGTTTGACCCTATGACAGCCTTCTTTTTTAGAATTTCATAATAACTTTTTATGCTGTTTGGGGTCTTTAATCTTCTGTGGTTCACATTATTCGTTACATTATAACTATGAGGTGGTTTCTATTAATCAAATTAACATAGGTCACAAGAGAATAGACTTGACATTAGAAGAATACCTCATTGACAATAGAATAACTAATGAACTATACATGTTTCTCAAAACAGACTATCCTACTCTAGCCAAAATGGACGGAATACCTAAAGTCCACAAATCTATTGAGGACCCACCATATTGACCTATAGTGTCAGGATCCAAATCCAAAAGGTTTAACTTAGGTGTAGTGATAGACAGGTGGACTAAGCACATTTATACAGTTATCACACATTTGATTAAAGATTCATGGAATTCTTTGGGAAAACTGACTAGAGATAAATGGAATGAAAACTATAAGTTTATCACATTAGACGTTGTGGACCTGTACACCAGCATACCTAGAGATATTGGATTGGAATTTTTTTCTAATTGTCTCAGGAAATATTCAGGATATAGCTGGGATAAGATTTGCTTGCTGGTTGATATGATGTCCCTTGTGTTGGACCACAATTACATTACATTTCAAGGAGAGTATTTCAGACAAACGAAAGGTGTAGCTATGGGGGCATCTTGTGCCCCCATTTTTGCCAATATGGTAATGCTGGAATGGGAATCCGAATGTTTATTTAAAAGTAAATATTATTCGGATATAATGTTTTACGCTAGATATCTGGACGACCTTTTTGTAATATGGAAGGGACCTGAGGAAGAAATAGGGGATTTTATAGATTTTTTGAATGGAACAACGGATTTCTTAAAATTTACATATAACTACAGCAATAAAGAAATTGCATATTTAGATACGTTGATTAGTCATACGAGCAATGGTTTTGTATCTAGGATATATAGAAAACCCACTTATTCGAATGACTACATAGAATATACTAGTAACCATCCACCGCATATTTTCAAGAATGTAGTCAAAGGTCAAAGCATTAGAACAGCTTGCATGTCTTCCACAAAGGAGGTTATGGAAGCAGATTTAACAACTGTTTATAATATGTTTAGTAATAGGGGATACCCCATAGAAATGTTAAAAGATACGATTCAATATGTATCCTCACAGTGGGGACATAAATACAAACCCCTATTAGGTATTTATGAAAATGGAATGAACACTCAGGACATCATGGGACGAGCAGCGGGTCAGGTAGAATGTTCCATTAACAGGATATGCGTACTGACCTACACTCCTTATGTGAATTATATTAAAGAAATTTTGATTAGACATTGGGATGTTGTAACTTCTAATAATTTAGGATTATGCCTAGGTAACCATCCGTCTATTGCATATAAGACAGCACCGAATCTTAAGAGAATTTTGGAAAGCGTAGGTAAAGAATATGAAGACAACGATATATATAAGGGTACAACAAAATGTGGCAACTGTCAGCAATGTTGTTTTATTAATGAAGCTAAAGTCGTGACATTAGATGATATTAATCATACAATAATTAAATGCAGGACAGGGTATTGCAATACAAAACAGGTGGTATATGTGGCCCATTGTACATCCTGTTCAGCATACTATATAGGGAAAACAGAAAGACAGATTAGAAAGCGTATATATGAACATACTTATAAAATACGCAAACAGGATAAAAATAACGCCCTATATAGACATATTTTAGATAAAGGTAATGACCACAGTTTTAATTTTGCTATCATAGACCAGGTAAACTATACTGCATACAGTGGAGACTGGAAAATGCAGTTGGCACTACGAGAAAGTAAATGGCAGATGCGTGTAGATGCCACTAGATTTCCTGGTCTTAATGATCATATTAGTATTAAGCCATTTTTGGCATTAACTTGACTTTACAAGTTATATTTTAAACTTATATTTTAAACTTATATTGTTATATTAGATTATTATGCTGTTATAATTGTACATACAGAATTTATTCAGTAATTTTACTATTTCTATAGATTGCATTTTATATTGTAGAATCATACATTATATTATAGCATTTTGGAAAGAATTTTTAAAATGAAAAGCATACATATTTATGAAATATTTATGAAATATATCCACATGAAAAAGCTATTTAAGTATGTGTATGAGTATATGTATTAGCATCCCATATAATGGGGTAATATAGCTTTAATAGGTTTTGGCGCGTTTTTCAAATGAAAGAGTAGTGAAGACTATATATATCAAGTAACTTGACTGTTATGATGTTCTGATGAAGACTGGATTTCCCAGTTGAAAGTGCTTAACTCTTGTTACATTTTGGATGTACTGTTTCTTATGAATAAAGGAGTCATCTCGTACGAGCAGCGTTCCTGGTATTTTCTGCTAGTTCCATTTCAGTTCTACAGTTGTTTTAAGTTTCTGTGTGATCCCTGAACTTGAGTAACATTGTACTGTAGTAGTTTTGCCTTGTGTTTTAATTATTTATTAAATATTTTTAAAACCTTTACCTGTGGCTGGTTTATATAGAGATAATTTAACCTCTAAAGTACATTACATATTTACAGATTTTACTGTCTAAGTCACTCCAAATTAAGCCTTGACTGATTAGTCATACTACCATTGGATTATAATATTACAAAGTAATAATTAGACACCCTTTTAAGGGCCTTTTAGTAGCTGATAATTATTAACTGGATGGTGGCAAGAATTACTACCATATGGTCTGGGTAATAGGGGCACAGCTGGAGAACCTGTGCCAGCCTTTTCCCAGGAGTGTCTGTGTGGTTGTATAACCTCTTCTCAAAGTGTGTGTGTGTGTATGTATCAGCTACTTGGGCAGGAACACAAAGCACTGGTTGGTCAGAGAGGGTACTGGAGGTTTTAGCTTGCCCAGTTAGGCTGAGATCTGGACCCTATAGTTGTGCCAGTGGGGAGTCTTATTGGGGACCTAGTGAACAAGGGAGCAACCAGCCCCAGACTGATTGTGATCTCTGTGTGCATTTAAGGGAAATTATACTTTACAGTGTATATTAGTTATCCTTTCCTCTTCTAGGAGACGACCTACCTGGTGTCAGTGGTGAGGTTTGAGGTTCCTTGATTGCTGGGCCAGGGCACAGTTGTCATGTATTGGTGGCAGTGGTTGGGATATCCTATCACATATTGGTTTTCTGTGGTTGGATCCACATCACATATGGGTTTGCTGTGGTGGGATCCACATCACAC
The DNA here is from genome assembly GCF_019279795.1 of Protopterus annectens. NCBI lineage: Eukaryota > Metazoa > Chordata > Ceratodontiformes > Protopteridae > Protopterus > Protopterus annectens. The sequence continues at coordinate 22,990,566 of NC_056735.1, read as the reverse complement.
ATTGACTAGTTGGCAAACACTAATTGGCTTGTAGTGGTGTGGGTATACCGAATTCCTGTGGCTTATGTACAGTGATCTCTAAGAGTTTGTACTCTAAAACAGCCACACAGTGTATACTCAGAGTTTTATTTATTTTGTTAGCTTAGCTTAGTGTTAGTCAGGATGAGCAGGCAGCATATCAGCAAAGGAGTATGGAAAGCTGACAAGGAGCCAGCTGTCAGAAATGTGCCAGGCTAGGGTAGTGGTGCATGGAAACCTGACTAAGGTAGACCTGATTGCAGCCTTGGTTACAGCTGTTTCAGAAAACAGCAGCCTGGAGGACAATCAGACTGACCATGGAGATACAATATCCTCAGAGAATGGACAGCTCAACCTTTCTGCAGTGGACTTAAAAATCCAGCTGGAGCTAAAGAGACTTGAGTTGGAGGCCAGGCCTATGGAACTAGAAGCAGCTGAGAAAATGAGTCTTCAAGCTGAGGAAAATGAATGGCAGAGGAGGCATGAGAGGGAAATGCTGACTCTTCACCAGAGTCTTGGAGGTAATGGGGAAGGGAGTAACCGGACCCCAGAAGCACAAAAGGTCAGTAAATTTCTTCCACAGTTTAAAAGAGGGGGATAATTTTGATAGCTTCATTCATATGTTTGAGTGGGTATGTAAACAGTATTAAGTTGATCAAGGACTCTGGGTATGGTTCCTGGCCCCCTTACTCAATGGTAAAGCTGTACCTTCTTTAGCAAAAATGCATGACACTGACTTTTATGATTATACTGCTGTAAAAAGACACTTGTTGAAATGTTTTAAGCTAACACCTGAAATGTAGAGGAAAAAGTTTCATGAGCATAGACGCAAGGCAGATGAAAATGTATGTGAATATGTTGCTGAACTGAGCACTTATTTTCATAGCTGGGTGAGTGCATGTCAGGTCACCACTTCTGAAGGGCTGGCAGACCTTTTGGTAAGGGAACAAGCCCTTAGCACTTTGCTTGAGGACATGAGGATCTGGTTAGCTGATAGACAGTGTGCTACTTCAGAGGAGTTGGGGAAGAAGGGAGACCTATACCTAGCAAGCAGGGCAGCTCTGCACATGAAAGGGACCCCTAGTACTGCTCATGAGTCTAAAGGAACCCATAGTGGGCAGCACAGACTGCCCCAACAGAATCTGCCAGTAGCAGGGGAAGCCATTAGTCCAGGTACACATCCAGGACCCAGGGTGAAATGTTTTGAATGTAATCAATGGGGTCATGTGGCATACAGGTGTCCATGGAGGCAAGGTGGGGAACCAAAGGTGAGGGAGGCAGTAAGTGGGAAAGACAAAATGCCAACAGTAGGTTGACTTGAGACAACAGGGGTATGGAACTACCATTCTACAGATGTCCTGAGAGGGAAGGATTTGGATGAGGCAGTCCCATGTACTTAAGCAGTTATACACAGTGAGGCTAGGAGATAAGCATGTGGGTCTGGTAGCCTGGGGGGAGACCCAGAAGGTGGTTACTTCAGGGAGGGAGCTACTCTGTAGCAGTGAAACTGAATGTGAGCCACAACTGCTTGTGGGTACTGATGTTCCCTTGGACAGGGTAACTGCAAGGGTAGAGGTGAGTAGTAGTACAGTGTCAGAGGATACCAGACTTCCTGTGGAAGGGGAGCTGGGAGGGGTTACAAGGAGAGAGTTGAGACAGGTTCAGCTCTCAGACCCTATATTACAAGGCCTGAGGCAGGTAGCTAGGGAGACACCTGATTCTCAAGAGAAGGGGGAATCTGTATATTGGAACAAAGGATTACTATACAGAGAGTGGACCCCTGAGGGAGGGCTAGAAGGTGAGAGAGTACAGCAGTTGGTAGTGCCTAGAGCTTACCATCTGGTGCTTCTAGCCATAGCCCATGATATTCCCTTTGCATGTCATATAGGCATAAAACGTACAAAGAGGCATATTATGCAGAACTTCTATTGGCCTGGAATTTCCAGAGATGTAACAGGGTACTGCAGGACCTGTGAGCAGTACCAAAAGGTAGGCAATGCAGGAGACAATCTGAGAGCTCCTTTGATGCCTTTGTCTGTGATTGAGGAGCCATTTCAGAGGGTAGCTATGGATATTGTGGGTCCTCTGAGTACCCCAAGTTCCACAGGGAAAAAGTATACCCTAGTGATTGTAGATTATGCTACATGATACCCTGAGGCAGTGGCTTTGTCCTCCAATGAGGCAGAGAAGGTGGCAAATGCTTTGCTGGAGATTTTCAGCAGGGTAGGTTTCCCAAAGGAAATACTGTCTGACAGAGGTGCCAATTTTATGTCGGACCTACTGGCTTGTCTGTGGAAGTCCTGTGAGGTGAAGCACATGAAGACCATTCCCTACTATCCTCAGACTAATGGTCTTCTTGAGAGATTAAACTCTACAATCAAGTCCATGCTACAGGCATTTGAAGATCAGTTTAAGAGTGAGTGGGACAAATATTTGCCCCATCTGTTGTTTGCTTACAGAGTGGTTCCCCAGGAATCCACAGTTTTTTTCACCCTTTGAGTTGCTGTATGGGCATAGGGTGAGGGGACCTCTAGATTTAATTTGAGATGAGTGGGAAGGTGAGTGTGAGTCTCACAAGGAGTCTGTTGTGGCATATGTCCTGAACCTCAAGACAAGGCTCAGGGAACTCATGGGCTTGGCCCAGGAGAACCTGGCAGAAGCCCAACAATAGAGAAAGGTATGGTATGACAGGAATGCTCGAGCTAGAGAGTATGCTGTGGGGTAGCAGGTAATGGTTCTCATTCCTGTCAGACACAAGTTGCAAGCAGCTTGGGAGGGACCCTACAAGGTGGTAAGAAAGGTAAGTGATGTTAACTACATGGTGGAACTGCTAGGCAGAAGGCAGGGGCACAAATTTTACCAGGTTAACATGATGAAACTTTACCATGATAGGGCGGTCCTTGTGCTAAGCATTTGCAGTGGATTGCAGGAGGAGTCTGAGAGAGATCTTGTGACAGATCTCCTCGGTGAGGCTCAGGCTGACCCCTTGATGGAAGGGGTAGCAATGCCCAAGCAGCTATCTCCTATCCAGGTTCAAGAAATCCAAGCAGTGTTGCAGGAGTTTGGGGATAAGTTCACAGGGAAACCAGGGTGCACCTACCAGGTGCAGCACCAGGTGGATACAGGATCCCAAAGGCCTATCAGGCAGGCCCCGTATAGGGTGCCTGAGAGAGTCAAACAGACTCTGGGGGAAGAGGTACAGGAGATGTTGGAACTAGGGGTGATTCAAGAGTCCAACAGTCCCTGGGCCTCGCCAGTGGTAGTGGTGCCAAAGAAGGATGGCAGTAATAGGCTCTGTGTGGAATACAGGAAATTAAATAGCCACACAGAGTCAGATGCTTACCCCATGCCTAGGACAGATGAGGCCCTAGAGCAGCTGGGTGGGGTTAAGTATCCTACAACCATTGATCTTACCAAGGGTTACTGGCAGGTGCCTTTGACTCCCAGTGCTATAGAGAAGTCAGCCTTTGTGACTCCTTTTGGCCTGTATGAGTTTACAAAGATGCCCTTTGGGATGAAGAATGCCCCAGTGACTTTCCAGACACTGGTAGATCATATCTTAGCAAGAGCAGGAGGATTTGCCCTTGCTTACATGGATGATATTGCTATCTACAGCCATTCCTGGCAAAAGCACCTTCAGCATGTCAGGGAGGTGCTGGGCAGACTACAGAGGGCAGGGTTGACCATTAAGCCGAGCAAATGTCAGGTGGGTATGGAAGAGGTCTCCTACCTAGGACATAGAGTGGGGAGTGGTAAGATAAGGCCAGAACGTGCCAAAGTGGAAGCCATTCAGGCATGGCCTGCAACTGTTACTAAAAAGCAGGTGAGAGCATTCTTAGGGACAGCATGGTACTACAGAAAGTTTGTTTTCTAGTTATAGTACCATAGCTGCTCCCCTCACACACCTGACAAGGAAGAACAGGCCAGATAAGGTAGTGTGGACCCCAGCCTGTGAGCAGGCATTCCAAGAGCTTAAGGGAGCTTTGGGAGGACTCCCTATGTAAGTCATTCCAGACTACAGCAAATACTTTGTTGTGCAGATGGATGCTTCAAACTATGGGGTGGGGGCTGTACTTAGCCAGATTTCTTCAGAGGGAGAAGAGCACCCACTGGTTTATCTCAGTCACAGGCACCAACTCACAGAAAAATGCTATGCAGTGGGAGAAAAGGAATGTCTAGCCATAGTGTGGGCACTACAAAAACTTCAGCCTTATCTGTATGGAAGAAAATTCACTGTGATGACAGATCACAACACTCTAACATGGTTAAACAGAGCCAGTTAGCAAAATGCCAAGTTGCTAAGATGGAGCATGGGGTTGTAAGCATATGATCTGTCAGTGCAGCACCGCAGTGGGAGTAGCAATGCCAATGCAGATGGGCTCTCAAAACAGAGAATGGGGTGAGGAACACCCAGAGAGACCTGACACTCTCAAGCGATGTTTCTCAAGGGGCACTTGAAAAACTTGCCTGAGTTCCCTGGGGGGGGTGACAATTGGGGAGAGATGGACGAAGGCTGCCAGTCTAGTTAAACAGAATTTGATATATAATTCTATCAACTGTATCAATAAATGTAAAATACAGGCTTGTGTTTTTAAATGAAAGAAAACACTGTAAAATGTGAACTTCAAGATTGTTGCAACATTGCCATCTGCTGTAAGGAAAACCAGTTCAAGCATTTCAAATGTGTCTTTTGAAGTTGAAAAGATCTTATGAATCTCTTTGATGTTTTACAAGTCGGCTCCAGTGAGTCTGGATGAAGGTTTCATGCCCATTGTTTTAAGGTTAAAGTTAAGGGCCAGAATTTACATGTGGAAGGTGCTTTATTGCTCTGGTTTCTGCTAGAGTGTATATGTGAAATGTCTTTTATTGTTGTAGCCTCCTGGGCAGGTGTTAGCTTGCTAAATAATGCAGTTTGTTTGTCTGGGAACTCCAGACCAGGTGTCAAGATGATGTAATATGAATACTGGGAAAACCTAAGTGTCAACATGATGTAATTTAAGGAGGGCCTTAGCAGAGCTGTTTGTTAGTGTTTAAAAACTATTGTTCAGTGAGAGACTGTTAAGCACTTTGATCTTGGACATCTAACTCAGCACTCTGCCTTATGCTTTATGTATGTAAGTAGGATTACAGCACTGTGATTTCTCTTAGGAACAGGTAAACGTAGAAGAAAGTTAGACAAAGGGCCGGATTCACGATGGCTTGCACGGAGTAAGACTCCATGCAGACATCATGTCCGACGAGCGATCCAGGAACAGCCTGTAGGGGCGTGTAAGAGAGCTCCTAAAATGGCTCATAAATGGACAGGGCTGGGACATGCAAATCACCTCAATTGCAGGCAAAAGGCATGCAAATGAGGTAGATTTGCGATTCAAGAAACCCGAACCTGTCTGAGTAAGAGCAGTGTTATTTGCAGAAATGTACTCAGTTGACAACTGAGTACCATTCTGCAAATAGCAAAACAGAGCCGTGACAGCTGCAAATAAAGGTTGAACCAGTGCAGGAAGCATGTCAAAGGCCAAATATATGGCCATTGGAAATGTTCCCTGATGCAAAATTAAAATAATTTTTTTTACACCAATTTCCGATGTTTAAGTGTACCGCAGCACTGTGCAAACAGTTTGTGCTCTAAAAACCAGAATACTAAAAATTATAACCCACAAATGTGGATTTTATAGAAATTGTTAATGTATAATACAAGGGAATGGCAGGCTGAAGACAACATGGCCACTGAGTAGAGGTTGCTAAGGGGGGAAGCTCAGTCTAAGACATGTAACCAAGCATTAGTAGGCAATCCTATGTAAATGAGTGTTAGGATATTGAATCGCTAGTTTACATAGCAATGAGCACAGTCAGTGGAGTGTAGGAGTAGGATATAGGGAGTAACAGAGTAGAAGATAGTTGACATCATGAGGAGGGTATGTTAGAAAAAAGTGAAGCTCATTGGAGCAGAGTGGCATGTGTCCACTGTCAGTTAGACATCATGGAAAGAGGTGTGTCAACAGGTAGGCTAGGGAAAGCCAAGAAATGGAAGGTGTATACCGTGGATAACACCAAACTTTCTTGCTGAGCATGCATGCGCACGTGTAAACGTGAGTAAGACAGAGTGCGCGCATGTAAACATGAGTACGCACGTTTAATCCGGAGTAAGCATGTATAAGGCTGTTTAAAGAGTTGAAAGCGCATTTGTGCTGGTGTGCACGCGTGTCAACCCGAATAAGCAACGTTTAGTCCGTGTAAGCATGTGTGCGTGCATGTTAGCTGCTGTGAGCGTGTTTGCGCTTGTGTGCGCGGCTCCCCCCCAGAGGAAACAGAAAGGAAAAAGGAAGCACAACAAATAGTAGGAAGCTACCAAGGAGTACTAGCAGAGCTAGCAGGTGAAAACAATCAGAATAAGGCAATTACACAGGCAGTACACTAACCCAGCCCAGCCTAGCACTTAAAACTCTGCCAACAGTCCATTATGTTTCTCACAACAGAGACTGCGGTAAGCTAATAGAAGTGAAAACAGAAAAAGCTTTACTGAGACAAAGAAATGTTAGGGGCTGCCATTGCTGTTATAAGGTGACATATGCAACATGCTGAGGGTGGTGACAATGGAAATGCTGCTGCACAACCCACAGTGAGGAGACGGAGAAGAGTGTACAGGCCCAGGGTAACCTACCAGGGGCTACATGAGCTGGAGATAGTGGAGCACTACAGAGTGGACAGAGACCTCCTGCAGCAAATTGTTGAGCTGTGCAGGCCACGCCTCACACACAGAACCAACAGAGGGGAACCCATCCCAGTAGAAACCAAGGTATGTGTTGGCCTAAGAATATTAGCAACAGGTACCTTCCAGAGACCAACTGGTGATATGATGGGGATATCACAGGCATCAGCATCCAGGGTACTACACCAGTTCCTGGATGCCATGTCAGCACATGTCGGTGATCATGTATATTTCCCCAATTCCCGTGAGGTATTGGCCAGCAATATGCGCCTCTTCCAGCAAATAGCGGAATACCCTGAGGTAGTGGGTGCAATAGACTGCACGCACATATGCATCAAAGTACCATCCGGCGAGCAGGGTAGGGTCTACTTCAACCACAAGGGCTTCCCCTCCATCAACTGCCAGGTCGTGTGTGATGCCCAGGGCATAATACTGAATGTGTGTGCAGGCTGCCCTGGAAGCTACCATGATTCCCATATCTGGCATCTGACGCAACTGTACCACACATTTGCCAATGGGGACATCCCACATCGTCACCTAGTGGGGGATGCTGGCTATGCACTGGAGCTGTGGCTGATGACATCCATCAGAAACGCACACATACCTGAACAGGAATGCCATAATGAGGCACACGCACAAGCACGTAATGTAATAGAGCGTGTGTTTGGGCTGCTCAAGTCACGGTTCCAGTGCCTGGACACATCTGGTGGAGCCTTGCAGTACTCACCAACTACATGTACCCAAATTGTCATGGTATGTGCTATGCTACATAACATGATCCTGTGAAAACAGCTGCAGCAGGACCAGCATAGACCTGAGCCAAACAGCCCCCACCATTGCCAAGGCCATCACAGGCAGAGCATGACTCGGAGGAGGAACAACCTGAGCCTGCCCCAGTAGGCAGAAGGAGGCATGCCCAGTATGCTTTGGCCTTGGCAAAGAGGCAACACATAGCACATATACTGGCTTAGTAGGAACTCTGGAAATGATACCCCTGTCCGACTCGCACATAAAGTAAAAGGGATGCCTAAGTTGACACTATCTGCTTCCAGATATGTGCAGGGAGTGTAGTATGTGCATCCGACATAGGCAGTCCTGCAGCACCACCTAAGGCATGAATGCCATGTGTTAAGCAATACAAAGCAGTGCTAAACAGCAATTTCCACCATGTAATATATGCAAACAAAATCACACACACCAACTAGCACAACTGTGGTCAATGTTCAGTAATATTGGGCAATGTCCAGCAATGTTGGTGAATATTGAGCAATGTCGGACAAGCCTGGTCTATGTAGGGCATAGCTGAACAAAAGCCAACATGCTCATATTTGCTTAACACGCCCTTAAGAAGTCTGGTCTGTTCAGTATGAAAATATAAAGCAGTGATGGGCCTCGAACCCAGGATACTGTGCACTATAGCTAAAGTACTGAACCACTAAACCATGACAGTTATTGCAGTAGTCCACCTGTATGACAGAATGTTGATAAGTCTATGCAAAGTATTCCATGGAAACACTACAGGCACAGCATAATCCTTGTTGAGTTATGACACAAAGGTGAGTCCTGCAGTGAGAACAGAACCTGACTTCCAACACACACAGTATAAATGTTAATATTGGTTATGTTCGCACACATCAGCAAATGTAGTGGACCTCAGATAGCAACGTACTGAAGGTTCTCACTGGGCATGCTCACACACGAACAAATGAGACAAATGTCAGGAAACAAAACATGTAATGTCAGAACTGGGCATGCTCACACAGGCTATGTCTGAGTACAGCAGTGGGCAACGCATATCTGGCAGTTGCATGTGTTAACCCAGGAACCTGTCACTATACAGCAATCCACCCTGTGCACACAGTTATAAGACAACAGACACATCTCTAATATAGTGGAACCCTGACATAATCAAATATGTTCTGCAGATACTGAAGTTCTTCATGGAAACTGGTAAAGCAAAGATGATAAAGACCTGCAAACAGTATCAGCAATAAACATTGTGCACCATGAACATAAGCATAGGTTCAGAGGTCGATACTAGGCTATCTGCCCTAGGGCATGTACAAACCTAGCCAGAGTGTGTTTGGCATTCGCAACCCTGTCACATTACTACACTGTGTGTGTGAACAGTAGGTCACACATGATAGCCCATGTACGTTTATGCTAGTGTGCCTCTGTCTAGCAGGGACACAGAGGATATCCCAGGGGTAAATATACAATCACCCATACAGTCATCAAGATGTCTCCAGTAGGTGGTCAGTGGGTGGCTCTGCCTATGTGAAACTGGGATTACATTCTGTAGTGAGTGGAGCATCTGGGATAACAATCTATCCCTCCACAATGTCCTATTAACATCTGTGCTGAGGTATACGTCCCTGCAGTGTGTGGCTCCAAGGGAGTTGGATATCCTGAGGTGGAGCATGTCCAGTAATACTGGTCGGGTATAGCTGTAAATAACAGGCACACATCATATCTGAGTAGGTGGTAAGCGACTGAGTAGAGCTGGAGTTGCTGCATCTGAACTATACAGGGCATCTGTGCGAGTTCCTAGATCTGCTTGGTGAGGACCGTCCGTGGCCAGTACAGTTGTTGCAGGTGTCAGGTAAGGTACACCCCAAATGTGGCATTGTAACCAAGCATGGATGTGATGAGTATAGGGGCACAATGACCTCACTCGGTCTAGCTGTGAAACCATATGGGATAAGGTGGCACACATAGCAGGTATGTCCAACCACTTTGGCAATGTGAATGTTAAAGGCGACAGTATGAACAAGTGATGTCCCCAAACCCCTAACGACCCCCACCATATGTAATAGAGTGCTACCTATGTGGTAATGTGTGGGCATGTTGTTACTCCCAAAGGGGATGACTATGCAACTAATGGCATTAAGCTGTAGGCCATGGCTCAGGCACCACTGATCCATCTCTGAGAGACCCGGATTGAGTATGCATGTGGCAGATGCAGAGTTGATAATGGCACCCAGTTTGCAGTCAAGTGCAAACATGATCAGCCATATTCCCCCTGTGATAGCCTCTACGTAAGACAAATATATACTGAACAAGAGAGATCCCAGGACCAAGCTGTGTGTGATGCCATGTGTAACTGGTGTATAGTCAGACACGGCACCTGCAATCCTCACCATGTGGGTGCTATCCCTGATCTAGGTATCAATCCATTGTGTGAGATATGTATCCAAATTGATGCTGGTGAGCCTAAGCATAATTCCCAGTGGGTTATTGTGTTGAATGGTTTTGCACAGTTCAGGTAGGCTGTGTGGATAGCTGTCCCTATGTCGATGGACCTGTTAGCCATTTAAAGAATACCTACAGGTTCAACAGGCAAGATCTGACCACAACAATGCTGAAATGAGTAGGACACAGTGTCTGTAGTTTCCTGATGTCTATGTGTAGGAGTCCTATGACAATATGCTCCATAGCTTTGCGGAACAGGCCACATAGGCTTATAGGGCAATATTGCCTGTGGTCCGTTGTGGCACCAACTCTGTGGAGCAGGACCACTGTTGCAGTATGCCATTCCTTGGGTACATATCCTGTGGTAACTCCGATATTGAACAGTGATGTAATGTGAGGGTTGTATTTGTCATGATGCTCGTGTATGATGCAGGCTGGGACACCATCTGGTCACATTGATACTGTGATGTACGCTGTGGGGAGGGCAGCACTCACCTGTTACTGTGTGATGTCAGGGAGGTTATACTCTGTTGGGATGGATAGTTGCTTCTTAGGGGGGATGGGTGGGAGACATCTGCACAGAACCTGTTTGCCAGGATGTAGGCAATGCCAGTGGGTTCAGGGTAGGTTTAGTCAGTATGCAGTAACTCACAGCATATCAGTGAGTGTCCACCCAGGTTCCTGACATAACTGAAGAAGGCCGTGTGATGGTCCTATGTGTCAGGTGCAATTGTCTGGTAGAAGCGGCTCTTAGAAAAGTCCATGAGTGATTGTAGCTGTCTGCTAGTACACATCACAGATGCCTTCCCTATCTGGGATTTTGCTCTATCATGTAGTAGCGTCCTCTTGACATTGTACAGCTTACTAATGGCTGGGGTCTACCAGACAGGTCCCCAGCCATTGTAATAGTGGGTCTTGTTATTTGGGAGAGCACAATCCATGCGGTTCACTAGGTGTCCATAGAATGTGTATGTAAAGGATGCAGTAGTGTGAGCCGTGTATGCCACTGTCTCAGGATCTCTGAAGGATACCACCTTGCTTCGGTGAAGTGAGATGTTGGCTCATGAGAAGTTCACCAAGATTACCCAGGATAGGTGTGTGGAGGGTATATGTATGTCCTGTGAGATACATGTATGTTCTGACCTTACCAATGAGGGGTATATTGCTGGTGTGGAACATAGAGTCCCCAAGTTGGTGATGAGCAGGTCCAATATGTATCCCCCCTTATGGCTGTGCTGACTGGTTGTGCCAAAGCATATGAGTCCACAAATTGTAGTGACTGTTGGGTGAGGTTGTCGGGGCTTGAGTAGTATCCCCAGTCAATATGTGTGTATATGAAGTGTATATTAAGTCACACAATATAATGGTGTCTGTGGAGACCTGCATATTCTCCATAGTTCCCACAAATGCCGAGCATGGTTCCTGAGTTTGGGAGTGTGTTCTGTAGGAGACAACAAACTGAAAGGCAGTATTGCACAATGGTAGTTGTCTATGTATGGTCTGTGATGCTTTGTGCAGTGCTACTAACCTGGAGGTGTGTGTATCTGTGATGTATATGGATACTCCCCCTACTTGTGTTGTCTGTTCCAAGTCTTGTTTTCAGACAGCATGGTATGGAACATAACCTGGTAGTGCTGGTGTGCATAAGTGAGCCTGAACCAGGTGTCTGTCAGTGCACAGATATTGCTCTCCTCCATACTGAGGAGAGTCCTGAGTGGCCACAATATGAGGTTAACACAACTATTGTTGAACAGCATTACCCTTAGTTTCATTTAACCTGTAATGTCTATGGAGGTAGGTTTGTCTTCTGAGCCCTGCGTAAAAAAGGCACACTGGTGGTAGCAAGAGCCTTAACCAGCATACCAAAGTCCAAGGGTGACAGGTGCAAGCTGTCCATAGTGAAGCTACGTGGCATGTTGAGCATGTCACCATACACTGACAGACACTGTATCCCCTATGAATGAAACAAATGTGTCAGCCAACTTTTAAATGTGATATGTGTGTCCGTATACTGTGACATCATAATTGGTGGGTGTAAGATGCTAGACAAGGTCAGGGTCATACTGGCCTGGGCTACATGATCAGAGTGTACCTCCATGTACCATGTCATGTGGTCCAGGGAGTAACGTCTGAGGTGATACACACCAGCATGGGCAATGATGGTGCCAGTCTTGAACTTGCTTTGGAGTGACTTGACTGCCTGTGTTATGTGGCAGATCCTGTCACCCAACAGACAGCCCAAAGCGACTATTCCCTTGTCAGGGCTGGTGAGTGGTACGTCAGTGTGTCTGAACATAAGTGTCGCCTATTACAAGTGTATTAGGTGTGTTGTTTAGCCCGAAGGGCAGTGACTGTGTGGCACACAGACATTGTGAACTTAGTGATATGTGGGTATTGTAGTGGGATAGCAGGTGTGTGTGTGTCTGCTTTGGAGGCCTCTGCTGCTTAGATAGAGTACATTTACAGCATCCGAGTATGTCAATGTGTGCTAATGTGGTTTGAGTGCTGTTGCTAGAGGATATGTGAGACTGATATGTGGTGTGTGTGGTTACCTTCACCACCTGATACACTGTGCCAGTCATGGGTCGAGAGACTTCAGCTCCCTGTATGTTTATATAGGTGCATCTCAAACATATATCTGAGTTTGTCGGGAGGAGGAGAGGGTTTTCTGTGTACATGAGGCAGATGTGACATTGTGTCAATATCACAATATCCACCAGCTGGACTGAAGAGTACACAAAAAAATTACCCCGGACATGCCAGGATATTATCATGACATACTCTGTAGCCTGATTACAAAGGATCAGTAGGGTGTTAAGCATGTAAAAGAGTATAACAGGGATTAGTGCTCATATTCATTAGTGTGTTGTAAAGAGGAGCTGAGAAAGAGTCCAGACTGAATCATGGCACCTCCTTCTGCTATGTCATAAATATCAATGTACACACATATATGTCCTGAGTCAGGGCCAACTGTACCTGAGCGTCAGTGCCAACATCATGACAGACAGGCCCATATGTACATGCTCATACCCAAATGACAATAGTCCACCTCATCATACCAGGAGATATCACATGTAGAATGGATGAGCAGCTACCCCCACTGCCAAAAGCATGGCAGCAGGTGGAATACATTGATTCACAATATGTGTCATGCACAAACTACAGAACAAACAGATCATGCACCTGAACAGTTAGCTGAGCCGCACCCCCTACACAGGATGTGGAACCATTGAATGTGTCACAGCTACATATGGCACTCCCCACAAGTGTTGGTGCACAACACACCATGGGAAGTCAAGTCCAGTATGCCTATGAGTTCTGATCTGCAAGGTCATGGAGTCCATCATGGTTGCAGTCATAAACAGTGCTATTGGAAGCTGACACACACACACACCCAACCCTACCAACTGTGGTATGTTCATGTGCGGATCATGGTTACCCAAACATGCTAGACTGTTTGCAAGGCAGCCACCCAGGACATACATCAATGAACACATCTACACGTGTCACATATACTTTGAATAGCCCTTTATCAACATCCCAGACACATGTAGTATCCACAAAACCAAGAAGCTGTGCATAAATATGTGTTGACATATGACGGAATGTCAATGTGTCCACAGATAGATCACACAAGGTAATGATACTGAGGTCATGTTCACGCTGTTGACACCTGCTGACCCACATGGACCATTCCTGGAATGGCATAAAACAAAGTGTACACACATCACCATGCCCAGTGTGATTATGTCACCATCCTATAAATATAGCAGGAGAAGGGAAACCAGCTAGTAAAGCAAACAGTGTGCCGTGTTAGTGCGTCTCTCTCTAGTATCATAACATAGGTAGGTAGGGGTTTGAATCCTGCAAACAGTGAGTGTGTGTGTGTGTGTGTGTGTGTGTGTGTGTGTGTGTGTGTGTGTGTGTGTGTGTGCACATGTGATTGTCTTTGAAAGGAGTGCCCTTTTTGGAGACTGGGAAAATACACTAGAAGATGCACATTCTTCTTTGGAAAGACTGATGATGTCACCATCCTAGAAATACAACAGGAGAAGGGAAACCAGCCAGTATAACAAATAGCACGCCGCTCTAATGCAGCACTCTCTAGTATCATAACATAGGTAGAGGTTTGAATCCTGCGAACTTTGACTGTGTGTGTGGGGGGGTGTATGTATGTGTGCAATTGTCCTTTGAAAGGAGTGCTCTTTTGGAGACTGTGAAAACACACTAGAAGATGTACATTCCTCTTTGGAAAGACTGATGATGTCACCATCCTAGAAATACAGCAGGAGAAGGAAAACCAGCCAGTATAACAAATAGCACGCCGCGCTAATGTGTCTCTTCCTCTAATATCATAACATAGGTAAGTAGGGGGTTGAATCCTGCAAACGCTGACTGTCTGTGTGTGGGGGGGTTGTATGTGTGCAATTGTCTTTGAAAGGAGTGCACTTTTTGGAGACTGGGAAAACACACTAGAAGATGTACATTCCTCTTTGGAAAGACTGATGATGTCACCATCCTAGAAATTCAGCAGGAGAAGGGAAACCAGCCAGTAAAGCAAATAGCGAGCCGTGTTAATGCGTCTCTTTCCAGTATCATAACATAGTTAGGCAGGCATTTGAATCCTGCAAAGTGTGTGTATGTGTGCAGTTTCCTTTGAGAGGTGTTCTTTTTTGGAGACTAGGAACACCCAGTAAAGGAGGTACATTCCTCTTTGGAAAGTCTGATGATGTCACCATCCTACAAATACAGCAGGAGAAGGTAAACCAGCCAATAAAGCAAATAGCGCGCCGTGTTAATACCTAGTATCATAACATTGTTAGGTAGGGGTTTGAATCCTGCAAATGCTGACTGTGTGTGTGTCACTGTTGGTCAACACGGTGTGGGTTTTGCTTTTACTATGGTATGACAACAGTAAGTGCATTGCAGACATCAGGTATCTGCGTGGCAAATATATATATTTACATGTCCCCTCAATCAGTACATAGGTGTGAAGCCTGCATACTACATGAATACATTTGTTTCCATTGACAGGTTGTGCCACTGCTACTCAGATCATAGGTCACATATGTATGTATGTAACATGGCCATCCACTGTCGTGTTCTGTGACCAAAGTCATCTGTGGCACACACACCCATGACAGTTACTGAAGGTTAGTGTGAGTGAGGGTATATGGCTAGGGTATATGTCAGACATGGTCATACACAACAAAGTCTGCCAAGAATGGACAGTCTTTATAGGTGTATGACTGCCTTGTGGGTATGCATTCAGGCCTCTAATGTCTGTGATACACCTTGGGACTCCACAATACCTATGGATATGTGGATACGAAGGGACACATGACATAACATGGGTCTGTATGTACACAACGGTACCCTACATACATGTTGAGGGCAACCACCGGTGTGGTACTGATGGGATACTATGTATAGTACATGAGGATGACTATGCCATAGTCGGCTTACTGCTATACAGCATGTATCACACAACAGGTATCTGTCTGTATGATACCCTTGTGTAGGATATGCATCCCATCCAGGGAATGCATTGTATGCCATTCCATGCATTCCCAGATTTGGATGGACACATCCCTAGTGTGTCTGTATGTACCTAAGGGGGCTATATGACACACAGGTGTGGTCACAGTAATGGGTGGCGGTCATCACCACTGGTTAGTGTTATAGTGCAGCACCCAAACGATCCAATTGATACTGGGTTCCCCACTACTGTGTGTCAATTGTCAGGACATCATCCAGTGATTGCTTATAGTCATACTGTTGAGGTTGTGTATACTACCAGACTGCAAACCATTGACTGATATTAATGGTATCACCTGCAGCATAGTGTCAACCCATGTCATACACAGATCTACCCATGTTAGTACACAACTGTAGTAGAATGCATACTGGCCATTGAAAGATGCAATGGGATGTTAATAATGTGTATGACAGGGTATGCCACACGTGCCATGTGTCCACTATGCACGTACATCCAGACAGTGCGCACCCAGCATGTTCACAGATGTACACTTGCTAATATGTGCTGCACACATCACACACATACTTGTGCACTTGCTAACACATGCTGACAACACATCACACATCAGCCAAGTGGCACATGGGTGGATAATACATACTCAGAACTAACAGTGGTGTAAACAATGCTACACTGACAAACAGAGCTTTGATGCATAATGTCTGCTCAGATATACCTACAAGGATGTAGTTAGACTTCCATGTTGACCACTCGCTATTATTGCTACACTGCTATAGTGTCACCCTGTGCATCAGCACCATGTTAGCCTGTCCCTCCGTCAATAATGCAGATGACAGGAGGTGGTGTAGGTATCATCATATGCACAGGGTGTTTTGTTGTTTGCCAGAGCCTGACATTGACCCATCCAATCGACATGTCTGTGTGTGTGTGTGTGGGGGGGGGGACAGTACAGCATGGGCCAATGTTGATGTGATGTGTGTGTGTGTATGTGTGAGCCCTAGTTGTTTGCTTAATGTGTATGTGTCTGCATGCACACAGCTCCACCATGTGGCTGCCATATACGGTGATTTGTGGGACAGCCACAGACTGTACCTGCTTGGCTGTACAGATCACTGTCGTTGGCCACGGACACAGTACCTGTGCCTGGCAGGGGTGGTACAGACGATATCGGGTACCAACCCTGACTGGGTAGTGTCATCAGAGGCAGAGGTATGACAACTGGACCCATGTCCCTGCTGGGACTGGCCATAGCCACGTGCACATGGTCTACTGGGACAGACAATGGTACTGCCACTATGGGAGCTGCTGTGAGCTGTCGGATGTCCACAACCACTGCCAGCTGTTGCTGGCATGCATCTGCGTCGACGTCGCAACCGGCCCGCACAGTCCTGGCTTCAGGAAGACATGTTGTGGAGGGCATCTATTGTCTCCCCCCAATGTCTATCAATGACTTTGGTGTATGTCCGGATGGCACTGGCAAGGTCATGGATGCTGTCATTGATAGTGGTGTTATGTGCCTTCTGCGCCCTAAGTCCCTGCCTGGTGTACCGTTCCATACGTGCCTGAGCCTGCATTACAGCCTGGAACATAGTGGTCATCATAAGACCTGTGAGGGCACCCCTGCCAAGGGCAATACATCCAGTGATGCTCCCCCGAGAACCCCTGGACCTCCGCCTATGTGGTACCGTTGTGGGTCTACAGCTATGGCTGCTGTGAGGGGATGCACGCGCCATGGGTACCACACTTTCCTGGTCAATGCCAACTATATGCTGTCCCTCCCCTATGGCCATTGGTGGTGAGGGATGTAATGGCAGTATGAGTGTGCGCATAGATGGGGTTGAACGCTGTGTACTGTCGAT
Organism: Protopterus annectens; assembly: GCF_019279795.1. Lineage (NCBI taxonomy): Eukaryota > Metazoa > Chordata > Ceratodontiformes > Protopteridae > Protopterus > Protopterus annectens. Next base: position 22,973,291 of record NC_056735.1, on the reverse strand, counting down.
TGGTGGACCAACGACAGACCCTGTCAAATCTTCCTGTGCCAAAATACATGTTTCATCATCACCACTATCTGTGGCAGTGGCTTCAGGTCGCCTGCTGCTTTCGCCAAGCCCTACCTCAGCACCTGTGAGAGGAAGACAGGAAACACACATTACGGTCTGCACATGCACATATGAACACATGCACACAGGAACACATGCACACTCCTCACTACAGCAGGTACACACAACAGAAATCCAAATCATACACAATACTGTGGTAAAAGTTACATAGGGGAAAAGTACAGTTTTGTACCTACCATAAATGTAGATGTCCGAACAGGATAGCATCTGCAGTCATAACAAATGGGTTGTCCTGTCGTCAGGCAGCCCTTCGGTCGGCCGGATTCCAAAGTCTGGGTCCGGCTTCGGCTGATGTCGCACTTCACCCGACGTCATCTCTGCTGGTCTTCGGGTATAAAGGCATCAGCCGACTCCATTTTCCTCAGTGTTTCTTGCCCAAGATGCCAGTTGCCCTCTTGGAAAGCTAAATTTTGGATAAATGCCAATGTTTCCAAAATAGTAGAAGGCAAACACAAAAAATAAGCATGTATGTACATATATACAAACAAATACACCATAAGAGACTCCCCCCCAGCTAGCTATTAGGAGGGTAAATACCCTAGGAGTACCACAGAGGGAAGGAGGGTGGATCCTGACTGCAGATGCTATCCTGTTCGGACATCTACATTTATGGTAGGTACAAAACTGTACTATGTCCTTCAAGGATGCATCTGCAGTCATAACAAATGGGTAGAATACCATAGCCAAACTAGGGAGGAGGAAGAAGAATTATGGTGTAGTTAGGATCCCTTGCAATACAGCAGTGGCAAACCCTGCTCGGGATCTAGAGTATAGAGGTAAATTATAATGCTTGGCAAATGTATGCACGGAGGTCCAAGTAGCCGCCTCAATAATGTCCTTGGTTGCCACTCCTCGTAAGAAAGCTGTGGTAGTGGCTGTAGCCCTTGTAGAATGAGGTCTTATGTTCTGTGGAACTGGTTTTCCATGGTAGGAGTAACAGAATCTTATGCAATTTCCTATCCATTTGGAGATTGTCTGTTTGGAAATTGCTTTTCCTTCCCTTCCTGTTGCATAGGCTACTAAAAGCTGGTCAGTTTTTCTGTTACTTTTGGTTCTGTCCAGGTAGTAGCGTAACTGTCTATGTACATCCAAGGTATGCAGCAGCCTTTCCCCCCTGTTCTGTGGATTGGGAAAGAAGGTAGGTAAGTGGATTGCCTGGTTTAAAGACACTCTGGATACCACCTTAGGCATAAAAGTAGGATTAGTTCTCATGGATACTCTATCTTGATGGAAGATTAGGAAGGGTTGTACTGCCATTAAGGCCTGTAGTTCCGAAACCCTCCTTGCTGAAGTAATTGCCAGTAGGAAAGCAGTTTTCTATGATAGGTGTTGAAGATCTGCTGTTGCTGCTGGTTCAAATGGAGGGAGTGTCAATTTTTCTAGCACAAAGTTCAAGTCCCATGCTGGTAATGGTGGTTTCCTAGGAGGTTTTACATTCTTGATCCCTCTGAGAAATTGCCTGAGTAGAGGATGCGAAAAGACAGGTGGATCGAAGCTGTATTCTGCGGAAATAGCTGATGCATGTATCTTGATGGAGGAATAGGACAGGCCTGTATGTAGAAGCTCTGCCAAGTACTCCAGGATGTTAGCAATATCTATGTTCGACACATCTTTTCCTCTTTCAGTACTCCAAATGGCAAACCTTTTCCATTTTCCTGCATAGTTCCTTCTTGTTGAAGGTCTGCGGGCTTCAAGGATAATGTCTTTAACCCTTTGGGATGTCTGGGTTAGTTGCTGTTATGTGATGTTCCAGGCAGTCAGTTGCAAGGTTTTTAGGTTTGGGTGCATGATGTTGTAGTTGTTCTGAGTTAACATCAAAGGCATCAGGGGTATTGACCACATTCTCCCCTGAGACATGCTCCTCAGCAAAGGATACCAGTGTTGTCTTGGCCAATTCGGAGCTATCAGAATTATCCTTGGACGTTCCTCTTTGATTTTCAGTAGCACCTTGTGCATCAAAGGAAGAGGTGGAAATGCATATGCTGTCAGGCCTTTCCAACTGAAGGATAGAGAGTCCACCTTCCATGCAAGTGGGTGGCATGTCCTTGTGCAGAATTTTTTGAGCTGGTGATTGAGTGGGGATGCGAATAGGTCTATTTGTGGCATTCCCCATTTCTTTGTGATGGCCTTGAAGATGTCCGGGTGTAGCATCCATTCGTGAGCATCCGAGGTGGTTCTGCTTAACATGTCTGCTAGGGTGTTTTCTTTTACCGGCACAAATATTGCCTGTAACTGGATGTTGTAGCTCAGAGCCATATTCCAAAGGTCCAGAGTCATTCTGCATAGGGGGTATGAATGAGTGCCTCCCTGTTTGTTGATGTACCACATGACTGTGGTGTTGTCTGTCTTTATCACTAAATGGCCTTCTTTGAGGAATGGTCTGAAATTCTGGATTGCTAGTTTTACTGCCAGCATTTCTTTTTGGTTTATGTGCAGGTGCAGCTGGTCTGGAGTCCACAATCCTTGTATGCACTTGTCCAACATGTGCGCCCCCCCCAGCCTAGGTCTGAGGCGTCCGTTGTGATGGTTTGGTTTGCTTGAGAGTTGTGGAAGGGCAAGCCTGGGTTTGACTGGCATGCTTGAGCCCACCATAGGAACTCTTGTTTCAGGCATGGGATTAGTGGGATTTCGGTTTCTAAGCTGTGCCTGTGTTGAGACCATAAATTCTTTAGGTACCACTGTAGCTTTCTCATATGCAGTCTGGCATGGGGGACCAGGATTATGCATGATGCCATGAAGCCCAAGGCCTGCAGTACTTTTCTTGCTGTTAGTTTGTTCTGCTTTGTTAATGCCAAGAAGTAAAGAGGGAGTTGTTTTTGTTTTTCTGCAGTTAGGAATGCCATTTGTTTTACTGTGTCCAATTCCGCACCCAAGAATGTTCTTGTCTGGGATGGTATCAGTCTTGACTTTTTTAAATTGACTGTGTATCCCAGGGCTAGTAGCAAGCAAATGACTCTTTGTAAATCTGTTGCCAGCTTGCTTTTGTTGTCCGCTTGTAACAGGCAGTCGTCCAGGTATGGATAAATTTGGATTCCCTGTAGCCTGCAATGAGCGATTACTGATGCCAGGCATTTTGTGAATACTCTGGGCGCAGTAGATAAGCCAAAGGGCAATGCTGAGAATTGATAATGCTCTGATCCTGCAAGAAATCTGAGGTATCTTCTGCAATTTGGTCGTATGGGGACGTGCAGGTATGCCTCCTTGAGATCTAGAGTTACCAGCCAACACTCCTTGCCCAGCATGGGAAGAAGTTGCTGTAGGGTCAGCATTTTGAATTTTGGGACAATGATGTATGTGTTTAAGACGGACAGGTCGAGAATAGGTCTCCAACTTTTCTTTTCTTGGTACTAGGAAGAGTCTGGAGTAGAATCCTTTGCCCTGTTGTGTTATTGGTACTTTTTCCACAGCTCTCATCTTTGTTAATTGAGCTATTTGCTTTAGAGCTTCTGTTTTTTGATTTGGAGGTAGGTTTGGCATTCCTCTTTTTACTGGTAAGGTGTGGAAGTGGAACCTGTAGCCTTGGTCTATGGTTTGCAAAATCCACTTGTCTTTTGTGATATAGTGCCAATTTTTGGGAAATAAGGCTAACTTTCCGCCTAAAGGTGCTGCTATTTGCTCCCTGGTAGGCGGTGTCAGAGCTAAGTCACTGTGATTGTCCTGTTGCAGTGGCAGTGGTTGTGTCTGTGCCTCGCTGGTTATTGCCTTGCCACTGGCGTCCTCTATAGGCACCTCCTCTGGATTGATTTCTGCCTCTAGAGCGTCTATTCCTGCCTCTTTGAGATTTTGTGGAGTCTGGAAAGGACCAATTTTTGGCAGGCCAGTTCCTGCTAAACCTTGGGGGCTGAACCTGTAAGAAATCCTTAACTGTTTGTACAGATTTTGCCTTCTCTTCCATTTTCTTTATTACTTGCTGAGCAGGGGTACCAAATAGACTGGCCTTATCCATAGGAGCATCTAACAGCTTTGCTTTAACATGATCCGGCAAGACCTGTTCTTTCAACCATGCATGCCTTCTTATCACTGTGGCAGTCATGGCTGATCTAAATGAAGCCTCCAGTGCATCATAGCCACATTTTAAAGAATGGTTACTAACCTGCTGAATGTTATTTACCATTTCTAAAACATATTTCTTATCTAAGGAGTCATCAGAGGACAGCTTCTTAGTTAACTGATCAAGCATAAACTCTTGGTATTGGATCATGTGAAACTGACAGTTCAAAGCTCTAGCTGAGAGAGTAGCAGAGGTGTAAACTTTTTTCCCCCCATCTCTCTAAGGACCTGGATTCCCTTTCAGAAGGGAGAGGTTTTTTTGCTGAGGTCGAAGCTACTGCCTTAGGCCCCTGGGATATAGTCTCAGGATCTGCAAGTGGGGCCTTGTATAGGTGGTGATGAGTGTCTGGCACCCTGTAAAATCTATCTGGTTTGGCAGGGGCTGGAGGTAAAGTATCAGGAGCAGTGCAAACATCATTAAATGCATCATCCACAACAGGCAGAACTGGAGGTATAGCTAAGGGCCTATGTTGTGGTAAGTGCAGAAAGGTCCTAAGCCTTTTTCTTGAATCTGAGAAATCCTGTCCCTGCCATTGGAATTGTTCTCTCATAGCATGTAAGGTTTCCCCAAAGGAAAATTCCTCTGGTGGAGAGGCAGATGGAATGGATTCTTCAGCATCGGAATCTTCATAAGTAGAGAAAGGAGCCTCTGGCTGATCTGTAATGTCTGAGTCATCCGAAGAATCATCAGAGGACACTGGCTCGGGGGGCTCTGGTCTAGGTCTCTTTTCTGGAGGCTGAGAGGCCCTGTCTGGGTGAGATTGGGATCCCCTAATTAAGGAGATTAAATCCTCTGCCAGAGTAAGCATTTGTGAACTAGAAGTGGGCCTGTGTGAGGGGGTCTTAACAGGCACTGATTTAACAGTTTTGGCTGCTTTAGCCCTGGCAAAGGCCTTTATAGACATGGCTGCAGGAGGCCTAGCAGCACCACGTGCTGGGGTAGAGACATCCAAAGGGATGGTGTCTGATAATTCACTAGGAACCACAGTAGTAGGCAAAACTTCAGAGGCCGATTCAACTAAGGTAGCAGGAGCCTCAGTAGTAGTCATGGATTCGGCTGAAGATTGACCTGTTTTCTTGGTTTCGGCCGAAACCGAGACACTCGCTTGCTTAACCGTGGTTTCGCGAAACCGCTGGACCACGAGTGTCGGTCTTTTCTTTGGGTTTTTAACCATTTGGGTAGTCGGAGGATCCGACGGCATAATGTATGCAAAATCTGAGCCAAAAACTGTTCAGCAAACTGACCGACGCCTAAGCGTCGGTTGAAGGAAGCACAGGCTAAACAGGCTGCTACGCGTGGTCTGGGCCTAAACAAGGTAGGCAGTAAGAGTGGAAATCTTTATGAGGTATTTGTTTCCCACAAGTTAAACAGTTATTTACTTTTTCTGACATCGGCTGAGGCAAGAAAGAGTCCCCAATGGGGTACTTAGCTTTTAGAAGTCTTGAAGTAGTATTCGGTAGTAGTAATCTCTGGATCTGACCGACCGCACTTGCGAACAGCTTCTGCTTCAAGCCACGCCGCAAGAAAGACTGAGGAAAATGGCGGCTGATGCCTTTATACCAAGACCAGCAGAGATGACGCCGGGTAAAGTGCGACATCAGCCGGACCCAGACTTTGGAATCCGGCCGACCGAAGGGCTGCCTGACGACAGGACAACCCATTTGTTATGACTGCAGATGCATCCTTGAAGGACATCAAAGAGGAGTTTAGCGGAGAGAATAAAGGAACACATTAGAGATGTTAAAAATAAAAAAGTCTAGTCCAGTAGCAGAACATTTTCATTTAGTACATGGGGGGGCAATAGAAGGTATGAAAGTTACAATTTTGGAACAAGTAAGGAACAAATATGGAGATGAAAATGTGTTGAAGCAAACTTTGAGAAAGAAGGAAGCTATTCTGATTATGAAGTATGAAACCTTGCAGCTCATAGGGCTGAATAAGGAATGCAATTGGCAAAGTTTTATGGGTTAATATGGAGATGAAAATGTGTTGAAGCAACTTTGAGAAAGAAGGAAGCTATTCTGATTATGAAGTATGAAACCTTGCAGCCCATAGGGCTGAATAAGGAATGCAATTGGCAAAGTTTTATGGGTTAATTGTTTTATTAACAATTATGTATTAATTTTATTATTGTTAAATTGATTGTTAATTGATGTAAAAAGGAATATAAAAGGTGGATATGAAAAGGATTCTTCATTTTACTCTGTAAAGGCAACAGCCGAGGCACTAGAGACGAGAGATCAAGGTTTTATTAAACATTTTTTAGTTGGAAAGTAGAGCTGTTTTTCACTGGTCTTTTGTGTGGTTTCTACACAGTTTTTTACTTGGAGAGTGGCTGAAACATACACAATACTGGTTGAAGGTGGGTGACAGTATCACAAGGCAAACAGTCACGCACACGTGTCAGCATGCAGAACAAGTGTTGCTCAAGTCCATGCAGTGTGAGTGTAGACAGCCATAGTTGATGACAGTGTACATGGCTGTGGTGCATGTGTGTACATGTTCAGTGATTGCGTACACCCTGGAACACAATGTGTACAAGGACACAACATTTCTGTGCAAGTGTTATAAGCTCTGCAATGTCCTGTGCACCATCACACACAGGTACACATACCATGACTGTGTGTGTTATCTGTGTGTCACATTTTATTTATTTATTTATTTTATATTTGTTAACCGGGCTAGTCCAACTGGATACATGTCCATTTTCAGTGGGGGCCTGGGGAGAAAAGCTCCGCTAACTACTACTTAACATGTTAAAAATATACAAAATTATACAATAAGATGAAAACATTTGCTTTAAACCTCTTACAGGATGTATAGGCATTTGAGTACAATATGAGGCTAGCAGGTGAATAAGTTTGAATAACTTACTTAGTTACAGTGTTACTTCATTTTTTTCATAAGTTGGAAAAAATAGATTTATGTCTATTTATAGAGGGAGAGACAGAAACAATTAAGAAGTGGAAATTGTAGTATGCTAAAGTTAGGAAGAAGAGGAGAGGGGGTCAGAAGAAAGGAAGGAGGAAAAAAAAATGGTTAGCCAGGGTAATTGCAAGTGCATTTAAGAAGTGGAAAGTGTAGTACGCTGGAGTTAGGAAGAAGAGGAGAGGGGGTCATAGGAAAGGAATGAGGAAAAAAAGAATAGTAATGGTTAGCCAGGGTTATTGCAACAGCATAGCCAGTGGTTGGTTAGGAAGAGTTTTAGTTTGGTTTTAAATAGTGGAATTGTAGTCAGGGATGTGAGGTCTTGTGGAAGTTGATTCCATATTTTGCCAACAGAGTTGGAAAATGTGGAGTCACCTGCTGCGTTATTTGATAGAGAAGTTTGAATCAGTAATTTGTTGGAGGAGCGTAGGTTCTTCATATTGTTATAGGGTTTTATGAGGGTGGAGAGCATAGGTGCGTTATCAGGGTGATGAAGGGCTTTGTGGGCAATTGTAAGTTGATAGTATTGTATTAGGTGGGGTAATTCCAGCCGCCCTAGTTTTGTGAGATTCAAACAATGGTGAGTCCTGTATGAAGAGGCAGTAGCAAATCTGGCAATGTTGTTGTAAGATGTGGCTAGTTTATTGAGATTATATTTAGAAAGATTAGTGTATATGGAGGAAGCATATAATAGGGTAGAGATTAAGTGGGTTCTAGCTATAGTAGTTCTGGTTTCAGGAGTTAAGAAAGATTTGATTCTGTAGAGAGAACCTAGTTTTCTGTTAGTTGTTTTTATTGTTGAGTTTATATGAAAGTCAAATTTTAGTTGATTGACACATGGATTTCCATGTCTGAATGCAGTGTCTGTGTCTGTAGCAGATAATTGTGGACACAGGTTATAGCACATGCATGCTATGTACACACACGGGATGGGTGGTGCATGTATACGTGATGGGATACCAATACTGGACATGGCCACTGTAACAGTATGGGGTGTAGTACCATTAGCCATCATTATCGTGTGGTCACTCAAGGCCACTAAAGTGTGCTAGACCACCACCTAGCAATCTGTACCTGAACCGCAGTGCTGTGGCTAAGTTCACAATTACACAGCCACGTTGCACAAGGGTGTGTGAGGTGTCCAATAGAGAGCATTGCCTAACATGACTGTGTTATGTGTTGAGAAGTGTTGCACAGCCCCAAGCTAGGCCCCTACCCATCAGGTATGGTATGTGTGGTGTGTGGATGACATGTGGGATACTGAAGTGTGACCTGCCAGCGGGTGTCCGGTTACACTATGTGTAGCATGTTGAGGTGTACTGCGTATGACAAACGTGTTATGCTGTGTGCATGTGTGTCGACTATGCCCATCCAATGTGCAGTACAGTGTTGCCACATTTGTGTCTGATGTTCTGTGCATTGCATGTGAATGAGGCAGCTACTGACATTACTGAGATGTTTCACGTCTCACAGCAGACATGCACAGCATGCATTATGCGTAGGTGTGTTATGTGTACATGGACTACACCTCACCTATGACATGCACAGTTCAATACCAAGTTTAAAGTGTTAACACACTCACCAGCATGTAACATCTGCCCTGCTGTCACACCAGAGGGACCTGCAAGAATATGACACAGTTTGTCAGTGGCCTCACCTGTGGCATTGCTACTGTGAGTGTGCTACATTGTGAGTGTTCAGTAGAACAACAGGCATAGGTGTACAGATACTATTCGAATTATCAGTATTGCACACAATAGGCAGCACAACTGCTAAACACAGTACACATCTCACGCATGCATAATCTAACAATACAGGTAACAGTAGTATACAGCTAGGGCATGTTACCTGCACGCTCCATGTCACTATGCTGGGTGGATCCGGCCTCCATGATGACACATGTGTGATGTTGTTGTTGCTGTAGGCCAGGGGCCACCACACTTAGCAACAGTTCCTCCACTCTAGTGAGGGGGGATGTATGGCCACCCCACCACCTCTGGCAAGCTGTTGTCTGTGGATATCAGACGCACGCCGCTGGACATGTCTGAATAAATCACTGCAGTGATGGCGTATCTGCTCATATGTCAGGTTATGCATGCCTATGTCATTTACCCGACGAACAAGTTCTTGCCACAGTACAGTACACTCCTGCTGATGCTGGCTGTCCCTTGAAAACAGCAGGGTATAGTGCTGTACCAGGCTGTGGTGGATTTCCTGTTCCTCTGCAGCTGTGTAGCAGGGGTTCCTGTGATGAGCCATTAGCCTGAAAGACAAGTAAACAATATGTGTGAGAAAGTCATGTGGCACAATTAACATTATACAGTACAGATATCAGTTAACTGCCATATATAGCATCTCTTCATCTGTCAGAGGAATATCTGTGAATCTCAAAGGGGAGGCTACTATCCACCTGTGTCCCATGTTCCCTTCTGACACCTTCAGTGTTGGTCAGGCAACCACCTATCTGGTAATTAGTGGGTAAAGTGTTTTGGAATATTAACACTGGTGTTCAGTCCATGCCTTGGTTACCAGGCACCTGTTGCAATATGCCTGACCCTGTGTCTCCCTCTCTCACTATATCTATATATATATATATATATATATATATATATATATATATATATATATATATATATATATATATAGGTTCATAGGTTCATAGGTTCATACTAGGCTACCTGCCCGAGGGCATTTACAAGCCTAGCCCATCGTTTTGTGGCTTATGCCACCCCTTTAGTATGGGGAACTATACCCATTATTTTGCTGTGCCTCTGTCGAGCAGTGACACTGAGGTAATCCCTGGGGTATATCTGCGATCTCCCATCCATTGGTCAAGATTTCTCTTGAACAAGGCCAGCGAGGTGCTCTGCCTCACATGTACCGGGATTTTGTTCCACAGCATAGGGAGTCTTTGGGTGATGAATCTATCCCTCCAGCACGTCCTATTAATAGCCGTGTCAAGGTTTAAGTCTCCCGCCCTTGTGGCTCTGATGGATCTAGATTTTTTGAGGTGAAGCATATTCATCAAATCTGGGTTTGACATGGCCTTGTATGTTAGGCAAAGGTCACCTCTGAGCAAGCGGTGGCGACTGAATAGAGCTGGAGTTCTTTCAGTCGGGCAGCATAGGACAGATTTTTGAGACCCTTTATCCTTTTGGTGAGGAACTTTTGTGGCCTCTCCAGCTGCTCCAAGTGTCTGGTCAGATACATTCCGAATGGGGCATTGTACTCAATCATTGGTCTGATGAGTGATGAGTAAAGGGAGACTATGACCTCCCTTGATCTAGATGAGAATCCCTTCATGATAAGGTGGGCAATGTAGAAGGTCTTCCTAACTACTTTAGCTACATGGGTGTCGAATGACAGACTACTATCAACCTGGGTCCCCAGGTCCCTGATAACTTCTTCTGTGCTCAGTGGATTGCCACCTATTTGGTAGCTAGGGGTAACCTTGTTTTTCCCAAGGGTATGACTATGCATTTTGGCATTTAACTTTAGGCGTGGCTCTGGCACCAGTTATCCGCTTCTGTGAGACCCTTCTGAAGGATATCTGTGTCAGATGTGTTTTCTACTATGGCGCCCAGTTTGCAGTCATCTGCAAACTTTGTCAGCCATAACCCTCTTGTGTTTGCTTGTACTTCGGAAAAGTAGATGCCAAACAAGAGTGGGCCCAGGACTGAGCCCTGTGGGACACCACTTGTGACAGGCTTTGAGTCTGACATGGCGCCAGCAACTCTGACCCTGTGGGTTCTGTCACTCAGCCAGTTTGCAACCCATCTTGTGATGTATGGGTTGACATTTAAGCTGATGAGTTTTTCAATGATACCCGAGTGGGGTATTGTATCGAAGGCCTTAGCCAGATCGAGGTAGGCTGTATGGACTGCCTTTCCCTCATCAATGGCTTTGGTGACTGTTTCGAAAAAGTCAACCAAGTTTAAAAGGCATGATCTGCCTTTGACAAAGCCAAACTGGGTTGGATCCAAAGTCTGCAAATTCCCTATGTCTTTATTTATGAGGTCCATTATGATCCTCTCCATGGCTTTGCAGGCAAGGCTTGTCAAGCTAATGGGCCGGTAATTTCCAGGGTCGGTGGAGGCACCGCCTTTGTGAAGTGGTACCACAGTTGCAGTCGCCACCCTGGAATGTATCCAGAGGTAAGACTTTGATTAAACAGCTGTCCTAGCTGTGGGTTTAATTCCTCATTGAGTTCATGGGGCACACAGCCGGGGACACCATCAGGTCCCATGGATGCTGTGTTTTTTGCTTTGGAGAGAGCAGTTCTCACTTGGGCGCTGGAGATGTTTGGGGGCTGCAATCGTTTGGTATAGATATCTCTCCTTTGGGGAGGGGAGAAGTTTGCACTGAACCTGTCAGCCAGTATGTTGGCAATGTCTGTAGGATCAGTAATCTTCACATCATTTTGAACTAGCTCTGAGCATATCTGGGAGTTTCCTCCCAGGTTTCTAACATAGCTAAAGAAGGCCTTATGATTGTCTTTTGAGTCTTTAGCTATTTTTCTCTCAAATTTGCTTTGGATGATTTTATGAGAGCTCTTAGTTTTTACTTATAGTGATCAAGGGTGTCTTACCTTTTAAGGATTTTGCTCTATCTTGTAGTAGCTTCCTCCTTTTGTTGTAGAGTTTGTTTATGACTGGGGTCCACCAGACTGGACGCTTGCCTTTGGTACAAAAAGTCTTTGTTTTGCTTGGGATTGCCTTATCCATGCAGTCCTGCAGGTGCTGGTAGAAGGCATTTGTAAGTGATTCAGCGGCTTGAGTACTGTTTTCCGCTGGCTCGGGGGCCTTAAAGGAGACCACACTAGTCTTTAGAAGTGTGAAATCGGCTTTTGAGAAGTTCTTTACTGTGGTCTTTTTTATTTCAGGTAGGGGTGGGATGAGGACCTCCAGCGAGATTAGTTTGTGGTCTGATCTCACCAGTGAGGGGTACACCTCCGGTGTTGAACATTGTGCTCCCATGTTTGTGATGATGAGATCAAGTATGTTATCTCCTCTTGTGGGGATGGTGACTAGTTGTTCCATGGCATTTGAGTTTATGAATTCCAGGAACTTTTGGGCTAGGGTGTTTGGGCTTGAGTAGTGTTCCCAGTCTATATTAGGGTAATTGAAGTCACCTAGTATGATGGTGTTTGGTGATACATTTATCCCCTCTAGTGTTTTCAGGAAGGCCATGTGAGGTTCCTGAGTTTGTGAGGGTGGCCTGTAACATGCTACAATTTGCAGAGCAGTCTTGCCTATGGTTAATTGCACCTGGATGGTCTCCGATGCATCGTGCGTTGCCACCAGTCTTGAGGTGTAGGTGTCCTTGATGAATATGGATACCCCCCCTCCTTTCTTGGTATTCTCCGGATTTTGGGGCCGGAACGCATGATATGAGGTAAAACCTGATAGTGCTGGGGTGCTCTCAGGAGCCTTGAACCAGGTTTCTGTCACAGCATAGACATCGATTTTCTCCATACTGAGAAGGGCCTCGAGTGCGTGCATTTTGAGATTTAGACTTCTGGCATTGAGCAGCATTACCCTTAGTTTATTCCTTTTGAGTGTTCTAGGGTGGTAGGTTTAGAATTTGAGCCTTGCCTAAAAAGGCACTATGGGGTGGCAAGAGCCTTTGCCAATATCCGAATCCCAGGGTGACAGGTGCAAGCCGTCCCTTGCGAAGCAGCGTGGCTTGTCCAGCATGTCATCCCAGGCAGACAGACACTGGATCCCCTTTGAATGACACCAGTGTTTAAGCCAATTGTTAAAGCTGATCATCTTATCTCTGTATTGTGGCATCATTCTTGGTGAAGATAGGATACTGCTCAAGGTCAGGGTCATACCTGCCTGGGCTACATAATCAGAGAGCTCCTCAATGTCTCTTTTCATGTAGTCCAAGGAGTGCGTCTCAGGTCGTTTACACCAGCGTGGACAATGACTGAGTCATATTTGTACCTGCTGTTGAGAGACCTGAGTGCTTGCGTTATGTGGCGGATTCTAGCGCCCAACAGGCAGCTTACTGTGACCTTCTCCTTACTCAGTCTGGTGAGGGGACGCCAGTGTGTCTGACTATGGAGTCACCAATGACTAGTGTGTCTGGCATTGAGTTTGGCCTTAAGGGCTGTGACTGTTTGACACTCTGACTGTGAGGTCTATGTGTTGCAGGTGTTGTGTTCTGAGGTGGTGGTTGTTTGGGTGTCTGCTTTGGTGGCCTCTGCTGTTTTGGTAGATTTTTGATCAGAGCCTCCGAGTATGTCTTTGTGTGTTTATGTGTATGATTTGAGGTTGTAATGGTACTATGTGAGACTGGGTCTATAGTGTGTGGTAACCTTCTCCTCCTGACTGGTCTTGCCAGTCCTATGTTGAGAGAGCTCAGCCTCCAGTTTGGCCGTATAGTTGCATCTCGCATGTATTTGTGTTTTGTGGGAGGAGGAGAGGGTTGTCTGTGTACATGAGGCAATTGTAACATTGCCTCAATATTCCCAGGTTCACCAGCTGAGCAGGAGAGGACACTAGCAACTGATCCCTCGACATGCTATAAGGAATAGACAAAAAAACTTTAAAAAGATTCCGGGACGTGGGTGACCGAGAAATGGGGGTTGCCTTTTGGGGTACTATCTATGACAAGAGTGCCGTATCAAGGTAATAAGTACTGTAGGAGCAAGTGCTACGTTTAACAGATAGAGAATAGTCTACTTGGAGTCAAGTAGAGATGATCTTTTTAATTATAGGATACGCTGATTAGATCAGTAGTATAGTTCGAGGAAGGTAGTTTTAAGGGAAAATTTGAAGAGTGGACTTTAGGTAGCCCGAATAGTTTAACCCTGCTTAACCGGCGCTGCCCTAGTGTGCAACAGTGGCAACTCCGCTCTAAATCGGGCTAAAGCGTGCTTTATAGCAGGGGGGTGGAAAAGACAGGAAATGACCCAAAATGGCCAATAAACTACAAGTTACTGCCTTAAACCACTCCTCTGAGGACAAATGAAGGAGTTATGGAAATGACCCCTAGTGGCCAATAAAACTACAGTTTCAAGTCAGTAACCACCTCTACGGGGGGCAGGGAAGCTGCTCAATGTTAGTCACTGCCACTGATGAACACAGAGCCCCTCCTTCAGCCCAAGCAAAAATGGCCTCACAGAAACTTTCAAACAGTTCAGGAACAGCAAGCCTGTAACTGAACTTTTTTAACTCTCAGAAAAGTGGGAAAAAAGATTTTTTTTTTTGTTTTTACAGAGATAGCAGAGGTTCACAAGTAATATCAAGTTATAACAGTGCAGTAAATGACCCCACACAAGAGTGCTAGGTCAAGGACAGAAAATATGCAAGTTTTAAGAAAAAAACGATTTAAAATTAAGTGCAAACAGGAAATTCAGCAAACAGCTTTTGGTTGTGCTCTAAATACAGCTACTAATACAGAAATCAAGTTTAACAAGTCAGAAAATGCTCAAGCTAGGCAGCTATGCAGAAAAACTTAGCAAATAAACAGAGAAAAAATACTTAAAATCTCAAAAGTGGCTCCCTTCTTCTCTCAGCATTTTTTCCTCTTGGAGGGTGCTTCACCAACAGCCAACAATATATATATATATATATGTATATATATACATATATATATATATATATATATATATATATACATATATAAATATTTATATACATATACATTTATATATCACTCTAGATATACAGATCTATATATATCAATATGTATATGTGTATATATATATATATATATATATATACATATATACATATATATATATATATATATATATATATATCCATAGATATCATATATATATATATATATATATATATATATATATATATATATATATATATATCCATAGATATCTAGGTTCATAGGTTCATAATAGGCTATCTGCCCTGGGGCGATTATAAGCCTAGCCCGATTCTGTATTGCTTACGCCACCCCTTGATTTGAGTATACTGTGCCCTTTTTAAGGTTTAGTTTACTGTGCATCTATCTAATAGTGACATGGGAGTAATCCCTGGGACACACCTACGATCCCACATCCACTTATCGAGATTCTTCTTGAAGAGATTCAGTGAGGTGTTCTGCCTCACATGAACTGGAATTCTATTCCAGAGTGAAGGGAGCCTCTGGGTTATGAACCTGTCCCTCCAGCAAGTTATATTTATTTCTGTGCTGAGGTTCAAGTCCCTCGAGCGTGTGGCTCTAAGGGATTTAGATTTACTGAGGTGGAGCATGTCCATTAATTCTGGATTTGACATAGCTTTGTATGTCAGGCATAGATCGCCTCGAAGTAGGCGGTATGCAAAGTACAGTTTTGTACCTACCATAAATGTAGATGTTCGAAGATCCACATTGCTGCAGTCCTTACTTATGGGTAGTCCGCTGTCCTCAGTCGGCCTGAATACCAAAGTATTAGGCTGACGTTGGTCATGGGCGCCTAGATCTGACATCAGAGCGTCAGGGTATAAAGGCGCATGACCGACGTCATATCTTCAGTCTTTTCTTGCCCCAGATGTCAGAAGGCCAAACCAGAAAGGCCACAGCCAAAAATAGAATACCTCACAAAAAACATGCCCAACAACCACCATCCCCTAAAGCATAGCACCAAGTCAAAGTACAGTGGGGAAGGAGGGAGGGTAAATTGGACTGCAGCAATGTGGATCTTCGAACATCTACATTTATGGTAGGTACAAAACTGTACTATGTTCTTCATCTCACATTGCTGCAGTCCTTACTTATGTGTAGAATCCCAAAGCAACGGGAAAGGGAGGATGGAAAAAATCATAAAGCATTAGGGGCCGCTAAAATGCCCTGTAAAATAGCAGTGGCAAATCCAGCCCTAGACTTAGAATAAAGAGGAAGGTGGTAATGTTTAGAAAAGGTATGCACTGAACTCCAAGTAGCTGCCTCCAAAATGTCTTTGTAGCTACCCCTTAGAAAGGCCGTAGAGAAGTAGCAGTAGCCCTAGTGGAATGAGGCCTGATTCCAGCAGGAATCTCCTTACCATGATGGGAATAACAGAAAGAAATACAAAACCCAATCCATTTAGAAATAGTTTGTTTTGAAACAGGTTTACCCTGTGAACCCAAAGCAAAAGAAACAAACAACTGCTGAGACTGTCTGAACTCCTTGGTTCTGCTCAAATAATAACGCAACTGCCTGTGAATATCCAAAGTATGCAAAATTTTCTCCCTTTATTTTGGGGTTTGCATAAAAAGTAGGCAAATGAATAGTTTGATTTAAGGCCACACTAGAAACCACTTTAGGCATAAAGGAAGGATTAGTACGCAAAGATACCCTATCCTTATGAAAAATCAGGAAAGGCTCCACTGCCATGAGGGCCTGTAATTCAGAAACCCTTCTTGCAGAGGTAATGGCCAACAAAAAAGCAGTTTTCCATGACAAATACTTTAACTCGGCAGTAGCTGCAGGCTCAAAAGGTTGTAGAGTAAGTTTTTCCAGCACAAAATTGAGATCCCAAGCAGGAGTAGGAGCTCTACCTGGGGGTCTTATATTCTTTGCCCCTCTAAGAAATTGCTTAAACCAAGGATGAGAGAATAAAGGAGGTTCACAATCATAGTGAGCAGAAATGGCTGCAGCATGGACCTTTATTGAGGAGAAAGACAAACCCTTGTCCAATAATTCAGTAAGATATTGAAGAGCAACACTTAAATCAGGTTTGGAGACATCAAAGTCCTTTCCTTTGCTCCAAATAAAAATCTCCTCCATTTATCAGCGTAAACTTTCCTGGTACTAGGCCTCCTGGCCTCCAAAATAACATTCAAAACTTGTTGTGGAAGCTGAGACCCTCCAGAATCTAAAACAGAATATGCCAGGCTGTTAGATGCAGAGACTGAATCTTGACATTGAGGAAGTGACTGTCCTCTTGTGACAAAAGGTGCGGAATCAAAGGCAGAGGCCATGGAGGTTCTCGTACTAAACTCCTCAGTAGTGGGTACCAGTGTTGTCGAGGCCAATCCGGTGCTATCAAAATCATGGTTGGCTTGTCTTGTCTGGCCTTCAAAAGTACCTTGGGAAGAAGAGGCAGAGGTGGAAAGGCATATACATGCAGATTGTTCCAACTGAATGATAGAGCGTCCACCTTCCAAGCTGTGTGATGAAACATTTTTGTGCAAAACTTTGGCAACTGGTAATTTAGTGGAGAAGCGAACAGATCTATGTCTGGAGTTCCCCATAACACTGTCAACTGTTGGAATACATGAGGATCCAATTTCCACTCGTGAGGATCCACAATTTGTCTGCTCAAGACATCTGCTAAGGAGTTCTGTGCTCCTGGTAGAAACCTTGCCTGAAGATTGAGGTGTAGATTGAGAGCAGTTTCCCACAGAATCATCGCTTGCCTGCAAAGAGGGTAAGAATGGGTTCCCCTGCTTGTTGATGTACCACATGACAGTAGTGTTGTCTGTTTGAATCAACACCTGCCCTGGGTGAAGTAAATCTTTGAAAGCCATCAATGCAAACTGGACTGCTAACATTTCCTTCAAGTTGATATGTAAATGTTGGAGTTTGAAAGGCCACGTGTTTTGCACCCATTTTCCATTGAGGTGTGCTCCCCAAGCCTTGTCCGAGGCATCTGTCGTTAGAATCTGACCCGCCTCTGGCTGGGTCACAGAGAGTCCCTTGTTTAGGTGACATTCCTGAGCCCACCACAAAAACTCCTTCTGAATGCAAGGTATTATCTGAATGACAGTGTCTAGATCTTGGCAGTGCTGTGTCCATACATTTTTGAGATACCATTGAAGCTTCCTCATATGCAATTTGGCATTGGGAAGCACCAGAATACAAGATGCCATGAACCCCAAGGCTTGAAGGACTGTCCTTGCAGTCAGCCTGGACCGTAGAGACATTTGATGGAAATAAAGAGAAAGGCTTCTTTGTTAGTCCGGGGTCAAAAAGGCCATCCGGGAAGCTGTATTCAGTCTCACACCCAGAAAGCACATGTCCTGAGAGGGTACTAGACTGGACTTTGTTTCGTTCACAGAATACCCTAGGCATCTTAACACTGCCATCACATACTGTAGATGATGAAGAAGTTCGTCCTTTTCTTGTGCAATAATTAGGCAGTCGTCCAAATAAGGATAAATCTGTATTCCTCTTAGTCTGAAAAATGCTATTACTGGAGCCAGAATCTTTGTGAACAGTCTGGGCGCAGTAGATAAGCCAAAGGGCAATGCAGAGAACTGATAATGTAAATTTCTAGCCCGAAAACGCAGGTACCTCCTGCAACTGGGCCTGATAGGAACATGCAGGTAAGCCTCTTTGAGATCCAGAGTAACCATCCAGTGATCTTTTCCCAACAGAGGTAAAAGTTGTTGTAAAGTCAGCATCTTGAACTTTGGAATGTCCAGGTAAGTGTTGAGGATAGATAAATCCAAAATTGGTCTCCACGTGTTCCCTTTCTTTGGAACTAGAAACAGGCGAGAATAAAATCCTAGGCCCACTTCTGACAGAGGAACTGGCTGTATAGCTCCTATTTGAAGAAGTAAAGAAATTTGTCTGTGAGCCTCTATCCTTTGCCGAGGAGGACGTCTGGCATGCCTTTGAAAGGAGGCATGGTATGGAAATAGAACTTGTAACCTCGGTTTATAATGTCCAATACCCATTTGTCCTGGGTGACTAAATGCCAATTTTGCTTGAAAAGAGCCAACTTTCCTCCCAAAGGAGCTGCCAGGCAAGAAGAATCTGGCAGCTGAAAATGCAGGTCATTGAGCCTGTTTACGAAAGGACTGGCCCCTGCCCTCACCAGCAGATTGAGCAGGCGAACTCCATTGTCTCGGCCTGAAGGTACTCTGAGCTCTGCCCCTACCACGTCTAGATCTACCCCTAGACTGAGAATCAGAAGAAGGGTACGTCCACCCCTTAGTAGGCCAATTTCTACTAAACTTTGGAGGTTGTACCTGCAAAAAATCTTTAACAGTCTGCATAGACTTAGCTTTGTCTTCCATTTTCTTTAAGACTGACTCCACAGGAGGACCAAACAAAACTTCAGATTGTAAAGGGGCATCCAGAATTCTAGACTTAACATGCTCAGACAAATTCTGATCCTTAAGCCAGGCGTGCCCTAATAACTGAACCAGTGGCAGCCACCCTAGAAGAAGCCTGTAAAGCATCAAAACCACATTGCAAGGAGTGCTTACCCACCTGTTCAGAAACATGCACTATATCCTGCAATTCTTTACACTCTATGCCCTCCGCCAAAGCATCCACTTTAGATCTTAGCTGAGAAAGGAGGAAATTCTGATACTTCAACATATGAAACTGGCAGTTCAAAGCTCTCATTGCTAAAGTAGAAGAGGTATACACCTTCGTACCCCATCTATCCAAAGCTCTAGCTTCCTTATCCAGAGGAACCGGATTCTTAACAACAGAGGCTCTAACACCCTTAGGCCCCTGACTAATAGTTTCTGGGTCCGCCCTAGGACTCTTATACAGATATTTATGAGCCTCAGGCACCCTGTAATACCTGTCCGGTTTAACTGGGGCAGGGGGCACAGAATCTGGATTAAGGGAAGCTTCCGAGAAAACACCTGAAACAACATCCAAAACCGGAGGTATAGCTAAGGGTCTATGCTGTGGTAAAAACAAGAACTCCCTGAGTCTCTTCCGTGAATCAGAGTAATCCTGCCCCTCCCACTTAAAATGCTCCCTCATAGAATGCAGAGTTTCTGAAAATGAAAAATCCTCTGGAGGAGAAGCAGAAGGAGTGGAATCCTCTGCATCAGAATCAGAATAAGGAGGGAAATCTTGAATGTCTTCAGCAGAAGACTCTGAATCATCTGAGGCCCGCTCCAAACTTTCCAACTCTGGCTCCATCCTGGGCCTCTTATCAGGAGGGGGCATAGAACCTCTAATTAAAGAAATCAAATCCTCTGCCATTTTAAGCATGTGCTTTTTAGGCCCAGACCCTGAAGAACCAGAACTGACACCAGAGGAAGGCAAGACAGACCTGCCCTTAGAAGTAGCCTTAGAAACAGTCGCAGAGGGCCTAACCACCTTAGGCATAGAAGGGAGAATAGAAACCTGAGAGGCCCCTTCAGCCTGACCTGCCTCCTGAGTGGCCACATCCTGTAAAACCAAAGTTTCCCCCTGGGACTCAACAGAAACTTCAGCCGGATCCACCTGTTCAGCTGTAGCTTCTAAAGGTCCGGTGTCCGAAACGGACGAATCATCCTGGCTAGGCTTTAAAGATTTGTCTTTGCGCTTCTTAGTAGAAGCAGGCGTCGGAACATCCGACGGCATATTGTAATTACACCTCTTGCCAAAGACTAACCTAGCGCAATCTAACCTCCGTTTTATAGTGCGCTTATTAAACCTAGCACAAAACCGACACCCAACTACGCCAGCTCTCGTCCCAGACAAGGAATACAAAGCGAGTGGTAATCCCTATGCGGTATCTGTTTCCCACAAGAAATACAATTATTCACTTTTTCTGACATCCGGTAAGTAACTGAGGCAAGAAAAACAAAAATATTCCCAACGGGTACTTAGCCCAACTTGGTATCGGTCTGAAACTCCGAAAACGAAAAATTTCAGAACGCCGAACGGCACTTGCAACGCTGCTTCTGCATCGGACCATGCAGCAAAAAAGACTGAGGATATGACGTCGGTCATGCGCCTTTATACTCTGATGCTCTGATGTCAGATCTAGGCGCCCATGACCGACGTCAGCCTAATACTTTGGTATTCGGGCCGACCGAGGACAGCGGACTACCCATAAGTAAGGACTGCAGCAATGTGAGATGAAGAACATCTGAGTAGAGCTGGAGTTTTTTTAACCGAGCAGCATATGGCATTGGTTTGAGACCCCTGATCCTCTTGATGAGATACTTTTGGGGTCTTTCTAATTGCTGCAGGTGTCGGGTAAGGTACATCCCAAAAGGGGCATTGTATTCTATGATGGGCCTGATGAGGGATGAATAAAGGGGCATGATTACCTCTTTTGATCTAGATGTGAAACCCTTCGTGATGAGGTGGGCTATGTAAAAGGTCTTTTTAACCACTTTGGCAATGTGGTTTTCAAAGGAGAGATTGCTATCAACTTGGGTCCCCAGGTCCCTAATACCTTTCTCTGTACTTAATGGGTTCCCGCCTATGTGGTAATTTGTGGGCACATTGTTTTTGCCAAAGGGTATGACTATACATTTTTTGGCATTTAGCTTTAAACCATGGCGCTGGCACCAGTTATCTGTCTCTGTGAGACCTTTTTGAAGGATGTTTGTGTCAGCTGGAGAGTTGATTATAGCGCCCAGTTTGCAGTCGTCTGCGAACTTGGTGAGCCATAGTCCTCCCACGTTTGCCTGTACCTCGGAAAAGTATATACCGAACAAGAGTGGTTCCAGGACAGAACCCTGTGGGATGCCACTTGTGACCGGTTTCGAGTCTGACATGGCTCCAGCAACTCACACTCTGTGGGTTCTGTCTTTGAGCCTTTTTGCGACCCATCTTGTGACATAGGGGTTTATATTTAAGCTGGATAGCTTATCTATGATGCCCGAGTGGGTATTGTGTCAAATGCCTTTGCAAGGTCCAGATAGGCTGTGTGGACTACCTTCCCTTCATCTATGGCTTTGGTGACTGTTTCAAAGAAGTCAACCAGGTTCAAAAGGCAGGATCTGCCCTTGACAAAGCCGAACTGGGTAGGATCTAGTGTCTGTAGATCCCCAATGTCTTTGTTTATGAGCTCCATGATGATCCTCTCCATAGCCTTGCAGACTAAGCTAGTCAGGCTTATGGGGCGATAGTTTCCAGGGTCTGTAGAGGCTCCACCTTTGTGGAGTGGGACCACTGTTGCTGTACGCCATTCTGTGGGCACATATCCTGTAGTGAGGCTGAGATTGTATAGCTGTTTTATTTGAGGGATTAGTTCCTCTTGTAGTTCATGTAGAACGCAACCTGGGACACCATCTGGTCCCATGGAAGCAGTGTTTTTTGCTTTGGAGAGGGCAGCCTTCACCTGAGCATCTGAGATGTTTGGGAGGCAGCCCTTTGCCGGGATAGATACTTGCTCTTTTGGGGGGGGGGGGTAGACAAGTTTGCACTGAACCTGTCTACAAGGATATTGGCGATGTCTGTGGGTTCAGTGTATTTTTTGTTGTTTAGAATCAACTCAGAACGAGTCTGGGAGTTGTATCCCAGGTTTCTAACATAATTGAAAAAAGCCTTATGATTGTCTTTGGTGTCCTGTGCAATTTTTCTCTCGAAGCTGGCCTTGGAGGATTTTATGAGGGATTGTAATTTTTTGCTAGTACTGATCAGAGATGCCTTCCCTATTACGGATTTTGCTCTACCATGTAGTAGCTTCCTCCTTCTGTTGTACAGTTTATTTATGGCAGGGGTCCACCAGACTGGACACCTGCCTTTGGATGATTGGGTCTTAGTTTTGTTTGGGATAGCATGATCCATGCATTCCTGGAGATGTCCGTAGAATGCATTTA
Source organism: Protopterus annectens (assembly GCF_019279795.1). Lineage (NCBI taxonomy): Eukaryota > Metazoa > Chordata > Ceratodontiformes > Protopteridae > Protopterus > Protopterus annectens. Next base: position 22,950,749 of record NC_056735.1, on the reverse strand, counting down.
TATAGGATTCTGCAGTTTGGGCCTTAGCTTCCACTGGCCCTGGGGCCTTGAAGGATTCCACTTCAGTTCTGAGAAGTGAGAAGTTCACTTTTGAGAAGTTTTTCACTGTGGTTTTCTGGGCTGGGGGTGGGGTCGGAATGTGGACATCCAGTGAAAATAATTTATGGTCTGATCTTACCAATGAGGGATATACTTCTGGTGTGGAGCATAGAGTCCCCATGTTGGTAATGATCAGGTCTAGTATATTGTCCCCTCTTGTGGGAGTGGTGACTAGTTGTTCCATAGCATTTGAGTTTATAATTTCCAGGAATCTTTGGGCTAAGGTGCTGGGGCTTGAGTAGTGCTCCCAGTCAATGTTTGGGTAGTTGAAATCACCCTATATAATGGTGTTCGGAGAGATCTTCATGTACTCCAATGTTTTCAGGAAAGCCGAATGGGATTCCTGACTTTGAGAGGGTGGTCTGTAGGATGCTATAAACTGAAAAGCAGTCTTGCCCACTGTTAGTTGCACATGGATGGTCTCCGATACTTCGTGCAATGCCAGTAACCAGGAGGTGTGGATATCCTTGAGAAATATGGAAACTCCCCCTCCTTTTGTGGTTCGGTCCGGGTTTTGGGGCCGAAAAGCATGATATGAGGTATAGCCTGGTAGTGCTGGGGTGCTCTCTGGAGCCTTGAACCAGGTTTCTGTCACTGCACAGATATTAAAGTTCTCCATACTAAGGAGAGCTTCGAGTGCGTGCATCTTGAGGTTAAGACTTCTGGCGTTTAACAGCATTACCCTTAGTTTCTTGTTCCTTGTGCTGTCTGTGGGGGTGGGTTTGACTTTTGAGCCTTGCCTAAAAAAGGCACTATGGGGGTGGCAAGAGCTTTTGCCAATATCCGAAAGCCCAATGTTGACAGGTGCAAGCTGTCCCTAGCGAAGCAACATGGCTTGTCGAGCATGTCATCCCAGGCTGACAGACACTGGATCCCCTTTGAATGACACCAAAATTTTAGCCAATTGTTAAAATCGATCATTTTGTCTTTGTACTGTGGCATCATTCTAGGTGAGGGTAAGATTCTGCTCAAGGTCAGGGTCATACCAGCCTGGGCTACATGAGAGAGCTCCTCTATGTCTCTTTTCATGTAGTCCAGGGAGGAACATCTCAGGTCATTCACACCAACATGTACAATGACTGAGTCATATTTGTATTTGCTTTGGAGTGACCTGAGTGCTTGCGTTATGTGTCGGATCCTAGCACCCGACAGGCAGCTCACCATGACCTTCTCTTTATTCAGCCTGGTGTGCGGGATGTCAGTGTGTCTGACAATAGAGTCACCTATAACAAGAGTATCAGGTGTGTTACTCAGCCTTAAGGGCTGTGGCTGCTTGGCACGCTGACTTTGTGGGTTATGTGTTGTGTGTGTTTTGTTTTGAGGTAGCGTTTGCTTGGATGTCTGCTTTGGAGGTCTCTGTTGCTTAGGTAGATTTTTATTTAGAGCCTCCGAGTATGTTTTTGTGTATTTATGTGTTTGGTTCGCTGATGTGGTGGGACTATGTGATACTGGAATTGTGTTGTGTGAGGTTACCTTCTCCTCCTGACTGGTTACACCAGTTTCGAGATGAGAGAGCTCAGCCTCCAGTTTGGCTAAATAGTTGCATCTCTCACATATATTTGAACATGCTTGGAGGAGGAGAGGGTTGTCCGTGTACATGAGATAGTTGTAACATTGTCTCAAAATTCCCAGATTCACCAGCTGGACTGGAGAGGAAATCATTGACTGACCTTTGGACATGCTAGAGTAATAGGAAAACTGAATTTAAGATGGACCAATAGAGGACAGGGTAATCGTAGAGAGTACAAGAGTAAATAGTGCTTATGGTTTAATAGTGCTAACTTGTAGGATTACTTAATTGGAGCAGTGAAGGGCCTTAGAATGAGAATATGGTGGTTAAATTGAGAGATAGAGCAGTTCTAAGGGAAAACGTGAAGAGCAAACTTTGTGGAGCCAGGAATAGTTTAAACCCAAACAGGCGGTGCTGACCGTTGTTGCGCTATGCTCAAAACTGCGCAAAAGAGGGTTTTAAGAGAGGAAGATGAAGGAGTTTTGGAATTGACCCAAAATGGCCAATAAAACTACAGTTTCAAGTCAGTAACCACTCCCACAAGGGCAGGCAGGCTGCTCAATGTTTTTCACTGCCACTGATCAACAGAGAGACTTTCCTTTAGCCCAAGCAAAAAATGGCCTCACAGAAACTTACAAACAGTTCAAGAATAGCAAGCCTGTAACTGAACTTTTTTAAATCTCAGAAAAGTGGGAAAAAAGCAAGATTTTTTTTTGTTTTTTCAGAGATAGCAGAGGTTCACAAGTACCAACAAGTTATAACAGTGCAGTAAATGACCCCACACAAGAGTGCTAGGCCAAAGACAGATAAAATGCAAGTTTTGAGAAAAAAAAGATTTTAAAAATAAGTGCAAACAGGAAATTCAGTAAACAGCTCTAGGTTGTGCTCTAAATACAGTTACTAATGCAGAAATCAAATTTAACAAGCCAGAAAATGCTAAAAATAGGCGGCTATGCAGAAAAACTTAGCAAATAAACAGAGGAAAAATACTTAAAGTCTCAAAAGTGGCTCCTTTCTTCTCTCAGCATTTTCTCCTCTTGGTGGGTGCTTCACCAACAGCCAACAAGCCTGAAAAGATGCCAAAACCACGAGGCAACCAGGTTTTAAGAGAGGAAGATGAAGGAGTTTTGGAATTGACCCAAAATGGCCAATAAAACTACAGTTTCAAGTCAGTAACCACTCCAACAGGGGAAGGCAGGCTGCTCAATGTTTTTCACTGCCACTGATCAACAGAGAGACTTTCCTTTAGCCCAAGCAAAAATGGCCTCACAGAAACTTACAAACAGTTCAAGAACAGCAAGCCTGTAACTGAACTTTTTTAAATCTCAGAAAAGTGATATATCTATATATCTCTATATATATCTATAGATATATATATCTATATATATCTATATATGTATATATGTATATATCTACATATCTATATATCTATATATATCTATATATGCATATATCTATCTATATATATATATATATATATATATATATATATATATATATATCTATATATCTACATATCTATATATGCATATATACATATATCTATATCTGTGTGTGTGTGTGTGTGTATACACATACATACATGTGTGTGTGTGTATATATATATATATATATATATATATATATATATATATATATATATATATATATATACAGAGAGAGAGAGAGAGATATATGTGTATATATATATATATATATATATATATATATATATATATATATATATATATATATATATATATATATATATACATACACACACATACTTGTAAACAGCCACTGCTGTACATATACATGCACATGTATGCAGTTATACTTTCCCCCTTACATGGTGGGAATATCACTTATGGAACAGTTGTGAGACATACGATTATATAATAATATTGCACATAGCAACCTTCAAATACATATATATGTCCAGTCTTCACTAACAGTTGCAGTATGTCCCTTGTCTATGCACATCTGCATATACATATAGATACGAACTGCTAACACATAAGGAGTGTTCACAGAATGTAGAGTACCCTTCAGACACATCATTCGGATGCCAGCAAATACATCTGTGTTACATACCTTACCTTTGTATGTCTCACCTCAGTCTGTTGTACCTGTTGATGTTTTTTTATTTTCATTTATTTAGGTTGATGTCCTCCACTGCCTCTGTTTGTTTTAATTTTTGTTTTGGTTGGTCGGTGTCTCCAACCGCCTCAGTTTTTTTTTTTTGGTTTGGTCTCTCCAACTGTTTGTCTGTCTATCTTTCTCTCCCGCTTGCTCTTTCTCTCTACAGTTGCTGCAATGATATTATTGCATGTGTGGACAGCAGGTACAAGCTGCTTTTGTAGGCATCTGCACATGTGCATGTGATGGCCTCTGCACCAACTGGGGCCCACCATTTAGTAATTGCATGCAGCCTGCTGTGTGGTAATTGCAGTTCTCAGTGTGATTTCAGGACACTGCTATAAAATGATACATTAGGTAGGCATAGGTCTTTCAGTTTTGCAAGGTGGGGACCATGCTTGTTTGCTGTGGACACTGTTGTGTCAGTCAGAAGGTTGGTATATGTCTCATATCTGAAGCTGGGTTGTAGCCAGTGAAATGCATGTTGTACTAAAACCTGACTGTTGCTTCTTCAAGCACACTCTTCTCAGTGTGCAAGTTTACTCACACCTCCTAATGCTAGCACCGGATACATGGGAGTATGTACTTTCTTTTGGAATTAGGGAATTAACTGGCATACAACAGTAGTTATTGCAATGTATTCCTATGGCTTTCCTATTTTCCCTTTACATCCAGTCCTTGTAATGCATGTCATATTTCTTTATTGCAATGTATTCCTATGGCTTTCCTATTTTCCCTTTACATGCACTCCTTGTAATGCATGTTATATTTCTTTCAGCACCAAGTTATTGTATATATGCTGTGGCTTAGTGGTACATCATGCAGACTGGTGAGTCCAGGGTGCGGGGTTTGAGACTGTCAAGGGCATTTTATTTTGCTGCTGAGCAATGCAAGGGACTTGTCATACAGAGTGACAAAGGCACTTTGAAGCAGTTGTAAGCGAGTTTGCGTGACGCTTACCGATGCTAAGCAACGCTTAGCTCAGCTTAGTGTATTTTAGCAATACTAAGCTAAGCTTAGCTTAGCTCATTTTATGTTAGCAATAGTAAGCTAAGCTTGGTGGAGCTTATCATATCTTAGCAATGCTAAGCTAGGCACAAACATGCGCACACTGGTGCAAACCCGCTTACTACTGTTTACAAGTGCTCACTCCCTCTAACCCCCGCGCTCATGTCTTTGTCAGAAAAGTAAATGGGGAGATAGGAATGTGGTGCTAAAGGGTGCTCAGAGAGGGGAAGACAGTAGGGAAAAAGCTTGGGATGTACACGATGGGTGTGGAGAAGTTTCATAGCTGCCCATTTCTTTACCAGCAACAGCTGTGCATATGCAATATATTAGGTGGGATATTTGAAACCTTCCACCCCTGAGAGAGTGGTGAGGACATCTAAGTATGTTGTACTACCAATTATGAATATCAGGCACATGCACTGTTTGCGAACTGCTATACTGTCATTAGTACGTTACACACATCTGAAAAGTTTGTGGTTTGTGTTGACATTAGCACAGTCTGCTCAGGACGACTGGACATATTTCTGTACTGTGTATGCCTACCTACACCCTTGGTTGTGCCTGACTACACGGGTATATAGTACCTTTGGGTATGGGTGCAGAACTGCAGTGTGCATTATTTATTATCGTGTGTTGCTTATCTTACTGAACATGCAGAGTTGCTGTGTACCTGTAAGTCTATGAAGGCTTGTCGTCTGTCTGAGTAGCTCCCACCTGTGGACATATCCAGATGGTAGACAGAGGTCAGCCTAGTATTCTTTGACTGTGCACCACAGCAATCTTTTCAGCACCTGAGCAATGGCATTGTCACAGGTGGTTGCTAGCAATGCATGGCTACATCCTTTGCTATTTCTGTGTTGTACTTCTACATAAGGGCATGCTTGTGGGATTCATTCTACAGCTATTTGCAGAGTGTGTAACAGCAGACAAGCTGATATGCCTGTGTGTTTCTGACTCTTCCAGGCCTCAGATACTCTCACGTATATATTTGAACAGCCTCAGGGAAAGGTACATATAACTGGGATACACCTGTCATATAGTTCAGACATTTTGCGGTTCAGACTTTGGATGATTCAGAGCATTTCTATTACTACACATTTTATGATGTGCAAGCGGTGTCTACTCTCACGTGTTGACATTTGTTATTAAGTGAGATTCAACACCTTTCTGCCAACTGTTAGTACAGTTCACAGGGAGTCAGAGGGGCACAGATAACATTTGTTTACAAATCGGTGTCATCACTGTAGAGCAGTCACTATTGGGAGGTCTGGCCTGTGACCTATGCAAATATGCCAGTGTTTATCCTGCCCTGATACTATGTGGGGTTTGTAAGCTGCTACTGTAACCTTATTCCCTACTAGCATGGCTGATTCTCTTTTCACAGTTATGTCATGCAGTTCAACAGCACCTGCTGGTTAAGGCCCACAGTACAAGATTTGTGTTATGGCATTCCTATTTTCCCTTTACATTCCCTCATAGTAATGCATGATATATTTATTACAGCAACAAGTTATTGTATATCTGCTGTGGCTCAGTGGTAATTCATACAATCTAGTGTGTCCAAGGTCTGGGGTTTGAGACTGACAGGGGTATTTTATTTTGCTGATCAAAAGACTACAGGCATTGTCATACAGAGTGACTAAGGCACTTTTAAGCAGTTGTAAGCGGGTTTCCATGGGTTTGTGCGACGCTTAGCTAAGCGCACAAAAGCGCATACCCGCTGACTACTGCTTAAAAGTGCTTACTCCCGCTAACACCTGCGCTAATTTCTTTTAAAGAAAAGAAAATGGGGAAATAGGAAAGTGGTGAAAAAGGGGGCACAAAGAGGGCAGGACAGTAGGAAAACAAGCTTGTGTTGTGCAGGAAGGATGTAGGGAAGGCCCATAGCTGCCTAATTCTTTACCAGCAACAGCTGTGCATATGTTAGAAATTTAGAGTGAAATTTGAAACCTTCCACCCCTGAGAGAGGAGTGAGGACAACAAAGTATGTTGTACAGCCAATTGTAATTATCAGTTTACATGTCCAGCAGACATGTGTGCGAAATGGGCAGCTATGTATGGGGCGTAATTCTTTTGCGGGCACAGATTGCTCTTTTGTTATTTTTTTTCAGGTAGGAGTGGAATGTGAGGTAAAGGAAGTAGGAATATTGAGGGAGGCGGGTTGTAGAGGTTAACAGACAAGACAAACAAGACGCATACAGGGGAGGAGTATGACACATGTGGTGGGTACACACAATTGACGGGGACGGATGCTTGGATATCGCATGCCCATGAGCCCACAGATGGCAACAGTGGAACTGAGATCCTCACCCATGGGCAGTTACCACTGTGCCTTCACAGCCCAGGCCGAGGCTGTGTTGGGGGCTGGATAGGAGGGGCAGGCACACCGGTGATTTGCACCACTCTCGCCTCAAACTGGCGTAGGGGATCAGTCATGGAACGCCTAATCTCACTACGCACCACAGCCCGGAACCTTTGGAGGGTGAGTGGAGGCTCTCCTCTGGCCACGCTTGCAGAGGGGGGCGAGCCCTATCCCCTGCAGTGCTTCCACCCGAAGGTGACACAGGGCCACCAGAGGAGGAGGTCCAGGGCTGGGCACTGGTATCAGGTGCAATCGCCAGCTGAGGTGGGACCCGCCTTCCCTGTTGTCCTATGTTTAGCAGCATTTAATGGCATTTTGGGTTAGTAACAAACAACACCATTCCAAATTAGTTGTAACAGCATGCATTAGTATTCCCATTAACCAAACACACATGAATTCCAAACGTTGAAAAGCAAGCATAACACATGCATATTTAGAACAACAGTGGACACTCCAACAGCATGCAGGGTTGATTGGTGGCAACTGGCCATCAGGTTTGGATATGTGAACAGGGCATATGCATCAACATACATGCAGATATGTATAAACCAACAGGACAAATGACCATATGAATTAATTGTGAATAGGCATAACCAGTTTGGTGTGGAATGGCATCATTTGTGAACATAACATAAGATGGTAAAATAAGAAGTTATGTACCTACCATAACGTTCCATGTTAGTTGTCTTCTCTCGCCTTCTTTCTTGCTTGATGGGTTCGGAGCCGATCCTCGGCTCCGACTTGGCACTTGCTTTAGCTCGAGAACTCCTTTTACCAGCTCGAGGCAGCCCCATATCCCATGATGCAAGGCAGGAAGTACCCAGATCTCGTTTGTTGACAAAGGGCAATAACACCAAGCATAAAATACTTCCCAAAGGAAGAAGAAACTTACAGATGGAAAAAGGACCAGGTCTGAATGGTCTTTAGCATAATAGTTTCTTATACAAGGTCTGTCCAGGCCAGGGGGAAGGAGGGAGGGTCGCAAGAAAGAAGGCGAGAGAAGACAACTAACATGGAACGTTATGGTAGGTACATAACTTCTTAATGTTAAGTTGTCAATCTCGCCTTCATTCTTGCTTGATGGGACCGGCCCTAGCACCTCTATCCTGGGTGGCTCAATGGAACAAACTCTTGAGGACTGTAGAGCCAAAACTGGCTCTGTCCCTGGAGGCCATGTCCAATTTGTAATGGGAAACAAAAGTGTGAGGAGTGGCCCAAGTGGCGCTGCACAAATAGTGTCCAAAGGCAGTCTAGCTTGAAAGGCTGTAGAAGTAGCTAAACTCCTAGTTGAATGTGCTTTAGGTTTCGAGCACAGCTGTTTTCCCCTGAGTATAAATTTCAGTGATGACCGAAGAAAGCCATCTGGACAAAGTCACTTTAGAAACAGGAAGGCCTTTTTTATTATCCGCATAGGAAACAAAAAGTTGATCAGATTTTCTAAATTTTTTTGTTCTGTCCAAATAATATCTAAGCTGACGGTGGACGTCAAGATAATGTAGCTTTTGTTCAGCTCTATCTGAATAGTTAGGAAAAATACAGGAGATCAATGGATTGATTCAGATTGTTTTTTGAAGCGACCTTAGGTAAAAAGGATGGATTAGTTCTCAAAGATATTCTGTCTTTGTGAAAAATCAAATAGGGGGGTCGAACCGAAAGAGCATGAAGTTCAGACACCCTCCTTGCAGATGTAATAGCCACTAGGAATAACGTTTTCCAAGAAAGATATTTTAGGGAACAAGAAACAGCTGGCTCGAAGGGGGGAAGAATCAAGGATGTCAGCACTAAATTTAGATCCCACTGAGGAGGAGGATTCCTAATTGGAGGCTTTAGTAGGAAAATTCCTTTCAAAAAGGCCCTGCAGAGCCTATGGGACATAATATTATGATCTGCTATCCCGACATGAAAATTAGAAATAGCAGCCAACTGAACTCTGACTGTGGAAGAAGAGGAGCCTGCATGAAAAATCTCTGCTAAGAAGTCCAGAACTGCCTGAACAGGGGCAGTAAAAGGATCAATATTTTGGGCCTTAGCCCAATAAGAGAAACATTTCCATTTGCTTGTGTAAATCCTCCTGGTAGAGGATTTTAGTGAAGCTACTATGATATCTCTAACTGGGTTAGAGATCAAAGGAAGCCTGGCTAAGGAAGGAAGTGGAGCAACCATGCTGTGAGGTTGAGAGAAGGGATTCACCGGTGCAGCTGACCGGATTGGTGAATCAGTAGATCTGGCACTGGGTCCAGATGCCACGGCTGCACCAAAAGGTGATGATGGAGGAACGGCAACCAAACTTGTCGAGGCCAGTAAGGGGCAATGAGAATCAATTTGGCTCTCAAAACGGTAGCTTTCTGGATCACCTGAGGGATCAGAGGAAATGGAGGGAAGGCATAAAGAAGTCCCTGGGGCCAATCCTGGGTCAGAGCGTCTCTGGGGGGATGGCCTGATAGAGGGAAGAGGCTGAAGAAGTCTGGACATTTGCTGTTTTGGGGAGTAGCAAAAAGATCGCAACATGGACGACCCCATTCCAGAAAAATCTCTTCCGCTATGGATTGCTTGAGAGACCACTCGTGAGGCATGAGAATAGCTCTGCTCAATCTGTCCGCTATAATGTTGGTTTTCCCAGGGATATGCGTTGCTACCAGAAACCGATGAGAGGAGATCGCCCATTGCCAAAGTCTGAGAGCTTCTCGACACAAAGGGTAGGACTTGGTTCCGCCCTGTTTGTTGATATACCAAACTACAGACATGTTGTCTGTGTGGACTGCAATTGTCCCTACGGGAAGAAAGTCGTTGAGGGCTTGCAACGTTAAAAGCACTGCTCTCATCTCCAGGACATTTATGTGCAGATGGTACTCGAACGGTTGCCACGTCCCATGAACCATCCTGCCCTGATAATGACCCCCCCACCCGATCAGGGAGGCATCCGTGGTGACAGTGGCTATCGGGGATGGAGGTACAAAGCACCTGCCTTGGTGAACCTGAGACGATGTGATCCACCAAGCAAGATGTTCTTTGATGTTTGTGTCACCAGAATCTGGTGACGCATTGGGAGTTGCTGGTATGACCACTGCGTGAACAGCATCCACTGAAGGAGGCGCATGTAGAATCGAGCCAGGGGAAGAAGAGTAATGGCCGCAGCCATGAGACCTAATACCTTTAGAACCATTCTGGCCTGTACTTTCTTGCTGGCCAGAATGATCCTGACATGAGTCTGAATGTCTGAAACTCTTTGTTCTGTAAGGGTAGCTGACATCCGAACAGTGTTTAAGTTTGCACCTATGAAGGTAATAGACTGGCAGGGCGATAAGGATGACTTTTCGAAGTTGACTGAGATGCCTAAATGAGAACAAAGGTCTATTGTGTAATCCCTGGCTTGTATAAGCTGATGCCTGGTGGTGGCTGACAGGAGCCAGTCGTCGAGATACGGAAACACCTGGAATCCTTGACGTCTCAGGTGAGCCGTGACTACTGCCATGCATTTGGTGAACACTCTGGGGGCTGTAGTGAGACCAAAGGGCAGGGCTCTGAACTGGAAATGACTGGACCCCAGCCGAAAGTGGAGAAACCTCCTGGAGCGTCTGTGAATTTTGATGTGATAGTACGCATCCTGAAGATCTATTGAGCACATCCAGTTGTCCTTCTGTAAGAAGGGCAGAATTGACTGAAGAGTGACCATTCGGAATCTTGTCTTCCTGACAGACTTGTTGAGTCTGCTGAGATCCAATATTGGTCTCCAGTCTCCCGTCTTTTTGGGGACCAAAAAGAACCTTGAGTAGATTCCGGGCTCTGAATGGTCTATTGTAACTGGCTGAATGGCTCTTTTTTGCAGTAGTTTTGCGATTTCTAACTCTGCAATGTCCCTTAGACCGGGTGGTACATCTGGAAGGGAACTTGAGGGGAAGGGACTTTCCTCGAAAGGAATTATGTAACCCTTGGATATGATCGACTGTACCCATCTGTCTTGAGTGAGGGAATGCCAGGCTTCTGGGTACAGTGATAATCTTCCCCCGACTGCCTCCAAGGAGGGACAGCCGGGCAACACCTCAGGGATGCTGAAAGGGCTTATCAGAGAGAGGCTCCCTGTTTCCCTGGTTCTTCGGACCCTCTGCCTCTAGAGCGCGCCTGTTGTTGTTACCCCTCTGCCTCTAGGGGTAAACTGACCACGTGAATCCGGCGTGACTCCTTGGGATTTACGGAACCACATTTTCCCACCTTTCTGTCCTTTGGGATAAGGCCTAGAAGGGGTGGAAAACGGACTCCAACAGCAGAAAGAGTCTTGCCGTCCTGCTCACACCTGGTCAAGGTCTCCTTCACCTGAGGGCCAAACAAAGCTGACCCATCAAAGGGAGAATTTGTGAAGGACGCCTTAAAGGGATCCAAAAATCACATAGCCGCATCCAGGCTTGGCGCCTAAGAGCCACACCTGTGCCTGCGGCTCTACTACTCCATCCGCAGCATAAGATATTAGCCGCATGGAGGAGTTAGCAATGGAATTGAGGGTTCCTAGCTGCGAAGCAATCTTTTCTTGAGCCCCTGCAGCTGTAGGATCCTGAACTACTTCTCCCAGCTCCTTCAGGATATCTCTCTGGAGTCTGGTGAAGTGACAAAGATAATTCAGCGACGCATAGCAAAGGTCGCTGAGGAAAACATCCGCTTGCCGCACCTATCCATGGTCCTAGAGTCCTTATTAGGAGGATGGACGGGCACGGAAGGATCTGCAAGTTCCTTTTGGTGGCCGCAGCCACCACCATGGCATCAGCGGGACACCCTTGGTTAGGAATTGTTTGTCACTAGGGGCAGTGATAAATTTAGAAGGCCTCCTAGGGACTGGCTCTACAGAGTCAGGAGCTGTCCACGCCTTCGTGCAATAACCTGCATAAGGGGTCGAAGGCGGAGACACCCAGGAGGTGGAGGGCCGAGATCCAAACGCCTCTAGGTATACTGACTCATCCTCAGAGGGATTGTTGGTGGGCCAGTTTCCCCTCTGTTTGAGAAGTTCTAGGATGTCTGAAAAGGAGACATCCTCAGAGGGGATCTAGGGATCCCTCTGACTCATCAAAGTCAGTATCCGAAGTGACAGACTCGGGGGAGTCTACATGCTTCCTCTTACAAGTCCTCTTCCTAGGAGGATCTCCTGAAACATCAGGAGAATCCTCGGAAGAGGGGGAAATTCCCAATGGGGAAACCTGAGGCGGAGGATCTCTGGGTCCTGTAGCAAGAGAAGTGGCAGAGATGTCAACAGGTACCATAGAGGGAGGAGCTACGGGAACAGACTGCTGACTGATACCAGTGGCCAGTACACTCTTCATCACCTCGAATGCTCCCTCCCAGGCAGGTCCGAGAGAACCCGCTCCAAGAGCTAGGAACTCCAGGAACCACCGAAGGGAAGTCTCCGAGGCAGATGTCGGAGCCGAGCTCACCAAGGCCGAGGCTCCAAGGGGAAGAGCGGCTCGGACAAGGGTCCGATGCCACTCACCCTCGGAGGAGACCATGGAAGCCCGACCACCGAATCCCTCTAAGGAAGAGGAGATAAGAGTAGGGGCTGAAGGAACAGAAGGGGGTATCCGTCCTCCAGCCGGAGCAGTAACCATGCCCGAAGACTCCAACTCCAAGCTCTGGGGTAGAGTTGAAGGAGGAACTGTAACGGGGTGTGGACCAACAGTCGTCTGCTGAGACGGACTGTGTAACATTTGGGCCAGTACCTGTGACTTGAGTAATCTACTGACCACTCTCTCTAGGTCATGATCTGACAACCTGGATGACCTTGAAGATCAGCTCCGATGGCTCCGTTCTGATAGAAGAGGCGAAGCCGGAGCCGAAAGTATCGGCTCCAAGCAAGGAGACCTCGACCTCTTCCTGGAATGGGCCATCGGAGCCGATACTTGATCCTGTCGGCACCGACTTCGGAGCCGGCAGAACGTCTCGATGTATCGGCTCCAGCCGGAGCCGATACAGCCACCAAAGTAACGGTGTCGGAGCCGATCGGAGCCGACACCGATGCCTGAGCCACATGGGTGTCGGAGCCGATCGGAGCCGACATCGGCGGTCAACAGATTCGCACCGATAGCCATCGGCGCCGAAAGCTTTGTGGATCCAGAATCGGCTCCAGCCGGAGCCGATCTCGATTCAATACGAGTCGGAGCCGAGGCCGCAGGCTTAGAAACAGAAGCCTGGGCCTTGGCAGTTTTAGTTGATTTTGTGGAGCCGACTTAGCCGGAGAGCCCTCCGGCTTAAGAAGACCCCTGAGAATCAACTTGTTGCTCTCCTGCAGGACTCTCTGGCTGAAGGAGTGACAAATAGCACAGGAGTCCTGCAGGTGAAGAGGGCCCAAACAGTACAGGTAAGAAGTGTGACCGTCTGTCAGAGACATCTTCTGACAGCACGAGTCACACTTCTTAAAACCTGAAAACCTCTCCTTAGACATGGTGCCTAAACACAACACACACAGACACACCAGTCAAAATTAAATTAAACAAAATACCAAGAGGTATTTTATAAAAAACACCAACACACACACCCTAACAGGGGATGGGATAGGAAAATTGACTAACAAAAAATTAAAAGAGACAGGGATTTCTGTCAGAAAAGGGTAGTAATTAAAATTAAACTATCACAAAATTAGTTTTAAACTAAAAGGGGCTTGAAATATCACAAATGTGAACTACTTACCAGGAGCTGGTAAAGAGAAGACCTCCCAAGCGAAGCGGCAAACGAGATCTGGGTACTTCCTGCCTTGCATCATGGGATATGGGGCTGCCTCGAGCTGGTAAAAGGAGTTCTCGAGCTAAAGCAAGTGCCGAGTCGGAGCCGAGGATCGGCTCCGAACCCATCAAAAAAGAATGAAGGCGAGATTGACAACTTAACATTATTACATTAACAACTTAAAATACCTATATGTATACTGTACATTCCTACTAGCTGCAGATATATATCCCCTACGTGTATTAGTACAGTTCCCTGTATGTAACCTTAGAAATGTTGGTGATGGAGATGTTACTGCTACATTAATATACATTCCATTTGTATTCATATATGTTCATATCTGGCTGTGTTCAGGTAAAGTATCCTGCTACATTTGAACAGTTACGTACAGTTCTAGCAACACACTGACATTTGTGGGATCACAAGCACAAGCTGCTCATGTACCAGATTAACATGTACATACTATACATGAAACAGTTGAGGACTATAAATATTCCTCTGAGATACTGGCATTCCCATCAGCCAGTTTATATGGGCCTAGACAACTGTGGATGTTCAGCATTTCATACAGCCATACTATCTCCATAATGCAAGGGTACAACAACATATCCAAAATGTGGGATGGACACAGTCCAGGTATTGTACTTTATTAAAAACATTTCACTCTTTGGTTGTGGCTGTCTCATTCATTTCATTATGTAGTGCATGCAGTATACCTTTATTCCAGACTTCTTACACCTTTATTGGTAGCTTCAAACTCTTTCTCACACTCTCTCACTTATTTTATATTTACATTTCAGAATGGTACTTAATTCCAGGCTTTATTAACATTTATTACTGGCTTACAACAATCCTTTCCAGCTGACTCACTTATTTCATATGACAGTATATACAAGGATGTATTCAAGACTTGTCTGTCCTTTATTGATGGATTAGAACACTCATTTTCAGGCTGAAGCAGTTATCTGATATTACAATACAGGTGGAAACTCTATTTGAGACTTGTTTACTCTTTATTAATGGATTACAATACTCTTTTTTCAGGCTGCATCACTTATCTGCTCTTAGAATACTAACAGAAACTTTATTCTAGGCTTATTTGACCTTTATTACTGGGTTACAACACTGAACTCTTTGACAGGCTGTCTCACTTATATTCTATAATAATACCAGCTGAATGATTACTAACCTGCCTGGTGACGCAGCCTCAACAGCCTATCAGCATAGGCTTGCTGATTCGTGGAACGAACACCTGTAGCTGTAATATAAATTAAGGGATATTGGAACATACATATCCGTACTATAGGCTAGGATAGCATTTCTTATATACTTAATTACATGGATACTTACTCAGTAGTGGGGCAATGGGCATATGACAGGCCTCCTGGATCCATCGGTTCAGTTGGTCCTCCTTTTTGACGTTTCAGGTCCGCATGGTGGTGACGGACCTGCTCACCAGTCCTGGGAATGCCTGTGGCACTGGTAAGATCATGTGTTAACTGGTTCCATGCCTCTGCCTTGTACGCTCCCCAGTGAACCTGGCCCTGCATGAGTCGGCCTTCATGTTGGTGGACTAGGAGCCAAGCCATATATTTAGACTCCTCAATGCCCCACCTTTGCGCTCTAAAGCGATTACCTTCTCCGACGCCAGCCATCCTGACTGCAAGTGGGTACCACAATCAGTTATGGCGAATATTCCTGCCTATGGGACTTAAGTATGCCGCATTTCCCGCACTTTTTTGTGATTGGCCATTTTTGAGAATTCTACTCTGACTGCAGACCTGCTTAGAAATGGTTAATCTACCATTTCTATGTATATGTATGCTAATAGTGGCTGTTTCTCCTAAGCTGTCA
Organism: Protopterus annectens; assembly: GCF_019279795.1. Classification (NCBI taxonomy): domain Eukaryota; kingdom Metazoa; phylum Chordata; order Ceratodontiformes; family Protopteridae; genus Protopterus; species Protopterus annectens. The sequence continues at coordinate 22,935,099 of NC_056735.1, read as the reverse complement.
TGGCTTAGTGGTTCTGTGCTTTGATTATGATGCACAGGGTCCTGGGTTCAAACCTTGTCACTCTTTTATTTTAATACTGTCTAGACAGGCTAGGGGGTGTGGTTGCGTTTAAGCAACCTAGCTCTATGTTGCTCCACTGTGCCCTACGGTGCCCTGGTTGGCACGGCACGCACGTCCACACAAACACATTGCACTGGGTAAAGCGCTTTTAAACTCTGGGCAACTCTATTGCGCTGGGTAGCATTATTAAACTATGGGCACCTCTGTTTAGCTGGGTAAAGTGCTATTAAACTATGGGCACCTCTGTTTAGCTGGGTAAAGCGCTAATAAACTATGGGCACCTCTGTTTACCTAGGTACAGCACTGCTTAACAGCAGGCTATTATATATCTGGGTCCTTTAAGATATATATTTTGTTCACTGATACATTGGCCATTTCACTGCTTTTAATTAAATTTTAATCATATATGTCTGGTATTATTTCAAATTCTGATTTAAAACATAAATAAGAAGGGGAGTGGTGGGACTCGAACCGTGAATGCCTCCTCTTTGTGCATACGGTCTACCATTACGCTATTGCAATTTGGATTAATTTGCATAAGTAGTTCTTATATGCTCTTCAATATCACAGTTGCTAACTATGGTTAAGCAATGGGCACACCTGCGCAAACAAGCGCAAATACGGGCAGCTATATCGTGAATTTAAAAAAATATATATTTATTTGCTACGTTTTATAACTGTGATGGGGGTTTACAGTGTCAGGGAGTGTGGTGTTGGGTGCAAGTACATTTGAGTGAACTCGCTCTTGTCTGTTGACACTATGCTTTTTAAAACCTTGCAGGGGCGTGGACTTTTAGACTGCTCGGCAGTCGGACACGCCCCCTGCTTGCCTACTCAGTCCATGTAAGAGTTACGGATGAGTCAGCGTGCCCTCATGAATATTCATGGCACGCTGATATCATATTGTTCAACTGCAGCCTCCGAGTAAGACATATTAAGTCTTACACGGAGGTTTCGTGAATCCGGCCCTAAGTATTATTCCTTGAAATCTGATCTTTCCTACGATATTGTTTTTTAAGTTTCTGTGTGATCTCTGAACTTGAGCAGCACTGTACTGTAGTAATTTTGTCTTGTGTTTTAATTATTTATTATTAAATATTTTTAAAACCTTTACCTGTGGCTGGTTTATGTAGAGAAAACTTAACCTCTAAAGTACATTGCATATTTACAGATTTTACTGTCTACATCACTTCAAATTAAGCCTTGACTGATTAGTCATACTACCATTTGGATTATAATATTGTACAGTGATAATTGGACACCCTTTTAAGGGCCTTTTAGTAGCTGATAATTATTAACTGGGTGGTAGCAGGAATTACTACCATATTTACTGGGTAATAGGGGCACAGCTGGAGAACCTGTGCCAGCCTTTTCCCAGGAGGGTCTGTGTGGTTGTATAACCTCTTCTCAAAGTGTGTGTGTGCATGTATCAGCTACTTGGGCAGGGACATGAAGCCCTGGTTGAACAGAAAGGGTACTGGAGGTTTTAGCTTGCCCAGTTAGGCTGAGATCTGGACCCTATAGCTGTGCCAGTGGGGAGTCTTATTGGGGACCTGGTGAGCAAGGGAGCAACCAGCCCCAGACTGATTGTGATCTCTGTGTGCTCTTAAAGGAAATTGTACTTTACTGTGTGTATTAGTTATCCTTTCCTCTTCTAGGAGACGACCTCCCTGGTGTCAGTGGTGAGGATTGAGGCTCCTTGACTACTGGGCCAGGGCACGGTTGTCACAATAATGCATACAGAACAATTCTCTTAAACAGAAATGAAAACTTTAGCAATGTACTCAGAATGGGCACAAACTCCCTCAAGATTACTGGAAAAGATAATAAATGTTAACAACAGTGCCCCTATGACAACAGAAATTGAATACCAAGGAAGCAAATATAATATTAATCAAGAAATTATTAAAACTTTTTAAGATTTATAAACAAAGTTATATGACCCACAAACCCTAAAAGCTATGCAATTAGAGAGAGATACTTTCCTAAAGAATCTAAATTTCCCAAAGATAAATCAAACACAGAAGGATCTATGTAAAGCTCCCTGCATGCAACAGGAAAGCAATTCAGTAATAAATAGTCAAAAAACAAGAAAAGCTCCTGGACCTGATGGTTATACTGCTGTGTTTTATAAATCCTTTGGGCAAAAAATATCAAAACTCGTATTGAAAATATATAGCTATATAAGAGAATATGGCATTGCAGATCTATATTTAAATAACTCAAAGACAATCTTTATACCTAAAGGAAAATTTGATAACAAAAACTCAAGAAAATACAGACCAATTTCTCTTATAAATGTAGACAAACTTCTAGCTGCATTTTACCAAACATAATATCACCTGGACAGTTGGGATTCATGAATGGTAGGTAGACATGTGAAAGCACATTAACCTTAGATACAATGATATTGTTATGTAAACAAAATAAAAACCCTATCTATGCCCTTGCTTTAAATGCATGTAAAACCTTTGAAAAGTAAACCTAAACTTTTTATTTTCTATACTACCCTATTTTTATATACCGCAAAAATGTATAAATATAATAAAAACTTTTTTATGAGAGTGCTTACACAACTTTATACATTAATAAATCAAATTCACATCCAATAAAAATTCTAAATGGGTCCAGACAAGGATATCCACTATCTCTGTAACCCTTTAACTTATATATAGAACCTCTAACTTTACTCATAACCCAAAGAATGTACCATCATATTCCAGAAATTTTTAATAATAAAATTGCACTAACAGCCTTTTCTGATTATTTAAACTTATATTTCACACCCCCTAACACTGACTTGAGCAAAATTCTAGACTCTATTAAAAACTTCTCAAAAGTTTCAAACTATGAAGTTAATCCAAGAAAATTTCTAATTTTCCCTCTCAGTCCATTAAGTCATACTGATTCATATTTTCCTTTTCAGAAATAAAATTGAAATATTCTCTAAAATACTTAGGGATATCATTTGAACATAACCCAAAGCTATTCATACAGAATAATTTAGTAAAGATATGGCAGACATTGGACAGGATATCCAGAGATTGAGAAAAATGAAGCTTTCCTTTCTTTTGAAAGCAGCTATTAATAAAATGAATACTCTCCCAAGGTTAATATTTCAACTCAATGCAACAAATTTAATAGTTCAGAAAAACTTCTTTAGAAAACTAAATGTAGCTTTAGCTAAGTTTTTCTGGTGCCCTAATTCTGTCACAATCAGCTATTAAAAGTTAATATATCCTAAGGAAAAGGGGGGACTGGGACTACCCGACTTTAAGTTATAGTATGATATAATATGTTCAAACAGGATAATTGAAGTTGCTGAATATAATCCCAAGGATACATAATGGTATCCACTACAGATTAAGCTATGGTATGACTATGTCAAATACAGTAAAATCACTACCAAAGTTCTTCCATTTATAAATCAGGAAAATCTAAAGGATAGCAGATTTCATATGTCATTAAAACATACACTAATTAGATTTAAAAAAATGATGGAAGCACTAAACTTAATAAATACTTATATCCTGTTACAACCAATACATCTGAATCCAAACCTCAGATTAAATAACGAGATGATAAACTTGGAAAAATATCCACTCATTAAGAAATGCAATGTTTGGGATAGTTACAAACACAGGGAATCACACAAAAATACCCATAACCTTCCAAAAGGATACATTATAATGCTAAGGAAAATTAGATTTCTGTGCACTTCAATAATAGAAGATCTTGAAGTAAACGATAAATGCATAAATATGGGCTATTACTAACTTTAAGGAAAAAATGCTATTAAATACATATAAGATTATAGTATCCCTTAGATATCAACCATCTATTTTGTATTCAAAATACTAGGTTGAAAAGCTCAAAGAAATGTCTAAAAAGCAAAAATCTAAATCGATCAAAACAACACTAAAATTAGTCCCTTTTAAGAAATGTATATACTCAATTAATGATAACCAGTAATGCTTACTTTACCCCAGAAATACTCAACAATTTCAAATCAGAAGTTTTACCAAACTGTCCATGCTGCTACTCACAAATTGTTGACCTATTCCACATCTTCTGGACCTGCAAATGTACTTATAAATGATGGTGTTCACTGAGAGTCAGACTAGAGAAGATGGGATATCAAAAATCCACATTATCCCGGGAATTTGCAATTTTGCATTTTACCTCTCAAAATATACCCAAACGTAATCTAAATATTCAAATTACCCTCTTCTCTCTAGTAAAATTGTACATGACTCAGAATTGGTTAGATTGAACCAAATTGTCATGAGAGGACTTCAGAAGTATGGCAATAAAGTATATATCAGCACATAAATTGATAATGAATAACCAGCGTAAGCATTCATATATTTTCTAAAATACTGGAGTCTTCTACTGGATCATATTAAAAAAAGTAGATGAGAAAAGACAAATTATTGTGAATGTAAACTGACACATCCTTTTGTCAGTTTGTGTCTAATCTAAACCTCATTTGTAGCAGTTATAAATAGTATGAAAACTGTGTCACAAATCTTAATCAGAAGTTGATTTTCTGCAACACTTGTATATATTGTACATAGAGTATTATTTATATTGCGTATTTTGTTGTAGCACAGAAAATTCTCTTGCAACAAGATGTACCTAAATATGACTTCATTTCTTCTACTATGTAACTGAATTGTGGTTTGCAAAATGACTGGAATTGAAATATGCAAACAAAACAAGAGAAAAAGAGAAATAAAAATATTTGAAAAAAAAAACGAAGTCCTTGTTTGTTAGTTACATTTGACCCAAACTTGAGTATTGAATAATAATATGGAAACCTTATTAAAAAACAAAAAACAAACAAGAAAAAAACAAGCATGAGTAAACTGGAAAAAGTACAGTGGAAATATACCAAAGGTATCCATGATGTGAAAATTTAAGTTATTATGAAAGACTAAAATATCTAAACTTGTACAGTACCTCATACAGATATTTAAGAGGAGACCTTATTCAGGTATATAGGTAACTTAGAGGCAACTAACTGTAATAAAGTTTGTGGTTATCAAAAAGTAATAGAGAATCATCAGACAACCTATGCAAAAGATTCTATAGAATGGAGAAGTGTACTAATTAGTTCTCTGATAGAGCAGCTGATGCATGGACTAGACTACCAAATAGGTTCATGGGATGGTACTAGGCTATCGTCCCTAGGGCCTATACAAGCCTAGCTATAACATTTCCCTGAATATTTCTTCCCACAATATTTACTTCTCTGGACCCCTGTCTAGCTGGGCAACTGACATGATCCCTGGGGTGAATTTCCTATCTCCCATCCAATCATCAATGTTCCTTTTGAAGAAGGCCAAGGGGGTGTTCTGCTTGACATGTATGGGCAGTCTATTCCAGAGTCTGGGGAGTCTCTGGGTCAGGAACCTATCCCTCCAGCATGTTTTGTTCATTGTGATGACAAGGTTTAGATCCCTGGAGCGTGTGGCTCTGAGGGATTGGGATTTTTTTAAGTGGAGCATGTCCAACAGCTCAGGGTTTGACATGGCCTTGTATGTTAAGCAGAGATCGCCTCTGAGTAGACGATATGCCACAAAGTATAGCTGGAGTTTTTTTAGATGGTCAGCATATGGCATCTGTTTTAGGCCTGTGATTCTTTTAGTGAGGTATTTCTATGGACTTTCCAGCTGTTGCAGATGTCTTGTGAGGTACATACCAAACGGGGCATTATACTCTATAATGGGTCTAAATAGGGATGAGTAAAGTGGGACAATGACCTCCTTTTTGCTGGATGAAAAGCCCTTAGTGATGAGGTGTGCCACATAGAAGGATTTCCTGACTGTTGTGGTGATGTGGTTATCAAAAGTGAGACTACTGTTCACCTGTGTCCCTAAGTCTCTCATCACACTTTCGATGTTTAGTGTACTGCCACCTATGTGGTAATTCATGGGTACATGTTTTTTTTCCAAAGGAGATAACTATACATTTCTTGGCATTAAGCTTGAGCCCATGGCTCTGGCACCAGGCATCCGTTTTGTAAGGCCCTTTTGTAGAATATCCACATAATTTGGGGATCACTTCTGTGGCTCTGCTTGACAGGGGCACAGGGAAATAATTTTCTTGGGTGGCAAAAGCCAGGGTACTGTTTGGCAAGGCTTATATAGGCCCTAGGGCCAATAGCCTAGTACCTACCTATGAACCTATGATTCAATAATGGCTCTCAGTTTGCAGTCATCTGTGAACTTTGTTAGCCAGAGTCCCTTAGTGTTGGCCTGTATTTCAGAGAAGTAGATGCTAAACAAGAGTGGTCCCAGGACTGAACCCTGAGGTACTCCACTTGTCACTTGTCTGGAGCTGGATTTGGAGTCGGCTACTTTTACAGTCTGGGTTCTCAGTAAGCCAGTTAGCAACCCATCAAGTGACTTAGGGATTTATGCCCAGCTTAGTAAGTTTATCTATGGTTCCAGAGTGGGGGATTATGTCGAAGGCCTTGGCGAGGTCCAGATAGGCTGTGTGGACTGCCTTACCCTTGTCCGCAGCTCTGGAGACTGATTCAAAGAAGTCAATCAGGTTCAGGAGACAAGATCGGCCCTTCACAAACCCAAACTGGGTGGCGTCCAGTCTTTGAAGGTTGCCAATACCTTTCTTTATAAGTTCCATGATAATACGTTCCATGTCCTTGCAGATCAGGCTCATCAGACTGATGGGACGGTAGTTCCCGGGATCCAAGGTGGATCCCCCCCTTGTGAAGTGGGATAACTGTAGCTGTGCGCCACTCAGTGGGCACAAAGCCTGAGGTGAGGCTATGATTAAACATGACACTTAGGTAAGGTGCCAGTTCATTTTGTAGTTCATGTAGTACACAGCCTGGGATGTCATCTGGTCCCATGGATGCTGTATTCTTAGCTTTGTAGAGTGTGGTTTCTACCTGTGTGGCCATGGTTACTGGAATGTGGCAATCTTTTGGTATTGAAATGGGCCCTTTAGAGGGTGAGAGGGGGGTGAAGTTGGCACTAAATCGATCTGCCAGGATATTGGCAATATCATTGGGATCAGTATATTTAATGCCATTCTGTTGAAGCTCAGAACAGATCTGAGTATTGTCATTTAAATTCTTGACATAACTATTGAAGGCCTTGTGGTTGTCTTTGGAATATTTGGCAATTTTATTTTCATAACTAGCTTTTGAGGATTTTATAAGGGATCTCAGTTTCTTACTGAGGCTGGTGAGGGAGCTTTTTGCATCCTGGGATTTTCCTCTTTTCTGTAACAGTTTCTTCCTTTTGATGTAAAGTTTGTTTATGGCAAGAGACCACCAGATTGGGATCCTTTTTTTAGATCAGAGCATCTTGGTTCTATTGGGGATGGCATGATTCATGCACGAGTGGATGTGATCGTACAGTGCCTTCGTGTAGGATACAGCAGTCGAACTTTCAGTTTCCATCTGCATGGGTGTCATGACGTTTGTCACTTCTAACTTGAGTAGCATGAAGTTGGTTTTGGAGAAATTTTTTATGGAGGTTTCCTTACTGGGGGGGGGGGGGTGAGAAGCTGGTAGAAAGTACAGTTGTGTAGACTTACCATAAATGTAGATGTTTGAGTGTATTCTCTGTTGCAGTCATCACATTTGGGTTATCTGCTTGCAGTAGCCCCCAGACGGCCTGATTAACAAAGTCTTGGGTCCTGCGTCAGTTGCTGTCCCATCTTCTATGACGTCAGGTAGTCAGGGGTATAAAGCATGCAGCCAATGCCATTACATCAATTTTTCTTGCCCCAGATGTCAGGTGCCGCCATAATGGGAAGCAATTATATATATATATATATATATATATATATATATATATATATATATACATATAAGGTTACACCTCCAACAAAAAAGCAAATACACCAAAAAGTTTTAAACATAGTAAGCAAGAACAGAGATATAGCCAATAGAAGTCAGGGGGTTGGAGGGTAACTAGGACTGCAACAGTGAATACACTCGAACTTCTACATTTATGGTAAGTGTACACAACTGTACTATGTTCTTCGTGTTTCACTATTGCAGTCATCACATTTGGGTAGATTCCCAAAGCTAAGGATGGGAGGAGGAAATTAGATAGCATTAGGACCAGCTATAAGGCCCTGCATGACTGCAGTGGCAAAGCCAGCTCTGGATTTAGAGAAAATTGTCAAATGGTAATGCTTGATGAAGGTATGTACAGAACTCCAGGTAGCAGCTTCTAGGATGTCCCTGATAGGGACACCTCTGAGAAAGACTGTACAGGAAGATGCAGCTCTGGTAGAATGTGGTCTAATCCCCTGTGGGGTAGGCTTTCCATGGTGCTTATAACAGAAATGAATGCAATGGCCTATCCATTTAGAAATGGTTTGCTTTGAAATGGCCTTCTTTCTACCCCTGCAGCAAATGAATCCAGCAGTTGTTCAGATTTCCTGAGAGGTTTAGTCCTGTCCAAATAAAATCTAAGTTGTCTGTGCAAATCTAAGAAGTGCAGAATTCACTCCCCTTTGTCCTGTGGATTAGAAAAGAAGGTTGGCAAATGAATGGACTGATTAAGGGCCACATTGGATACCACCTTGGGCATGAAGGAGGGATTGGTCCTGAGGGACACCCTAGCCGCATGAGAAATGATGAAAGGCTCCACTGCCATGAGGGCCTGTAATTCAGACACCCTTCTAGCTGAAGTGATGGCTAAATGGAAATCTGTTTTCCAAGAAAGGAATTTCAACTCTACATTTGCAGCTGGCTCAAAAGGAGGTAGAATGAGTTTTTCCAATTCAAAATTAAGGTCCCAGGCTGGAGTAGGGGCCCTCCTGGGTGGTCTTAAGTTTTTGGCCCCTCTGAGGAACTGCTTCAGCTGTGGATGACAGAAAACGGGTGGTTCTGTGCTGTAATGAGCTGAAATGGCTGAGGCATGAATTTTGATGGAGGAAAAGGAAAGGCCCTTGTGCAGCATCTCAGTTAAGTATTGAAGAATCTGAGGTAAATTGGGTGCTGCTGTGCCCATCCCCTGAGTTTGGTCTCAGGAACATAATCTTTTCCATTTTTCAGCATAGGATTTTCTACTACTGGGCCTCCTTGCCTCCAGAATGACATCCAACACTTGCTTACTGAGGGGTGGTAATGGAAAGATCAGGTAATTAGCCAGGATGCCAGGTTTAGGGTTTGAAGGTGTGGGTGCAGAATCTGGCCCTCCTGCTGTGACAGCAGGACAGGGGTCTGAGGCAGGTGCAGTGGTGCTAGCAGTGACACACTGCGCAAAAGGGGGTACCAGTGTTGGTGTGGCCAGTCTGGTGCAATCAGTATCATCCTTGGTTTGTCCTGTTTGATCTTTAGTAGTACCTTGGAGAGGGGAGGAGAGGAGAGGAGAGGCAAAGGGGGAAATGCATAAACTGGTAATTTTTTCCAGGTGAAGGACAGGCCATCCACTTTCCAAGCTTATTTGTGGGGGAGTCCTTGTGCAGAATGTTTTCAGTTGATAGTTCTGGGGGGAGTCAAACAGCTCTATATGTGGGTTCCCCTGTTTGTTTCTCAACATGTTGAATATCTCTGGTTCCAGTTTCCACTCATGAGGGTCCATGAGATTTCTGCTTAGATTGTCTGCCAGTGTGTTTAGCTTTCCTGGCAGGAATTGAGCCTGTAGGTGCACTTGGTAGCTCAAGGCTGTGTTACACAGAGCCATGGCTAGGATGTGGTCCTTGAAGGTTGTCAGAGCATTCTGTACAGCTAACATTTCTTTCTGATTGATGTGCAGGTGCATTTGACTTGGGTTCCATTTGCCCTGAATGCACTTCCTTGCCAAGTGAGCCCCCCATGCATAGTCTGATGCGTCTGTTGTTAGGGTTTGGGTGGCAGGGGGTAGAGTGAATGGCAGTCTCTTGTTTGGATGACAGGCATCCGCCCACCAAAGGAACTCTATCTGTAGACAAGGAATGATAGGAAGCATTGCTTCTAGATCCTGGGAATGTTGACACCATAGACTTTTTAGATACCATTGTAGTTTCCTCATATGCAGTCTTGCATATGGAATTAGTAGAATGCAGGAGGCCAAGAACCCCAGGGCTTGCAGTATTTTCCTTGCAAATAGCTGGGTCTTTGTGGCCAGTAGTTCAAAGTAGGCTGTCAAATTAACTTGTTTTACTGGCATGAGAAAAGCCATCTGGAAAGTTGTGTTCAAACTTGCTCCCAGGAATACAATTTGTTGTCAGGGTACAAGATGTGATTTCTTTTTGTTTTTAGTGTACCCCAGGGAAGTTAGCAATTTCTGTACAAACGCCAGATGATTCAATAGTATGTCCTGGTTCTCTGCCTGAATTACACAATCGTCCAGGTATGGATATAGTTGGATATTTCTTTGCCTGCAAAATGCAATGACTGGAGCTAGGCACTTTGTGAATACCCTGGGCGCAGTAGATAAACCAAAGGACAGTGCAGAGAACTGATAGTGCATGTATCCTGCTTTGATTAGGAGGTATCTTCTGCAGGATTCCATTATTGGGATGTGCAGGTAAGCCTCCTTTAAATCCAGTGTTGCCAACCAGGCATCTTTGCCTAGCATAGGAAGTAGTTGGTGAAGAGTTAGCATCTTGAATTTTGGCATCACCAAAAAAGTGTTTAGGACAGCGAGGTCCAGTATAGGACGCTAGGAGGTGTCTTTTCTGGGTACCAGGAAAAGTTTGAGTAGAACCCTTGTCCCCGTTTCTCTTCTTGAACAGGTTGAATAGCCCTGATGCTTAGGAGAGTGAGAATTTGCATTTGACCCTCCGCCCACTGATTTGGGGGTAGGTCTGGCCAACTGTTTGGGGTTGATAAAGAGTGAAAGTGGAATCTGTATCCTTGGGAAACTATATTTAAAACCCATTTGTCCTGGGTAATGAGTTCCCAATTTTGTTGCCTGCCGGGCAGTCTTTCCCCCTAAGGGAACAGTCAGTTGTGCACAGCTTGGAAGATTTAAAGTTAAGTCATTGAGACAGTTTACCATGAGGCGGGGGTCTTACCACTCCCTGCTTTGGAAGTGGGAGCCCCCCACTGCTTAGCCCTGTGAGTACCTTGGGACTGAAGCTTGGGTGTTCTTCTGGTTCTGGGTTTGGACTGAGAAGGCCTGGAAGAGGCAGGAAAGGACCAATTTTTAGAGGGCCAATGCCTACTAAATCTGGAAGGCTGTACTTGCAGCAAATCTTTAACAGTTTGCATAGATTTATCTTTTTCCTCCATCTTTTTAAGTACTTCTTCTGCTTTGTTGCCAAACAGGCGGTCTTGGTTTAAGGGAGCATCGAGCAATTTAGCTTTAACATGATCTGGCAAAGACTGCTCCTTAAGCCAAGCATGCCTTCTAAGTACAGACTCAGTGACAGCAGCCCTGCAAGATGCCCCTAGTGAATCAAAACCACATTGCAAAGTATGTTTTCCAACTTGTTCAGCAGAATGCATTAAATCCTGTAAATCTTTATTTTCAGCACAGTCAGGAATCAGCATCATTTTATGTTTAAGCAATCCACTAATATGCTGCTGATACTTTAACATATGAAACTGTCAGTTTAAGGCCCTAATGGCCAAGGTTGCAGAAGTGTATACCTTCTTACCCCATCTATCCAGCGACCTGGAATCTCTATCAGAGGGGGTAGGATTTTTGGCAGTAGTAGCCTTGTTGGGTCCCTGTGAAATGGTCTCAGAATCCGCAGTAGGATTTTTAAAAAGGAACTTGTGAGAGTCAGGAACCCTGTAATATCTATCAGGTTTTCTGGAAGCAGGAGGTAAAGAGTCAAGGGCCAAGCTAGATTCTGAAAAGGCATAATCAACAATGTCCAGTACAGGGGGAATAGCTAAAGGCCTGTGTTGAGGCAGGAATATGAAATCCCTAAGCCTCTTTTTAGAGTCAGAGTAATCCTGTCTTTCCCAGCTAAAATGATCCCTAAGAGTATGCAAAGTTTCACCAAAAGAGAAATCCTCTGGAGGGGAAGCAGAGGGAACAGAGTCCTCAGCATCAGAATCCTCATAGGTAAATAAGGGTAAATCCTGGTCATCAGAGGAAACAGAAATTTTTGAATCCTGATCAGAAGAATCATAAGCAAATTCAGTCCTAGGTCTCTTAGAGGGAAAAGGCTGGTTTCCCCTGATTAAAGTAATAAGGTCTTCAGCCATTCTTATCATTTGTTTTTTAGGCGTAGAGGCCTGACCATGTGGTCTGGGCATCGGTTTTCTAGGCATGGATCTAGTTTTAGGTCTTGAAGAAGAAGACGGCATCGGTTTAATTTGCAAGTCAGTAGGCCTGAATGCACGCTCAGAAGCCGGTGCCTCTACAGCAGCACCGAACCCATCCAAGGTAGAGACATCTGCAGGTTCCACAGTTGAAGCATCTCGTGGCATACCGGACTCCGAATGGGTCTCAGTAGAGGCCTGCAAGACTGAAGTAGCGGGTATCAGGGGCTGTGAAAGCACCTCACTGAGTACCGGTGAACTGGCGACTAGCTTAGGAGAAATGTCGTCGGCAGCTGTGAACCTATGCGGTCTGCCTCTGTCTTTATCTTTGCGTTTTTTTCAGAAAGTTGGTAGTCAGGTGGCTTACCAAAGCCATATTTGGATAATTGAACCGAGTACCAAAATATTTTGAAGCGTAAATATACTGACGATGAATAGTTCGTTGTTTAAATAAGGCACAAAACCGACAGCCAGGTACGTTGTGGTCAGGGCCTAGGCAAGGAATGCAGTACAAAAATCTTTATGAGTTATTTGCTTTCCACAAGAAATACAATTACTGACTTTTACTGACATCGGTTTAGAGCAAGAAAAAGTTTCCCCAACGGGGTACTTAGCTTAGTGGAAGACTTTGGTTCTGAAACTCGAAAACAAAAATATCAGGAGTCGGCCGACCGGCACTTGCAAACTGCTTCTGTTTCGGGCACCGCACAGCAAGAAAGACTGATGTAATGGTGTCGGCTGCATGCTTTATACCCCTGACTACCTGACATCATGGAAGATGGGACAGCAACCGATGCAGGACCCAAGACTTTGTTAATCAGGCTGACTGAGGGCTACTGCAAGTAGATAACCAAAATGTGATGACTGCAAAAGTGAAACACGAAGAACATCTGCAGTCTTAGTTTCCTTCTTAGCCATCTAGTATTCCTTCCTGGCCTAGTCTGTCTTTTCTATATCCCACTTTGTCCTGTACTCCTCCATTCATTTGATGACTTCCTTGACTTCCTCAGTCACCTTTTTTAAGTACCTTATTTCTATTGCTTACTTGGCTATATATCTGTTCTGTAGTCAAGCCACATGCTGTTTTGAGGTGCTGCCATTCTTCTTCGACTCGGTCTGTTTCCTCCTCAACTTGTCTTGGGGTACTAGAGCACTGAGAACTTTCTTGTTCATTCTCCCATTAACTGTCTTCCATTCCCGGGTGAATTTCAGATGGAAACACTCAGCATGATTTTGGGGGAAAGACCCCCACAGAAGCACAAGTAGATAATGCAAAGGGTGGAGATAATGCATTGGCCAGAGGTCAGGATCGAACCTTGTACCTTGTGCATGGGAGGCGAGTACCTTAACTGCTGTGATATCTGGTCTCTCTGTTTAATTAAAGGTAAATACATATAGTGTAAACCCTTCTCTGTATGTACTCCAGGTGCAGATAACATGTTGTCTAACTCTGTTTCATTAGGGGTGAATACATATAGTGTAAACCCCTCTCTGTATGTGCACCAGGTGCAGATAATATGTTGTCTAACTCTGTTTTATTTGAGGTGAATACATACAGTGTAAATCCCTCTCTGTATGCACTCCAGGAGCAGACAACATGTTGTATAACTCTTTTTTATTAAAGGTGAACACATATAGTGTAAACCCCTTTCTGTATGCGCTCAAGGTAAAGATAACATGTTGTATAACTCAGTTTTATTAACGGTGAATACATATAGTGTAAACCCCTCTCTGTGTGTGCTCCAGGTGCAGATAACATGTTGTATAACTCTGTTTTATTAAAGGTGAATACATTTCAGTGTAAACCCCTCTCTGTTTGTACTCCAGGTGCAGATAACATGTTATATAACTCTGTTTTATTAAAGGTGAATATAGTGTAAACCCCTCTGTGTATGTGCTCCAGGTGCAGATAACATGTTGTCTAACTCTGCTAAATTAAAGGTGAATACATAGGGTGTAAACCCTTCTCTGTATGTACTCCAAGTGCAAATAACATGCTCTTTAACTGTGCTTTATTAGCGGTGAATACATACAGTGTAAACCCCTCTCTGTATGTGCACCAAGTGCAGATAATGTTGTCTAACTCTGTTTTATTAGAAGTGAATACATTGAGTGTAAACTCCTCTCTGTATGCACTCCAAGAGCAGACAACATGTTGTATAATTCTGTTTTATTACAGGTGAATACATACAGTGTAAACCCCTCTCTGTTTGTGCTCCAGGTGCAGATAACATGTTGTATAACTCTGTTTTACTAAAGGTGAATACATAGAGGGCAAACCCCTCTCTATATGTGCTCCAGGAGCAGATAACATGTTGTCTAACTCTGTTTTATTAAAGGTGAATACATATAGTGTAAACCCTACTCTGCATGCATTTCAGGTGCAGATAACATGTTGTATAACTCTGTTTTGTTAACGGTGAATACATATAGCGTAAACCCCTCTCTGTATGTGCTCCAGGTGCAGATAACATGTTGTCTAACTCTGTTTTATTAAAGGTGAATGCATATAGTGTAAACCCCTCTCTGTATGTGCTCCAGATGCAGATAACATGTTGCGTAACTCTTGTTTTATTGAAGGTGAACACATATAGTGTAAACCCCTATCTGTATGTGCTCCAGGTGCAGACGTGTTGTAAACCTCTGTTTTATTAAAGGTGAATACATAAAATGTAAACCCTTCTCTGTATGAGCTCCAGGAGCAGATAACATGTTGTCTAACTCTGTTTTATTAAAGGTGAATACATATAGTGTGAACCCCACTCTGTATGCATTTGAGGTGCAGATAACATGTTGTATAACTGTTTTATTAAAGGTGAATAGATATACTGTAAACCCCTCTCTGTATGTGCTCCAGGTGCAGGTAACATGTTGTATAAATCTGTTTTATTAAAAGTGAATACATATAGTGTAAACCCCTCTGTGTATGTGCTCCAGGTGCAGATAACATGTTGCATAACTCTGTTTTATAAAAGGTGAATACATATAGTGTAAACCCCTCTCTGTGTGCATTTCAGGTGCAGATAACATGTTGTCTAACTCTGTTTTATTAAAGGTGAATACATATAGTGTAAATCCCTCTCTGCATGTGCTCCAGGTGCAAATAACATGTTATATAACTCTGTTTTATTGAAGGTGAATACATATAGGCAAGGATTCACGAAGCCTCCATGTAAGAGATAGAAGGCTTACACTGAGGCTGCAGTGAAACGGTGTGATGTCAGCATGTCATGCATATGCATGAGGGCATGCTGAATCACACCTAAGGCTTACACGGTCTGTGGAAGACAGTAGGGGGCGTGTCCGTAGGCCGAGCCCTGCAAGCGGACACGCCCCTAGAAGAGTAAAATGTCCGAAAGTAAGCACCCATGATAGAGTCCATGGAAATGTGAATAAACACAACACAACACATGCCCCCACAGACTATGAACATAAAATATATAAATGAAAATAGATTTATTTTTTTTAAACCGTAAAAATGTTTGCCCGTGAGTGCGCTCGTTTGCGGGGGCATGCCCGTAGCTTAGCTGCAGTTAGCAGTCAGTGGAAAAGGATATAAGAACTAAATATGCAAAGTAAGCCAAGAAGCAATAGCGTAGCAGAAGAGACGTCGGCTGAAGAGCAGGAAGGCATGGTTTGAGCCCCCACAACATCATTTTTTTTTTTCCGTGAAATAAGCACAAAACAAGTCCCTGACATATATGTACACATATAAAATTAGATTTTATGTAAAATGTAATGAAATGGACCATATAGTTTGAACTAATGTAAGATAATAAAAAAAAATGCAGATGTGCCCATAGCTGAGCTACAGTCCAACAAGTTGAGTCAGAATGCACGTAGGTGAGCAGTGGTTCAACGGGTGCAAAATGACTGCCCGTAGGTGAGCAGTGGTTCAACGGGTGCAAAAAGCGTGCCCATAGGTGAGCACTGGTTTAACACGCTGAAACTGTCTGCCCAGAGCTGAGCTGAGCGTAATATGTGTGCTGATAGCCAAATAAGGCATAAACCAGCACACCTCGTTTGCGTGGAGCTGCGCACCGCGCCAACAAGCTAACCGCCGGGCAACGTTGAGCAAGCTGTATCAAAACTGTCTTTACACAGACACACCCCTCAGCCTGTCAAGACAGTCACAAAAAATAAAAAGCAGTGGCCAGGTTCGAACCCAGGATGCTACGCATCATAGTCAAGGTACTGAACCACTAAGCCATGACAGCAGTACCTAGAAATGCAGTAATAGCAAATATATAGGAATGAATACAAAGTGGAGCATGACAAAGCAGGTTCTGTGAAGTTGATACAATTCCAAAATGGCCAATCACAGAAATGTGCGGTTGAAACGGCATATATAAGCCCCATAGGCGGGAATACACAGCATAAATGATTGTAGAACTGACTTGCAGCCAGAATGAGTGGAGTAGGTGAGGGTAGTTGCTTTCGAACACAGAGGTGGGGCATTGAGGAGTCCAGATACATGGTCTGGCTCCTAGTCTACCATCATGAGGCCCAACTCATGCAGGGCCAGGTCCTGTGGGGAGCATATAGGGCTGAGGCGTGGGACCGGTTGGCTCATGATCTCACCAGTGCCACAGGGATTCCAAGGACTGGTGAGCAGGTTCGTCACCACCATGCGGACCTGAAGAGATGCAAGCAGGACCAATTGAACCTTTGGATCCAGGAGGCCAGGCAAATGCCCAACTCCCCACTACTAAGTTACATTTAATTATGTATGTAAGAAATTAAACTAGCTGATATTATGGAGATGTGTATTCCAATATTGCTTAATTTATATTACAGCTGCAGGTGTCCGTTCTGCGAACCGCAGAGCCTATGGCGATAGGCTGGCGCGGTTGCACCACCAGGCAGGTCAGTAATCCTCTCCTAGTAACTGTAAAGAAATATAAAAGTATGACAGTTAGCAAAAGAGTGCAGTGTAGTCACTAAGTAATAGAATGTGCAAGTAACAAGTGTAAGAGTGTTTGCAGGTATTGCTTGATTAAAAAAGTGTGTTGCAGTATGTAATCCAAACAGAAAATTGAAAATGTCTGAAATAAAGTCTGAAATAAAGATGTCCCACCTGTAATAAAACAGTTTACAACCTGCAGCAGGCTGACAAGTACAGCTGCAGAAGCGGAGAAAAACACGTGTGAAATATATCCCTGTTGAAATTCTGAAACATGACAGAAGTGAGACTGTTGGAAAGGATTGTAAAAACTACAGGTAAAACATGTCAATAAAGCCTAGAAGTAAGTACCATCCTGAAGTGTAAAAATAAAATAAGTGAGAAAGAGTTATGAATCCACCAATAAAGTAGAAATAACTCCTGAATAAAGTATACTGCAGTCAGTACAGAATGAAATGTATGTGAGAAGCAAAAACAAACAGCATAACCTGTTCAAAGTGTTGCTGCAGCTGGAATGTGTATCCCAAAATCTGGATATGGTGCTCACAGTCTACAATATGCAGATAGTATGATTGTCTGACATATCAAACATCCACAATTGTCTATAGCTATATAAAGCAAATGTAGCAGGATGATGTAGCTGAACAAAGCAATAATAAAATGTATATTGATGTAGCAGTAACAGTCCTATCACCAAATTGAAGTAGTTATCATATAGGAAACTGTAGTTAGAACAGTAGTGTGTATATATCTGCAGCTATTAGAAATGTACAGCATATGTATTGTTATTCGAAGGTGTTAATATTATTTTCTTCACCCCACCCTATAACTACTTATAACCCATTCAACGTGAAAATGGTATGTGCAATCACAATTAACACCCCTGGACATTTGTCCTGTTAGTTCATAAATATTTGCATGTCCGTTGATGCATCTGCCCTGTTCATACATCCAAACCTGATGGCCTGTTGCCATCAATCAACCCTGCATGTTGTTGGACTGTGTATTGCTGTTCAAATTATGCATGCGTTATGCTTGCTGTTCAATGGTGTGAATATCTGGGTGTTTGGTTAATGGGAATACTAATGCATGCTGTTACAAATAATTGTGAATGGTATTATATGTTACTAACCCAAACTGTCATGACATAATGCAAAACATAGGACGTTTGGGAAGGCGGGTTCCAGCGGACCCACTTCTCACACCTCAGCTGGCGAGTGTACCTGGCACTAGTGCCCAGTCTGAACCCTCCTCCGGTGGCCCTGTGCCACCTGCGGGTGGAAGTGCTGCAGAGGATGGGGCTCGTCCCCCCTCTGCAAGTGTGGCTGGAGGAGAACCACCACTCATCCTTCGTAGCATCCGGACTGTGGTGCGTAGGGAGATCCAGGACTCTGTTCTTGGGCCCCTACGCCAGCTTGAGGCCCAGGTGGCACAACTTACGGGCATGCCTGTTGACCGGCCTACACAGCCCCCAGCACAGCCCCGTCCTGGGCAGTGAAGGAACAGTGGCAACTGCCTATGGGTGGGGATATCAGTTCCACTGTTGCCATCTGTGGGCTCATGGGCTCTGGATATCCAAACCTCCGTCCCCGTTAATTGTGTAACCCCCCCACATGTGTCATACACCGCCCCTGTATGCGTCTTGTTTGTCTTGTCTGTTGACCTACCCAACCTACCTCCCCAGCTATACTGACTTCCTTCACCTGACATACCACTCTCACCTGGAAAAAAAAAAAAAAAAAAAAGGGCACTCTGTACCCACAAAAAAATTATGCCCCATACATAGCTGCCCATTCCTCACACATGTCTGCTGGACATGGAAACTATCAATTACAATTGGCTGTACAACAAGTATTATTGTTGTCCTGACACCTCTTTCAGGGGTGGAAGGTGTCAAATGTCACACCAAATTACAAACATATGCACAGCTGTTGCTGATGAAGAAATGGGCAGCTATGGGCCTTACCTACATCCCTCCTGCAAATCCCAAGCTTGTTTCCCTACTGTCTTACCCTCTTTGTGACCCCTTTTCACCACTTTTCTGTCTCCCCATTTTCTTTTCTTTCAAAGAAAATAGCGTGGGTGTGCGCAAGAGTAAGCACTGTTAAGCGGTTGTAAGCGGGTGTGCACTTGTGTGCGCGGAGCTAAACGCCAGTGCACATGCGTGTGCTCTGCACAAACCAGCGCAGACCCGGTTACAACTACTTAAAAGTGCCTTAGTCACGGTGATTGACAGGTCCTGTACTCAGTTCAAAAGAAAAATAAAATCCCACTGTGAGTCCCGAACCCAGGACCTTGGAAACAGCAGTCTGCATGACTTACCACTAAGCCATGACTGTTAGACAAGAACATTGTGCTAAAATAAATATATCATGTAATAGTAGGAATGAATGTAAAGGGAATATAGGATTTGTAGTACACAAAGCATGTCATGTGTATTTACTGTCAAATCTAGTGGATTTCCATTATAGTGGTGTGTGAACAGAAACAGCCATGCTAGTTGGTAGCTAGTAGGTAATAATGTCACTGTAGCACCTTGCAAGCCACACACATACTCACAGCAGGATAATCACTGCACATACCGCACAGCCTGTTACAGGAACAAATCCAGACCAAGTAATAAAATATGTGGAGCAAAGGGCCAAAAACAGGGAAACATTACAAATAATGTTACAACAAACTTAGACAGTTCAGAGAGTCACAGGTTCTGCATTTTGTGGGATGTTTGGAAGGGTAGGAAGTCTGAAACGTAAATGTTTGTCACTATATTCTGACCTGAGCCCAGACTGATTTGCCAGAAAAAGCTGTGCATGCGATATTGACCAAAATCTGAGGAAGAAATGTGGACAACATGCAAATATTTGTACACATGGGAGGTCTGACACCACCATATTTGAATAGTTAAGAGCCTAGACATAGCAACAGTGACTGAGTTACAGGGATGCCCCACAGACTCCATGTGAAATCTACAAACAGTAGGCAGAAAGGTGTTACAACACATGCAATGGTAACTATGAAGTCCTGAAAGTATCCACCACTTGCACGGCAGAAAAAGTGTAGTAATACATATGCTCATGCTATCCCACAGTCACAACTGCAGCATACCAAACAATTTAATGGGTCTACCCCACTGATATGTACCATTCCATGAGGCAGATAACAGATGCACCTGAGAGTCTCTGGGGCCTGCTCAGCAGCATACTCAAATACCCTAATAGATTTCAAGGCCCACACCATGGCCAGACCACACTGTATGCTGTAACACCCTAGCAGATATAGCAAGCATTCCAAGTAGGGTTGCCACCTTTTTGAATATCCAAAGTGGGACATTTTCGGTACAAACATCAGATTTTACAGGCCGACATACCCAAGTTCAGTACAAAGGATAGAACTTAACTTTTTGCCTAAATAAATGCTTATTCTTGTAGCATTTTAGTTGTTTATTCTATTTCTTATAACATTTAGGTATTTTAGATACAGAATAACTGTTTTATGCAAATATTACATAAAATATAGGAAATAATATTGTCCTAACATCTCAGGACATTTGCCATTTTTAAGATTTTTTTTTCAGGACACAACTGCCCAAAGAGGGACTGTTCCTCACAAAGTGGGACAGGTGGTAACCCTAATTCCAAGGTGTGAATGTACATGGAAAATAGGAAAGCCACAGCAGCAAACTACAGTCAGGACACCTAGCAGGCATACAAGTAATGACTGTAAAGGGCAAATATTGAAGCCATAGCAACAAAGTGCAACAGCCACTGCTATACACCAGTTACACCTCATGTCCCACAGGAAAACACACACACACACACACACACACACACACACACACACACACACACACACACACACACACATTAACAATAGTAGTAGTTGTAGGTGTCAGTGTACATACACAGTTAGTAAAGGAAACTAGAGAAATGAATGGAGAAATATTAATCTACAACACAGCCAGAAATATGAGAGAGATACCAACCTTTACACTCACAGAACAGTGCCCACAGCATACCAGCATGGTCCCCGCCCTAAAAACTGAAAGGGCTACGCCTATTTCACATACCTTTTTATAGCACTGTTCCGAAATCACAGTGAGAACTGCAATCAGTACACAACTGGCTGCATGCAATTAGCAAATGCTGGCTAACAAATGGTGCAGAGGCCATGACATGGACATATGCAGATACCTGCAAAAGCATGCTGTACTCCCAGTCCACACATGCAATACTTTCATTGCACCCTGAGGAGGAAGTGAGAGACAGAGAGAGAGAGAGAAAGAGAATTACAAAATCCAATAGACACAAACAAAACTGGTCAGCAACAGCAACCTGAAAGCTGACAACTGGGAAGTGGAGCAGCAGGACACAAAACCAGACGGCAACACAAGCAGCTGTGACAAACACAGGTAACGTAAATTAATACTCTAAAAGTCTACATACTGTGAACCCTCATATGTGTCATTGGTCTGTATCCATATGCATATGAAGATGTGCAAAGGGCAGGGGACATACAGCAACTATCAGTGAAGGCTGAACATACATTTGTGTGTGAGAGCATCTATGTGCACATATCAATGTAGGTTGAATGTAGGTTGTAGTGCAATGTACAAAGTAGGTTTCACAGTTATGTATGTTTAGCAGTATGTTAATGTGTGTATACAGTATGGTAAACAAACATGTTGATATACCTATCTACCATATGGATACATATGTATGTCAAAATATGTATGTATGTAGATATATATATATATATATATATATATATATATATATATATATATATATATATATATATATATATATACACATATACATACATACATAGAGAGAGATGTAGGAATACATAGACAGATGTAGATAGATAGAATATGTACAAACATATATATGTAATACACACATACAGATCAAGATATATGTAGATACATATACATAGACAGATCTGACTATCTACAGGTATGACTGTATATGACGACCTCAACACCCCTGTCCCACCCCCTCTGTCACTGTGACCCCCTCTCTGTCACACTCCCCCTCCATATCTATAGCAATATATGTACATCAATATATATATGTGTGTATATGTATACAGCTATATATATATATATATATATATATATATATATATATATATATACATACATATATATATATATATATATATATATATATATATATACATACATATATATATACATATATATATAGAGAGAGAGAGAGAGAGATGTATATATATTCTGAGTGAGGCACATGTGTACAGATGTATTGAAACAGGTGCCTGGTGACAAAGGCATGGAGTGAACACCAGTGTCAAAACTGGAGTACCATACCCCATGTCAAATCACCTACACCAGTAACCACCAGATATGTGAATGGCTACCCACCACTGCATGTGTCAGGGGTGAACAGGGTCATAAATGTGTACAATAGTCCCCCCAATGATATTCACAGTGGCACACTATTCCTGGAATACCTGCACATGGTATGTGTCAGCAGACATGGTATGTCAGTTATGGACATGTAGGTCAGTGTACCCCTCCACACCACATAATGGCTGCCATGGTATGTACCTCACATGACAGCTACAGATATGGAGAAGGACACAATGACATGTACAACACTGTGACAATGCACTCAAACACATTACCAATGCACAGTGACTGACAACACCACAGAGTACACACATACTACCCACATATAGGTTAACACTCCTGGATTTACATACTTAGGTCACACCCATGACAGATGTCCAACAACTATAATAACACCTCACACCATCCACAACCTAAATGACTGCTGTGTGTCGTCCATGCCACTGCAATAGAGAGCACATGTGGAGGTAGAGGTTCCTACCCACAGATAAGACATACTCTGCAATAAACCACACAGTGTTAAGAAGCAAGACTCCCCATGAGTACATGTCACACATACCCCTGCTGAATGTTAGATAGGAAATATGCAATATGAGTCACCCTGTGTAACAGTTTGATAGCAGCAGGTACCATCACACCACATGTGTCACAATGGTCAGGGTAGCAGAACAGTATGCTGCTGTAGTCCCAGGGGCTATAGCATATTGTATAGTATTGTATTGTAATGTACTGTATTGTGTTGTATTGTTTTGGTATGTAGAGGTGCCTCCTTCGTGAAGTGGAACCACTGCTGTTGTGCGCCAGTGTACAGGTAGATATCCTGTAGTCAGGCTAGTGTTACATAGCACTTCTATATGTGTGTTTAGCTACTCTCAGAGTTCATGTAGCATGCAACTGGGGATACCATCAGGCTCCATTCATGTTGTGTATTCTGCTTTCCTGAGGGCGGCTCTCACCTGGACATCTGTGATGACAGGGAGGTTACAGTCAGCTGGGATAACTATGTCGTATGTTGGGTGAGAGGGAGGGGTAAAACCTGCACTGAACCTGTCTGCCACAATGTTGCCAATATGTGTGGGTTCAGTGAATTACTTGTTGTTGTGTACTAACTATGAGCATAGTGGAGGGATTCTGACCAGGTTGCTAACATAACTGAAGAAGGCCTTGTGGTTATCTGTAGTGTCCCTGTTGATTTCCCTCTCAAAGTTGCCCATGGATGTTTGTATGAGGGAAAATAGATCCTTACTAGTGCTGCTCAGACATGCCTTCCCTTTATGGAATTATGCTCTGTCTTGCAGTAGCTGCCATCTTTTGTAATACAATCTGTCTATGGCTGGGGTCCACCAGACAGGATGCTGTCCCTTTTTTGGAGAGTGTCTTGGTCATATATGGGATTGCATGATCCATGCATTCTCGGAGATGTCCGTAGAAATAATTTGTGAAGGGGTCAGCATTGTGGGTTGTGTCTTCCACTGATCCAGTGGGCTGAAAGGATACCATGTCACTGTTACAAAGTGTAAAGTTTCCATTTGCAATGTTATTCACTATAGTCATTTGTGCAGGTGGTGGAGGTGGGATATGTATATCCAGGGCAATTAGTTTGTGGTCAGCTCACAGTAGTTGATGATGTAGCCCATACAGTACCTAGATACAAACCCCCAGAGTGAGGAGGTGCTCTGGACCTGAATCAGTGTTTTGACTGCTGGGGTTTGGTAGTATGTTGTATGGAGTGTGTCAGGTACTGTTGCACAGTTGCTGGATGAGCACTGATACCTGCCCATTTACATGTGTATCCACCAGTAGACAGACAGATGCTATATATGTGAGATATGTCATATCATAACAGTTGAGTAGCATGTGTAGTATGTGTGCCAAATTCTGCTGACATATATTGCTGATATCATGTTATTTCCTTTTTCAGGAACATGGCTCACCCAAGAAATCCAGCGTACTCTGCAGCTGAGGATGAGGAGATACACCAGAGCCTGGTGCGGGATTATGCAATACTCTTTTCCCGCACCAGCCAGAATCAGCAGGAGAGGGCTGCACTGTGGCAAGACCTGGTCCATCGGGTAAATGACATAGGCACGCATAATAGGACATATGAGCAGGTACGACATCACTGCAGTGATTTAATCAGACATGTCCATCAGCATGTGTCGGATATCCACAGGCAACAGGTCACCACAGGTGGTGGGGTGGCTACACATCCCCCACTCACCAGACTGGAGGGACTACTCATGAGTGTAGTGTCTGCTAACAGCAACAACAGCAGCAGACATGCATTATGATGGAGGCTGGAGCAACACAGCAGCAAGACTATGAGCGTGCAGGTAATATGCCATATGTACAGTTGACTGTTGTGTACACTGGTAGTTAATGCATGTGTGAGGTGTGTCCTTGGTTTGTAGCTGTCATCATAGTATTTAATGTGCAAGTGTGATATCCTCAATATCAGCAGCTGACCTGTGAAAGGCGACTATTGTACTACTGACCTGTATCATACTCAGTAACAATGGCACAGTTGTGCCCACTGACATTAGTTTCCTCACTTTTGCAGGTCACTCCGGTGTAACAGCAATGCAGCCTATCCATGCTGGTGAGTGTGTATTAACAATACCTTTAATAGTCTTGATAGTAATAGTAATATTAGGCTCACTAAGTACTGCTCTGTGTATGCATGCAGGTGTGTCTGTGCCTGTGTGTTGATATCTCGCATACTGAGTAGTGTACAACTGTGTGCAACTGTGTGCACTGTGCATGTGTGCATGTGTACACCTGTGCATGTGTGGATGTGTGCACGTGTGCATGTGTACACCTGCGCATGTGGGCACCTATGCATGCGTGCATGTGTGCATGTGTACACCTGTGCATGTGTGAATGTGTACACCTGTGCATGTGTGCATGCGTGCACCTGTGCATGTGTGCATGTGTACACCTGTGCACCTGTGCATGTGTGCATGTGTACACCTGTGCATGGCTGCACCTGTGCATGTGTGCACCTGTGCATGTGTGCATGTGTACACCTGTGCATGTGTGCATGTGTGCACCTGTGCATGTGTGGATGTTTGCGTCACTGGTGATATTGTGTAGACACTGTAAACTGTGTGTTCTGTTTCCCTCCCACAGGTTCTGGTGCTGCTCTGGTGTCATGCAGCAGGGAACCTGAATCAGGTGCTATGGGTACTGATAATGATGACATCTGTGTAATGGCACAGAAAGGTATGCTGGGGTCCGTCATTGGTCAGCCAATTGACAGTACACAGCTGTCAACCCCATCAATGCGTACAGTTATCCTGCCAATACACCCTTTGTCACCAATGTCCCTAGGTGATGGACAGCATACAGTGGGCATTGACCAGGGAAATGTGGGATCTGTGGCACATGCTTCCCCACATATCAGCCATGGGTATAGCCCTGAGATGGTACCACACAGACAGATGTCCAGGGGTTCTCGTGGGAGCATCCGTGGGCGTTCTGCCCCTGTCAGACGTGCCCACAGAGGTCTTACAACCTCAGCTATGTTTTGGACTGTCATGCAGGCACAGTCACATATGGAACGGTACACCAGACAAGGTCTGAGGGAGCTGATAGCATGTCGCACAGCCATGACTGACAGTATGTGTGACATTGCGGCTGCCATCCGTAGTTTCACCGATGTCATAGACAGACGTTGTGGGGACATATTAGACCAGTTCCACAACTACATGTCCATGAGTCAGGGCGATGGTGGACGGTTGAGGTGTCGACGTGGGCGTATGCCAGGAACAGCAGCAGCTGGCAGTCATCGTGGATGACAACAAGGCCGCGGCCGCCCCATAGTGCCAGCAGCAGCCCCAGCAATGCTGGGTCTGTGCTGTCATCAGACCACCCCAGGAGATCACGTGCACGTGGCTCTGGCCAGGCCCGACAAGGATCTGCGTCCAGTCAACCAACACCTGCTTCTGATGACAGTACCCAGTCTGGGTTAGTACCAGATATGGTCCGTAGCACCCCTGCAAGCCACAGGAACCGTGTCCGTGGCCAGAGACACTGATCTGTATGACCTGGCAGGTACAGTCTGTGGCTGTCCACAAACATCAGTATATGGCAGCCATGAGGTGGAACTGTGCGCATCCATACACACATGCGAATGGACAACACCTAGGGCTACCGCATACACGCACACACTGCATCAACATTGTCCCACCTTGTACTGCTGTCCCTCATCAACACACATACACATACATGTCAATTGGTGGTATCAGTGGCTGACTCAGGCATACCAAGTTCACACCCTGTGCATATGATGGAACTGTGCCACCTCCTGCAATCTGTAACATCAGTGCAGGTACAGGTTAACATGTTGCTGATGCACAGGATGAATACATAGACGTGTAGTATTAGTATCATGTTGTTAACAGTAATGTTTGCTGATATAACTGTCGGTATATCACAGCATGCTTAATGCAGTAAGGTTATGATGGTCATGTACTGTTGTCTACACCCATGGTAAGTACCATAGTGTATCATCTGCACATGTTGGCATACTGGTGGTAAGGATGTCAACAGAAGGCTACATACATAGGTAGCTCAGGGGATAAGGTAATGAAAGTATTAATACGCAATGATGGACATGTAAACTGCAAGTGGCATGTTGCCCACACTGGACTCTGCAATGCGGCTGTTTGAGGATGTTGATATGTGTGCAGTACTACATGACTGGTGGACACAGAGGAGCACCGTAGCACTGCAAGCTCACATCTCATACCATGCTAGACAGCCCCAACACACAAAACTAACTGTCACAGGAGGGAGAGTCCCCATACATGTCAGGGATACTGTGGTGGCAGGCCAGGTAGCATACATCCTACTAAGTATGGAACCACTGAGTGAATGCTCAGTGTGTGTTATTTGACATGTGTATTACTGCAGGTATGAGCACATGGGTTTCCATCCAGTTATTGTACATCCTGACGGTACATGGTCTGTACACTTGTGTGCACCGAGACTGGACCCTAGCCATCTGACCTGTGTATTTCCATGTACATGTGAAAAGTGCCTGCATATTTGCAGTGTTACCTACTGGAAGTGGTACAGCTTGTATGTTGTACAATGGACTACATGCAGCTCTGCTTACTGTAGCTATGTTTGCATGCATGTTTGCTTGCAGTTACCCTGGAATACTGATCCCACCTGCAATGCATAGTTACAGAGCTTCTGTGGACTCCTAGTGACATCTGCATAGCTTACTATATGTATGTCCATGTCTCACTTGACAGAATGTCACTGTTTGTCCTGTTCACATGTACGTTGCCTGTGACACATTGCATATGACTTACCTGGCATTTGTCCACGTGAGCAGTCATATATGCCACTGCTAACTAATCACAGGCACTGCACCCTGACATACTCATCTTCTGTTGAACAACCTGCTTTGCTAGGGACAGCTTGCACCTGTCACCCCTGGGCTTTCGGATATTGGCAAAGGCTCTTGCTACCCCCATAGTGCCTGTGTTAGGCAAGGCTCAAATGACAAACCCACCTCCACAGGTATCACAAGGGATAAGAAACTAAGGGTAATGCTGCTCAACGCCAGGAGTCTAAACCTCAATATGCACACACTCAAAACTTTCCTTAGCATGGAGAACATTGATATCTGTGCAGTAACAGATACTGGGTTCAGGGCTACTGATAGCACCCCAGCCCCAAAACTTGGACCGAACCACAAAAGGAGGGGGAGTATTGATATTCATCAAAGATACCCACACCTCCAGGTTGGTGGCAAAGTACCAAGCATCAGAGACTATCCATGTGCAACTAACAATGGGTAAAACTGCCTTCCAGGTTATAGCCTGCTACAGACCACACTCCCAAACCCAAGAACCACACTCGGCTTTCCTGAGAACAGTGGAAAATATGGAGGTCTCTCCAAACACCATTATATTGCCGACTTAAACTACCCAAACATAGACTGGGAGCATGACTCTAGCTCCAACACCCTAGACCAAAGATTCATAGAATTTATGAACTCAAATGCTATGGAACAACTTGTTACCACTAACACAAGAGGGGAAAACATACTGGACCTGATCATCACCAACATGGGGACTCTGTGCTCCAGACCAGAAGTGTATCCATCACTGGTAAGATCACACCATAAACTAATCTCGCTGGATATTCACATCCTGACCCCACCCCCTGCCCAGAAGACCACAGTGAACAACTTCTCTAAAGCAAATTCACACTCCTCAAAACTGATGTTGAAACCTTCAAAGCCCCCAGGCCTGTGGAAAATACAGACCAGACCAGACCGCAGATTCCTGTATAAACGCATTCTATGGACACCTTCAGGAATGCATGGATCATGCGATCCCAAATAAAACCAAGACCCAATCCTCCAAAGGCAGATGTCCTGTCTGGTGGACACCAGGCATAAACTATACAATAGAAGGAGGACGCTACTAAATGATACAGCAAAATCCCAAAATGTGAAGGCATCACTGATGAGTATTACAATAAAAGTATGGGCACTCATAAGATTGTCTAAGGCCAGCTTCGAGAGAAAATTGCACAAGACACTAAGGATAATCACAAGGCTTTCTTTAGTTATGTTAGGAACCTGGGTGGTAATTCCCAGATATGCTCAGAGGTAGTCCAAAATGTCAATAGAAACACCAAACCCACAGACATTGCCAACATCCTAGCTGACAGGTTCAGTGCAAACTTCTCCTCCCTCCACACTGGAAGGGCAATTATTTATCCCAGCAGAGTGCTGACCCCCTGACATCTCAGACGCTCATGTAAGAGCCGCCCTCTCCAAAGCAATGAACACTGCATCAATGGGACCAGACAGTGTCCCGAGCTGTGTCCTACATGAACTCCAAGAAGAGCTACACCCAAACATAACACTACTGTTCAATCCCAGCCTTACTACAGGATATGTGGCCAAAGAGTGGCGTACAGCATAAGTGGTCCCTCTACATACAGGTGGTGCCTCAACGGATCCTGGACACTATCGCCCCATAAGCCTGACTAGCTTGGTCTGCAAAGCTATGGAAAGGATCATCATGGACCTCATAAATATAGATATTGGGGACCTACAAACACTGCATCATACCCAGTTTGGCTTTGTTAAGGGCAGATCCGTCCTCTCAAACCTGGTTGATTTCTTTGAAACAGTCACCAAGTCCATTGACAAGGGGAAGGTGGTCCACACAGCCTACCTGGACCTTGCAAAAGCCTTTGATACAATACCCCACTTGGGCATTCTAGAGAAGCTCACCAGCTTACATATAAACCCCTATGTCACTAGATGGATTGCACACTGGCTCAAGGACAGAACCCACATGGTTAGAATTGCTGGAGCCATGTCAGCCTCCAAACCAGTTACAAGTGGTGTCCCACAAGGCTCAGTCCTGGGACCTCTCTTGTTCAGTATATATTTATTGGAGGTACAGGCCAACACGGCAGGACTGTAGCTGACTAAATTTGCAGATGACTGCAAACTGGACGCCATAATCGACTCTCCAGCCGACAGAAGCATCCTCCAAAAGGGCCTCATAGAAACAGATGACTTGTGCCAGAGCTATGGCCTAAAGCTGAATGCCAAGTGCCCACAAAGCAAAAGTGCCCACAAAGTACCACATAGGTGGTAATCCATTAAGTACAGAAGAAGTAATTATGGACCTGGGGGGACCCAAGTTGATAGCAATCTCTCATTTGACAACCACGTGGCCAAAGTGGTTAGAAAAACATTTTATATAGCCCACCTCATCATGAAGGGATTCACATCTTGATCAGGGGAGGACATCGTGCCTCTTTACTCATCCCTCATCAGGCCCATAATTGAGTACAATGCCCCTGTTGGCATGTACCTTACCAGACACCTGCAGCAACTGGAAAGACCCCAAAAGTACCTCACCAAGAGGATAAAAGGGCTCAAACAGATGCCATATGCTGACCGGTTAAAGAAACTGCAGCTCTACTCAGTGGCATACTGCCTGTTCAGAGGCGATCTTTGCCCGACGTATAAAGCCATGTCAAACCCTGACTTAATGGGCATGCTGCACCTCAGAATATCCAAATCCCATCGAGCTACATGCTCGAGACACTTGAACCTCAGGAATGATATACATAGGACATGCTGGAGGGAGAGATTCATAACCCAGAGGCTACCTTCACTCTGGAATAAAATCCCAATCCAGGTTAGGCAGACTCCCTCATTGACTCTCTTCAAGATGAATACTGATGAGTGGATGGGACATCATAGGTTTACCCCGGGTATCACTTCTGTGTCACTGTTAGACACAGGCACAGTACAGAGGCACAGTATACTAACCTCGGAAAACGGCATAGCAAGATAAATTTACAATGGATGGCGAAAGCCAAACACATTCTGGATAGGTTTATAAATGCCCTAGGGCAGATAGTCTAGTATGAACCTATGAACCTATGTACCTTGTTCCCCATTGGCCCTATGTGCTGTTAATCACGAGGGCAATCACAATACTATGGTAACATGTGCAAAGGTCAGTTGTCAGTCACCTCTATGGTACAGTTGTGGAATATGTGGGTCATGTGGCAATGTCACAGCTGCCACATGTACACAGTCAACCCTATCCCCTACCCATGGACATACAACACATGTATGAGATGGAACCACATAGCCAAACTGTGGACTAAGCACTCTGAACCCAGTACTGGCATAACCTGTCAGGTGGCATGAAATACTACAGTGAATACAATACCAGTCTGATGTAGACCTACGCTGACAGCAATACAAGCACGTGAACACACTGGGCCATTTGTGGAGCCCAAGAATAGCATCTTGCCTGAGCGGCAGACACCTCTGCAGCTGGCACACAGGCATACATTATGCCAGAACACAGCACCCATAACACATAGCACACAAATCCTGTGTGCCAAACAGTCACAGCCTGTACGGCTAGACAACACACCTGCTACAGTTGTGTTAGGTACCTTTATTGTCCGGTACAGTGAGGTCACGTTCACCAGGATGGACAAGGTGAAGGTCACAGTGATATTCCCATGGGGCACTATGGTCCACCACATAACACAAGCATACAGGTCAGTCAGAGGCATGGACACACATGACTCAGTCATTGTCCATGCCACTACAGCTAACCTGTGATGTACCTCCCTGGACTACATGATAGGGAACATGGAAGGGCTCACTGAGCAAGTGGCACAGGCTGGTATGACCCTGACCTTGGTTGGCATCATACCCTCACCAGTATTACTGAATGCTGAAAAATTACTGTAGCTACAACACCCTAGCTGAAAGGTTCCTAGCATGTAGTCACTGCATTGGTATGGAACAACTTCTTACCACTCCCACAACAGGTGAAAACATGCAGCACCTGCTCATCAACAATATGTAGACTATATGCCCCAGACCAGATGTGTATCCCTCACTGCTAGGTTGGTACCATCTACATCTCACACTGTATATACACATACCACATGCAGCACCCGCACAGAAGACCACAGTCATATTGTTATCCAGTGCAAATACCATGTATTCACATGTGGCAGGCATCAGACATGGTAACTATTGAAGGTCACAGGTACATATTTGTATTTGGCACACACATACATCATCTGTGTCCATTGCCATTACTGGTTTAATCGATGTCATGCATTATTGTGAACAACAACCCACACACACATGGGCATTCTGTGTGACAAAAACACACGTGGCATGTCTGGAATCCAAAGCCATAACTAACTGTGCTATGACAGCACTGACAGACGCAGTAGCAGAGCTCGCTATTCGCATTACTGGGAGGTTTCCCTTCTCCTGCTGTACTTATAGGGTGCTGACATCATCAGTGTTTAGAAAGGGGAATGTGCATCCTGTAGTGGGTTCTCCCATTTGCCAAAAGGGATGTTTCTTTCATACAGACTTGCACACACACTAACCCCCCCTCCACACACACTTGCCATTTGCAGGATTCAAACCCCTACCTAACTATGTTATGATACTCAAGACAGACATATTAGCGGAGTGCGCTATTCGCATTACTGGGAGATTTCACTTCTCCTGCTGTACTTATAGGGTGCTGACATCATCAGTGTTTAGAAAGGGGAATATGCATCCTGTAGTGTGTTTTCCCAGTTGCCAAAAGGGATATTCCCTGTTTGTATGAACAAATTGTGTATCTGTGGAAGATGTTTGCATATGGGAGGGATCCACTATATCACATATGTCTCTGTAGTCATTTAACTGTGTGCACTGGGCAGATTGCTGTAATGTGTTTGGTTCCTGGAATAACACATACAAATTCCAGATATGTGTGGCCAACTGCTAAACTGAGATTTGGCCTAAGTGTGTGAGCATGCCCAGTTCAGCCTTCCCAGGGCATGTTGTCTGACATATGTCTCATTTATCAAAGTGTGCGAGCATGTCCAGTGTGAGCTTTCCATATGTTGAACTCTGCAGCCCATCACATTTGTGGATGAGTGTGAACTTCAACAAATATCTCCCGTTTATGGTTGTGTGTTGTGTGTCATGTTGTGTAGTTACTGTCCAACTGCTTTGTGTGTGAACACAATAGGGATTATACTGTGCCTGCAGGGTTTGCATGGGATACTTTGCATACAGTTGTCAACATCCTTTCATACTGACCTAACACTGTAGTACAGTGAAGTGTACTGATTCAGTACTTTCACTGTGGTGGACAGTATCCTGGGCTTTAGTCCTATCACTGCTTTACATTTTCATAGTGAGCACAACAGCCTGGTTAGGGGCCAGTTGTGCACATCTGACCATGTTGCATTATGTTCAGATATGAACTACTTAAAATAGGCTTGTCCAACACTGGTAGTGTATTCCACAACATAGGTGTACACTGGCAAACACTAGCGATGTGCCCTAGGCCATTTCTAATGCTAGTCGAAGAGTGTGTTTGTCTTTCGACACACATTGTAAGTGGAGTTTGCCATGGCATATGTCATGGTTAGTATACCGTGCCTCTATCTACCTGTGACATAATGGTGATACCCAGGGTAAACCTACCATCTCTCATCCACTCATCAAGATTCCTCTTGAGGAGAATCAATGGGTGACTCTATGGATAACCTGCACTGGGAGTTTACTCATGAGTGGGGGTGGCTTCTGTGTTATGGATCATGCAGTACAGCTTGTCCTATGTATGTCAGTGCTGGGGTTCAGGTCCCTCATGTGCATAGCTCACTGCCATTCAGATTGTACAAGGTGCAGCATGTTCATTGACTCCAGCTTGGACATGGCTTTATATATCAGGCACAGCTTGCCTCTGGGTGGGCAGTATGGCAGTGTGTGGAGCTGCAGTTTGTTTAATCAGGCAACACATGGCATCTGTTCAAGCTCTAAGATACTCCTGGTGAGGTACTGTTGGGGACTTTACAGTTGATGGATGTGTCTGCTGAGGTACATCCCACAGGGGCTATTGTAGTCAATTGTAATGCTGATGAAGGATGACTGCAGAGCCACAATGATCTCCCCTTATCTAGATCTGACAACCTTCATGATTAGGTGGGTATATGGTATGTTTCTGTAAACACTACAGCCACATGTTTGTCCAATGCAGGATATCTATCACCTTGTGTCCCCAGGTCTCTCATTACATGTTAAGTACGTAACAAGTTAACACCTATGTGGTATTCGGTGGGCACTTACTGTATATCCACGGGGGTTGACTATACACTTTTCTGCAATTACCTTGCTGACATGGCTATGGCACCAGTTGTCTGTTTCTATGTGTCCCTGTTGTGGGATGCTTGTGTCAGCTGGAGGGTCAGATATGGTGGGCAGTTTGTAGTCCTCTGAAAACATGTTCAGACACAGTCTTTCCATGTTGGCCTGTACCTATGGGACATATATACCAAACGAGGGAGGTCCCAGGACCAAGCATTGTGGGATGCCAGTTATATCTGGTTTGTAGTCTGACATGGATGCTGCATGTCTGACCATGTCAGTTCTGTCCTTGGTCTGGTTTGCAACCCCTCAACTGACACAGGGGTTTATATTTAAGCTGGTGAGCATATCTATAATGAACACGTAGGGTATTGTATGGCAGCCTTTGCAAGGTCCAGCAATGCTATGTGGACCACATTGCCCTCATCAAATACCTTAATGACTGTTTAAAATGTGTCAAACATGTTTAGGGGCAGGATCTGCACTTAAGAAAGCCACACTGGGTAGGGTCCAATGTCAGTAGGTCCCCAATATCTTTATGTCTGCGGTACATGCTGATCCTTTCCATAGCTGTGCAGAGCAAGCTTCTCAGGATTCTGGGGTGGTATTTTTCAGTATCCATTCAGGCAACACCTTTGTTGAGAATGACCAATGTTGTTGCATACTGCTCTTTGGGTACATATCCTGTGGTAAGGATGACATAATGTCAGGGAGCCAGCAGTCTGCTGGGATAGATAGTTTGCATTCTGGGGGGAGGGGGTTGCACTGCACCTGTCAGAATGTATGTTGGCAATATGTGTGTGTGTTTGGTATGTTGTTTGCAATATTTGTGTGATTCAGAGCATATCTGTGATTTCCCAACACAGTTCCTACCATCAGTTGAGGAAACCTTGGGATTATCCTTAGTGTCCGGTACAATTTGTATCTTCATAGCTTCATACTAGGCTATCCACCCTAGGGCATTTGTAAGCCTAGCCAGAGTGTGTGTGGCTTTCACCACCCATTGCTATGTGACTATTATGGCCATTTATGATTTACTTTGCTGTGCCTCTGTCTGGACGTGACACAGTGAAGACCCCCAGTGTACATCTATGATCATCCATCCATTTGGCAAGATTCCTGTTGAAGAGTGTCAGTGAGTGGCTTTGCCTAACATGTAGTGGGATTTTGTTCCAGGGTGTGGGGAGCCTCAGGGTTATGTATCTGTCCCTCCAGCACATCCTATTTCATTATGTGTTGAGGTTGACATCTCTCACTCTCACAGCTCCGATGGCTTTGAGTTTTCTGGGGTGGAGCATGTCCATTACTCCTGTGTTGGACATGGCCTTGTACAACAGACATACAATGCCTCTATGTAGGCAGTATGTGACTGCATTCAGCTGGGGTGTCTACAGCCAGGCAGCATATGACATATATTTGAGAACTCTTTATCCTCTTGGTGAGGTACCTTTGAGGTCTTTCTAACTGCTGCAGGTGTCAGGTAAGGTACATCCCAAATGAGGCATTGTACTAGACTATGGGTCTGATAAGAGAACAGTATAGGGGCACAATGACCTCTATTGACATAAATGGGAATCCTTTCATGATACGGTGTCCAATATAGACAGTCTTCCTAGCCACAATGGCAATGTGAGTGTCACATAACAGGTTACTGTCCACTTGTGTCCCTAGGTCCCTGATTACTCCTTCCATACATAATGGTTTACCACCTATGTGGTAATTTTTGTGTACCTTGTTTGGTATTTGGTGGGACATTCATACTGTCCAGTGTCTTCAGGACGGCTGGGTGGGATTCCTGTGTGAGAGTGTGGTCTGTAGCATGCTACAGACTGTACAGCAGTCTTGCCTATGGTTAGTAGCAAATGGGTGGACTTCAATGTCTTAAGCATTGTCAGTTACCTGGACGTATGGGTGTCTGTGCTGAATATGGATACTCACCCTTCTTTTATGTTTTGTTCCAGGTTTTGGGGCCATAACACATGATATGTGGTATAACCTGGTAGTGCTGGTGTGCTGTCAGGAGGCTTGCAGCAGGTTTCTGTCACTGCACAGACATCAATGTTCTCCATACTGGGGAGGGCCTCGGGAGCATGCATATTGAGGTTTACACATCTGGCATTGGTCAGCATTGCCCTTATGTTTCTTTCCACTTATGTTTTCTAGGGTGTTGGGTTACTCTTTTCAGGCTTGCCTACAAAAGGCTCTATGGAGATGGCAAAAGCCTTATCCAATATCCAGATGCCCAGGGGTAGCAGGTGCAAGCCATCCCTGGAACAGCAGCATGGCTTGTCAAGCATGACATCCCAAGCAGACAGACATTAGATCCCCTTGAAATGACACCAGTAATTGTGCCACTTGTTAAAGCTGATCATTCTGTGTTTGTACTGTGGCATCATTCTTGGTGAGGGTAGGATGCTGCAAATGGTCAGTGTCATACCGGCCAGGACTACATAATCGGAGAGCTCATCTATGTCTCTTTTCATGTAGTCCGGGGAGGTACATCTCAGGTCATTCACACCAGCATGGACTACGACTGTATCATATTTCTACTTGCTTTGGGGTGACCTGCATACTTGTGTTATATGGCATATTGTAGCAGCCTACAGGCAGCTTAATGTACCCTTTCCCTTGTTCAGTCTGGTGTGCGGGACAGCAGCATGTCTCACTATGGAGTTACCTATTACAACTGTATCAGGCATGTTGTTTCTCCTTCTGACCTGTGACTGTTTGGCACACCAGCTTTGTGTACTATGTGCTGCATGTGCTATTTTTGGAGGTTGTTTGATTGGGTGTCTGCTTTGGAGGCTTCTGTTGGTGTGGTGTGTTTGTAATTAGGGCCTTTGGGAATGCTTTTCTGTGTTTATGTGTTTGGTTTACAGTTGTTGTAGGCCTATGTGGGACTGGGTTTGTGGTGTATGTGGTTACCTTCTCCTCCTGACTAGTTTTGACAGTACTGAGATGGGGGAGCTGAGCCTCCAGTTTGGATACATGGTTGCATCTATCACATATATTTGTATTTATTGGGGGAAGTTGTGGTTGTGTGTGTACTTGGGACAGGTGTCATATTGCCTCTGGATTCACAGATTCTACTTGTTGTGGCTGGCCTTAGTGGATTGTATGTGTGGACATATTTTATTGCCATACTACTGATCAGTGATTACTTCCCTTTTTATGTTTGCTGTATCATGTGGTAGCTTCCTCATTCTCTTGCTTGGTTTGGTAATGGCTGGAGCCCAGCATGCCAGATGCCTGTGTGTATGGCATTGTGTCTTGTTGTTATTTGTGATTGCATACTCAAAGCATTCCTGGCTGTGTTCATGGAATGCCTGTATAACATGTTCTGCGGTGTGTCCGATATTCTGGGCTTGCACAGGGCCTTTCGTGGATTCCACATCGGTTTTGAGGGGTGCAACCTATGCTTTACACATGTTTTTCACTGTGGTATTCTGGCCAGGGACTGGGGTCGGGATGTGTATATCCAGTGTGATTACTCTATGGTATGGTCTTACCAGTGAGGGATACACTTCTCATCTTGCCATCCAGTACCCATGTTGCTGATTATCACATTCAGTATGTTTACCCCTCTTGTGGGAGTGTTACGTTGTTCCTGGGCATTTTGGTTTATGGATTCTGGGAACTTTTCTCCGACTGTGTTGGTGCTAGTATAATGCTCCCGGTGTATGTGTAGGTATTTTCTGTCAAGCAATATAATGTGGTTTGGGGGGCTTGATATATTCATGTATTCCAACATAGGCCAGGTGCAGTTCCTGCTATTAAGACAGTAGTCTGCAGCTGGCTATATACACTGGTAGGCGGTTTTAGCCATTGTTATTTGACCATGGCTAATCCCTGCTGCTTCTTGTTGTGGTACCAACATGGGGGTGTGGTTATCCATGACATTTATTGCTAGTCACCCTCCTTTTGTAGCTTGTTCCATGTTTTGCGGCTGTACAACACAGTATGAGGTGTGACCTGGTAGTGTTAGGGTGCTGATGTGAGCCTTGACCCAGTTTTCTATTACAGGACTGATATCTACATTCTCCATACTGTGTGCGTTTACACTGCATACATCTTGCTGTTTAGACTTCTGGCATTGGGTAGCATTACATCTAGGTTCCTATCCCTTGTGGTACCTATGAAGGTAGGTTTGTGTTTTGAGACTTACCTATTCAGGGCATGCTGTGGGTACTGACAGCCTTTGCCAG
The DNA here is from genome assembly GCF_019279795.1 of Protopterus annectens. Lineage (NCBI taxonomy): Eukaryota > Metazoa > Chordata > Ceratodontiformes > Protopteridae > Protopterus > Protopterus annectens. The sequence goes on along the minus strand of NC_056735.1, from coordinate 22,896,690 downwards.
TATCCATGGGGCCTGGACTGATAGGTGCACGCCACCCCTAGCAGGTGGTGCATCATGTCATGCTCAGCATGTCTTCCCAGGCCGAAACACATTGGCTCCCCTTTGACTAACTGCATTACTTCAGCCAGTTTGATCATCCCATCGTCATTTTGTGACTTCATGCTTGGTGAGGGTGGATGTTAGTCAGGGTCCCCAAGTGTGCATATAGTACATGTTGTTACATTACTGAACACATGGCATTCATGCCTCAGGTGGTGCTGTAGGGCTGCCTCTGTCGGATGCACATATTACACTCACTGTACATGTTTGTGAGCAGGTCATGTCATTTTAGGCATCCCTGTTATTATTTGAGCGAGTCAGAGGGGGGTATCATTCCCAGGGTTCCTACTGAGCCAGCATATGTGCTATGCGTTGCCTCTTTGCCAAGGCCAGGGCATACCGGGCACACCTCCTTCTGCCTACTGGGGCAGGCTCAGGTTGTTCCTCCTTCGAGTCACGCTCTGCCTGTGATGGCCTTGGCAATGGTGGGGGGCTGTTTGGCCCAGCCCTATGCTGGTCCTGCTGCAGCTGTTTTCGCAAGATCATATTATGTAGCATAGCACATACCATGACAATTTGGGTACATGTAGTTGGTGTGTACTGCAAGGCTCCACCAGATGTGTTCAGACACCGGAACCGTGACTTGAGCAGCCCAAACACACACTCTATGTCATTATGTGTTTGTGCGTGTGCCTCATTATGGCGTTCCTGTTCCAGTGTGTGTGTGTTTCTGATGGGTGTCATCAGCCACGGCTCCAGTGCATAACCTGCATCCCCCACTAGGTGTCCGTGTGGGATGTCCCCATTGGCAAATGTCTGGTACAGCTGCGTCAAATGCCAGATGTGGGAATCGTGGTAGCTCCCAGGGCAGCCAGCACACACATTCATTATTATGCCCTGGGCATCACACATGACCTGGCAGTTGATGGAGGGGAAGCCCTTGCAGTTAATGTAGGCCCTACCCCGCTCACCGGCTGGTGCTTTGATGCGTATGTGCGTGCAGTCTATTGCACACACTACCTCAGGGTATTCCGCTATTTGCTGGAAGAGACGGATATTGCTGGCCAATACCTCATGGTCATTGGGGAAATATACATGATCACTGACATGTGCTGACATGGCATCCAGGAACTGGTGCAGTACCCTGGAGGCTGATGCCTGTGATATCCCCATCATATCACCAGTTGGTCTCTGGAAGGTACCTGTTGCTAGTATTCTTAGGCCAACACCTACCTTGGTTTCCACTGGGATGGGTTCCCCTCTGTTGGTTCTGTGTGTGAGGCATGGCCTGCACAGCTCAACTATTTGCTGCAGGAGCTCTCTGTCCACTCTATAGCGCTCTAGTATCTCCAGCTCATGTAACCCATGGTAGGTGACCCTGGGCCTGTACTCTCTTCTCCGTCTCCTCACTGTTGGTTGTCTGGCACCATCTGCAATGTCACTACCCTCAGCAAGTCGCCTATGTCTCATTATGACAGCTATGGCAGCCCCTAGCATTTCTGGTCTGAGTTCAGCTTTTTCAGTTTTCACTTCTAATAGCTTACTCCTGTCTTGCAGTGTCTCTTGAGAGAAACATCCTGCAGTGCTGTTTGCAGAGTTTTAAGTGCTGGGCTGTGCTACTATTCTGCCTGTGCAATTGCCTGCTTCTAATTGTTTTCACCTGCTAGCTCCAGCAGTATTCCCTGCTAGCTTCCTACTAATTCTGTTGCTTCCTTTTTCCTCTCTGTTTCCTCAGGGGGGAGCAGCGTGCATGCCAGCTTAAACGCGCTCACAGTGGCTTCCGCGCACGCACACATGCTTACACAGTTCAGAATCTGCTTATTCGGGTTAAAACGCGTGCACACTAGCGCAAACAGTATAACAAGTCTGCCAACAGGCTCCCACATGCTCAGTCTGCCCTACACGCATGCACACCAGCGCAAACAGTGTTAAACATCTGCCAACACACTCCCACATGCTCAGTCTGCCTTACACGTGTGCACACTGGCCTACTCGCACTTCATGGCATGCACACGTGTGCATGCACGCCCAGCAAGAAACTTTGGTGTAAGTAACAGTGTACACCTTCCATTTCTTGACTTTCCCAGACTTAATTTGTTGCACTCCTCTTTCCCTGATCTGTGTCTGACATCTGTCATGTTACACTAACCTCCAATAAACTGCATTTCTTTCTACCATTCCCCCCTGTGATGTCACCTATCTCCTACTCTACTCCTCCCCCTTATGTATCTGTTACACTACTCAGACTGTGCTCATTTGCTATGTGACTGTGGGATTCAGTATCCTAACCCTCATTTACATCAGATTGCCTACTAATGCTTAAGTTACATCTCTTAGACTCAGCTTCCCCCCTTAGCAACCACTACACGGTGGCCATGTTGTTTTTGGTCTGCTGGTCCCTGCATTGTCATTCCATGTATTGCATAAAACCCACATTTGTGGGTTTATAAGCTTCGTTTTTATGTTTTATACAGCGCAACCCGTTTGCATGGGGCTGCGCTGCATTTAAACATCGGCAATCGCCGAAAAAATATATATATTTTTATTATTTTTGCATCACGTTACTATGCCAATGGCCACATATTTGGCCATTGGTATGCTGCCTGACACATATGCACCCTTTATTTGGAGCTGACATGGCTCCGTTGTGGATTTTGCAGAAATGGACTCAGTTGTCAACTGAGTACATTTCTGCAGCTAAAACGGCTCTTACACGGGCTGCTTTGGTGTTCGTGGATCGCTAATCCACCTCATTTGCATGCCTTTGGGCTGCAAGTGAGGTGATTAGCATTTCCACACCCACTCCGTGTAAGAGACGTTTTAGCTGGTCTCTTACATGGACTTCAGGGCTGTTCCTGGATCGCGAAGGCTGCATGGAGTCTAACACTACTCTTAGACTCCATGCAAGCCTTCGTGAATACTGCCCATAGTGTCAACACCTCTCTGTATGTGCTCCGGGTGCAGACAACATGTTGTAAACCTCTGTTTTATTAAAGGTGAATACATATAATGTAAACCCCTCTCTGTATGTGCTCCAGGTGCAGATAACATGTTGTATAACTCTGTTTTATTAGAGGTGAATACATATAGTGTAAACCCCTCTCTGTATGTGCTCCAGGTGCAGATAACATGCTGTATAACTCTGTTTTATTAAAGGTGAATATATATAGTGTAAACCCTTCTCTGTATGTGATCCAGGTGCAGATAACATGTTGCATAACTCTGTTTTATTAAAGGACAGTGTAATCCACTTTCTGTATGTGCTCCAGTTGCAGATAACATGTTGTATAACTCTGTTTTATTAAAGGTGAATGCATATAGTATAAACCCCTCTATGTATGTGCTCCAGATGCAGATAACATGTTGCGTAACTCTGTTTTATTGAAGGTGAATACATATAGTGTAAATCCCTCTCTATATGTGCTCCAGGTGCAGACATGTTGTAAACCTCTGTTTTATTAAAGGTGAATACATATAATGTAAGCCCCTCTCTGTATGTGCTCCAGGTGCAGATAACATGTTGTATAACTCTGTTTTATTAGAGGAAAATACATATAGTCAAAATCCCTCTCTGAATGTGCTACAGGTGCAGATAACATGTTGTATAACTCTGTTTTACTAAAGGTGAATTAATATAGTGTAAACCCCTCTCTGTATGTGCTCCAGGTGCAGATAACATGTTGCATAACTCTGTTTTGTTGAAGGTGAATACATATAGTGTAAACCCCTCCTGGTATGTGCTCCAGGTGTAGATAACATGTTGTATACCTTTATTTTATTAAAGGTGAATACATATAGTATAAACCCTTCTCTGTATCTGCTCCAGGTACAGATAACATGTTGTATAACTCTGTTTTATTAAAGGTGAATGCATATAGTGTAAACCCCTCTTTGTACGTACTCCAGGTGCAGATAACATGTTATATAACTTTGTTTTATTAAAGGTGAATAAATATAGTGTAAACCCCTCTCTGTATGTGGTCCAGGTGCAGATAACATGCTGTATAACTCTGTTTTATTAAAGGTGAATACATATAGTGTAAACCCTTCTCTGTATGTGATCCAGGTGCAGATAACATGTTGCATAACTCTGTTTTATTACAGGACAGTGTAATCCGCTCTCTGTATGTGCTCCAGTTGCAGATAACATGTTGTATAACTCTGTTTTATTAAAGCTGAATACATATGGTGTAAACCCCTCTCTGTATGTGCTCCAGGTTCAGATAACATGTATAACTGTTTTATTAAAGGTGAATATATACGGTGTAAACCCCTCTCTGTATGTGCTCCAGGTGCAGATAACATGTTGTATAACTCTGTTTTATTAAAGGTAAATACATATAGTGTAAACCCCTCTCTGTTTCTACTCCAAGTGCAGATAACAAGTTGTGTAACTCTGTTTAATTAAAAGGGAATACATATATTGTAAACCCCTGTCTGTATGTGCTCCAGATGCAGATAACATTTTGTATAACTCTGTTTTATTAAAGGTGATTACATATAGCATAAACATGTCTCTGTATGTGTTCCAGGTGCAGATAGCATGTTGTATAGTTAGAAGTTATGTACCTACCATAACGTTCCATGTTAGTTGTCTTCTCTCGCCTTCTTTCTTGCTGGATGGGTTCGGAGCCGATCCTCGGCTCCGACTCGGCATTTGCTAAGCTCGAGAGTCACTTTTACCAGCTCGAGGCAGCCCCATATCCCATGATGCAAGGCGGTGATTACCTAGATCTCGTTTGGTATCTAGAGGAAACTGCCCAAAAAATCTTCCCACAAAGGGAAGAAGAACAACTAACCTGAGAAACTGTAAGGGGAACCCAGGAAACTAAGGTCCAGAGCTAACTGGTGTCCGAGGAAGAACCATCTCTCAGAGAAGGAAGTTCTAGGTCTGTCCAGGCTAGGGGGACAGGAGGGAGGGACGCAAGAAAGAAGGCGAGAGAAGACAACTAACATGGAACGTTATGGTAGGTACATAACTTCTAAATGTTAAGTTGTCAATCTCGCCTTCATTCTTGCTGGATGGGACCGCGTCCCTAGCACCTCTATCCTGGGTGGCTCAATGGAACAGACTCGTGAGAACTTTGGAACCAAAACTTGCCCTGTCCCTGGAGACCAAATCCAATTTGTAATGAGAAACAAAGGTATGAGGAGTGGCCCAAGTGGCTGCTGCACAAATAGTGTCTAAGGGTAGTCTAGCCTGAAAGGCTGTGGATGTGGTTAGACCTCTGGTAGAATGTGCTTTTGGTTTTGAGATCAGTTGTTTGCCCCTAAGCTGATAAATGTCAGAAATAGTGGAAGACAGCCATCTGGATAAGGTCACCTTAGAAACAGGGAGACCTTTCCTATTTTCAGCATAAGAAAGAAAAAGCTGATCAGACTTCCTAAATTGCTTTGTTCTGTCCAAGTAATACCTGAGTTGGCGATGAACATCTAGGCAATGCAATTTTTGTTCTGCCCTGTCAGAATAATTGGGGAAAAGTACTGGAAGATCAATAGATTGGTTTAAATTTGTCTTCGAAGCAACCTTGGGCAAAAAGGATGGATTAGTTCTCAAGGACACTCTATCCTTGTGGAAGACCAAGTAAGGGGGATGAACACAGAGAGCATGAAGTTCAGACACTCTCCTGGCCGAGGTAATAGCAACTAAAAAGAGTGTCTTCCAAGACAGAAATTTTAATGAGCATGTAGCAGCCGGTTCGAAAGGGGGAAGAATCAAGGAGGCCAGCACTAAATTCAGATCCCACTGCGGTGGAGGATCCCTAACAGGGGGTTTAAGAAGGAATACCCCTCTGAGAAAGGCTTTGCAAAGTTTGTGAGACATAATGTTCTGGTCTGCAAATCCGACATGGAAATTCGAGATTGCTGCCAACTGGACCTTCACTGTGGAAGAAGAAGAACCAGAGTGAAAAATTTCAGCTAGAAAGTCCAAGACTGACTGAATGGGTGCAGTAAAGGGGTCTATGTTCTTAGACTTTGCCCAAAAGGAGAAACGTTGCCATTTGCTAGAGTAAATCCTTCTGGTAGAGGACTTTAGAGAAGCTACTATAATATCTCTAACAGGGTTAGAGATCATAGGAAGCCTGGCTAAGGAAGGAAGTGGAGCAACCAAGCGGTGAGGTTGAGAGAACGAATGGACCGGTGCAGATGACCCGACTGGTGGGTCAGAAGATCCGGAACTGGGTCCAGATGCCAAGGCTGCACCAAGAGATGGCGATGAAGGAACGGAAACCAAATTTGTCGAGGCCAGTAAGGGGCAATGAGAATCAGTTTGGCTCTCAAGACGGTAGCTTGAGCTATTAATGGAAAGGGGGGAAAAGCATAAAGAAGTCCCCGGGGCCAATCCTGGATTAGAGCGTCTCTGGGGGGATGGCCCGGAAGTGGAAAGAGAGAGAAGACGTTTGGGCATTTGCTGCTTTGGGGTGTAGTAAAAAGGTCGCAGCAAGGGCGGCCCCACTTCTGAAAAATCTCTTCCACTATAGATTGTTTGAGAGACCACTCATGAGGCATGAGAATAGCTCTGCTCAATCTGTCCGCTATGATGTTGGTTTTCCCGGGGATATGCGTTGCTATCAGAAACCAATGAGAGGAGATCGCCCATTGCAAAAGTCTGGGAGCATCTCGACACAAAGGATAGGACTTGGTTCCACCCTGTTTGTTGATGTACCATACTACGGACATGTCCGTGTGAACTGCAATAGTTCCTAAAAGAAGAAAGTCGTTGAGGGCTTGCAACGTTAAAAGCACTGCTCTCATCTCTAGGACATTTATGTGCAGGTGGTATTCGAACGGTTGCCACATGCCATGGACCATCCTGCCCTGATAATGCCCCCCCACCCGATCAGGGAGGCATCCGAAGTGACCGTGGCTACCGGGGCCGGGGGAACAAATGGTCTGCCCTGATGGACTAGAGGGGAAGAAGTCCACCAGGATAGATGGCTCTTGCAGGTCTGTGTCACGGGGATCTTGTGATGCATGGGTAACTGCTGGAAGGACCATTGGGTAAACAACATCCACTGTAGGAGACGCATGTAAAAGCGGGCCAGAGGAAGAAGTGTGATAGCAGCTGCCATAAGGCCTAACACTTTTAGGATCAACCTGGCTTGTACCTTTTTGCTGAACAGGATAATCCGGACATGGTTTTGAATATCCAGGATTCTTTGGTTTGTTAAGTTTGCTGACATCCGAGTAGTGTCTAGATTTGCGCCTATAAAGGTAATAGATTGGCAAGGCGATAATGAAAGATTTTTCGAAGTTGACTGAAATCCCTAACTGGCCGCAGAGACGTAGAGTGTAATCCCTGGCCTGGAGAAGTTGATGCCTGGTGGTGGCTGTGAGGAGCCAGTCGTCTAGGTACGGAAACACCTGGAATCCCTGATGTGTCAGGTGAGCCGTGACTGCTGCCATGCATTTGGTGAACACTCTGGGGGCTGTAGTGAGACCAAAGGGCAGGGCTCTGAATTGAAAATGACTGGTCCCCAGCCGAAAGCGGAGAAACCTTCTGGAGCATCTGTGGCCTTTTATGTGATAGTACGCATCCTGAAGGTCTATTAGAGCACATCCAGTTGTTTTTGCCCAGAACGGGCAAAATCGATTGAAGTGTGACCATCCGAAATCCCGCCTTTTTGACAGACTTGTTTAGCCTGCTGAGGTCTAATATTGGTCTCCAGTCTCCCGTCTTTTTGGGGACCAAAAAGAACCTTGAGTAGATTCCGGACTCTAAATGATCTGTTGGAACTGGCTGGATGGCCCTTTTTTCTAGAAGCTGTGAAACCTCTAGCTTTGCAATTTCCCTTAGACCGGGTGGAATGTCTGGAAGGGATCCCTTTTGAGGGAAGGGGCTTTTCTCGAAAGGAATTTTGTAACCCTCGGATATGATCGATTGTACCCATTTGTCTTGTGAGAGGGAAAGCCAGGCTTCTGGGTACAGTGACAATCTTCCCCCGACTGCCTCCAAGGGTGGGCAGTCAGGCAACACCTCAGGGATGCTGGAAGGGATTGTCACAGAGAGGCTCTCTGCTGCCCTGGTTCTGCGGACCCCCTCTGCCCCTAGGGCGGTGTCTGTTATTACCCCCTCTGCCTCTAGGGGTAAACTGACCACGTGCATCAGGCGTGACTCCCTGTGATTTTCTGAACCACATTTTCCCTCCCTTCTGACCTTTAGGGTAAGGTCTAGAAGGGGTGGAAAAACGACTCCCACGGCAGAAAGAGTCTTGCCATCTTGCTCGCACCTGGTCAAAGTGTCCTTCACCTGAGGTCCAAACAAAGTTGTCCCATCAAAGGGAGAGTTTGTGAAGGACACCTTGAAGTGGTCTGTGAAATTGCAAAGCCGCATCCAGGACTGGCTCCTGATAACCACTCCTGTGCCTGCAGCTCTACTTGCCCCATCGGCTGCATAAGAAATGAGCCACATGGAGGAGTTAGTTATGGAATTTAGGATTCCCAGCTGAGAGGCAATCTTCTCTTGAGCCCCAGTGGCTGACGGATCCTGTACTACCTCACCCAGTTCCTTGAGGATATCTCTCTGAAGACGGGTGAAGTGACATAAATAATTCAGCGAACGCATAGCAAAGGTCGCTGAGGAAAACATCCGCTTACCATACCTGTCTATAGTCCTAGACTCCTTGTTAGGAGGATGGACTGGTACAGACGGATCTGCAAGTTCCTTCTTGGTGGCAGCCGCCACCACCATGGCATCAACCGGGACACCTTTGGTGAGAAATTGTTTTTCAGTGGGGGCCGTGATAAATTTAGAAGGCCTCCTGGGGACTGGTTCCACAGAATCAGGAGATGCCCATGCCTTTCGAGCTATCACATCCATGAGGGGGTCGAAAGGCGGAGACACCCAGGAGGTGGAGGGTCGAGATCCAAAAGCCTCCAGGTATACCGATTCATCCTCGGAGGGGTTAATGGAGGGCCAGTTCCCCCTCTGTTTTAGGAGTTCAAGGATGTCTGAAAAGGAGACATCCTCAGAAGGGGATCTTGGGGACCCTTCCGACTCATCTAAATCGGCATCTGATGTCGCAGACTCAGGGGAGTCTAAATGCTTCCTTTTGCAGGTCCTCTTACGCGGGGGTTCCCCTGAAGGATCAGGAGAAACCTCGGAAGAGGAAGGTATTCCCAATGGGGAAACCTGGGGCGATGGATCTCTAGGTCCGGGAGCAAGAGAGTGGGAAGAGATATCTACAGGCACCAAAGAGGGAGGAGCTAAGGGGACCGACTGCTGACTGAGCTCGGGGGCTAGCACACTCCTCATCACCTGGCTCTCCGGGAGGACCGAGAGCTCCCACTCCGAAGAAACAGGAACCCCCGGCCCCATCGAAAGGGAAGGCTCTGAAGCAGATGTCGGAGCCGAGCTCACCAAGGCCGAAGCTCCGAGAGGGAGAACGGGGTCGGAGAAGGGTCCGATGCCACTCGCCCCCTCGGAACTGACCAGGGAAGCCCGATGACCGGATCCCTCCAAGAAAGGTCTCAAGGAGGAGATAGGAGTAGAAGACGACGGAGCCGAAAGGGGTGGTATCTGCTCCGAAGCAGCAACAGTCACGGTTCCCATAAACTCCGGCTCCGAGCTCTGAAGGAGAGTTGAAGGAGGAATTTGTAGGGGGTGTATACTAGCGGTCATCTGCTGAGACGAGCTATGGAGCATCTGGGCCAGTGCCTGTGATTTCAGCAGTCTACTCACCACTCTCTCCAAGTCATTGTCTGAGAGTCTGGAAGACCTTGAGGATCGGCTCCGATGGCTCCGTTCCGAAAGTAATGGAGAGGCCGGAGCCGAATGAATAGACTCCAGCGAAGGAGACCTAGATCTCTTTCTCAACGGAGCCATCGGAGCCGAAGAACATTCAACAGACAACTTGTCGGCTCCGAGCCGGGTCCGAGATGTGTACAGGCATAGAAGCAAGAGTATCTGTGCCTAACGGTGCAGATACTGAACCCTTAGGGAAAGAAGGATCGGCTCTGGCTGGAGCCGATAGAGGCATAGAAGCAAGAGTATCGGCTCCGATCGGAGCCGATACCGAACCCTTAGGAAAGGAAGGATCGGCTCCGGCCGGAGCCGATCTCGACTCCGAGGGAGTCGGAGCCAAGGCCGAAGGCTTGGATGCTGAAGCCTGGGCCTTGGAAGTCTTAGAGGGCTGCCCCAAGCCGGACTTGGCCAGGGAGCTCTCAGGCTTTAATAAACCCCTTAAAATGAGTTTATTTCTACGTTCCTGCAGGACTCTCTGGCTGAAAGAGTGGAAAATAGCACAGGAGTCCTGCAGGTGTAGAGGTCCCAGGTAATAAATACAAGAAGTGTGACCGTCTGTCAGAGACATTTTCTGACAGCACGAGTCACACTTCTTGAAGCCTGAGACCCTAGCTTCTTTTGACATGGCTGAGTACCTAAAACACAACACACTACACACTCAGTCCAATTTATTAAATTATATTGACAAAACAAGTATAGGAGAAACACACACAGACACACCTGGACAAACCCTGACAGGAATATCGGAGGGGTAATGACCTAAGGCCCGACTAGCAAAAAATTAATAATGGGAACAGGATACACTAAAGGAAATAGGGCTAGTGAATCTAAGTTAACAAAAAGTTTTATATATATATATATATATATATATATATATATATATACAATATAAGGTACTGGGAGGACTAAAAGTCTTGGAAAAGAGTATAAGAAAATTCACTTACCAGGAGCTGGTAAAAGGAGTTACCTCATGAGCGAAGCGGCAAACGAGATCTGGGTAATCACCGCCTTGCATCATGGGATATGGGGCTGCCTCGAGCTGGTAAAAGTGACTCTCGAGCTTAGCAAGTGCCTAGTCGGAGCCGAGGATCGGCTCCGAACCCATCCAGCAAGAATGAAGGCGAGATTGACAACTTAACATCTCTGTTTTATTAAAGGTGAATAAATATAGTGTAAACACGTCTCTGTATGTGTTCCAGGTGCAGATAATATGATGTATAACTCTGTTTTATTAAAGGTGAATACATATAGTGTAAGCACGTCTCTGTATGTGATCCAGGTGCAGATAACATGTTGTATAACTCTGTTTTATTAAAGGTGAATAAATATAGTGTAAACACGTCTCTGTATGTGTTCCAGGTGCAGATAACATGATGTATAACTCTGTTTTAGTAAAGGTAAATACATATACTGTAAACACGTCTCTGTATGTGATCCAGGAGCAGATAACATTTTGTATAACTCTGTTTTATTAAAGGTGAATACATATAGTGTAAACACGTCTCTGTATGTGATCCAGGTGCAGATAACATGTTGTATAACTCTGTTTTATTAAAGGTGAATAAATATAGTGTAAACACGTCTCTGTATGTGTTCCAGGTGCAGATAACATGATGTATAACTCTGTTTTAGTAAAGGTAAATACATATACTGTAAACACGTCTCTGTATGTGATCCAGGAGCAGATAACATTTTGTATAACTCTGTTTTATTAAAGGTGAATACATATAGTGTAAACACGTCTCTGTATGTGATCCAGGTGCAGATAACATGTTGTATAACTCTGTTTTATTAAAGGTGAATAAATATAGTGTAAACACGTCTCTGTATGTGTTCCAGGTGCAGATAACATGATGTATAACTCTGTTTTAGTAAAGGTAAATACATATAGTGTAAACACGTCTCTGTATGTGATCCAGGTGCAGATAACATTTTGTATAACTCTGTTTTATTAAAGGTGAATACATATACCCCCGGATTCATGAAGCTCAGCGCAAGGCCGGTGTAAGGCCTGCGCCTACCGTGCGGCATATAAATGGCGTAGTAGCGCCACATGCATATTAATGAAGGCGTGCCGCTACCACATCCACGTGCATAGGGCACGTGCGCGAGTGCAGGGGGCATAACAAAGCTGCGCTCGGAGGCGTGGCAAAGTTGGCTGGTGATGAGCAACCTAAAGTGCTGAATATTATAGCCTGCCTGCAATAATAATCGCACCTATCAGTGTCCGTGGATAATGAAACGTATGCAAAGCATGCTAGACATTTCCCGTCCACACAAAATGGAGAACCAAACAGAAATGCACGCAACACAATATGATTTCCCATCCATGGAACAAATGACACTTAAAATCATGTGTCCGTAATGTACTGCACTGCCAGCAGTTATACCCAGTGGAAGTGTAGCGCAACATGTCAGCGCGCTGCCAATACACACGACAAGCCCCATGGGCATGGTCACCAGCAGTCCCACAGTGGTAGTGATAGTACACAGCTGGGCAGTCGTGGCTATATAACAACCTTAAAGAAACCTGACAGTCCAAATTGTATACCAAACACACACAAACATATGTATATGAAAATGTGCTATACACATCAACGTAACTGTCACATACACATAGGATGCCATATGCGGAACCGGGATATCCAAAACCAGAACCCATGCATGCAAATGCAATACACAACAGCCCCTGTATAGCACATAACCCGCACCCATGTCCGAATGTCCACCTAATCCAGCTACCAGCCTTGCGCAGCTGTACACCTACACAGAGTGGGTATTCCCCATATGTAGTAGGAAGTATCGTCCTAGGCAGTGTCATGCTTGCAAATATGTACCCCACGTTTGTAAACATCCCATCACAAGTACGTAAATCCAAATGGCCGCGCATTAATGCTTCAGCAAAATGTGTGTACATCCCACGTGGGATTAGTAACCTCGTGGAACCTCAGAGTTGTTTACACGCCACGGTGTCCATAACTGTACACATCTGGACAAAGCATGTATGTGTAGTCGCGGTACTGTTCAGTTCCTACACAGACATGCAAAACATACTACACAGGATGGAACAGCTGTCCACCATGCAAGTCACCCCACTAGGGTTGCCACCTGTTCAGATGGCCAAGGTGGGACATCCCTTGTAGAAATGTGAGAATTTGCATGATAAAACATACCCCCGGCCACTGCAAAGGATAGAATTACACGTGTATGCCAAGATAAAATGTTATTCCATAGCATTTGAATAGCTTATGCTATCCCAAATAACAGTTATGTGTACCAGATACAAAATACCTGTAACATGCAACTAGTAAAAAAAAGAAGAAATATATTATTGTTGTAATATTACATGACATTTGCCATGTCTTAGGTGTTGTCGCAGGACACAACTGTCCAAAGTGGGACCTCCCCTCACAAAGAGGAACATGCGGTAACCCTACCCCCCACTGAATTATCGACAGTATATATATATATATATATATATATATATATATATATATATATATATATATATATATATACATACACATATATATATATATAACCCAATCACATACCGACACCACCTCACAACCTATTACAGCAACAAAACCTGGACAAAGCCTAAAAGGATGGGTGAACAAATAGGGACAGATGTAATCAGTGCTCTCACAACTTCCGACAGTTCACTGAATAATAGTATGTACATTATTATGAAATGTTGTGAAGGATGTGGGGTAGCCCCCAGTACTACAGAGGTCCGTACATATATACTGTAACAAACCGTCACATATGCTGACTGTACTACTGCATACCTGTAGTTAATTCATAGTTAAGTCATGTGCAAAATAAAAACCCTCATAAGAATGACTACAGGGAATAGTGAAATGTGAATGGGAACACCACACACCATGGATAATGTATGGTAACCACCCCCACGCATATTATTTATTGCTAACATCATAAGCTGCTGACAGGTGCCCAAACACCTGTGTCTGTAAACACAGATTAAATATTCAAAATGAACAAACCCTGTCCATGTGCCTGGTCTGATATTGGAACACAGTCAGGGCAGTTCCGTTCACCAGGCGGACAAGACTAAACCCAGATGACCACAGGAACACCCTGACAATTAAAGACCTGTATGTGTCAGGACTATGAGCTTTTGGGTTCTGAATATCCCTGCAGTGATTAAATATGCAGCCTGGGTCCAGAGCAGTAGGGAATAGGGAATGTGTAACATGTAGTACCACATTTTTCCCGGCAGGAGAATGGATGCCTGTGACGTAAGTGAAGCTGGGGGGTATATGTTAATGTAGCTATGTACTATGGGTATGCATATAAATGAATACCAATAAATAAAAATCCGTTCCACTGAAAGGAAGAAAACCAAGCCTGTTTATTGAGTCCAATAAAATCCACAATAAAACATTGTTTTATTGTGGATTTTATTGGACTCAATAAACAGGCTTGGTTTTCTTCCTTTCGGTGGAACGGATTTTTATTTATTGGTATTATTCTGGTTACTCTTGGATGTTTATGCATATAAATGAGTCAGAATACCAAACGTATAGTGGTTACAGCAACTGGCCAACGTGAATGCAGTCCCGGTTGAACTATGACTATAGCACATATAATGTGAAAGTGTAATGAATGCGTTTGTGCCGTACAGACAGTTAAATATGTAAAGGTGAACGTGTGTTTCGCATACGTCCGTTAACCGGATTACAGATATTTTACTGGTACTGTCACAAGTAATAAAGCCCACGTAAGCACAAAGACGTAGTAAACATATGTAACCCGCAATAAGGATATGCATGTGCGCCTGCGAGTAACCCACAATAAGGAAATGTAAGTGCGCCTGTGCGTGTGTAATCCGCTCACAGCATAGCAACTGAATGCTGGTTTCTACACGTAATGTCTATATATGGATATATACATTTGTGCATAGATATATATATCTACAGACAAACTAAATAAATATATGAAATAAAGAATGTACATATATATATATATATATATATATATATATATATATATATATATATTCATATATTCATAGACATATATATATGTATATATATATATATATATATATATATATATATATATATATATATATATATATATATATATACATATATATATATATATATATATACATATGTATACATATATATATATATATATATATATATATATATATATATATATATATATACACATACACTCAAACACATACATCAATTGATATATACCCAATAAACATATAAACAAATGTCCTCGTAGATATAACACATGTACATAAATAGGTTACACCATAGCTAGTATGGATACACATAACAGACATGCAATTAAGGTAAATACACTGCTGCTCTCAAAACTACTGCCCGGAAAGTATCAGTGTGCCAGATCTGTAAGTCCTACTCTTTAAACATGGATATAGGTGTCCTTTGCAGGACTCCAAAAATCGTGACTCTATAAATGCACAGCCCTGTAATGATTACCGCAACGAAGTGTCATCCGTAACTACAATATAGCTGTACATGCAACAGTAGCTTGTGCAAGTGTAATGACACATGGGTTGACAGAATGTAAGACATATGTACCGACATGCGGAGAGTGGATAGTGCTTAGATGTGTCGTCATAATTTATAGTCGCTCACATTAAATATGTGTTATGACAACTGTGGAGGGTTGTCAGGTCTGGGAATCATGGGTATGCAATAATGGGCCTAGGTGTTGGTTGGCACAGATTAATGAGGTCCGCCCCATGGGAGTGATTAATATACCTATGTGGGTACAGCAGATGCCTCTAACTACTTAGAATGAAGAACACATCTACCGGATATTGGGTAAACTATTGGGGGAAGACGTAGGGAGTTATATTAGTGTCGTGAAAGCGATTATCATGGACGTACAAGCGTACGAATAAGATGGTAACCATACCTCTCAATCAGATTAGGACATCTGGACAAAGGCAGTTTAAAATAAGTACAAATAGGGAATACCCCTAATATCCCTCTAACAAAGTCAGAACGTGGATAGAATAATGGAGCAGTCAATAGTATGAATGTTTGAGGGTTATTAATTGTAAATAACAAATGTCTGTCAGTATTGTCTAACCCCACAGTCCCAAATGACTTCCCACTAAATTACCAGAAAGGCATTGCACAATATTATTAAGAAAGGAACAAAATCAGACAACTAAGGTAGGGACATTTACCCAAAATGTGTACAATTGAGAGGTATGAAGGTAACCCTGACCTAAATAAATGTACAGACCTAGTGTGATTAGGTGTACAGGTGTGAAGAAAGACGTGATGACAAATGACAAAGCATGTATAAGTCAAAAGCATGTACCTCGACAAATGTGGATGAATAATAATGCCCTGTGATAGTCAATGTGGAAGGTTCATAGAAGCAACATATGTCCCTCACGTTGCTAGACAGTGTTCGGTCTCCCACACACGCATGTGAGTTCTGCCACTGACGGAAATCACAAATACCAGCAAACACATAAGGTAGATGATAGCAGAATATGTTGTGATCAGCAGCTGTTGGTGTTTGTGAGGAACACAACACTCTGGGCGGGTGTGTCCAAAAAAAGGAATGTAATGGCATCTGGCCTGTGATTTCACCATATATTGTGTGTAGTGGTGTAATATAATGACATGTATCAGAAACAGATACATGTTATAGGAAACAGTATCATCGACTATACCAACACAAGACAAATCTGAAGGTATGAAAAGTGCTGAAGTAGTCAGTGTAGTATTGACCGCAGGTATGTGTGGACTAGTCAAATGTCACAGCTGTACATATACTCCATATAGGGCTGTCACCTCTACAAATGATGAAAGTGGGAGGTGCACAGTAGAAATGACAGACGTAGCAGGTCAAAACATACCTACAGCCATGCCTACTCCACAAATAGACATATAGCACACATCAAAGCGTATGCCAGGAATCAGAAAGCTTTGGCTGGTGTACGAGTAGAGTAAGGGTAGAGCAAGGCAACATGTCCGCCGAGCTATTCAGCAATATCCTGTAGGGGCGTGTAACACCGCCCCTCAAATGAACGTTGCATGGACAATGTTAGGATATGCAAATTACTTCATTTGTAGGTGAAGGCTATGCAAATGATGTAAAATTTAGCAATACATGAAACAGTAAGCTGTCCGTGCAAGAGTAGAGGTATGTTCAGACATGTACACAGATGTTAACCGAGTAACATTCTGCAAGTAGCTAAACGGAGCAATGTCATCTGCAAATAAAGGATGGTTTAGTTGTAGAAGCATGCCAATGGCCAAATATAACGCCAGTGGCATGTATTCCCATTGGAAATTAATAAAACCCTAGTTGTCCTCCCCCGATCTCCGAGTACGCGCTGTGCATACAAAACAAGACAAATATGTAAGATATACATACAAATTGTAATGTCAGTTAAAAGTTATTGCGTCATGCAGGGGCATGGCAAGCTGAAGACAACATGGCTACTGAGTAGTGGTTGCTATGTGTGGAAGCGCACACACAGATGTAACCAAGCATTAGTATGCAATCCTATGCAATTGAGGCTGAGGATAGTGAAGCACAAGTTGTCATGCCATATGTGCCAAGCCCCTGCAGTGTAAGAGTAGGTGAAGGGGACTATAAGCGTAGAAGATAGGTGACATTATGAGTGTGTACGTATAAAACACTGTAATCCCAGTTGAGCAGTGTGTCACATGTCTGCTGTCAGTGAGTCATCAGTGGAAGAGGCGTGTTATGATTTATCCTAGGTAAAGTCAGTAAACTGACGGTGTATGCCATGGATATCACCGAAGTTCATTGCAAACCTGGTGAAGTGTGTTTGCGCCCGTACAAGCCTGTAAGCCCGAGTAAGCATGTGTGCATGTGTGTCAGCCTGTGTGCATGACTTGAAGAACGAGTAAGCTACGGTAAGATTGTTGAAGCCCGTGTAATGCTGTGTAAGCCAGTGTAAGTGCTTGTACGCATGTATAGGTCTGTGTGCGCACGTGGGAGCGGATATGCACATCACTGTGCTCCTATGCACGGCGCCACTCACTGTGGACACAAACAGTGACAAGGAAGGTAAACAAATAGCAGTATGTTAACCAAGGAGAACTACCACAGCTAGCAGGTGGAAACAGACTGAGTATATTACACAGACAGTACAATAGGCCAGCACAGCACGTACAACTCTACAAACATTAGTCCACCATGTTATTCTCAGACACACCGCAACACTGTAGTATAGTAAGAGACGTGCAAACTGTAAAAGATTAACTGAGACAAGATAATGTTAGGGGCTGCCATTGCTATCATACGTCAACATATGCAACATGTGGAGGGTTGTGTCAATGTGAATGCCGCTCAGTATCACACAGTGAGTAGACAGAGGGGAGTGTGCAGGCACAGGGAAAATACCAGGGGCTACATGAGCTGGAGATAGTAGAGCTCTATAGAGTGGACAGAGACCTCCTGCAGAAGATTGTGGATCTGTGCAGGCCATGTCTCACACACAGACCCAACAGAGGGAAACCTATCGCAGTGGAAACCAAGGTATGTGTTGCCCTAAGGATACCAGCAACAGGTACCTTCCAGAGATCAACTGGTGATATGATGTGGATTTTACAAACATCAGCTTCCAGGGTACTGCACCAGGTCATGGATGCCATGTCAGCACATGTCACTGATGATGTATATATCCCCAATTCCAGTAAGGTATTGGGCAGCAATATGTGTCGTTACCACACAATAGTGGAATACCCTACGTACTGTGTGCAATACACTGCATGCACATATGCATCAAAGCACCAGTCAGTGAGGGTGGCAGGGCCTACATCATCCACAAGGGCTCCCCCTCCATGAAGTGGCGGTGTGTGTGTGCTGGCCAGCCCGTAATAATGAATGTGTGTGCTGGATGCCCTGGAAGCTGCTATGCTCCCGATATGTGGCATCTGACGCAGCTGTACAAAACACTTGGCAATGGGGACAACCCTCATGGTCATCTAGTGGGGGATGCCGGATGTGCAGTTCCACTGTGGCTGATGACACTCATCAGAAATGCACACACACATGAACAGGAATGCCATAATGAGGCACACACACACATACCAACACCTTATTCTAGCATGTGTATGTGTCGCCAAGTCACAGTTCTGGTGCCTGGACACATCTGGTGGAGCATTAACGCACTTGTCAACTACATGTAACAGAACTGTCTGTGGCCTAGGTCATCTGTGTCACACACACACGACAGTTTATAGACATAGTGTGAGTGACTGTTCATGTCAGTTCAAACACAGCAAAGTATGTCAATAATGGACATTCATTATAGTTGTACAACCACCTTGGAGGATATGCATGCAGAACACTCCTTGCATATGTGATACAGTGATGTAACTCACAATACCATTGTAAATGCAAATAGCAAATGACAAATGACATAGCACATATCTGTATGTACACATTGTTACCCATTATACATATTGGGGTGTAATACCTATGTGTTACTGTTGGTAAAGTATGCGTAGTAAATGTGGATAGCTGACTCCATTTAGACTTATAGGTGTACAGCATGGGTTGGATAACACGTATCTGTCTGTATGATACCTTTGTGTAGACTAACTGTGTCATGTGCACAATGCATTCTAGGCCACAGTATGAATTCCCAGATGTGGACAGGAATATCCCTATTGTCCTTGATTGTAACCAACATGGCTACATGTCAATCAGCAATGGTCCCAGCAATGTGTGGCGGTCAATACCAGTGCGAACTGCTATACTATGGTACATGTAGGATCCACATGCTACTGTGTGTCCTACATGTGTGTGGGACAGTTGTGAAGGTATCATATAACATTCAGTAGTTCAGACTGTTGAGGTCGTGTCTACTACCATAATGCAAAACTATGACAGATAGTAACAATATTACCCACAGCACCGTGTAAAC